>NC_137948.1:42347480-42947480 GCF_963969265.1 Rhamphochromis sp. 'chilingali'
GTGGAAACTAGCAAGCTAACTTCCTGCTAACTTCTAACTCCATTAAATTTAATAAATTCAGTTTTCATAGATGCCTGGATGGTAAACTTAATTGTTACACCAGGTAGAGCAGCAACGCTGATGATTTAATTAAAGAATGTAGACAGTTTGTAACTCTCAGTGATGCCGCAGTGTTCGTTTGACTTTGGGACCTAAAGCGGAGTTTGGACCCGGAAATGACTAATGACGTTAGACTTAAAAGACCGAATGGCAGCACGAACATGATGCATCAGAGCCACTAACGTCAACAATCGCCATTTTAAGCCCAGCTACAGATATGTGTCGTAAATTTAGTGTCACATGGAGTTTTCGTCAAGGTAAAAAGAGGTGTCAATCATGCAAATCAGCCAATAAAAGCAGACGTTACAGTGCCTCAGAATTTAAAGCAACAGAGTCCATTTAAACTGTCTATGGCACACAGGAGAATGGGCCTGCTGGATGACAGTCTGTGGGTAATTCTTCAAAAATATATTTTAAAAAAAAGCATCTTTAGGCATGTAAATGAAATTAAATAATTACTGCGGGTTCAATACCTAAAAAATGCAACTCAGACATGGTGACCAAAGTGTGCCAAAATTGAGCAAGCTGCACAACACCTGAATATTTATTTATTAAAGGTGCAGTAACTTTTCACTATGTTGCTTTAGAAGCATAAATCTTTGCACGGATGATGTTTATACATTCATTACTGATTTTCTGGATTAAAATGTGAACAAAGCATAGTTTTATAGGGCTTATATTAGTGATGGGAATGCTGGCTCTTTTTAGAGAACCGGCTCTTTCGGCTCCCAACCAGCTCTTAAGGTTGTTTTGTTGCTTTAATTAATTTATCAACAACAATATAACATTATGCACAAAATGAATTACTAATGTAAAAAAATGTGTTTTTATTTATATATGTTTGTTATATAAATATGCTTTTATTTATTCACTCCACATTAAATTAAAGAAATTATAAAATACAAAAACCAACTATTTACAATTCTACTTTTAACTATTTAAATTTTCAGCTTTTTCCTTTTAAACAAATTTAAAGTGAAACAACAGAAAACACTAGAGGTGGGTTTTAATAATCAATTCATCGATTAAAATCGATTCTGGCTTGGATAACGTGATATTGATTCATTAAAATCCTGAATCGATTTTTTTTATCTAAATGTATTTTGCCCAAAATTCCAGAATCTCAGGCGAAACGTCACAAAATTTAGGCAACCACCAAACATTTAAAACAGTAAATGAGAGCAGGTACACGGCTTCTGCACAAAGACGTAAACACACAGCGCGGACCCGCGGATCAGAATCAGTGAGATGTCGCCTTTCTCACCCGACAGCACGGACACGGCTGAAAACCGACAGCTCGCTGATTCCGATGTTTCGGCGGGTCCGCGCTTTGTGTTTACGCCCTTTTTGCGCTGATTCTAAAGCTGTTAGTTTTATCTCTCTCCAAACAATACTGACTGAACCAGCAGCAAAAGAAGATCCAAACTACGCTTCACATAAACATTGTCATGGACTCCCTCTTACTTTTTCTTTTTTGCTTCCACCACACTTCATGCACAGCTCTCTCTCTCTCTCTTTCTCAGTGTACTTCAAGAACAGTTTCCTGTCTATCCCCAAAATCTGTTTTCTACATTATTCGCTTGCTTGTTACGCACAAGTCTACCATTATTTACAGCGCTGTCGGCCGATGTTTTTTTTTTTCCTTTTAGTTACTTCCGAAAAGAAAGCCTAATTTCTGCTGTTCAATAGGTTTCTGAACAAATTTAAACTTTTTAAAATTATACAAAATGCAAAACGCTTAGCTGTGTCTCTAATAAAACCGCTGTAACTTCAGAGGTAAGTTACAGCGGTAAGGCCAGGAAAATCACCATGTTTTTCTGTGTTTTATCTTCAGCTACTTTGACACAAAGCCATCTGCTGTGATGCTCACACCTTTGATAAAGTCTGGAAAGTGTCAGCTTCTTTTTTATAGATACAAAAATATGTAAATGTACTGATCTGAATTATAATATTTCTGACTGTCTGAGGCAAAATTTCCCAGATTCAAATCGAATTGAATTTAATTGACTCGAATTAAATCGAATCGTAGATCGAATCGATTCAGGACCTTGTGAATCGGAATTGAATCGATTCTAGAAATCGACAATACCCAGCCCTAGAAAACACTGCAAACCACAACACAATAAAAAATTAATATGCAAAACAAAAAGAAGATGCATGTTCTCTGTGATATGGGCCTGGGATGATATTTTGGGAGAGCGTTTTTTCCTGCTTTGAATTGCATACATAGGATTCAGTGCATGAATAAACTTTCTGAATCCTTTAACATCCACAACTGAAAATAATTGGAAATCAAGTGCAATCATTTTGCCAGGTCTTTATAAATTGAGTTGTCACAGAGGGGCCACAGACGTCTGCAAAAACTCTCTAATATAGCTCTGGGTTGGTTTAGGTCAGGGGTGGGCAACTCCAGGCCTCGAGGGCCGTGTCCCTGCAGGTTTTAGATCTCACGTTGGGTCAACACACCTGAATCACATGATTAGTTCATTAGCAGACCTCTGGAGAACTGCAGGACATGTTGAGGAGCTAATTTGGCCATTTAAATCAGCTGTGTTGGTTCAAGGACACATCTAAACCTGCAGGGACACCGGCCCTCGAGGCCTGGAGTTGCCCACCCCTGTTCTAATGAGAACACACATATGATTTTTCTCTTAGTATTAGGTATGAACAAGTCAACAACACAAAGCAAAGGCAATAACCAGCATGAAAAGACGTTAAAGTAGAATCACTGTGGCAACTGCTTTGGAGTAGAATTAACATGAACAGGTTGAAACAGAGGCTTAAGCCTGTTTGCTCATCTGTTCGTTACCAGTAGAAGTTCAGGGTCTATCTGCCGTGTTTGGGTCTGCGTTCACTCAGCTTTAAAACTACTCTGGATTCTGTCTGTGTAGATGCTTGCAAAGCCAAAGTTCTGTTAGGAGCTGAATGCAGTTGTTTCTTTTCTGGATGCAGTTTGCACCTTACCAACAATACAGTGGCTTGCAAAAGTATTCAGCCCCCTTGAACTTTCCCACATTTTGTCACATTACAGCCACAAACATGAATCAATTTTATTGGAATTTCAGGTGAAAGACCAACACAAAGTGGTGCACACGTGAGAAGTAGAACGAAAATCATACATGATTCCAAACATTTTTTACAAATAAATAACTGCAAAGTGGGGTGTGTGTAATTATTCAGCCCCCTTTGGTCTGAGTGCACTCAGTTGCCCATAGACGTTGCCTGATGAGTGCTAATGACTAAATAGAGTGCACCTGTGTGTAATCTAATGTCAGTACAAATACAGCTGTCCTGTGACGGCCTCAGAGGTTGTCTAAGAGAATATTGGGAGCAACAACACCATGAAGTCCAAAGAACACACCAGACAGGTCAGGGATAAAGTTATTGAGAAATTCAAAGCAGGCTTAGGCTACAAAAAGATTTCCCAAGCCTTGAACATCCCAATGAGCACTGTTCAAGCCATCATTCAGAAATGGAAGGAGTATGGCACAACTGTAAACCTACCAAGACAAGGCCGTCCACCTAAACTCACAGGCTGAACAAGGAGCGCGCTGATCAGAAATGCAGCCAAGAGGCCCATGGTGACTCTGGACGAGCTGCAGAGATCTACAGCTCAGGTGGGGGAATCTGTCCATAGGACAACTATTAGTCGAGCACTGCACAAAGTTGGCCTTTATGGAAGAGTGGCAAGAAGAAAGCCATTGTTAACAGAAAACCAGAAGAAGTCCCGTTTGCAGTTTGCCACAAGCCATGTGGGGACACAGCAAACATGTGGAAGAAGCTGCTCTGGTCAGATGAGACCAAAATGGAACTTTTTGGCGCTATGTGTGGCGGAAAACTAACACTGCACATCACTCTGAACACACCATCCCCACTGTCAAATATGGTGGTGGCAGCATCATGCTCTGGGGGGGCTTCTCTTCAGCAGGGACACGCTCAAAAAAATGAATGAGGGGGATTGTTCAGTGTATATTAATTATTTATTTTCATTTTACTTAAAATATGTTTTTGTTAAGTTAACATGTGTTTTTCTAATCAAGTCTACGTAATTGTGTCTATTATTCAACGTACATAATACTAATGTGTTACTTGATGGCATAACATTTAAGTTAAGTCAATTAGGATCGATATACTTTGTATATCCACAAGGTGGCAGTAATGCAAAAACAGTTGTAATAAAACCGTGAAGAACAACAAGGTTTCATGGCTTGGGCCTGCTCATGCGCAAGACTTCAAATTTAACTTGAAAATGTTGTTTTGGTGCCAAGCTGCTGTTTCTTTGAGAGGTTAGACCACTTCTTTCTTTGACTATGTTGTGTAGTATCTACATGTCGAGCATGGTTATATTTTGCGTTTGTCTTACAAGCCATGTTATATCGTTTGCGTGCGCTTGTTCTACATTAGTTTTACTGGGTCCTGGACATGCTTATTTTGTGGAGTGTGTAAGAAACACTTTTATTGTTTTTTGTTTTATTAAGGGATTAGCTACAGGGGTTCATGGGGTTATTTTTTCAAGGGGTTATTTTTTTCATTTGCTTTCTTGGGATTCCTTTACTGTAATCCAAGAGTCATAAATATCGACTAGGATAGCAAGGATAGCATAAAGTGACATTTAAAATCCAAAAAGCCAAGAGCGAAAGCCACTGTGACACCATTGTTATGCTCTATCAGTAATCGGTATTATGTAAAAATGGTCTGTAAATACAGCATGTTTCCTAGCAGAGTTATACATATCAACATAGTTATAAATTACAGTTTGTTAAATCACACACTTAATTTTTTAAATAAAATTATTCACAACATATGAGTGGACAGACAATGGAGGTCGACAGACCTGGTGATAATTGCTTCTATAGAAAGTTAGCACATGGCAGTGTCAATCTCTTGCTTTTCTTCTGAGTAGTATTTTATTTAGCTGTAATTCAATCAATAATTTGCTTCTTGAAATTAAGTAATGAATTTCTTGTTTTACTTTATAAATTTCAGATCCGGGCCTTTACCTGCTCCCTCCTATACTGATGTGGTGTATGTGGTACTGCTGAGCTTGTATGTGGTATGTGAACTGTTATACTTTTAAAAACAAAACTGTTTTAAAAGTTAAGTTTTCTTTAGTCACCCATCCCATGCCCCTGTTATTTCTTCTCCAGATCTGAACCATTGTAAAGGTTGCAGTTCAAGGGCCTGAGGCATGAAATTCTTTTCAGATCAGCTGTGATCAATATTTTTTGGAACTTGATAAATAACAATAAAAGCTGTAATGGCTCCTTTAGCATTTTGTGTAAATATTTGTGTTAAAATTATAGCTTTAATGAGGTCTTTCTACATTAGTTTTAGTTATAAAGTATGTATATGTGTGTATATATATATACACATATAGTATGTATATTTACAGTACAGTATGTTGTGTTTGTTGACATGTTTTCAGGTGGAAGCAGAATATGTGAGGATTACTACTGCTCCACTTGTTCCAAGGCTCTTTACACAACTTGACCAATACACCAATGACCAGCTCATAAAAGTCTTCAAGAAAAAAGGAGGCGTTGCAGGGAAGAAAATTAGACAAACTTTGGCCCCTGCCACACAGGTGCGTTATTCTGTTGGTAGCCAAATATTATGGCTAATAAGATCATTTTCAAATTTAAACAGCTAGTGTATGGTAGCTGCACAGTGCACTTACATTTATATTAAGCAAGACAAAGTTTTGTACTCAAAACGTTGGAAAACTTAAATTACCTAAACATATGTAAAATGTGATCCCTCAATTTCGGGTTAAACCATAAGTGAATGGTTTTTATGTTAAAGATCAGTTTTTGAATGCAAAAAAGATGATGTATTAGTTTGTCTTTACCTCCATTATGGACATATATAATGTGGTGGAAACCCTGCCCAACAGGTTAACTATTCATGTCCATGTGATGATTAGTTGGTCTTGTGTACATGTCTATCTGTTGTTAAGGTTCAGAATATTGGGGATGGACACCAGAGGAAAAAACCCACAATAACAACACTGGTCCGGTCGGGTTGAGTCAAACGATGATTTAATGATCACACACGTGGGAGATGGACACTGTATGCAGACAGTCTCAGATCTCATCTCAAAAAACACATCACCATAGTTTTATGAAATCAGGGTATTAGAACGCCCCCTCATGCGTAGTGACAGGTGTAATACAATCAATGTTGACAATTTTATTTAACACAAAGAATAACATTGTCTCCTTCCCGAGGGCAGACGCTGACTGCCCCCGTCTCCTGGAACCGTCTGTACCCTGCTAAGACACAACATGGCAGCTACAAGGACTCTTTCATTTGTTAAGACCATCAGTGTGTATTGCTCTAAATCAAGTATATAATATTAAATGAATATTGCTGGATCAGCGACTTCTACTTAAAACATATTAAAACATGCCTAAGCACAAAATCACCAAGAATAACATCTTATAAGTGCTGTGTAAGCGCGTGCGGCCTTCCAAGCTCAAAGCCTTTGCCCTCCATAGATCAGCCAGACTCGCGCTGGCTGTAGCTTTTAACCTTTAATTACCTTGAGCACAACTCTAGAATAAGCAACAAACTGCAATGTGTATGGAATGATCATGGTTACATCTGTAATGGAAAATCATGTTATTATTCTGGTACCTGTAAGAAAAGATCAAACTAAAGTTATCACCATCACTGTAATGCAAAGAATAATGTAAGATCAAAAACTTCAATTCATGCTTAATGCAAAGCTGGTTATATACTTCTAATGAACTAATAATGCCATATTAAAATATTAAATGATAATGAGAAAAACCTCCCCTCCTTATTCTACACTGTGCAGTGGATATGTCATTCATTTTGCGTATAATGTGAGTTTGTGTCATCCTAAAGTATATCTGTTTTCTCTTCCTGTATCTCTGCCACTCTCTACAGAAGGAAACTATTGAAAAGGGGAGGGAGTGTGTCCTCAGGGCACTACCTTTTTACCTGAATGAAGACCCAAGCATCCTCTTCAAAGAATAATTGGTTGGTAATTTTAGTTTAGTTTTTTATCTGTATTAAACCAAATTTTGAATAACTAATGTTGTTGCATGTTGTAGTGTTGTTGTTGTTGTAATTTGCATGGAACCTGTTTAAATGTTTTGGGAAATCTTCTTGTATACCCAAACTATTTATATTTATTGTTGAATCTGTAGTCTAAAATAGTGGCTCACTGGGGTGCATGTTCCTAATATTGTGTTTACTTCATTAAACTGGACGCCATTTTTCTATGTTTTTGTGTCTAAGCTACAGCTGTTCAGAGGGAGCTGGAACAAATTACCCTTGCTATCTTCACCATCGAAAGAGTTGATGCCAGCACTCCTCCAGCCGATGTGGGTATAACCGTCTCGGGTGTTCTGCATGACCTGGAAGACCTGGCCTCTGCATGTGCACTCTTAATGGGTGGGATATATGCACTGAATCTCAGTTAACCTCAGGACTGAAAGCTTTCTTTGAAGTACTTCAGAACCTCTTCCTTCATCTGTATGTCAGCAGACTCTTGACCAAGGTACAGATGCTCAAGAATAAACTGAATGAATAAGCCAACCCTTAATTTGGATGATGAATGTTCTGTCAGATGGACAGAAGTTTTTCGGAGGCTGAATGGGAATAAAATGGTAATTTGTTGAAAATGACAGATAAAGGGAAAATTACATGAGAGAAATTTAGAAAATTTTGAAAAGATTGTAAACTACTACAATTTGAGAGATTTTACACGTGTGTGTGTGTGTGTGTGTGTGTGTGTGTGTGTGTGTGTGTGTGTGTGTGTGTGTGTGTGTGTGTGTGTGTGTGTGTGTGTGTGTGTGGATTTAATTGAGAGATGATACTGCACCAGAAATGTTGAGGGGTGGTGTGTATATTAGCGTTCAAGGCATATTGTTATGAGGTGGAAATATGTTCATATTCTGTTTGTGTTACATTGTGTGCATTGTAAAGGTAATTGCAATACATACTAAGAATAAGGGTAAGTTAGGAATACAGGATGAATGTATATTTTGCGGACTTTTAAAGACGAACATTTGTTTCCATGTTAAAATGTTTACAACTCAAGCTTTTTGCCCAAACACTGGTAAAATAAACGTTGACAGTGGCAAGTGTTAAATGGTTACTTCTGTGCTGTTGCAGAAAAACTGAACTCTGACAAGCTTTTTTTTTTTTTATTGTTAGACCATAATGTTGGCATGTTTTATTAAAGTTTTATTTGGGATGGTGATATAATTTTCTTTGATTGCTAATATCAGTGGATTATTATTATTATTATTATTATTATTATTATTATTATTATTATTACTACTACATTAATTTTTTTAATTGTGGCTGTTGAGGTGGACACTTCACTTTGCATTGTTAAAGGAAAGCACTTCATTGGCGTTGTGTTACTGGACTGACCCTAAGCAATCATTGCAAATAGCAACTTTGCTATCCATTTAAGACACTAAAAGAAAAAACACTCCACAGACCTTACTAGCATCACATGTGCATAATTCAAGTGTCATCTTATCAACATGTTATGTGGGCTTCAATGTTTTTTTTTCTTCTGTTTCTGGCAGATACAGACATTTAATTTAAAGTCGTGATGTTGCATCTGTCTACATACTGTTAGTTACTAACCCTAATGAGCTGTCGTGTTTTGTTTCGGACCGGTTTTACACAAATGCTCACTGAATGTGTTGGCAATAAAAGAAATTTAAAAAAATAAGTTGGATGTACTTAATTCATTTGTGTGGAACCTGTTGACAAAATAGATTTATGTAAAGCACAAGGTGGCTGAAAATATAATATTTGAATTAATCTAACTTAAATTTAACATTTTACTGCCACAAATAAGAAATGTGTTGAAGTAACTAATCTAAACTATCTAACCTGTAAATATATCTATGTTCATACAACATAACTTGATTTAGGTAGTCTTAAATATCTCTTGTTAATCTTAAGTATTTTAAAATTAGATGAACTAAAGATTTTTTCTTTAAACTAACACAATGCAATTTCGTGGAACCTGTTGACAAAATAATTTTAATTAAAGTCAACGTTTAGCTGGTCAGAGTTGATGGGAAGGTGGATGGAGCCAAATACAGGGCAACCTTGGAAGAAAACCTCTTGGAGTCTGCAAAAGACTTGAGACTGGGGCGGAGGTTCAGCTTCCAGCAGGACAACGACCCTGAACATAAAGCCAGGGCAACACTGGAATGGTTTAAAACAAAACATATCCATGTGTTAGAATGGCCCAGTCAAAGTCCAGATCTAAATCCAATCGAGAATATGTGGCAAGATCTGAAAACTGCTGTTCACAAACGCTGTCCATCTAATCTGACTGAGCTGGAGCTGTTTTGCAAAGATTTCAGTCTGTAGATGTGCAAAGCAGGTAGAGACAGACCCTAAAAGACTGGCAGCTGGAACTGCAGCAAAAGGTGGTTCTACAAAGTTTTGACTCAGGGGGCTGAATAATTACGCACACCCCACTTTGCAGTTATTTATTTGTAAAAAATGTTTGGAATCATGTATGATTTTCGTTCCACTTCTCACGTGTGCACCACTTTGTGTTGGTCTTTCATGTGGAAGTCCAATAAAACTGATTCATGTTTGTGGCTGTAATGTGACAAAATGTGAAAAAGTTCAAGGGGGCAGAATACTTTTGCAAGCCACTGTATAGACTGCCACTATTTTTCCTCCTCTGGCACACAAACCGAAAAGTAAAAATGGAACCAATAAGTGGAATCGACAGGCAAGCAGACAAACATTTCCAAGGAATTAAACTACTGCAAGAACTAGTTCTTGATTCCCATCCCTACTCCCTCCCTGGGTGGAGAATAAAATGATGCTGAATTAAATTTAATAGATTGCACCTATTTCCCATTTCCTTCAATCAATCAATCAACCTGTGAGGTGGGATGGATTATCTCTGCAAAAGAGAAGTTCTCACTAACACAGATTTAGACAGATTTGTGAACAATATTTGATAGTAATGGGTCCTTTGTGTATGTAGAAAATAGGAGCAAAAACAAAAGCGTTGCGTTTTATTTTTGTTCAGTGTATAAAGAATCGAGGGGTGTTGCAAAACTTTTGCAATCAACTGTATTAGTTACAGTTTACAGTGATGTCAAGATGCTGTCTGTGCTGTCAGTTGACTGTGTGAAAAGTTAAAATGAAATGATTTTAGGGCAAAGGGGTAAAGTGACAAAGGGGGGAGTTGAGGGAGACTTGGAAAAGGGTGTACAGAGTGGGGGAAAACAGTGCCAAAGTTTCAAACATTTGGTGATGACTGAATATGGAACAATTACAGCAGATATTTGGGTTGAGTGGTGGAGGGGTGATCTTATTAAGGCTTTCAGGAGAAGCGTGTCATTTCATCGACAGTGACAGTGACACCAAATGTCATTTTAATTGACACTGTGCCATAGGAGAGAAGGGAAGGACAGAGAGAGAGAGAGAAAGGGAGACAGAGCGAGAGTCCTTCTTCCCTCAGGGCGATCTTAATTGGTAAAGTTAGGAATATAAGCTATGAAATATTAAATGTATAAAGTAGAATATTCACTGTATTCTGAAAGCACTTTAACTCAACAGGAGCCTTTGCACAGCAGAGCACCTAATAGGAAAAGTTGGTAAATATTTCTTTTTCAGTCACATCTCAGCTGTAAAAAGTGCCACTTCTCTGCATTAAATAATCATAAAGCATAAATGCTGTGCTTGCTTTTATGCACGTGCAGTGGGGAGCTCCTTAGAGAAATAAAAATGAAGCCAAGTTATGAAATTGTATGGTACCGCCTCTGAAGGGAAATAAGTGTTAATTTTTTGAAATTAGTATGCCTATACCTTATTTGGAAGTCTTACTTGTGTCTTATTTCAATCCATCTGTTCATGCATGCACAACGTGCACACCACAAAGCAGGATGCACATGCACATTCACAGCAACACTAACATGTAGTTTGCACGGCTTTTCACTCATAGTGAAAGGCCACTGTGAGTGAAGTCACAAGGTTCACAAAGGTAAACTTCAGGGCGACCAACACAAACATCTGCAAAAACAAAACGTGGGCATTTACAAAACAGCTGGTTAATGTTTAAAGCTGTCAAGAGCTCAGAGCCAGCCAAAATGTGCATTGTTTTTGGGTGTTTTGTTTCTGTTCTTTAAAAAAATTTGAATACATTAACACAGTGACTTTCTACCAGTTCACTGGAAAGTTACACAATAGTGATGATACGCATAATAAAATAAAATTTAAAGGGAAACATGAAGGGAAAAATATATAAAGGGAAAACACAAAGAAAACATTGTCTGAAAGGAGTCACTTTCAGTACAACACGCAAGACATATTACAGCTTACAGACAGGACCATTAACCATTATCCTTTTTGATATCCAGTTTGAACACATCGGACTAAGAAAACGCACATTACCAACTCCGGAAGACGATCAAAGCAGCCAAACGTGAGTACAGGGACAGGGTGGAGCAACAGTTTGACAACCCTCGGAGGATGTGGCAGGGACTAAACACGATCGCAGACTTTAGAGGGGAAACCAGCACACCGCAGACCACGGCCTCTCTGTGTGAGGATCTAAACGTATTCTACGCTAGATTCGACACAGCGAACACCATGAGACCGGACAGTGTGCGCACCGCGGATGACGTCAGTGCACACACTGTGTCTGAGGAGGATGTGCGGAAGTGCTTCAGGAAGGTGAACGCGCGCAAAGCTACTGGTCCGGACGGGATTCCCGGCCGCGTCCTCAAGTCATGCGCGGCTCAGCTGGCTGGAGTGTTCACGCACATCTTCAACCTTTCCCTCTCTCTGCCTGTAGTCCCAGCCTGCTTCAAAATAGCCACCGTCCTCCCTGTACCCAAATCCTCCACCATCTCCTCATTGAACGACTGGCGACCTGTAGCCCTGACCCCCATCGTAAGCAAATGCTTCGAGAAGCTGGTCAGGGACTTCATCTGCTCTGCACTACCCGACTCACTGGACCCTCTACAGTTTGCATACCGCCACAACAGGTCCACTGATGATGCCATAGCCCTGACACTACACACTGCCCTGTCACACCTGGAGAAGAGAGACACGTATGTGAGAATGCTGTTTGTAGATTACAGCTCAGCATTCAATACCATCGTTCCCTCGAAGCTGGACAGGAAACTGCAGGATCTAGGACTGAGCAGCTCCCTCTGCAGCTGGATCCTTAGCTTCCTGTCTGACAGACGCCAGGTGGTCAGACTGGGCAGCATCACCTCATCCCCCATCACACTGAACACTGGTGCTCCACAGGGGTGTGTACTGAGCCCTCTCCTGTACTCACTCTACACCTACGACTGCACAGCCACTAACAGCTCCAACATCATTGTGAAGTTTGCGGACGACACTACAGTGGTGGGTCTTATCACCAACGGTGATGAGACGGCTTACAGGGAGGAGGTCAGCGCCCTGACCCACTGGTGTCAAGACAACCATCTCACCCTCAACGTCGCAAAGACAAAGGAGTTGATAGTGGACTTCCGGAGGTGCAGAGAAGTACACACCCCCATCACCATCAACGGCGCTGCTGTGGAGAGAGTGAGCAGCTTCCGGTTCCTTGGAGTACATCTGGCTGAGGATCTTACGTGGTCAGTACACACAAACAAAACAGTGAAGAAGGCGCAGCAGCGCCTCTTCTTTCTCAGGAGACTGAAAAGATTCGGCATGAGCCCCCGCATCCTCAGGACCTTCTATCACTGTGCCATTGAGAGCATCCTCACTGGATGCATCACCACCTGGTATGGCAACAGCACCGCCTACAACCGCAAAGCTCTCCAGCGAGTAGTGCGGTGCTCTGAACGGATAATTGGAGGTGAGCTTCCCTCCCTCCAAGACATCTACAGGAAGCGGTGCCTGAGGAAAGCGGGGAGGATCATCAAGGACTCCAGTCACCCCAGCCATAAACTGTTCAGACTGCTTCCATCAGGAAGGAGGTTCTGCAGCATCCGGTCCCGTACCAGCAGACTGAGAGACAGCTTTTTCCATCAGGCCATCAGACTGCTGAACACGTCATAGACACCTCAGCTTCACTACTGGAACTTCAACATTATGCACTCCACACTGTATATAAATGCCACTTGTTTTGCACATTTTCAACTCTGTATATTTTATATATTTTATTATTATTATTATTATTATTATTGTTATTATTGTTATTATTGTTATTATTATTATTATTATTATTATTTTTACTATTTAATTTGTAAAAATGTGTACACACACACACACACACACACACACACACACACACACACACACACACGTAGGAAAATATTTAGTATACACATCCAGAAATGCATACACTATTATATATTGTACATATATTTATTAGTTTCAGGTTGGCCATTCTTGTATTTTGCTCGTTTGTGTTGTTGTGTTTGCACATCTCTGTTGCTTGTGGGGCTCGCACACAAGAATTTCACTCGCATGTGCTGTGCCAGTGTGCCTGCACATGTGATGTGACAATAAAAGTGATTTGATTTGATTTGATTTGATTTGTAGCCTGATAAGAGTAGCTTCCTGCTTTGTGTCTAGCAAAAAATAAGCTCAGGTAATTGGGATATCAGAGTATGTACTATAAGTGCTGCTTTTTGTTGCCATTTTCTTGTGCTATTGAATACTAAAAACAAACTGGATTGCCTCAGGGACATCTGTGTACAGCGTGGACCTGGGGTCTTCCCTGGTGTGATAGACTCTTGTGCTCAGAGCTTGTTCCTTGTTCCATGATTAGTGCCTCTGTTACGTTTTTCAGTCCAGGTTTGTCCAGCCTCTGGAAGGATTTCTGGATGTCAGTCACTTCTTCTAACTGACAGTGATACATACAGTGCAGGGGCCTGTCCTTACATAATGATCATTCTGCTTGCTCCACTTTTTTGGGGGTTTCTGCTGCCAGAGGTATTCACTATGCATGTGATAAGTTGTAGCCATCTTCCAGTTGTAGTGATAGATGTTTGCTGTTTCATCCTGGACAGCAGTTCTGACACTCACTAGTCCTTTATCAGAATCAGAAAGACTTTATTTATCCCCAAGGAGCAATTAAGATACAACAGACCAGCATAATGTTGAAGATAAGGACAGGCAATGAGATAATAAATACACAGAATATACAGAAGAATACAAATATACTGACTGGATGGCGAAAAACAACGAAAAGAGCATTAAAGTTAGAAAAAGAACGCAAAACTGCTCAGCTGACTGGCCGGTCGACCGCGCTAGCAGCGGCTAGTCCTCTGTCTCCTTTCATCTGCTTAGTGTGTGGTCTCATGGTAATGGATTTGGGGTAAAACCCTCCAAGTAACTTCCTTGTCTTGATCTCAGTGGCTTCCATCTCCTCCTTTGGCCAGCTTAGTATCCCAGCAGGGTACCTGATCACAGGCTGGGGGTAGGTGTTGCCTGGATCTTGTTCTTCCCATTCAGCTGACTCCTCAGGACTTGCCTTACTTTCTGCAGGTATTTAGTGGTTGGGCCTTCGTAGCAGCCTCTTCATACTTTTCCATTTGCTTGTTGAAATCCGAGGTACTTGTAGCTGTTCTCGATGTCTGCAATTTTGCCTTCTGGTATTCTCTCAGGTATCCCTGGACCCACTGAGGCCAATTACCGAGATGATGTCAAGTAGCCTCTAAATGGTCTACTAGAAGATGTGAATGCAGCATTACGGACAATCCGTAACTTGACCACCACTGGAAAAGATCCTGTGGGACTTGCATATACAGAGAAGCTAATTGGTGATGGCTAACCAACCGGGCATGGTAGTGATGGACAAGTACAGGAAGACAGCAATAATGATAGATGTAGCTATAACGAATGATAGCAATACCAGAAAAAAGGAAGATGAGAAGCTGGAGAAATGCCAAGGGCTGAGAAAGCTGCTCAAGAAGATGTGGTGAAGGCAACAGTGGTCCCATCGGCATTCAGGGCACTTGGAGCAGCGACCTCCCCAAGCTGGGCGAGTCGCTCCAGCAGATCCCAGGAACAACGTTTGAGATTTCGGTCCAGAACAACACAGTCCTAGGAACACCAAAAAGACTGCACAAGACCCTTAAGGTCCCAGGCCTCTGGTGGAGGCTCTGATCTTGAAGGATAAAGACTGGCCACAATGCAAGAGGGTATTTGTTTTCTTATTTATACAGCTATTACTATTTTTATGATTATTATTAATATTTAAAAATTTGCATTTGTGGCATGCAGGATTTCTATCCTGCACCATTGCATGTTGCAGCAGCCTCAACACCCATACTTCCTATGGCTTTGTAATCTTGCAGAAGGAACCTAAAAAAGTAAAACCAAAGCTTAAAAAAATGACTACATGAAAAAAAAAAAATTTACTAACAGGAGCTAAACAACAGGGACACTGCAAGGTCAAAATTCTGTGGTATGTTGTATTAATACGTAAGTCTTTGTGTGAGGTATCTGGAGGTTTGGCTTCTCCTTCCTGGTAGGCAAAAGGTGCAGCTGCTGCAACATGCACTGGTCTTTGTTCACCGTCACAACAGGAGCAGAAAAAGTCACCGATTGCCAGCCTCGATGCTCCACGAATATATGTTTTATGCAGAACATTTAGAATAAGTCTGTCATGTAGACTTCTGATAGTGCTTAATGAACAGTTGGACAAAACTGTATTTTTGTAATTAGTACTACAGTGGTTTGTATACCACAGTGAAATAAATGTAGTTAAATATTTGTATATTTTATACTCTTTCACATATTTTAAACTTTTGAACAATGGAATTCTAATGGGCATTACATTTTATTACATTATATTGATGAAAGAGAATATTTTAAAAAATGACAATTTCAAGTTTCCTTTCAGTTTCCTTTCATCATGCTTATAGTAATTGCATGATAAGTGTTGTGTAAGGCTTTCAAAAAAACATGAGAGAGCCTAAAAAGACGTGAAGGAAGGTGAACCGATGTTCTGGCAAGGGACAAATGCGAACTGACACAATAAATACACATACAGGTGATTAGGAGAGTGGGAGGACACAGCTGGAACCAATTAGACACAACGAGACAGGAATACAGGAAGACAGGAAGCACAATAAACACATAAACAGAGACCCGGGGCCTGTTCTTCGTACGTCGCTTACTACATCCAAGATCAAATGACACATCCAAGACCAAACTATCGCGCTAACCGTGAGCTCGCTAATCCGGTTCCCCGAACACACCTGCTGTTGACGATTAGTACAGCTGGATGAAGTAATGTGCGATCACTGGGTGTCGTAAAAGGGGATACGCATCGATAGCAGAAACAGTGATCGGCAACCCTCTGATTGGTCGGTGAAAATGTCGAAGGAGCGCGCCCAGTATTTCACCGCAGCAGAGCAAGAACTCTTGATTGAGGGATTTCAGGAGTACCAGAGTGTAATTAAAACGCAAGGGAACACTGCGAAGGCTGCAAAAGCAAGGAGAGAGGGCTGGCAGAAAGTTGCTGACAAATTAAACGCGTAAGTAATGCAACATATTACATGACACCATACCATATCATATTGTAACATATCAAATCATATCACATGATATCCTTGTACACATTAGAGCCACAACCGGACCCACCAGAACATGGGAACAAGTAAAAGTGAAATACAAGAACATACTACAGAATGGTAATATCCAACACTTATATTGCTGTCAGTCTCTTGAAAAGACACCCTGAAACAATCCCTGTGTTTGTGTATAACAGCAACCAAGAAAAGGGCAGAGCAACAAAAGACAGGTGGTGGTCCTGCACCCCCTCGTCACACCCCAGCAGAGGAGCTGGCCCTAAGGTTGAATGCCACCAGACCCATTGTTGAGGGCATCCCTGGGGGCAGCTCTTCCGTAGACCAGCAGAAGCCGGGGTGCAGTAGCAGCAGCACCTACATAACTGGTGAATGGGCTCATGATTCCATTTGCACAATGTAAAATATGTGGTTGTTGCCTTAATGAAAATGCTATTCGTACTGTGACATTCATTGGCACTGTGGGTTTTCTCTGTGTGTAGTGTTACATGACACTCCATCACTTTTACCTGTTCCCATGGAAGGGGTGACTGGAGCATGCACAGTAAGTTGGGAGATATACATATATCTGTCCCCACCCAATTGTACAGACCAATAGGCTGTACCACATCCCTTTGTAACACCATTGTGTTACCATTGCACAGGACAGTGACGCAACCCTGTCAGATGGCTGTGGTTTGGAGGAAGACCCGGTGAGTACATGCATGCATTGGCCTGAATTGCCATCTACTTGTGTACTGCCATGTGTGTCTGACTGCAGTATGATTTGCAGGCCAAGAGGCCGGCAGAGAGGCCTGCTCATACAGAGGTGGGCAGTGTTATGACTAATTATACTGCCTATGTGACATGTATTCCCCGTTAAATGTTGTCACTACAATTGACACAGGGTGACATTCGTCTGCTCTACAAGAGAAGTCTCCAGCAAAAAATGGAGTATACTGAGCTGAAGAAACAAAAGCTCCTAGGTGAGATCGAACTACAAGCTCTAATGAGGCATAAACTACAACTGGAAATCGAGTTGCTTCAAAAGGAACTCCAGAGTAAGTAAGAATACACGTTCATACGGAGCACTGTTGCTGACCTTGCGTGACACAGTATATATGCTCTGTTTTTCCAGGCAACTCTGATGACTGGCCTGTGTGTGATGGGACAGACAACGATGCTCAAATAAACGTCAATAGAAAATATGTCATGTCATTTTTTTATTATTCGAAATTGTGTTGCACAATCCTGTCCCGTGCAGCTCTGCCACTAGGTTGGTCCAAGTGCACTGGCTGGAGGTCATCATCAGGCTGCACCTCCACCACGGGGGTCCTCTCTTCTCTGATGGTGGCAATGTTGTGCAGTACGGCACATGCAACAATAATGTCACATGCCCTGTCAGGTGCAACCCTCAGGCGTTTCAGACACTGAAATCGTTCCTTCAGTTGCCCAAAGGTCATTTCAATGCGTGCCCTTGTCCTGGCTAGAGCTGCATTGTAGCGGGTTTGTGGCCCAGGGTTGGGGTCAGGGAACAGTGTCATGAAGTACTGCCTGCATGCATAACCTCTGTCTCCGAGGAGAATCCCATAGTAGGCCCCTGTGTAGTGGGGAAATGCTGTTATGTTAGGCCCGAAAGGAGTATGTAGTATCAAAATAAGCCTCTTTTACTTACCACGCTCAAATGATGTGCATAACCCTGACTCTCTGAAGATCCTTGAGTCATGCACTGATCCGGGCCATTTAGCTTCCACATTTGTGATATGGCACATGGAGTCACACACCATCTGAGGGATTCTATTATATGTGAACACACTCCTCCCATTATATATTGCCATCTGGAATGTTAGTATTACTCACCTGCACATTTATACTGTGGCCCCCCTTTCGATTGACAAAGTCCCCTTCATTGGGGCCTGGGGGGGCCTTGATCGCAATGTGTGTGCAGTCTATGGTACCAATCACATTCGGGAAGCCTGCGGACGATCGAGCTACAGTTACCGACATAGGTCATGATTGCATCACATTCACTATCCAATTTACTGTACCTGCAATGGCAAAAAAGCCCTGTTTGACGACCTGTGGTCTTAAGTGGCTTGGAAAAACCACAAACACACCCAGGAAATGCTTGAGTGCCAGGTACACTTTGCGAATGGCCCGGCAGACGGCACTTTTGCCAACGTTCTCTGCGTCTCCACAAGCGTACAGAAACGTGCCACTCGCAAAGTAACGCAAGGCAATGCACACAGTTTGTGCAGTTGTTAATGCCCGACTACGGTGAGTGGTACTCTTAACATGGGGATCCAGCAAGTTGGTTAGGTAGATGATACCCTCACGGGAAAATCGGTATCTCTCTATGAGCACACTGTCGCGCTGTGCTAAAGGATCCTGTCTATCCCGCAATATACGTTGGATTCTGAACACTCTCCTTATCACTCTTGCACCTTCCGCAATGGGTGGCTCGCGTACAAACGGACAGGACATGGCTGCGACAAACTTCCCACTTCCACCTTCGCTTTTATAGCCGTGGTCTGTCATCTTGATTACACGACGTAATTTGCTATTCCTACTCTGGAATGTGTGTTGCATCTGGTGTGATCACCTACATGACATAGCGTGATTACTAGTACATTTCCCTTTTTTTAGGGACTGACCTGTATGTATCTGTGTGGAATCAATAAAAGGATCAAGTGCTGCATTATCTTTAGTTACATTGATGTTATTTATTTATGGTGAAACAGTGGCGGAATGTCGCTGTTGCTTTCGTATGATGACGCGGACATACCTGCGTGGCCGCGATCTAATCCTGTTTACATAAAGTAAACCTGCTCCCGAGCAGGTTTACGCTTACGGCTCTGTTGCTATGACAGCAAGTCCCGGATGAGCTTCGGGGAACCGAACGATCGAGGATCACGCGAAATCGTCAACAATCTAATCCAGCTAACTTACTTAGCGAGGTACGAAGAACAGGCCCCCAGACTCAAAACACAAACTTGATGCTGTAAGCAAACAACAACAGGGCCCAGTAATGACAGACAGAGATGGAGAGTGAAGGAAACCAAACACTAAAACAAAGAAAAGACGAGGACAAAGACCAGTGGGGTACGCTAAAGGAAACTAAACTAGTCACCCTACAGTACCCTAGAGATATATAATATAACAGAAAACTCATGAGCACAGGGAAACTAAAGTTTGAAGTAAACCAATAGAGTATAGGAAACATAAATTACTCCTCAAGATCAAAACAATAATGCTTAACAACGTTCAAAAAACACAAAACACTGGGCCATGACATGTGCATCATGTGTCATTGCACTTGCTACTTATTATTAATATTAAATGTTTTTAATGGACATTTTGACATTTTAACACTGTGGCGGAGGTGTTGTCTCTGGCCTGCTGCAGAGGAGGGGTGACACAGTGAGTTCGCGGTGTGCAGAGCACCAAAACAACAGAATTTGCTGCCATAGACAATCAACCTGACAACACTGTGTGTGCATGGGCTCCTTGCTACAAACACATTTCTGTTTATTCACATATAAACACATTTATGTATGTTTTGACTTTTACTTAGTGCGTCATCAATTCATTCATTCGCAATGTAAATCTCTAATAAAGTGAACAGTACAGCAGTTTTCTCTAATTCTTTTATAGAGTTGTGGGTCCAAATGAAAAAGGGAAAAACCATTCTGAACAGGTGGAGAGCAGTGTGTAACCTAACCAAGCACAGCACCCAAACAGCCCTGGCCAGGGGGGGAAAAAATGAAGACAAAAAACCAAAAAAAACCCCGAAGGTATAAAAACAATATCTAAAAAAAAAAAAAATCAGCCGTGTGTAAATAATAAGCTGTCGTTCCCAAACGAACAAAGTCCATTAAAAAAACACTAAAATTATGTTAAATACACACCTGTGTAGGCTTGGACTGGTAACTGCAAGGTGTGAGTTTTATTCCCCAACTTAGGTTATGAGTTTTTTAAGTTAACATGTACCAATTGTCATCAGTTACTATGAATTTATCTAACAAATATAAACATATTTGTCTTTTAGACTTTTAGACAAACTTTTAGCATTAAGCCTTGTGATGTATTTTTCAAAAAGTGGTGGCATATTTTTAACTTTGTGTTTGGTTGTTTCGCAACTGATAGTAAAAGCAAAGCAAATCTGGTGTAGCAAAACGAAAATGAAAATACAACAGAGGATAACAATGGACTGAATCTCAAACCCTTAAAACACAATTTGCTTTCTTTTTATGCCTAATATCAAATATACTTCCTGAATCTACATTTATAGCCATAAATGACAGAAATTGCCATTGCTTTAAAGCGCTTTGAGTGCTCAGAAGAGTAGAAAAGCGCTATATAAGAACCAGTCCATTTACCATCCATTACTTTAACATAGTGCAGTCTTAAATTTGTCATACATCCAGTGGATACACTTGTATAAAAATGCTGAAAACTGAATTTCATAATGTCACTGACATTCAATACCATCAAATGAGGAACGACTGATTCACAATAGCAGAGAAAATAACACTTATAGAACCTAATTTTCAATCAATTAAGTGTTACTAGGTAGCCCTGAATCTACTAAGTCACTGGTGATTGAACCCTTAACATGATTCACATACAAATTAATTTAATTTACATGTGCTAATAACAAAGCACACTTCTGACACTGCTAAAAAAAGTAAAGGTCCACTGAAGTGAATGGAGTTGATGCAACTGTTCTAGTCAATGGTTCCGCTTATAGTGACACTTCTGGAGTCAATCAGCATTAAGAATAAAACAGACAAGAGAACAGGTCAATAAGAATGAAAAAAGGACAATAAGATGATGGATGTGCTGGCACACTGAAGGTACGTAGCACCTACGTAGAGCCAGGGAACTCGGCCGAAAGTCAACAGCAGGGAGCAGAAAGTGATGGACAAATTTGCCTTTAAGAACTACTCATTAGACTTTTAACTTGATAAATACCCAACATGGAAACCTGAACTCCTATGTGTTAAATATGGCCCAAGGAATCAGTGGCACTTGCCAACAACAGATTATAAGCCAACACAGTTAATGCAGCCTTCCATTTGTGGAAGAGGGGAGCAGTCTGGCTTTGTGACACTGTTGATCTTTGTAAAGTGTGTACAAAAACAATCAGACCCATAACACTTAGTGGCCACTAAGCAGTGTGAACTTTTTGTACTAGAACTACATTCTGCAATACCATGCAGCAATATATAGTTACTTGTTTCTGCATGTGTAACAAACAATCCTTTGCTCTTCCTATGCACTGTGTACAGATTTTGTTTTCTAACTTGCAGGCCCAGTGATGTTTGAAGGAGAAAGCACTGACATAATCTAGTGCATTCTGTGTTTTTTCATTCCAAAGCCATTTTCCCCTCAATAGTTCAAAAGGCCCAGTTTAAGAGTGAACATGAGTGCAGCTGGATTAAAGTCACCACCTCTCATGCCGCAAACAGAAGATGAACACCCTCAACCCAGTCTGCATCAAACTTAAGGTAGTGTCCTCAGATCATGCTTTTGACAGTTTGATAAAACCTCTTTGAGTACAACTTGGCTTTTGGGGTGGAATACACTGGAATAACAGTGAAATATGTCGAGCTGTTTAATCACTTGCACATAACTGGGCTATGACGTCTGGATATGTTCTCGCAGACCAAAGACTGAGGACCTTTTCATCACAGATTTTACCACCACAGGAAGAGTAAGATTTCCCATAGGAATTGCCTCAGGAAACCTAGTTAACGTACACATCACAATTAATAAAAAATTGTGACGAGCTTTTCTGCGGGGCTTTATTGGACCAACACAATGCAATAAAGCATGATCAGATGGCACACCGACAGCCGGAATGGGATATATTGGATAAGATCGAATTGTCTGATTTGGTTTACCTGATTTTTCGTAAAAATTACATTACAATACAGTATCACTTTACATTGTTCTTTTAACCAGATCAGTAACATTGGTGAGGAATGTGGTGAAAAAGAATGTGGCTTACTCAGATATACACACACCTTCTGTGCAACTTCTTCCTCAGGCACAAGATCAAACAGAAGGGAGTGAGGGAGGTAGGGAAGCAAAAAAAAGAAAAAAAGAATCACAACTCTTCTCAGATCTGAGATACTCTCATAACAAATGCACATCATTAACACTTTTGTTCTACCCAACGAGCACTTTGATGGATGGAGGACCAAAATAATTGCATCCTTTAACTCTATAAAGATAAACTTCAATAATAAAATAAAGTCCACACATCTAGCAGCCAACCCAACGTTTTAGCCACACAATCAAACAGGACAAAATATTTATCCTTATCCTCATCACATAATGGTGATATTAGATAAATGGATAAACCCAGTGACTGTAGTATAATCCCCCAAATTCCAAAATTTATATTGCTGGTGTTGGTCTGCATAGTGTTATGTAAAGAAGACTCAACATTTATCCATTGAGAGCCCATAGTGCTTGCAGTTGTGTTCGGTTTCCAACTTTGACTGACTGGGGTCTTTCTGACAGGAAGTCCAACAGCCAGTTAGAAAAGGAAGATCGCAGTCCTCTTATGACAGAGTAATGGCTAACCAATCAGACATAGTAGGGGTGGACAAGCAGAAGAAGTCTGCTGTAGTGATAGATGTAGCTATGCTGAATGATAGCAATATCAGTAAATTGGAACACAAGAGACCTGAGAAGTACCAAGGGCTGCGAGAAGACTCAAGACATCACCCTCCACATCTTTTTGATGTGGAGGGTGTTGAGGTTAAGGATCGAGGTTAAGGATCAAAAAGCTCTTCAGAGGGTGATACGTACGGCAGAATGCTGCTGCAGGACTGCTCTCCCCTCCTTCAGGACATCTACACCAGGAGATGCTGGACTAGAGCAGCT
Organism: Rhamphochromis sp. 'chilingali'; assembly: GCF_963969265.1. Taxonomy (NCBI): domain Eukaryota; kingdom Metazoa; phylum Chordata; class Actinopteri; order Cichliformes; family Cichlidae; genus Rhamphochromis; species Rhamphochromis sp. 'chilingali'. Next base: position 42,370,982 of record NC_137948.1, read on the forward strand.
CAGATATTAAAGAACCCGTCATATCCCGGCAACAATCTGTTGGAACTTCTGCAATCAGGCAGAATCAGATTTTCTATTTTATTTAGTATTAATACATTTAATGTACACAATTCACTTACTTGCTGCATATAATGCTGCATATAATGTTCTCTCCCATTTTGCACAGTCGAGGAGCATGTCAGGATACATTTCACTGTGTGTTGTACTCATATAACTATGCATGTGACAAATAAAGAATCTTGAATCTTGAAGGAGAGGAAAAAAGAGGGTGAGAGAGCATGTCCTGGAGGTGCTCCAGGGCTTCCTCCTAGTGGGACATGCCCGGAGCACCTCACTCAGGAGGCATCTTAATCAGATGCCTCCTGAGTGAGATATCAAAAAGCCTCAACTGTGTCCTTTCGATGTGGAGGAGCAGCGGCTCTACTCTGAGTCCCTCCTGGATGGCTGAACTTCTCACCCTATCCTATCTCTAAGGAAGAGCACTCTTTGGAAAAAGCTTATTTCCGTTTCTTGTATCTGTCTCCCACTCCCTTCTCCCATCACTTGTGAATAAGATCCTGAGATATTTAAACTCCTCCACTTGGAGCAGGAACTCGTCTCTGACCCGGAGTGGGCAGTCCACCCTTTTCTGGCTGAGGACCATAGCCTCAGATTTGGAGATGGTGATTCTCATTCTCACCGCTTCACACTCAACTGCGAACGATTCCAGTGCAAGCTGCAGGCCATCACCCAATGAAGCCAACAGAACCACATCGTCTGCGAAAAGCAAAGATAAGATTCTGAGACCACCCAGGTGACAGTCTGCCACTTGGCTACACCTAGACATTCAGTTCATAAAAATTATGAACAGAATTGGTGACAAAGGGCACTCCTGGTGGAGTCCATCACCCACCGGGAATGAGTCTGAATTATTGCATGCTATGTGGACCAAGCTCTTGCAACGGTTGTGTTAGGATTGAATGGCCCGTAGCAATGGGCCAGAAACCCCATACTCATGAAGCACCTCCCACAGGACACCGCGAGGGCCAAAGAGCCAAATGCCTTCCCCAAGTCCACAAAGTACCTCCAGACTGGTTGGCCTAAGTCCCATACAGGTATCAAGTATTGTTGAGAGGATAAAAAGCTGGTCTACTGTTCCACAACCAGGACGAAAACTGCATTGTTCCTCCTATAACCATGGTTCGACTAATGGATGGACTCTCCTTTCCAGCATGTTGGCATAGACTTTCCTACGGAGGCTGAGGGGTGTGATCCCCTTATAGTTGGAACACACCTTCCTGTCCCCAGGTATGTCACAGCCCTACAATATCCAGAGCCTTCAGGAACTCAGGTTGGACCTCATCCACCTCACCCCCAGAGATAGGCGAGTCGTCCCTTTTGTCCCCAGACTCTGCTTCCTCCAAGGAAGATGTGCCATTGGGATTAAGGAGGTCCTCGAAGTATTCCTACCATCGCCTGACAATGTTCTCATTCGAAGTCAGTAGTGCCCCACTTGCCCTATACACACTGCAGGTAGAGCACTGCATTCCCCTCCTGAGTCGCCTGACAGTTTTCCAGAATCTCTTTGAGGCAGTTAATCATATTATTGTGCTGTAGTATGTCAGGCTTGTTCCAAATGGGTATACATTTGAATGGAATTAATGAAGACTCTCATTTTTAGAAACGCTCACCATGCTATCAGAGTGGAGCTGATATTGATGCTGTTAAAGCATACATTTCATTTCATGTTTGATCTAATGAATGCTAGGTCCAAAATCTCTATATTATCAGAATCAGAATCAGAATCGTGTTTATTGGCCAAGTATATGTGCAGACACATACAGGGAATTTGGTTCCGGTAGATGGTGGGCTCTCAAGCACAGCAATGTAAATCACACACACACACACACACACACACACACGTCTCTATATATATATACATTACACATGCATACACATACATACACAAAGCTGTGTAAATCAACTATAAATAACGAATCTAAACTTATATACATAAAATACAGAAATGAATGAGGTGGAATGAATACTACAAAATGTACATAAGGTGCAGCTGCAGTCTGGCAGTGGGAGCAGTGTGACAGGTCAACTGTTAAGAAGGGAGATGGCGAGGGGAAAGAAACTGTTCCTGTGTCGGGTGGTCCTGGTCTGCAGGCTTCTGTACCGTCTGCCAGAGGGCAGCAGATCAAAAAGTCTGTGTCCAGGGTGTGAGGGGTCTGTGATGATTTTCCCTGCCCGTTTCCTGGTTCTTGAGAGGTACAGATCCTGGATGGAGGGCAGGGGGGCGCCAATGATCCTTTGTGCTGCCCGTACAGTCCGCTACAGTCTGCTCCTGTCCTGTTTAGTGGCTGCACCATACCAGACTGTGATGGAGGAGCACAGGACAGACTCAATGACCGCAGTGTAGAACTGGATCAGCAGCTCCTGTGGAAGACTGTACTTCCCCAGTTGTCTCAGGAAGTACATTCTCTGCTGGGTCTTTTTGAGGATGGCGTTTATGTTGGTCTCCCACTTCAGGTCCTGGGAGATGGTTGTACCCAGGAACTTGAAGGTCTTCACAGTTGACACAGGGCTGTCTGATATGGTGAGGGGGAGCAGAGTTGAGGGATGTCTCCTGAAGTCCACTGTCATCTCTACAGTTTTAAGAGTGTTCAGCTCCAGATTGTGCTGACTGCACCAGAGTACCAGCCGCTCAACTTCTTGCCGGTATGCAGACTCATCACCATCTTGAATGAGGCCAATGACAGTGGTGTCATCTGCAAACTTTAGGAGTTTGACAGCCGAGTTCTTGGAGGTGCAGTCGTTAGTGTAGAGGGAGAACAGTAGTGGTGAGAGGACACATCCTTGAGGGGCACCAATACTGAGGGACCGAGTTTCAGAGGTGATCTCCCCCAGCCTCACTTGTTGCTTTCTGTCTGTCAGGAAGCTGGTGATCCACTGACAGGTAGCTGGTGACACGCTGAGCTGGGAGAGTTTGGAGGAAAGAAGTTCAGGCACAATGGTGTTAAAAGCCGAACTAAAGTCCACAAACAGGACCCTGGCATAAGTTCCCGGGCGGTCAAGGTGTTGCAGGATGTAATGCAGCCCCATGTTCACTGCATCATCCACCGACCTGTTTGCCCGGTAGGCAAACTGCAGAGGGTCCAGCTGGTGGCCTGTAATGTCTTTCAGATGGGTTAACACCAGTCGTTCGAAGGATTTCATGACCACAGACGTCAAGGCGACAGGTCTGTAGTCATTCAGTCCTGTGATGGTGGGTTTCTTGGGAACAGGGATGATGGTGGAGCATTTGAAGCAGGAGGGAACTTCACGCAGCTCCAGGGATCTGTTGAAGATGCGAGTAAAGATGGGAGCCAGCTCTTCAGCACAGATTTTGAGGAGGGAGGGTGAGACACCGTCTGGTCCGGGGGCTTTCCTGGGCTTCTGTTTCTGGAATAGTCGGCCCACATCCTGAGTGTGATTCTTATTACATAGTACCTGTTCTGCCTCCAGCCAGGGCTCCTCTAGGTTATGTTTAACCATTCTGAGATGAATTGTAGCCTGTTGGCTAAGAAGTAGTGTTGAAAGTTAGGCAGATATAGTCCTAAATTATCCTTGGCCCTTTGTAGCATTTTCAAACTAATACGCTGGGTTTATCTTTCCAAAGGAATTTAGGAATAGACGATTCCAGAGAGCTAAACCAGTCCGATGATGGTTTACTCAGGATCATTGGGACCAAATAATTGATTCTTGGCAAGAGCATTATTTTTATGTGACTCTTCCCATCAATGATATGGGTACAGATTTCCATCTAGCCAGATCGTCTTCTACTTTCTTTAAAAGTGGATTGTGGTTTAGTTTAGTTAATACCTCAGTTTAGTTAGTTAATTAATGCCTAAATATTTAATATTTCCAGATTGTAGTGGGGCAGAAGAAGAATTATGGAAGGAGCAATTAATCAGAAGAACTGCAGATTTTAACCAGTTTATTGAATAATCATTGACTGAGTAGGTCAGTGAATGGCTTGACTACGGAGGAGAAATTTTTACAAAAGTTTCTGTAGTAGCCCACCATCCCTAGAAACCTACGCAACTCACGCCTGGTGGTAGGTTTGGGAAACTCTCTAATCACTGCCACTTTGGCATCAATGGGCCGGACCTGTCCACGTCCCACCTCCCTGCCTAAGTACGTCACTGTAGCTTTGGCAAACTCACCTAGCTATGTTGAGAGTTAGAGTAGCTTGAGCTAAATGGTAAAATACCTGGCTTAGAGTTTCCACATGATCTTGCCATGTTTCAGTATAAATTACTAGATCATCTAGCTAGGCACTGCAGTTGGACAGGCCACGGAGGACTTTATTTACCAGCCTCTGGAAGGTGGCAGGAGCGTTACACATGCCGAATGCCATGACTGTGTATTGTAGAAAATCATCAGGTGTAACAAAGGCAGAGATGTTAGACGCACGTTCAGTTAAAGGGACCTGCCAGTAACCTTTAAGAAGATCTAATTTAGTGACATACTGAGCAGTCCCATTACTGTCCACACAATCCTCAATTCTTGGGAGAGGATGTGAGTCAGCCACAGTCACAGAGTTCACCTTCCGGAAGTCTGTAATGAACCGGGGCGAGCCATCTGGCTTAGACTCCACTATACAGGGTGAGCTCCAGGGGCTTTGACTGGGCTTTGCTAAGCCATGTTGCAGCAAATAGTCAGCCTCCTGTCTCATGAGCAAGTGTTTATGGGGGCTGGCTCGATAAGGATGCTGCTTAATAAGTTTAGCTCCCTGGACATCAATATCATGCTCTAACACTGTAGTGCAAGTTGGCACACCCACGAATAAACAGGTGCATTCATTAATCAAGACAGTTATGTCTTCTTGCTGCTCTAAAGACAGATGCTCGAGCAAACTCGGCAACGCTTTCAGCATTTCTGAGTTAGACAGACGTGGTCTAGAACAGGTGGGATAACTTAGCTTTAACCCATCAACCTCGTCCACCCTTCCTTCCTCTAGGTGGCTTGAGGCTACAATAGGAGCACAGAACCCAGCAGGCTCTGGTGTTGACCGAGGATGGTATAATTTCAACATGTTTATGTGGCAGACGCATGTTTTGCGTCTGCGGTCGAGATGCAAATTACATAATCGGTCTCCCCTCTCTTTTCACAGACTTTAAAGGGGCCGCTATACCTAGCAGACAATGCTGAGTCCGGAACAGGCAAGAGCACAAGAACCTGGTCACCTACCTGAAAGGTTCTTTTAACAGAAGCCTTATCATAATGGCGTTTCATCTTTCCCTGTGAAACGGCAAGGTGCTGTTTAGCCAGAGCGTTGGCTTTGTTCAAACGCTCACGGAAGTGCTTTACATACCTGCTTACATTTACTTTGGACACTCCGTGTGGGCTCAAAAATGCCTCTTTCAGAGCTTTGAGGGGTCTGCGTGGCCTATGGCCAAATACCAGCTCAGAAGGACTAAAACCAAGTGACTCTTGACAGCCCGTTCTCACTCCTGAGGCGTAACATGTCGACGTTTTGTCACGTCCCGCGGTGTTCCTGAGGAACGCGAAAGGAGACCTTCGGCGTTCTTATGGTACGCGGCGGGTTATGGCTGGAATCCAGTGCAATGACGCTCCCACGGTAATAGACGTTCCAGCCCTGTATTCCAGCCCTAAACCTAACCTTATCCCTAGCCCTAACCATAACCGTATTCCTGATCTTAACCAGGACTATAATGATGTTAAATAGCGTGTTTCTTTTTGAAGAAAAAGAGCGAACATGTGTAGATGGAGTCCAGACGGTTCTCATATTTCCTCTTTTTTCTGAGGTCGTCATTTAGGAACGTGGTGGGTAGCCGAAAACGTAATATGTTGACGATTTGTCACCTAGCGTAAAATGTTACGCTTTGGGAGTGAGAACGTGTTGCTCTTGAACAGCGTCACAGGCAGCAAATAACACAAATGGAACTCCCTCATCCCAGCTCTTTTCAGGCTTTAGGCAGTATTTGCGTAGCATTGGTCTGATGCCACCGGTCTAATGCACCTTGCGATTCAGGATGATAAGCAGAGGACACGATATGTTTGACACCTAGAGTGCTAGCCACTTGTTTGAATAACCTAGACTGAAAGTTTGAGCCCTGGTCAGTCTGTATGACCTTTGGTAGGCCAAACACTGAAAAGAATGTTGTCAACGCCTTAACAACTGATTTTGCTGTAACCTTATGTAATGGGACAGCCTCGGGGAAACGGATAGCTGCACACATGATCGTGAGAAGGTATTGCTTTCCTGATTTTGTTCTAGGTAGTGGACCCACACAATCTACTATGACATGGTCAAATGGCTGATCCACTACAGGAATGGGACACAACGGAGCTGGGGGTATGACCTGATTAGGTTTACCTGCAATCTGACATACATGGCAACTGTGGCAAAATTTAGAAACATCACGCTTCACACCAGGCCAAAAGAAATGCTTTAATAGTATCTGGTATGTTTTTGTGATGCCCAAGTGTCCTGACCACTGGCTTTCATGGGCAAGAGCCAGGATTTCCTGCCGGTACACAGAGGGCACAACAATCTGCTTGACTTTACTCCATGGAGAGACCACTGACGCAATAGAACATCATGTTCTACAGAATAGGCTTGTTGCTCTTTCTTGACTTGCTCAGCACCGTACGTTTGAAACAGCTCTGCAGTGTTTCATCAGCTAATTGAGCTGCTGACAGCTGGTCTCTAGTCAAGGGCAGCGAAGAGACCTTAGGAAATGGATCAGGCTCCTCAGGTTTCACTGAGTCTGGGAGTGACAGAACAATGTTTCTTTTAATGGGTACATCATTCTCCTCGGAAAATGAGGACATCAACACAGAATCAGAGAGGGCAACATCAATATCTTTACAAGCTTGTGCTCGAGTAATCGCACAGGCCGGATACAGCCCAGGGTGCATGGAAACATCAGAGGTTTTCTGATTCAGGGGGTTGTCTAAAACCTCCAGACGAGGGAGCACTAACCCTCCTGCAATATCATTGCCCAACAACATGGCCACACCCTCTATTGGCAAGGCCGGGCAAACGGCAACAGGGAAAAATCCTGTAACAAGTTTTGATTTTATAAAAACTCTGTGAACAGGTCTGGGAGAGTAACCCATTTCTATCCCCCGTAGAACAGAATTAAAACCACATTTAATTTCAGCAGAAAAAGGTAAAAAAAAATAAATAAATTGTGTCAGATGTTTATGTCTGTGAAGGTTCTCAGTCATCCAGGTCATCGTAGTCAAAGGAGCTTGCAAAGAAAAGCGTCTGGACTTCTTTGAGTTACTTGAAGATGTTTCACCTCATCCGAGAAGCTTCTTCAGTTCTAAGGTCAAATGGTGGAGAGTCCCAGATATAAACCTAGTGGGAGTAACCCCCCACAGGGGGACAAAAGGACCCCCTGATGATCCTCTAATCACACAAGCCAAGGTGTGAAACTGGGTGTGGGTCCCAATCAGCCAGAGTTTTGGGTGAGTTAACATCAACATTGCAAGTGACCAATCAGAATGTTATGACGTCATACTTTTGCGACTTCGGGAAAAACCGGCGTAAAACAAAAAACTGTACTTAACGTCAATACGTTAACAAGCTAACTGCGCTAACGCACTAGTTCCCACCAATTGAGCATTGCGTGGCACATCCGACATACTGTTTTACTTTTGTCCATGACGCGCTTACCAACAGGGTCATGCTTCACATGAAAACAAGATAGTTCCAAACGCCAGATCTGAATGAGGGTGGGGGAGGTTCAATTTCGGGTAGCATTGAGGCAGTTGCCATGTTGCAACGAGCTTAGCTTCTGTCTTGCTAGCTTGCACTGCGCTCAGTGGATCTGCACTCGACAGTGCAGCCTAGGCGGAGTAGTCGAATGCAGATCCACTGAGTGCTCAACACAGAAAGCATCGTCAGAAGAAAAGTTAATAAAATAAATAAATGTCTGTGAAGGTTCTTAGTCATCCAGGTCATCGTAGTCAAAGGAGCTTGCAAAGAAAGGAACTTAAAAAATGAATAAATAATTTTGTATTGTTCAATACATATGCGTACCAAACCGAAAGCACTGTATCGAACGGTTCAATATCGATACGAGTATTGTTGCACCCCTAGTATGTACCTCTGCATACGTGACTTCCTGGGGGTCATGAAAGTCCATCTCCCTTCCAGAGCAAAGTTATTCAATACAAATGTTGAGACCTCCACCCAGGTATCCCTTGGGGAATTTCCACTCAACATTAACTTTTTGTCTTACTTTCACAGTTCAAGTGGCGGAGGGTCTCCTAAAAATCTACTCCTAAGTTTATGACACACTCAGTGTCTCTACAATAATTCTACATCCTATCTAACACATTTCTAAACTCTCAAATAAGCTAAACATTTCTTCAACGGCTTTCTTCCATTTCCACAATATCACTAATGTTATAAACATTCTGTCAAAGTAACTCTGAAAAACTAATTCATGCATTTACTTCTAGGCTGGACTACTGTAATTTATTATTATTAGGATGTCCTAAAAACTCCTTCAAAAGCCTTCAGTTAATCTAAAATGCTGCAGCAAGAGAACTGACAGGGACTAGAAAAAGAGGGCATATTTCTCCTGAATTTCTCCTCCAGAATTGAATTTAAAGTCTTGCCCCCTATGAAAGCCCGCTTCCGCCACTAAAAAACCAAAAAACAAAACATGTATCTATAACTCGAATTTTCGAGTTATTTTCTTGAAATTTCAACTCATTAACTCGAAATTTGGAGAAACATAACTCGAAATTTAGAGAAAGGCAACTCGAAATTTTGAATTACTTTTCTCAAAATTTAGAGTTAATAACTCGAAATTTCGAGTTAGCTCTGCCAATCAGTAATCTACATAAATGAGGTCACTTTCTTGTTACCCGGAAGCATATGGCGCAGAGTAACGGGCACTCAAAACCGGATCGCAAAAAATTGGCTCTTTCGCAAGTACGTTGGCTGATAGTAACGGCATGCGATTCAGCTTAATAACATGAGGAATTCACCATTTTTGAAGCCACGCTGAAAATACTCAGCAATCTGTGCATTCATGACTGGATGTAATACTGGTAGCTTAGCTGTAGCATTTGTAGCTGAGGGCTTTAGCTTCCGGGTAACAAGGAAATGACATCATTCACGTAGATTACTGATTGGCAGTGCTAACTTGAAATTTCGAGTTACTTTTCTCAAAATTTTGAGTTTATAAGTCGGAATTTCGAGTTAGTAAGTGGAAATTTCGAGAAAATAAGTCAAAACTTCGAGTTTTCCTTTTTTTTTGTGGCGTAAATGGGCTTTCATATGCTCCTCACATACAAGGTCTTGAATAATTTGGCCCTATCTTATCTTACTGTATCACCCCATTAGAGCACTTCATTTTCAGATTTGGGCTTACTTGTGGTTCCTAGAGTACTTAAAAGTAGAATGGGAGGCAGATCCTTCAGCTTTCAGGCCAGTCTTCTGTGGAACCAGCTCCCAGGTTGACACCTTCTCCATTTTTAAGAATAGGCTTAAATCTTTCCCTTTTGATAAAGTATATTGATAGATTTGTAGCTTAAACCTATTCACTGGAACGTTCAAGACAATTCAACTACACAGCAAAAAGCATTGAACAAGATGTGACCCTGTGAAGACTCCCCAAAGCTGGTGCCAGGAGTCTAACAGTCCATCTAAACAAAAGGCTCTTATACTTAACCAGATATAGAGTACACTGTAAACCCCAACAGTCCAGCTGACTTATAAAGTTTGTGGATACAACAATTAAAATGCGTCACAAAGTTGAAACAACTTAAAACTTTTCTGTTCTCTTAACGATTCAAACAGTTATAATTGTACATGGCTTAGAAGTTAAGAGTAAATACTGCTTTTTTAATTATGATTTTTGAGTAAATGTTTTTTTTTTCGAGCTCCGCATTTGTACGTCATGACATCATGACGTTTTCTCTCTAACCTGAACGACGTTGACAGAAAATTCTGTTCAATATGGCTGCCCTTCTCGAGCGACCGGAGAGCACATTTGGAGAAACTTGTAAGTAAAACGGAACCTTCGTTATGTTTATTTTTTCCGTAAAAAAGCAAGTATATTAATATGTTGCAGCCATTAACTTGTTTTTGAATGCGCCGTTGTGTTAAACAGCACAGACCCAGGTAGTGAATTGTTGTTCGCTGTTGTTCGCGCTCTTTTTCAAACCGATGATATCGTCAGTTTTACAGTTTTAACCGATTAAAACAGTTTTAATAAGAATTGCACATAAAGAAAGTGTCTTAGTGATATTTTAACGACCCATTGCCAACGCAAGAAAGTTGGCGTTTTTACAACAGCAGCCTCATTGTTCGGCCGGGTTTTTTTCTTCTTCTCATTAGCATCATTCAAAAGTGACTTAGCTAGCAGTGGCAACTTCTATCTTAAGCAGCAGCCTGTAAAAGAAGTAGTTTGTAAGTAGAAGTTCTGTGTAATATTACAAGTATCTCACTGATGTATTATGTACTATTGCATAACAATGTGTCTTTGCAAAGATTTATCCCGCAGTTTGGCTTGGTTTTTTAAAATAACTGCAGTGTAAATTCATATGTATTCTGTGCTTTTGGTTTTTTTTTCTTTTTTTTTTTTCCAACTTAACAGAATTTATACATGGTGAGACAATGTTGATTATATGGTAAAAACTTAAAACTAAAAGAGGGTTACTGTTTACCATGACTAAATGGAATGATGGCCTGTGACTTTGTAACATCTGAAATTCTTACCTATGTTTTGGACTGTTGGATGATCGGCCATAGAATTCAAGACTGCACTCAAAGTAAACAGCAGTAATTGTAAGGTTTTTTTTTACCATGCTAAGTGTTTATTTTGTCATGAAATGTACAGTGTACTTTTGAAATTTTTGAAAGCTGTAATGATGGCTGAGTATATAATTATCACTGACCATAATAAGGTTAATGGTATGATGTACAGTGTTTTTATATATGAGACGATTCATTTTTTAAAAATCATCTCCATTCCTTGTTTTATTCATAGGATGATGGCAGTATCCCAAAAGTTCCTGCTGAGAGTTCACCTCACCACAGATGTTGTTGTGAAGGTTTCTCTAACTAAGTGGCCTGAGTCGGTGGAAGAACTAATCACCATACTCCGTGAGAAGCTCAACCCAAGGCTGGACTTTGAGTTTACCTTACAATACGAAGACCCCGACTTTGATGGGCAACTTACCTGCCTACTGGATATTCAAGAGTTGCTGGAGAAGGGCACACTAAAAGTAGTGAGATCTGAAAGTGATGTCAGTTCTTGTGCAAGTTCTGATACAGATATCCTTCCTCATGTGCCTTTAGCTCAGCGTCTGAAGTGTTGGCCTGACACTTTCCCAGTACCTACCTTTTCTTACGAAGTTGAACATCTCCTTGAGGAGGGAAATAGAGCCTTTGAGATGTCTGGAAAACATCTGAAGTTGACTCGAGCCCAAAAGCACAACATCTTGGAGACCATGGCTTCAGTGATGCACACCTTCAAAGCCTATCCGAGTGATGGAGATGTCGGTTTGGCAGCAGAAGCTCTTGTTACCACTCATCCATGTCTTAAAGAGCCTGGAAGTAGGAATGGAAGTTATGGTTGGAAGACCAGTTTAAAATTCAAGATGGGAAATTATCGCACCAAGCTAGCCAGATCTGGATGTGTGGAGGTGTCTGTCAACGCTGGCAGGAGGAGTGTTAACAACCCTGAAGGAGAGCATCCCCACTCAAACATAAAAAGAGCCAGAAGAGCTGAGGTGAACTACCTCCCAAACTTTCCAAGAGGAGAAGATCAGGTCAGTTTGGAGGATATGAGAGTCCAGATAAAAAATGAGGTTGAGAAGACTGAGCCCAACAAAGTAATGATTGAAAAACTGATGCAGACTACCTTTGCACTTCGTCGCCATGAAATTGTTCAAGACAACCCAATGGTAAAGAACTTCTTAGAGAAATGGCCTGCTCTGCGATTTGACTCTCAGGTATCTGTGCTTTGATTTTTTTTTTCTTCTTCAGTTTAACATGAAACAATGCAAGTTCAGCAGATCTCTTCAGATTCAGATAATAAATAAATAACACATAAATAAATAATAGATAACAAACAAAAATATATTTCAGCTTTGTGATACACTTGTGCTTGTGGTTCGGGTCCAATTTAAAGAAAAAAAAATTCATAGGACATCTATAAAGCAAGGTTAGACAGAAGTTGGGCAATTCCTCTTTAATGATAAGATGTAAATTTGGTCAGTAATTTGGCTTGATGTTGGATGTTTTTGTCCTGTTTTATTTTAGATTTGTGCGGAGTTCCACCGAGTCACAAACATTAACCTGCGGAACCAGTTCTACGCTGAACTTGACAGACACACACCACGACTTATGGCTCTATACAGACAGAAGGCTGCACGGACTGGCAAGATATCAGAGGCTCTGCGAACCATCCTGAATCATTATGATCTTCAGGTGAATATTGATAATGATAAAATTAACACAAATTAAAAGTTTCACTGATAAAAACTCAATTTTTCCTTGCTTTGAACATCTGTGTTTTATACAGATTACAGCTCTGATCTGGTATGTTACTTTAAAATACTGTGTAGGATTTTTGTCAAATGAGTAAGATACAGACTCTTTGTCATAAGAGACAGAAAGGTTGTGTCTTAGAAGAAATGTCTCCAAAATTATGTAGAGTCACATGTCATGCAGTTTCATATACATGTATTCTCCCCAAAAGAATGACACCTGAAAACTTTGTGTTCAATTAACTTTTCTTTTCCCTTTTTAGGAGGCGCCTGATATCAACGTGAAACGCACTGCAGTGCTTCGTGCCCTTCCTGTATACCTGCGGGAGGAGGACCCAGAATTCTTTAAGACATGTAATGTAAGTGTATTTTTGCATCACTTAAATTCTGCCAGTGAGATAAAACACCATGGATTTTTTTAAATACAATTTAATACCCTAGCAGCTACCAAATTGTACAAGCAAAATACCCTCTCTTTAGAAAACCCTCACACACACACACAGGGTCAGGAGCAGGGCACAGGCGTATCACAGCACTTTGGCTACGCTGCAGGTGGCCCCAAAAACAAGGCTGAAGTCAAGATTTAGTTTCTTTTTGAGATAAAGTCATAAAATAAAAAATGACTTCTTTTTTTTTTTTTTTTTTTAGAAAAATAACAAACATACTAATTATGTAATGCAAGAAGCTAACGCGTTAATGTACATTTTTCAAAAAAGTAGAGTACCCTAACCCGTTACAAAGTAACCCACTACACTGCTGAATTTTTTGCTAGATTACAGGTCTTGCTTGTCACATTCTCTCAAACCAACCTTACTTATTGATACTGTGTCTATTCCAGGCGGACACATTGGATGAGTCGACCCTCATTGACACTCCAGTTGCCCTTCTCACAGTGGTTACCGACGGCGCTTCCCAGACCAGTCCAGTCCATTTTACTTCCTCAAGCATGGCCATTGTGGTGGAAGGCGACTTGGTGATGCGTGATATTCCCAGATTTGCAGATGCATTTGCCTTATTGTTTGGCTTGATCTATGCTCTGCATTTAGACTACCCCAGGAAGCTCGTTCACACATTTACCTTTGTCCAAAAAATCTTCATGGGGCTTGTTGACGGCAAACCTCTGAAACCCTGCCTACATGCTCTTAAAAATGATTTGTTGCTGAAAGAGTAGTTCTGGAAGGAATATAAGGCAATGTTTGTTAGGACATGCACTCTGTTACTGAGCACTTCGTTTTAAGCACTTTATTTAAAGCACTTTAAGTTTACTACAGACTTTGGGTGGATTTAACTCCATCAGTTTACCTAACTTTGCTCTGGTTATTTGGAAGATGATCATCTTTATTTGTACCCATTTTATAAAATTGTTTTTCATTTCTTTTTCAAACAAATGTGATTAGTATTTGACTTTTTATTTTGAATTTATGTATTTTGAGAAAGATGCAATTAGGACTGATGTTGTCCTTTGTGATTTTATAAAAAGATACATGTTCTACATTGAATTTATAATGCTCACTTTATGGTGCCAATGTCCATGTTAGTGGTTTTATAAAAACACTAAGTGATGTTTTTACATTTCCATAAAAAATGTTAAATAAACAAAATGTAAAGTAAATGAATTTCTCTAATTTTTTTTACTAGTCTACACTCAAACATTTAATAATAAATATCTTTTAATTAATAATCATATAATTTGCGTTTAGTTTGTAATATAATTGCATTGTGTTGGATCAAAATAGTAAACTACAAAAAACACAAAAATATTAAAATTAAAGTATATAGTTTTTAAGTAAAGCTCAATTAATAAAATAAAAATATAATTTAAAATTTTTAAGTTAACAATAAATACAAATTTTGAGTACCCCATACTTAGAAAAGATGAGTTTGTGTACTTAAAACTTTTGAGGTAATCAGTTTCCACAAATGTTTTAAGTTCAGTCAACTGATTCGGGTTTACAGTGTAGGTGTCCTCCTATACCATAAATCAGTAAGAGCAGATATAACCTCTCTCCTGACCTTAAGTTGTGTGTGCATGCCAGAACACCCTGGAATGCACACAAAGTCTTTGCAGACTATTAAGGATCAAACCTGTACCAACATGACATTGATTATAAAACTCTAAGCATATATGAGTAGATATTTCTAAGCATAAATGACAATCAACAATACAAATTCAACATATATAGTTAGGGCTGGATCAGGTGACCCTGAATCTTCCCTTAGTTACACTGCAATAAATATAGCTTCCTATGTAATTCTTTTTGTGCACTATAGTGCAAATTAATTTTTTTGCTTGTCTCTCTCATACTATACATACCACTGCTAAGTCCTGATGTCCCCTTAAAATGATGTCACATGTGTGAGGGTGTGGCTTTTCCTTTCTTTCTTCCATAAAATGCATAATAAGAAGCAGGGCCAGGAGTAATGGAAAAAGGCCCTGGGTCAGCTGAACCATGCCATCATCCTATCTGGACCAAAACCAACATGTAGGGATCTGGAATTTTTGATTTTGAATAAAAAATGTATAGGTAACATGCAGAAATGTATTAGAGTAAATTGAATTATCTTCTAAAGATAGTTCACTTAGAACTTTTACGCTATCTTAGATATCTGGAAAAATATTTAATATGTTAATTCTGGTGAATTGTGTTTGGATATCTGGATATCCCAAAAAATGAAAAGAAAAAGCATCCCTTGTGAAAGTCTGACCAATTCTAAAGAGAGTCCTCAAAAGGTTGCCCCAACCTACATAGGCCAACAATGATTTGTTTTGATGAACACATTGTTTTATTTACTGGCTGTTGTCCAGTTTGCCAGTTTCTGCCTGGGAAGCCAAATCAAACAGGATTAAAGGTGTTCATTCGTGGAAGTCCAGGTGGAAAGAACAGCTTCACTGAAGTCCAACAGATGGGAATAAGTGGAAATGCAGTCTAAGCGACACTTCCCAGAGGATCACTGGTTTACTTTGATATGTATTTTACCGTCATTCTTCTGGATGCTCTTCAAGAAGAGGTCTGCTTGGTACTAGGGACGGGTATCGTTTAGGTTTTATTAGATACCCAACCAAACCAAACCAGTACTTTTGAAACAGTACCGGTGCCTAAACGGTGCTCGAACCGGTGCTCAAACCGGTGCTCAAACCGGTGCTTAAAGAATGGAGAACACAAACTTTGTCCAAAAACCTCTCATGTTTAGCTGTTTTTTTGTAAAAAGATAACAATGTTAGCCTTTTCTGCAGCTATAGGGGATATATGGTATCACTCTTGGCTGGACGCAGTGCTTAAACAATGGAAAAAACACAAACTTTGTCCAAAAACCTCTCATTGTTTAGCTGTTTTCCACTTTTTCTTTGGTCATTTTAGCCTTTTTGGCCAGGGGTGAAGGGAGCATCTGCCATCAAACAAGATGACAGCCGCATGTAACTACGATGGTGTTTGCTAGTTTACCTTACATGCATTAATGTAATAATGTGGTTAGTCTACTCAACGTAAATTACACACGAATAACATTAAGCTACTCACGCAGAAAAGAACGGTTGCTGCTGTCATCATCACCCGTCATCATTTCTGCTACACTGGCAGGGCTAGGGGCCAGGACTCTACTCTTCGGGTTCTTGGGGGAAGTGCTAACTTGGTGCATTTCTCGGCTTTTAAAAAAACGCTATGTGTCACCAGGTTCGTCGTCAGATTCAAGGTGTTACCTCCTTTGCACAGTATCCCAGTATCACCTTAAAGCACTTGTTGCAGGCTGCTGAGTTTGCATCTTTTGCTGTGAAGTACAGCCAGACTTTTGACTGCTTCGCCTTGGGCATCTGTAGCTCTGCTCTAAAAGAACGTACGTACCCTTGCAAAGGTAAAATGATTGGCTAGAATCCAAAGTGTATGACATCTCAGGAAAAAAAAAAGCACCAAAATGTGCACTGCTTTTTGGTCTGGTTACTACCGTTTATGTCAGAACCGGTGCCATTATGGCACCGGATACCAGTACCCATCCGTACTTGGTATTGGAACAATTTAAAAGATTTAAATCCCAAAAGAGTGCCACCTCAACGCTGACGTCATCCTGAGAACAAAAGGGCCATCAGAAATGATTGTATAGAGACCTGATGAAATAGCAGTTGCCAAATGGATTGACAACAAGCCTCTTGTCATGACACTGCTCATGGAATTTAGCCCCAAGATATCTATGCCAGATGGTCAAAAGAAGAATAGAGGCAAATCCAAGTCCCAAGACCTGCAATGGTTGCAGAATATAATATCAACATAGGAGGGGTTGACCTATGTGATCACATACTTAGCTTCTTCTCAGAATATCTTGCCGGACCAAGAAGTGGACTGTTCGCACCATACTACAATCGCATTGATTTGGCCTTTATCAATTCCCTGCTTCAGTACTGACAAGACTACGAGGTCTTGAAACGAGCTGAGAAGATCCCCTCCAAGTACCTGGAGTTCAAGCTCGTCTTGTCCGAGGAACTGATGAACAAGGGGCAAACATGTGAAACAGGTCTGACTGATTCAGGTGATGAAGAGTTCTCTCCAGAAATAAAGAAAAGGAAGCTTCAACCAGACAAGAGATTAAGAAAATATGGTTCAGTCCACTTGACTGAAATGGTTAACAATCCAGGGACCTCCATGTGTAGAAGGCCTGGGCGCAACAGTAAAACATATGTGAGATATGCGAAATGCCAAATGTTTCTTGTGTCTCCAAGAAAACACAGTGCTTCCTCAGGTATCATAAATGATTGGATTTTTGTGAAATAGGAAGCCCAGTGTAATCAGTTGTTCCTAGAGCAGTGGCCTACAGCTAGCGAAATGTCAGTGACTTCTAAGTTGATCTACTTTTTTATGATGCGTTTATGTAATTATGTTAAACATGCTTTGATATCTGTAGCTCAGGTGGTACAGCAGGTTACCGAATAATTGAAAGGTTGGTGGTTTGATTCCTGTCTTTTCCAGTCTGCATGCCAAATATTCCTGGGCAATATACTAACCCCAAGTTCCTCTCCCATGCATCCTTCCGAGTATGAATGTGTGTGAATGGTAGATAGAAGCACTTACATAGAACATAGAAAAAAGTCCATGTGTGAATGAGGCAAGTTGTGTAAAGTGCTTTGAGTGCTCAGAGTAGAAAGGCACTATACATAAGAACCAGTATATTTACCATATCCGGCTTACAAAGATTTTAATTTTCATAATCAGCTCTCGAATTTGGTTTGTTTCACATTTGCAGTCAATGAACTCCTAATGTCCACTGAAGTGCACGTGTTAAAAAATTAAAATAAGTTAAAAACAAAATCATTTTTGCAGTATGCTTTTTTAACACTTAATTTATTTATTTGAAAAAAAGAAAAATCTAAACACTTGATGGTTTTGCCGTAATGCACTGTTTTTCTTCTTCCGTCACCTTTTTCACTCACAGTGTTTATACATCACTCTGCATTTAATTATCTCTGGCTCTCTTTCACAGCATGTCTTTGTCCTGTCTTCCTCCACTCACCCCAGCCGCCCCTCCCTGAGCGTGGTTGATCTGATATCCTCGTGTTGGTGTTGTTCCCAGATCATCATACTAAATGTTGTTCCAGGATCAACATTGCAAGTGACCAATCAGAATGTTGTGACGTCATACTTTTGCGACTTCGGGAAAAACCGGCGTGAAACAAAAAACTGTACTTAAGCTGCGTGAAACCGCCTCTGTCCGCCGATCAACGGACTCTGACCCTAACCCTAACCCTAACCGTAACCCTTTAATAAACAGTAAGCAGAATTGATATTGTCCTTGCAACATTGGAATTTCATAAATGCACGAATGGCTTGGCGCGCAAAGGAATAACGTCACAACAATGTGATTGGTCACTTGCAATGTTGAACCTGGAACAACATTTTCATGATGGTCTGGGAACAACACCAACACGAGGATATCAGATCATCCCCCTGAGCGTAGTTCTGCCAGAGGTTTCTTCCTCTGAAAAGGGAATTTGCTCACAGGTCATCATATGATTGTTGAGGTTTTCTCTGTATTCTTTGCAGTATTGTAGGGCTTTTACGTTACAATATAAAGTGCCTTGAGAAAATTGTTATTGTCATTTGGCGCTAGAGAGATAAAACAGAGATAATAGAAAACTGAAGGGCTTGGACAAAGCTCAAATAAAGCCAGTCTGTTTTTCTGACTGTTTACCAAAACTTGGAAGAACATTGATTTTCTTCTGTGGTAACAATGGCAACAATGTCAGCTGCAAATTAGAGATAGATTTATTTGGTACAACAATTAGTTTAAGCCAGTTAGGGGTTGTCACCAATTAGTTTATCTTGCTTTGACAAGAAATAAGTGCACTCATTAAAGCTGTTTCGAGAAGCTGTCTGCTAATAATTACTTAGGCCACTATGCCAGCATTACTACTTATGTATATGGGTGATTTGACTTTTAGTGGTACATGGACTGGATTATTCTTATTCTGGTGTGATTTTAGCTTTTCAGGAATATGGTTGAATCTTACCCAATACTGTCTTCTTGTTGAACAGCGTTTCCTTCTTGCTGAATAGTTTCCCTCCTTTTAGGGAGATATGCATCATTATGATGTGTGGTTATTGTATTTTATCAACTCTCCCATTCTCTTACTCACACTCATATTTCTTGTTTCTTGCTAGAAGGTTTATGATGATTGGCAGAGGTGTGGACTCGAGTCACATGACTTGGACTCGAGTCAGACTCGAGTCATTAATTTTATGACTTTAGACTTGACTTGAAAAAATGTTCTAAGACTTGTGACTTGACTTGGACTTTTACACCAATGACCTGGGACTTGAATTGGACTTGAACCAGTTTACTTGAAAAGACTTGATATTTCACCCCAAATATAAAATTTAACATGCATATTATATAGAAATTGAAAATGTGACGTCATTCAGGGGTAAAACCGCAAAGGATTCTGGGAACTCGTGGCAAGAGGTACTAGCGCACGCAGGCTTTCAATTGAAATCAGTCACACAGCGATAAAAAGAAATACAAAAATGTCAAGAAGCTGTTGTATTATTAACTGCAATAGCCGGTCGCATGACAGCCACGGGAAGCCGACGGGTAAAGAGATCGGTTGTTATCGGATTACGTCGTTGAAGAGAAATTGTTCGAGCCAGTAACAAAGAGGCGACGGATGGCCTGGATTGCAGCCATTCAAAGACCAAATATAACGTCCCAGAACACTCCAGCTCACAGGTTAGTCTGCTCCAAGCATTTACACGAAGGTCAGTCTGCTGTTGTAGTTAATACGTCATTTTCATAACATAATTGGTGATATAGGTTACAAGCAAGTCTGGCGCTGAACAGAAATTGTCGCGCTATGCTCCTTTGTTTATTGTGCATAAATAGTGAATTGTCCTGACACAATATTGCGTTTCGCTTCTGTTATTGTGGTACATTGACAAAAACATATACTTTTATTCACAGGATAAAACAGCCAGTACGATTACAGCATACAGTATTATTGTCATTGCTACATTTCTGTAATGCGAACCAGAAATTATTTCCACTACTAATTAATTACCATTGAGCTCAAAGGTTATATTAATAAACGGTTAACGAATGTGTATTTATGACAACGATTTGTGAGACTGATAAACTTATGATAGGTACGATGGTCTTTACTTTCCACACGGTGCATTTCAAGGTCCTGTACCCATCCGTAGGTAAACTGTACCTGGGCTTGTTGCAGTGACCTGAAGTTACTAAACTTCATGAGTGTATGCACTCACTCCAAGAACCGTATGATTATAAATATGCATATAAATATGCTACGATGAGATAGCTGACTTCATCTAACTAGCAAATGTTGTCCAGGCTACGTTGGTGATACAGTTTTTTTTAATATGTATGATATTTTTGTCATGCGATTTTAAAGCTGGTCCTACAACCGCATCCAAGAATAACATGCAGCTTATCTCAGAACCGTCGGTGAAAATTATTCTAGGAGCTAGGTTTAATTGAGCTGCATTTTATAGAGGTGCAATTTCACAATTTGTGTATATTTTCTACGTTCACTATTTCGTCATGTGTTGAGAAAAACACAGATTTAAAAATTACATGGTCTAATATTTACATTTAGCATAACTGCAACATTATTTTTTCGTTTTTTTTTTAAAGACTCGAAAGGACTTGAAATTCAAAATTTCAGACTTGTGACTTTACTTGGACTTTTACACCAGTGACTTGAGACTCGACTCTGACTTGCCTGACATTACTTGAGACTTTACTTGTGACTTGAGGATAAAGACTTGAGACTTACTTGAGACTTGCAAAACAAGGACTTGGTCCCACCTCTGATGATTGGTGAATCCTATTATGCAAAAGTGTAGGTCTTTGTTCATTGTCTACAATGTACAGTGCAATGCTTGATTATAAAGATAACAACACAGCTGAGTAACTGATGATTGGAGGGGATGGAGACCACAGTGTATGCAGAGTGTTTATATATGGCAATTATTTGGTTTAAGACAGAACACTGGAGAGGACACACACACACACACACACACATTTGAAAATGACTAAAGGAAAACATACATACACACAGAGTGGATTAGGCTGATAGATCAAAACAATACAGTGCTGTTATTCAGAATGGGATGGTTTCCAGTCCAGAGTGATGGATGTGATGCAGTTTGATTGATTCCATGCTTATTGTAAATTCAATCAATACAGTTCTGTTTGCTTGTGGGAAATGCTGTCAGTGTCCCTTGATGGTCTAAATGCTTTTGCAGAAGCCATTCCACTATGACAAGAATAATATTCTGGTTAAATGGTCATATGGCAATATTACTGACTAATGGTGCATGCCTGGAATTTTCAAAAAAAATGTAAACTGACCAAGTCACACAGCAGATTTGAAATTTGAATGGGGTTGGATGTGTTTACTAGAGCTGGAAAAACAGATGGCCACTGTGGCAAATTCTGTTCTTCCTCTACAATAACTTATGAGTTACTTTTTTGTTATTTTGCCAACAGTTGATGAATTTCATTAATGTGTGACCTGATCATAAGGAACATTTTGTGTTACGTCTTCGCATATGACCTTTCCAATCTGTAAAGCACCAGTATAAAGTTCTACATTGATGATAGAAATGGACTAGAGAAAACAGTAGTTGGAGCCCATGGCATAACCAACCATGTGCAATCTATGTACTGCAACTTGCAATCTTTTTGCTTCTGAACTGAAGAAGTCTGTGACATCTTGCTGTCAGCTGCTGTATTAAAAGCAACTTTGGTGAGTCAAGACCAGTGTTGGGACTAACGCGTTATTAAGTAACGCGTTACAGTAACTACGTTATTATTGTGGTAACGAGCACGGTAACTAGTTATTATGCCAAAATCAGGAACGCGTTAGTCGTTACTGGGATTTAGATCCCAGTTATTCGTTACTTCGTGTGGTGGCTATCGCGGAGCTTCCACAAATTCAGTAACATTAGCAAGTGGTGGAGGCCAGCAGGTGGATGAAGGAAAGGGGACGCAGAAGGAAAAGAGACCCGAGGCGACCGCCGGTCCAAGTGTGAACTGAACTTCAGGTAAGAAGTTATGACCTGCAGTCTCTCTGGGTCAGATATGAACCAAGTTTAGGTGGAGTTTGTTTTCGTTATTCTGACTTTTCCGTACTGCGTGCTAGCTAGCATGACGGAGTTTCTATACAGCTGGGTGGTGCTATAAAGTTAATGATGTTGCACTTTATTTTGTTCATAAGTTATTAGAGTTGCCAACCATCCCGTCTGG
This sequence comes from Rhamphochromis sp. 'chilingali', assembly GCF_963969265.1. Classification (NCBI taxonomy): domain Eukaryota; kingdom Metazoa; phylum Chordata; class Actinopteri; order Cichliformes; family Cichlidae; genus Rhamphochromis; species Rhamphochromis sp. 'chilingali'. Next base: position 42,393,242 of record NC_137948.1, read on the forward strand.
TATTCAGAGAAAATATTACGCGTTTCTTATTGAGGTGAAAAGGAACAGTTTGTCCCGTAATTCAGCTACAATGAAAAAGACACAAAGCTGGAGTTATTCTGTGTCTTTGCTGCACAGCTGCCTCTTCTTCTTTCATTCTCCCCCCTCCCTCTCCCGTTTCTACTTCAGTCATGAAACTGATCAATGATCAGCTGATCGGCTCTCTTGTTTGTTTATCGCTCACTTTGCGCCAGAAAGAGGAAACCGGCGGATGTCGCGCTAAACAACAGCAGCACGTTTAAGCTTGATCAGCTGTTGTTAGAATTTATTTAATATTAATTTCTAGTATCAGCTGATGTTTGCTGGAGCCACAGCTGTAAAGCTGCTGGTCATGATGTTGGTTTGGATATGTGGTGAGAGGGAAACATGAAGATGAAACCAGGAGATGTCCTTACTGGATCATCAGAGCTGAACAGGTGATGGAGAAACAAGTTTACCTTTTAGGTGACATGAATGAGTTGAAGGGAAGTTATGAACTGTTTCTGAGAGACAAATAACCCCAGGATCCTTTTTTAGGTAGCTGACAGCTGGTAACTGTGCAGGTGCGGATCTAGCAAAGTGTTGCCAGGGGGCCAGGTAGGGCATTAACAGGGAAAGGGGGGCACAAAGAAATACTTTTCTTTCTTATTCTCATTTAAAATGTCTAGCTTTTAAAAAATAATTATCTGAATCTTACAACAAACGATTGATAGATTAATGCATATATACCATCAAAACAGTGTACATCACTGTCACAAAAGTGTTTATTTTCATTCAAAGGCTTTATGATTTTCCCTATAATGGTGGGCCAGTCTCTAGTCAAAATGTCCGGGCCAATTTTCTGTCCCAGTCCAGCCATGTATGCAGCTCATCTGCAGTCTGGTGTTACCTACATCTTCCTATTCAGAAGGCAGAATTTCCGAGTTCTGAGTACAATCGAAAGCACCACGACTGCAGTTTTTGTGTTGGATGTAAAAGGTGCACATGACGCTGTGACGTAGGCTAGAATCATGGCAGCAGTCAATGACGGTCCAGGCGTGGGATTTCTCTCGTGGAAATATGCACATTATCTTTTCCTTTCTATTGGTAGGTGGCACAGTGCACTTGTGGCAAGTAAGCAAGCTAGAAGACTGGCAAAGTTATGGAAGAAACACATTAACAAGAGAATTCTGAGTAAAACCAAAGTTACTTTCCCTAGTAACTAGTTACTTTGAACGTAACGAGTAACTTGAAGTAACTGAGTTACTTTTGAGAGAAGTAACTAGTAATGTAACTAAGTTACTATTTTAAAGTAACTTACCCAACACTGGTCAAGACGGAGTGAGCCTGCTCTTAATTTTTCACTGAAAGCAGTCAAGTTTGGAATTATATGCAATCTGTCTGTGATAATATAGTGATTAACTGTCAATGCAAGGCTGGCAAATCTGTTGCAAATCAGAGAGCAAAGATTTGCAAATTTCTTTCTAATTTCTATCTACGTACATAGAAATTTGCATTGCCATTCTACTTTTTTACTTGAAACGTGACTGGGCCATAAAAAAACAACAACCCTGAATTTTAAATTTCACATTGTGTTATTTATGATTTAAAATTAGCCCCTGCTGGTTACAGAGGGTTTTGTAATTGCTTCTAATTTTTCTGTTGGTGAACTAATTTTTGTACGTTTTTACATTTTATCTACACCTAAATCTACATTTTGTTACTAGCTGTGTTACTCATTGTTTAGCCTAAAATGCCCAGAAAGTATTGAGCTGTTAGTTTGTTCTTCACAGCCCAGAAACTTTTTATTTATTTATTTGCCTTTTCTGTCCAGGCACTGTAGCAATCAGAATTATTGTCAAAAGGCCAGGACAATTGCCCAACAGATTTATTTTCCCAAGTGGAACGCTACAGCTTTTGCTATACAGGTCCACTTGATTGTCATAGTGTATTCGATTTTTATTTATTTATTTAATTTTAAGTTATTACAATCAGAACAGACAGGACTAGGGTACGGAAAAGTTGGGAAAAGAGTTAACTGAAGGAGAGGGAAACAAAATGTGAGGAGAAGAGGGATAGGAGGGAGAAAAGACACAGAAAATCTGCTTGACCACCTGCTGAAGAAAAACAAGCACAAAGCAAACAACACAGCGGGGAAACCACAGCAACAACCACCATAATAAACATTGAATGTTACTGAGCAGCATACAGTACTAATAATGCATGATATGTTTAGAGGCAGCAGCCAACCAAAGAGAGACGTTCCCAGAGAAGTGGAGACTAAGACCTGACCTGACACATAGACACAGACAAAAAGGCACACAAATACTCACCATTCACAGAAATGAACGTATTACACTCACTCATCGTCCCCCATCCATACTCCCAGGTCCAGTCACCAGCACCCCCAGAGGGGCAATCCACCCCCAGACCCAGGAGAAGGTTTTCTTTACTCTGGGATGGAAACAAGCAGACCGCCCCTGGGTCCTGCAGCAGCAGGGAGGCCCAGCCCAGACATCGACCAGACGACCATCTTCTTCATCCGGCTCCCTGCCCCAGTTGGCGAAAACCAATATAACAAAAGTGCATTTGCTGCTCAGTGCTCACAACTATATTGAACTTTACTACACTCTGACTATACAGGGAGTGCAGAATTATTAGGCAAGTTGTATTTTTGAGGAATAATTTTATTATTGAACAACAACCATGTTCTCAATGAACCCAAAAAACTCATTAATATCAAAGCTGAATGTTTTTGGAAGTAGTTTTTAGTTTGTTTTTAGTTTTAGCTATTTTAGGGGGATATCTGTGTGTGCAGGTGACTATTACTGTGCATAATTATTAGGCAACTTAACAAAAAACAAATATATACCCATTTCAATTATTTATTTTTACCAGTGACACCAATATAACATCTCCACATTCACAAATATACATTTCTGACATTCCAAAACGAAACAAAAACAAATCAGCGACCAATATAGCCACCATTCTTTACAAGGACACTCAAAAGCCTGCCATCCATGGATTCTGTCAGTGTTTTGATCTGTTCACCATCAACATTGCGTGCAGCAGCAACCACAGCCTCCCAGACACTGTTCAGAGAGGTGTACTGTTTTCCCTCCTTGTAAATCTCACATTTGATGATGGACCACAGGTTCTCAATGGGGTTCAGATCAGGTGAACAAGGCGGCCATGTCATTAGTTTTTCTTCTTTTATACCCTTTCTTGCCAGCCACGCTGTGGAGTACTTGGACGCGTGTGATGGAGCATTGTCCTGCATGAAAATCATGTTTTTCTTGAAGGATGCAGACTTCTTCCAGTACCACTGCTTGAAGAAGGTGTCTTCCAGAAACTGGCAGTAGGACTGGGAGTTGAGCTTGACTCCATCCTCAACCCGAAAAGGCCCCACAAGCTCATCTTTGATGATACCATCCCAAACCAGTACTCCACCTCCATCTTGCTGGCGTCTGAGTCGGACTGGAGCTCTCTGCCCTTTACCAGTCCAGCCACATGCCCATCCATCTGGCCCATCAAGACTCACTCTCATTTCATCAGTCCATAAAACCTTAGAAAAACCAGTCTTGAGATATTTCTTGGCCCAGTCTTGACGTTTCAGCTTGTGAGTCTTGTTCAGTGGTGGTCGTCTTTCAGCCTTTCTTACCTTGGCCATGTATCTGAGTATTGCACACCTTGTGCTTTTGGGCACTCCAGTGATGTTGCAGCTCTGAAATATGGCCAAACTGGTGGCAAGTGGCATCCATAGCTGGACTGGCCATCGGGCATACCGGGCATTTGCCTGGTGGGCTGCTGGCGATTTTTTGTTTTTATGGGCCGATGGTTTTTTTTTTTTTTTTTAGGGTATATATAATGAAAGGTGTTGGATTGGCTAATTGGTCATGATCGACTCTGGGCTGGACCAATTACAGCCGAGCAGGCCGGATGCACCCTCCCCCTTGTTTAGCAATCACGTGATTTTCGCACATTGCATGCCGGGAACTCGTGGCAAAACAATCCAAGTACCGCATCAAATGCAAGCATTTGCAGCACCGCAAAACGTTCATTCTCCGGTTCCAATACCTTCTTGTTTTTTCTTTGCCGCACAACAAAGGAATGTACAAAACAAAAGGAGAAGAATGGAAGAATGACGGTCAGTACAAAGACAGACTCGACGAAAAGACAAAGAAAAGATACGAGGAAAAAATCAAAGGAGTGAAAGGGTCAGACCCTTACGAGCACACAGAGTGGACAAAAGACGTTAGTGTGCTGCCCAACTTTCACCACGCTCATATTTATAATTATACGGTTCTTGGAGTGAGTGCATACACTCATGAAGTTTAGTAACTTCAGGTTACTGCAACAAGCCCAGGTACAGTTTACCGACGGATGGGTACAGGACCTTGAAACGCACCATGTAGAACGAAAGACCATCGTACGAACAAAGGTAAGTTTACCAGTCTCACAAATCGTCGTCATAAATACACATTCGTTAACCGTTTATTAATATAACCTTTGAGCTCAACGGTAATTAATTAGTAGTGGAAATAATTTCGGGTAGCATTACAGAAATGTAGCAGTGACAATAATATTGTATGCTGTAATCGTAATGGGCAATTAGTGATACAAAATACCTGTTTTATCCTGTGAATAAACTTATATGTTTTTGTCAATGTACCATGGTAATAACAGAAGCGAAACGCAATATTGTGTCAGGACAATTTACTATTTATGCACAATAAACAAAGAAGCATAGCGCGACAATTTCTGTTCAGCGCCAGACTTGCTTGTAACCTATATCACCAATTATGTTTCGACTGTTGATTTCGACTGTGTAATTATTGTTGGGGATTTTAACATCCATGTGGACAACCCTCAAGACAAAGGGACTAAAGACCTGAGTAACACTCTGGGCAACTTTGGGCTGACTCAGCATGTAACAGAGGCCACACATAATAGAGGACACACTCTCGACCTACTGATCTCCAAGAGCCTGAGCATTTCAAACATTACTGTGTCTGATGTGGGCTTATCTGATCATTACTGTGTTTTCTTTGAAAGTAAAATCTCAGCCCACACAAATATATCAACAGCAGTGATCACAAAACGGTGTATAACTGAACACAGTAGTGAGATCTTTAACCAGGTCTTCCCATTAACACCTGACCTGTCCAAAGGTTCAGTCAATGAGCTCGTCAATAGCTTTAATGCAAAAATGTTAAATGTAATGGACACTATTGCCCCCATTAAGGTGAAGGTTATCTCTGGAAGGAAAAAGTCTCCATGGAGAAACTCCACACTAGTGAAAAATGAAAAAAGAGAGTGTAGGAAAGCTGAGCGCAGATGGAGAAAAACAAACCTCCAGGTTCATTATGACATCTATAAAGAGAAACTTCACAATTATAATTTACAACTGAGGAGTGCAAGAAGGTCCTACTTCTCTGACATCATCACTAAAAACAGCCATAATGCTCGGGTCTTATTTTCTACAGTTGACAGGCTAACAAACCCTCCTGTGCCAGTGGCAGCTGAACTTCATTCAACCATGGCCTGCAATGACTTTGCCAAATTCTTCACAGACAAAATCCAAAAGATTAGACAAGCAGTTGGAACATCAACAGCAGATCCAGGATATGTACTGTGTCCACCGAAAAGCTGTTTAAACACCATCAAACAGTTTCACCCTATTAACAGCAAAGACCTGGAGGACATCTTAGGTCAACTGAACTCCTCCTCCTGCTGTTTAGATGTCCTGCCAACAAGTTTTTTCAAAAAGGTCTCAAAGACTTTAGAGTCAGACCTGTTACAGATCGTCAACTTTTCCTTAATGTCAGGTGTGTTTCCAGAACCACTAAAAACTGCTGTAATCAAACCTATACTGAAAAAGGACAATCTTGACAAGACACAAATGAACAACTACAGGCCGATCTCAAATCTCCCATTTTTAAGTAAGATCATTGAAAAAGCAGTTTCTCAACAGCTCAATTACTTCTTAACACAGAATAACTGCTACGATGCCTTCCAGTCAGGTTTTAGACAGAACCACAGCACTGAAACCGCTCTGACAAAAGTGTTTAATGACATATGTCTGAATACAGACAGTGGAAAAATGTCAGTCCTAGTTTTACTGGATCTCAGTGCAGCATTTGATACAGTTGACCACAACATATTACTCAAACGACTGGAGAACTGGGCAGGTCTTTCAGGAACTGTACTAAACTGGTTCAAAACATACTTAGAAAACAGGAAATACTTTGTATCAATAGGTAACTTCACATCTGAGCAGACAAGTATCACATGTGGAGTTCCCCAAGGTTCCATCTTGGGACCCCCTCTGTTTAACATTTACATGCTCCCACTGGCACAGATTATAAAGAACAACAAAATAAACTACCACAGCTATGCAGATGACACACAAATATATATCACAATGTCACCAGGAGACCGAGGCCCTGTACAGGCTCTTGGTAAATGCATTGAGGAAATCAATGACTGGTTGTGCCACAATTTTCTCCAACTAAACAAAAACAAAACTGAAGTAATAGTCTTTGGCGCCAAAGAAAAACGATTACAGGTCACCAGAGAACTTCAATCTATACATCTAAAAACCACAAACCAGGCGAGAAATTTGGGTGTAGTGATGGATGCAGACCTAAACTTAGAAAAACACATTAAGACAATAACAAAGTCAGCTTACTATCACCTCAAGAATATTTCAAGGATAAAAGATCTGGGCCCGTATCCCTAAAGATTCTGAGAATCCTCTCAGAGAGCTCCTAACTTAACCTAAAAATTCCTTGCCAGGAGTTTTAGCTTAGAAGTGATTCCAGAACATTTTCAGTGAACTCTGAGCAAGGAATGGATGGGAAATCCTATCTTAGTGAGGAGGTGTGGTTGACCCCGTTGCTAGGTATGAGTCATCATTTCAAAAGCCGTGATTGGTTGATCCTACAAGTTTGGTGGAAATGAGCTTTTGGTGATAATGAGCAAAGGATGTACCCTCAAATCAAGAAACATAATTATACACTCTAATCTTATGCTGACTGTAATTGTAAATAATATTTCACATTCAAGAAAATATCTGGAAAATGAATAGTAAGCTGTAGGGGTTATAGCCTAACATTAGAATCTAAAATATGTGAAAACTTAAACTCATTACACCCTGTTCAAATAATGATTCGTGTCTTATTTGCTCATATTAATATCCTAGCTGGCATATTTTGTACTTTCACTCCCATATGGATCCCGTTGAAAACAAGATGGCCTATCTCAAGAGGCTGTCCTTAATGAAGTAGAAATCACAACGTTGCAAGTCCAGTGTGGTCTTAACGAGGGTAACACGGCTCAGCTTTTAGTAATGTCTGTGATTGCTGGCTGGTATATTTATAAAGGCTTGTTAACAAATATCCTACAAACACAGAAAATGGAGGGAAAAAAAGGACTCGCAAGCCGAACTGGACTGAGGAGCAAGGTTTGTTGCTGGCCCAGTTGGTGAACGAACATAAAGGTATGTTACGAGGAAAATTTGGCCCAACTGTCACTAGCCAAGGCAAGAGGCGCGCCTGGGACACAATATCAGGATAGCCCAGCGGATCAAACACCATTCCCATCCGCAGCACCTGCTCCGTCAGCATCCCTGCAGGAGAGCAGATTGCAACTCACAATTGATGTGTTTGAACAACAAAAAAAAAGTCCTTTCCCTTCAGGAGGAGTACTACCGCCTTAAAATTGAACACCTAAAAAATAAACCATTTACAGATTGTGTTCTGTGTCTTGCATTTAACAATTGCAGGTGATGTGCAGTAAAACTGCGGTAGTTCTTAATACCATCACAAGTTCTCAAAAGACATGGGGCTACAGCTTGCCTGAAATGTAAATTTGTGACGTTTGCCCTGTAAGGCAGTCCACTCTGGGCTAGGTTCCCCTGTGGAATGTAAATATCTTCTTCACCACCATCCTCATCGTTGTCTTCATCCTCATCGCCATCCTCCAGAGGTTCTGCAATCTGTCTAACCTTGCAAATATTGTGTAATATTGCACAGGCTATGATGACTTTGCTGACTTTTTCAGGCCTCAGCTGCACCTCTCTGTGGAGAACATGAAAGAGCCTCTTAAGCTGGCCTATGCCACGCTCCACCACCGCTCTTGTTGTCTTGTGGGCCCTACAATAGAATACAGAGACCTTTAATTATTTGATGGAAATATTGCACTACTTGGATGCTCTAACATATTGCTTACATTTCATTTCCATGATTTTTGTATTGTTTGGCTTACCTGTTATAGTTTAGTTGGGGCCCTTGGTGTGGCTGGAGGTAAGGTGTAAGGAGCCATGGTTTGCATGGGTAGCCACTGTCCCCTAACAAGTGGCAATTAGCTGGCACATAGCGTCTCTCAAAAAGCTGTCTGATGCCACTCTCGGAGAGCATTCTCGCATCATGTGTGGAGCCTGGCCGTTTAGCCACAATGTCCAAAATCTTACAGGCCGCATTGAAGACTATTTGCACATTGATGCTGTGGAAATGCCTCCTGTTAACAAAGACAGCCTCGTCCTCTGATGGCGCAGTTATTCTCACGTTTTCCATCAATTACACCCACAACGCCAGGGAATCCTGCAATGTCCATAAATGCCCTTTTATGTGTGTGTAAAGTGCGGGCATCCAGCGGGAATGAAACAAATTGTGTCACAATATTAGGTTGTGACAAAGCTGTCAGTGTTTGGGTGATGACTCTGCTGACAGAGGATTGGGACAGACCCAAGTCATCACTGCTGCATTGTTGCATTTTCCCGGTTGCCAAATACCTCAGGGTTGTGATTACTTTCGTCTCTGGTGTAATAGCGTTGTGGCGTCGAGTTGGTGAAGTAATTGCATCTCTAAGGAGATCCACCACAAACATGATTCCTGCACGATCCAATCTGTAGCGTCTCAATAATTCCCTGTCATCCAGTGTTTGCAGGACATCTCTCCTGCCTCTTCTGTTGGCCATTTTGTGCAGCTGCTTAGGGGAACTCCTAAGCCACTAAAAGTCCTCTTCCCTGCTCTTAGCAGATCTCGCCTTAGGAGCCCTTTTAAGCGCTAGGAATCTTGAGGAATAGCTTTTATATTAACTGGGATAGTCGTGTCACTTTTAGTAGGGGTGCAACGATATTCGTATCGATATTGAACCGTTCGATACAGTGCTTTCGGTTCGGTACGCATATGTATCGAACAATACAACATTTGTAATTTATTTTATCAATTTTCCTTCTGACGATGCTGTCTGTGTTGAGCGCTCAGTGAATCTGTGTTCGACTACTCCGCCTAGGCTGCACTGTCCAGCGCAGATCCACTGAGCGCTCAACACAGACAGCATAGTCAGAAGGAAGAGCGCAGGGCAAGCTAGCGAGACAGAAGTTAAGCTCTCCTTTTAACATGGACCTCCCCCACTCTCATTCAGATCTGGTGTTTGGAATTATTTTGGTTTTCATGTGACGTATGACCCTGAAGGTAAGCGAGTCATGGACTAAAGTAAAACAGTATGTTGGATGTGCCATGCAATGCTCAATTACATTGGTGTGAACTAGTGTGTTAGCGCAGTTAGCTCGTTAACGTGTTGGCCGTCTAGCCCCATGCACGGAGCGATCGGCGGTAGCTCGTTAACGGAGATTTGCCGTGTTGTGGCGCTAAGGTCATTTCAACGAGATTAACCTGAAAGCACTAGTGGGAACACAACGAATATGACTGCACATTTACGCCGACATCATCCTAGTGCAAAGACAAAAACAACAAGCATGCTACTAACTTTAGCCGAGTCATTTAGACAGCTGTTAGCACATGATTCTCCTTATGCTGCTGAGAATATAGCCCAGAAGAAGCGGATAGTATAGCTTTTATTTTGGAAAGAGCCATTTCTCTGTAATAAACTCTCTTTTCCAAAGATGAGTGATTCCTCAATCAGATACAGGGCTTGCAATATCGCTAGCCCGACGTCCCGGAGCTAGCGATTTTTTTCAGTCGGGCTACCAAAATTCTGTCAATATGTGACATATTGAAGTCGCGTTTGAATTTGCGCTTGTTTTTTGCTTTCACTTTGCAATCACTGTGTATAGAGAGCGAGAGCACTGATCTGTGAGTGATGATAATTTGTGCACCAATTCCTCTGACATCGTCTTATTAATTGTTAGCTTACTATGCAAACATGACAAGTGAAATCTCCCGCAGCAAGCTTAAACATGTGAGAGGTTGATCGCGCAGAGAATCGCTGAAATTATGTGAGTGCGTGTGTAAAAGCATTTCAGTTCTGCTGAGCCAAATAAGACAGGTCAGGGTGAAGAAGTGACAGCCAAAGAAAAGCTTACCACAAAACGGAGAAGTTATGACAAATCAGACTATAAGGCAAAAAGAAAGTGCAGCTTTATGGTTTCATGGACAAAATAATTTCTGTGGCTGCAATATGACGAGCTAAATAACCAGGGCTGCACATAAGTGGTCCGCAGGTGTGCATTCGCTGTCAAAATAAAAAACACGCACAAGGGTTAGGGTTAAATTTAAAAACTGTACTTTTGAGTTAAAATATATATTTATAATTTTAATAAATGACAAATTAAAAATGCTTGAACATTTTTTTGTATCGAAAAAATATCGAACCGTGACACCAAAGTATCGAACCGAACCGTGAATTTTGTGTATCGTTGCACCCCTAACTTTTAGGGGAAATTCTAAGAAAACGTCATGACTCTGAGAATTTTCTTAGAATTTGGCCACTAGGAGCCACTTTTTGCACAAAGATTCTTTAGGGATACGGGCCCTGATGTCTCAACAGGACCTGGAAAAACTAGTCCATGCATTCATTTTTAGTAGGCTTGATTACTGTAACAGCATCTTTACAGGTCTACCTAAAAAAATCAGTCAGACAACTACAGCTCATTCAGAACTCTGCTGCTCGAGTCCTCACTAAGACCAAAAAAGTGGACCACATCAGTCCAGCTCTGAGGTCTTTACACTGGCTGCCTGTCCGTCAGAGGATAGACTTTAAAGTCCTGATGCTGGTCTATAAAGCTCTGAATGGTTTAGGACCAAAATACATCAGTGACCTCCTGACCCAGTATGAACCTTCCAGATCCCTCAGGTCATCTGGATCCGGTCTTTTATCAGTTCCCAGAGTCAGAACCAGACACGGAGAAGCTGCATTCAGCTTTTATGCTCCTTATATCTGGAACAAACTCCCAGAAAGCCTCAGATCAGCTGAAACACTCAGTTTATTTAAATCCTGGTTGAAGACTGACCTATTCTCAGCTGCATTTGAATAAAGCACCAAATCCACACTTTTAAGCTTAAATTTCAAAACTTACACTAACTACTGATCTTATCTATTTCTGATTTTATCTGTTTTGATTTTATATACTGTTTTGTTTGTTTGTTAAGCTTAAATTTCAAAACTTACATTAACTACTGATTTTATCTACTGTTCTGATTTTATCTGTTTTGATTTTATATACTGTTTTGTTTGTTTGTTTGTTTGTTTGTTTGTTTGTTTGTTAAGTGGGTTTAGAGCTCTGGGTAGCTCCCCAGCTGGGTCTAGACTGGGTCTAGAGAGTATTTTAAATTCAGGGAATTTAAAATAGAAAGTAGCTCGTCCACAGAAGGACTGGTAGCTCCCCTTACGATAAGGGTTCAGATCGCGCGAACAGGTGTGGAATTAGAGCTCTGGGTAGCTCCCCAACTGGGTCTAGACTGGGTCTAGAGAGTATTTTAAATTCAGGGAATTTAAAATAGAAAGTAGCTTGTCCACAGAAGGACTGGTAGCTCCCCTTACGATAAGGGTTCAGATCACGCGAACAGGTGTGAAATGTGTGTGTTTAGTTAGTTTGTTTGCTTGTTTTAATCAATTTTAAATCATGCTTTTTATTTGTTTTTGTTTCTAATGTCTCTGTAAAGCACTTTGAATCACCTTGTTGTTGAATTGTGCTATACAAATAAATTTGCCTTGCCTTGCCTTGCCTATGTTAAGAAAAATGACGTATTAACTACTACAAAACTCTGACCTTTGTGGGAATGCTTGGAGCAGACTAACCTGTGAGCTGGAGTGTTCTGGGACGTTATATTTGGTATATCCAGACCATCCGTCGGCTCTTACTTCGGAAACATGGCTTAAAAAATTTCTCTTCAACGACGTAATCCGATTAAAAAAAAAAAAAGATCTCTTTACCCGTCGGCTTCCCGTGGCTGTCATGCGACCGGCTATTGAAGTTAATAATACAACAGCTTCTTGCCATTTTTTGGGTTTATTTTTATCGCTGTGTAACTGAGTTCAATTGAAAGCCTGCGTGCGCTAGTACCTCTTGCCACAAGTTCCCAGAATCCTTTGCGGTTTTACACCTGAATGACGTCACATTGTCAATCTTTATCCTGGTGGGCCGGTCTCTAGTCAAAATGCCCGGGCCGATTTTTTGTCCCAGTCCAGCCTTGGTGGCATCTTGGCAGCTGCACGCTTGACTTTTCTCAGTTCATGGGCAGTTATTTTGCGCCTTGGTTTTTCCACACGCTTCTTGCGACCCTGTTGACTATTTTGAATGAAACGCTTGATTGTTCGATGATCACGCTTCAGAAGCTTTGTAATTTTGAGACTGCTGCATCCCTCTGCAAGATATCTCACTATTTTTGACTTTTCTGAGCCTGTCAAGTCCTTCTTTTGACCCATTTTGCCAAAGGAAAGGACGTTGCCTAACAATTATGCACACCTGATATAGGGTGTTGATGTCATTAGACCACACCCCTTCTCATTACAGAGATGCACATCACCTAATATGCTTAATTGGTAGTAGGCTTTCGAGCCTATACAGCTTGGAGTAAGACAACATGCATGAAGATGGTGATGTGGACAAAATACTCATTTGCCTAATAATTCTGCACTCCCTGTATAGTCCCAATCTACTCAAGATTCTTGTTCATAGCCAGGAAAGTTAGCTTTTCTACATGTTATGCAGAAAGGCTTGCTATCTTTTGAGAGCAGATGTTCCCTGCTGCGAAGAAGACTGATGGGGTGGAGGTTGCAGGAATGCACAGAAAAGATCTAGCTAGCTTTGATAGTGTGAGGAAATGTCCCTCATTTTTGCTCAACCATTTAGGGGATCATCCTTTTTAGAGACTGTGGCCTTTTTAAAGTACTTCACTTCTCACAACTTGGACATCTCGGTCCTCCTTAGATGCTTCTTCCATTTTCACCCTGACTGTGTCAAACTCAAGGAGGGTGTCCAGAGCAGTCTTTTCAATTATACCTGAACCATTGGCCGTCTGCAGTTTTGCATGCTCATGTGTCCCAGCATTTGCTTTTTTGACAGCAAGCACTTCAACACTCTGATGCCATCTTCAGGAGCTAAAACCTTCTGCTTTCTGAATCTGGGGTCCAAGGCAGCTGCGAGAATAATAGGGTTTTCTTTCTCTGCTGAGAAAGTGCAAATACTCCCCTATCTCTGTGTTATCCCTTTTTCTGCGCTGCCAATGAAAGATTTTCCTGAGTTCGTCTCAAATTGGCTTTGGTGTACAGCCTGTGTCAGCCCTTTGACCACCTGTGGAAGACCGGAAATGGTTGTGTACTGCTTTCCACTAAGATAAACAGTAGCAGGCTCAAAAGGCACCAACCCTTGCTTCAGTTCTTCAAGGAGCGCCCACTGCTCTGGCTTCAAGTCAAAGTAGTGCTTCCCCCTCAGAGTTACCTCAGGATCTGATCAGTGAGAGGCCAGTGCTGTTTGAGGAGGAGAATGTACTATTGTCATCTTACTGACATTCATTTGCTCCTGTTTCATTTTTAGCCTTGCACTAACCAGCTTGCTAAAATGCTCCACTAGCTGCCTAGCAGCACCTAGTCTTCTGCTGATGGTGGTTTCTTTGAGAGCAGTATTGACTATGACTAGCTAGAGTGAGTGTCCAGCGACCCAGATAGAGGCCAATCCATGTTTTTCTTCAAGCATCTTCTAATCTTCACTCAGGAAATAGCAAGACACACCAAGGTAGGCCTCTGTTGCACGACTGGTCCAGACATCAGCAGTCAGGGTGAAGAAACCTTTGACACCCTGATGGTCTGCTTTACCTAAATATGTGAGATGATTTGGAACAATAGTAAGCATTAGGGAGACAATTACAGTATATTTTTTCATTATTAATAATGTTTGTCAGTTTATGCATCAAGATTTAAATTTACCAGTTCAATAATTCAATTACACCAAATACAGTTAAGTAGCTTAAACAATAAACATTCAACATATCAGTAAAACAATCTTTACATGCTTTAACCAAGATTATTTTATTAATATTATTTCATCATGAAATGTATTAAATTGTAATACAAATTGCTATTTTGTGTTTGCGGTGTGAGAGACGGAAGAGACAGACATAGAGAGACAAACCTTCTCAAAGGTTGCATCATATTTCTTTTACATCATTTTGGTGAAGTGGGATCAGCCTGGTAGGTATTTATCATGCTAATCTGGGTTGAACTGCTTGATCATCTCTTTGAATCCCTGATCAATAACTATGAACAAGGGCCTCATGTCCGTCACCAACATGTTCAAGATTGATTCAGTCAGGACATCTGCTTGCGGAGGTGCACATGTTGTTGGCTTGGTGACAAAGTTGTCAATGAAGAAGAACGTCTTTTTTTTAGCAGTACTGTAACATAACATTTACAGCTATCAATATGCGTAAGTAGCTCACTGTTTACACTAATGTTAGAAGCTAACTAGCCAATTAGCTTACCGAAACGACTGTACCACTTCGTTGTCCTTAAATTAGCCACGACATGCTTCCTGTTCAGATGCTCGTGCATCACGGTCGTACTGCCATGGAAGGCAAGTTCCATTTTGCAGATTTTACATCGGAAATTCTTCTCTTTCATTTTCTCAAAATGCTCCCAGACTTCCAAGCTCCATTGCCAGGTAGCCATGCCATCGGAGACTGCTTCTTCTTATTTGGTGTCTAACGACAGCTGACATCCTGCCATCTTCTGTTTCAGTCAGTTATTCCACTCTTAAATCTTACCACATATTCCTGCGTCTTTCAGAATCTTACAAAGCTTCAAACGACGCATCCTCTATTAAGTTAGTCATCGACGATTTTAATAGTTGACGTAATCGTGACTAGTCGACTAATCGTGGCAGCCCTAAACTACACCCACCCCAACATTCAGTCAACTCCCAGACTACATAAGACAATAGACACCCAAGTTGAGTTCATCCTCCACCTCTGCTAGATAACCCCCTCTAGCAGAGTGGACTCCTCAAGTGCAGAGACCATCTGCAAAGGATGGTAACAACCTCCCTGCCAGCTGAAAGGCCTCCAGTTCCACCCACCCACAACCCAGGCGACACACTAACCTCCCGGGCCCAGCCAGAACCCCAGCCCGGAAGTGAAGCACACCCCAGAACACCAAGTGCTAAAGCCTGCCCCAGACCCACACAGGAGCAGCGCCGCTACCAGACCGGTGACCTACGTCTGCCAGACCCCCCCCCCCCCCCCCCCCCCCTTACGTTTATCAAACTTAACCTTACTTTGAAAGTAACTAGTTACTAGGGAAAGTAACTTTAGTTTTACTCAGAATTCTGTTGTTAATGTGTTGCTTCCCTAACTGGATACCCAGTAAGATTGCCAGTCTTCTAGCTTGCTTACATGTTAGCACTATCCTGCCACAAGTGCACTGTGCCACCTACAAACAGAAAGGAAAAAATAATTTGCATATTTCACGAGAGAAATCCCACGCCTGGACCGTCGTCGACTGCTGCCATGATTCTAGCCTACGTCACAGCGTCACATGTGCTTTTAACATCCAATACGAAAACTGCAGTCGTGGTGCTTTCGATTGTACTCAGAACTCTGAAATTCTGCCTTCCGAGCGGGAAGATGTAGGTAACTCCAGACTGCATACGAGCTGCATACAGGGCTGGACTGGGACAAAAAATCGGCCCAGGCATTTTGACTAGAGACCGGCCCACCATTATAGGAAAAAACATAAAGCCTTTGAATGAAAACAAACGCTGCACACTGTCTTGTTGGTATACAGGGAGTGCAGAATTATTAGGCAAATGAGTATTTTGTCCACATCACCCTCTTCATGCATGTTGTCTTACTCCAAGCTGTATAGGCTCGAAAGCCTACTACCAATTAAGCATATTAGGTGATGTGTATCTCTGTAATGAGAAGGGGTGTGGTCTAATGACATCAACACCCTATATCAGGTGTGCATAATTATTAGGCAACGTCCTTTCCTTTGGCAAAATGGGTCAAAAGAAGGACTTGACAGGCTCAGAAAAGTCAAAAATAGTGAGATATCTTGCAGAGGGATGCAGCAGTCTCAAAATTGCAAAGCTTCTGAAGCGTGATCATCGAACAATCAAGCGTTTCATTCTAAATAGTCAACAGGGTCGCAAGAAGCGTGTGGAAAAACCAAGGCGCAAAATAACTGCCCATGAACTGAGAAAAGTCAAGCGTGCAGCTGCCAAGATGCCACTTGCCACCAGTTTGGCCATATTTCAGAGCTGCAACATCACTGGAGTGCCCAAAAGCACAAGGTGTGCAATACTCAGAGACATGGCCAAGGTAAGAAAGGCTGAAAGACGACCACCACTGAACAAGACACACAAGCTGAAACGTCAAGACTGGGCCAAGAAATATCTCAAGACTGGTTTTTCTAAGGTTTTATGGACTGATGAAATGAGAGTGAGTCTTGATGGGCCAGATGGCTGGATTGGTAAAGGGCAGAGAGCTCCAGTCCGACTCAGACGCCAGCAAGGTGGAGGTGGAGTACTGGTTTGGGCTGGTATCATCAAAGATAAGCTTGTGGGGCCTTTTCGGGTTGAGGTTGTGTCTTTTTCTCATTCCAGCTGAAGTCTGGGACAAACTGCGTTCCTTTTCAGCTCAATACAAAACACGTAACATTTTCTCTGAATACGAGACGATTCCATTTTTTACGTGACGGTTGGCAACTCTACTAGCTAACCTTATGAACGAAATACAATTCACTATCAGTAACATCATAGCACCCACCCAGCTGTATAGAAACTCCGTCATGCTAGCTAGTAGCAGTACGAGGTATTCTAACTGACTGAAAAAAGTCAGCACAACGAAAATAAACTCCACCTAAACTTGGTTTATATCAGACCCAGATAGACTGCAGGTCATAACTTCTTACTTGTCAGTTCACCTGACACTCGGACCGGCGGCCGCCTCGGGTCTCTCCTCCTCCTGCCTCCCCTTTCCCTCATCCACCTGCTGGCCTCCACCACTTGCTAATGGCCTGTATTGTATAGCGCTTTTACTTAGTCCCTAAGGACTACTTTACACTACATTCAGTCATTCATTCACACACTGGTGATGGCAAGCAACGTTGTAGCCACAGCTGCCCTGGGGTGCACTGACAGAGGCAAGGCTGCCGGACACTGGCACCACCGGGCCCTCTGACCACCACCTGTAGGCAATGGATGAAGTGTCTTGCCCAAGGACACAATGACCGAAACTGTCGGAGCCGGGGCTTGAACCGGCAACCTTCCGATTACAAGATGAACTGCCAACTCTTGTGCTGAATCTGTGGAAGCTACGTGATGCCACCACCAAACAATTGAGTTATTTTTACACATCTGCCAGCATCTGGCCAATCCACCACCTTTCATTGTTTATACCGTTATGGAAAAACAACCCCCCCCCAAGACATTGGCACATCAAAACGAAAAATCACCATTGGCCCACCGAGTACAGCTATGGCTGCATATGTGTTTAGTAGTAGTGTAGGAGTAGTGTTTAGTCTTTTTGTAGAGCTAGCAATGCAGCCGTTTTTGAGGGCATTTTCCACATTGGAATCTCGACTTCTCCGATGAGGCTAACCAGAGCACCGTTTACTCGAGTGTGACATTATTCCCAGGTCCATGTTCCGATTTCCGAGGTAAGTCGAACACAACACACAAAGTAACGAATAACGACCCTATCTAAATCCCAGTAATGATTAAAACGTTCCTGATTTTGGCATAATAACTAGTTACCATGCTCGTTACCACAATAATAACATAGTTACCGTAACGCATTACTTAATAACACTGGTCTTCACATATCCAGCGCCAAAACCTGGTGAACAGAACTAAAGATTGTGGGCGTAATTGTCAGCCCAGAAACTTTAAGATTTGTTGAACTCCATCCATCATCACTAACATTACCTACCATCAGTCTATCCATTACATGTTTCTTTCTGCCTCTCTAATCTCATATGCTTTTCTCCACATCATCTCACACAATTTCCCTCTATTATTTGCCTATTAGGTCACTGTCCATCTGTCCAACCCACATATGATCTTTCTCTCTGTCCATTTGTCTGTCTTTCACATCATTTGTCTATTGCAGCTCATATGAATCTTTCTTTTCTGTCTCTATCCAGCTGTCAATCCCTCTGTTATCTATCTATCTCTGCTTTCTTGAGGCTTTTTAGTCTTTTTCCTGCTCTGAGAAATCACGGCCTTGATCCCTGTAGGGAAATTTGTCCTGATAAAATGTCACTCTCGAACACTCACATGCAAACGTACCCACAAACACTAAAGCGCACACGCACTCTTATACACACAAGTACACACATACACGTATCCAAAAAGCCTGTATTTGTCCTAATAAAACGTCAAGCCGGCAGCAAAATGAACTGTAATGACTTTCAGGCTGTACTAATGGCCAATAAATCCTGGATTAGGACGCTCACACGCACTCCCCCTCTCTCTCACACACATGCACACACACACACACACACACACACACATGCAAACACACCCACACAGGGTCATGTTTCATGGTGTGCTGTGCTGGGTTCATTCAGGAGTCAGATGGGTAAAGTTTTAAGCTGTTTTCAGCTCTTAATGACTGTTGTGCTGACTTTTATAATAACAGCATGGAAAGGAATCAGCAGGAATTAGCATGCTAGGATCATTTAAATCAATGATTCATGATGACTGAGGCTCGAAGCCATACACACTCGCTTTCTCACACACATGCATAGCACACACACACACAAACACACACACACACACACGCATACAGCATTCACATACACAAATGCTTCCATCAGAGAATTTCACTTTATGACAGTTCAGAGTCATTTTCCGGCTAAATGTACAAAATAAAATCCCGGAAGCAGTGTCTCCGTCGTCTTTCATTATCAGCCCAGTGATGGATTCATTTCATTGCTTTATTTTAGACAGAATCAGCAGGATAAGGTGCAAATGAGAGGGGAAATTGTGTATGAGGGATGTTTATGGAGGATTTCTGCAGTATTAGATATGTGGGGGAGAATGATTAGTGAGATGGCGCAGAGAGAGAAAAGGTCATCAGTCATGATACAGCTGTCTTTGACTCAAATGACTTAGAATCAATATTACTAGAACTTTATCTGCTGTAGATACATTGAACTCAAATGAGGCAACATCTTGTTCATTATAAACCATGATGAACCTTTTGTAACCACCGAGATTTTTCTTTTCAGGAATTGACAGTATGTCCCAGCCGATATGTAGTGCTTTAAGTAGGACTAGTTCTTAAAATCCATAGTCTGTGAAGCTTTTGACTTCAAATTTTAAATGTTGGTGAACAGCAACTGCACCTCACAGCTGGACGTATTTGACGACATTAGAACTAAAAGCTCTTTGGAACACTGTCATGCTCTAATAATGTGATTTATCAGGAGCATTTTGCAAATAAAATAAAGCTTGTAATGTAATATTGTACTCTATAAATACATTTTGAATTCATTGCACTTCAGAAGATTGTAGAATATGATGATTTTTTTATTGTGTTGTTTTAAAATGATAATAACAAAAAAGCAACACAAAGCTTTGCACTTAAGCTTCTTGCACCTACCCTTTTCAGCAGATGTTCTGACATGGGATGAAGAAAATATTTCTTGTTCTTCTGACTCTCATTTTTTTCAAAGATTGTTCTTTTTGTTTTTTAATGTGATATCATTTTAAGGAAATTTGACAATTTGATAAAACTAAGATAAAAAGAAAATGCTTCATTTTAATAATGTGAACTATGATATTAAAGAACTGACCTAAAAAAATTCAAAAAGACACCTTTCTATTTTATATTAACAGTTTACTTTGAATAGACGGCTACAACAGGGGGCTTTCAAATTATCCACTAGAATCACCCTCTTACAATCTTTCAGGAAATTTTGAGTTGGAAAGTGGTTTTTTTTTTTTGTTTGGTCCGTTTTTTAAACATACAGAGAATTAATAAAATTGTACATTTTTCTTTTAGTGCTACCAGATTAATAGAGGAACATTAAAACAGTAGGGACAGATGACAGATTGAGGAAAAATATTCACAACTGTTGCTAAAAAATACAACAACAGCTGAAACAGAAGATTCTGAATTTTGTTTTATCATGCTGCACTGGTCAGAAAGGTGCTTGTATGCTACTTTGTTGAAACCTCAAAGGACATCCATGGTTTTCCAGTTCCATTTACATCACATTACTTTACAGCCAGTGTTCTATTAGTTGCTGTAACCAAAGCAGCCTCTTTCTGTGCCCTACATAATGGCTGAAATCAGTACACACACATTTTAACGTAAAGGAGGAGATAAAGCACAATTTATTTATTTATTTTTAACTTGTTGAACTATTTAGTTTACATGTAGGACAGTGGATTTGGATAAATCTGCTCAGTCAGTTTATGAATGCTGTTTAGAGCTTGATGCTTTATACAACACTGTAGGGGTTTTCCACTGAATGCAGCAAAGAGAATTCATAACTGAATTGCAGAGGGAGACTTAGACAAAGGGGTATGCAATGATGGCCATGTGGAGGAAACATTTGTGGCAGAGGAGGATACAGAGAGACTGGAGGAGGCGCCTTAAGCTGAGGGAGAGCAGAATGATATTCACTGTCACCCGCTGTGGGAGAAAAATAACATTCGGGATCTCAGAGAGAAAAGGAGAAAGAGAGAAGCTAAGAAAATAACAGGGACCAGAAAAAAAGAGTTCTTGCTACAAGGATTGCAGTTTCTTTGCCCAACATATGAGTTTAAGTTCCAATTATTAATTTATCTTGTTAATAAATTATTGAATTAACATATAATGGTTGCTGTATAATGGTGCTATAAATAATATACCAGTAAGCATAAAAATCACAAAGCGAAAAACAAGAAAACAAAAAAGAAAATGAACATTAATATCACATTTAGATAATTTTTTCCAGCAGCTAGGCTGCCAGTCCTCGCACATCACCCCTATTCTTGCTGTCCTTCACACTTTGAGATAACTGATGTTGTGAACTGTGCTATATATCTCCTTTTCCTCCTGTGACTGTAGAATAGGTAAGCTTGTCTGCACTTTTTAATAATGTACTTTAGTTGTTATTGCTTTATTATTGTGATATTGTATTAATGTTTTAATGAACACAGCATGAGCCTTCTTGTTGGCTGGCCTTTGAAGCATGAATATTACATGTTGAACTGCACAGAAATTTAATCTAAGAGCACAGCAGCAGAGGCAATAAAAACGTAGTCATTTCAATGTAGAGAAGAAAACACTGCTTTTAGCTAGTTTGAAGATAAATATTAATGTAAGGATTTTATGGAACTTGTTTTTCTTGATAAATATTAATATGCTTTGAAGGTTAAAAGTTCATTATGCTTGGGGAGAGTAATAATGACACAGGCTGTGTTTGATTCATGTAGATGCAGCAAAGTGCAAAGGGCTGCATGAGCTGGAATAGTTTGGTCAATCACAGTAACCCACAAAGCAACAATTCAACAAATGAGGAATCTGTTTCTCAGTAAAAGCATTTTGTTGTGGAGATGTTATGGAATTACACAATGTGATCAGACAAGAATATTTAATTACAAATATGATTTTTGCATCCATTATGCATCGCACCAGTGTTTGCACTGTAATGTGTTAGAAAAAACAAACATGAAAAGCTGAAAGGAGTTGAAAATTGTGAAATATTCTTGAAAAAGCTATTTGTTTATTTACATAGACATAAATGATCTAGTTTTAGTTAGTGTGACTCTTAAGTCTTAGTAGTATTTGCACAACCTCCTGAGTCTCCTCAGGGAAGTGTCATGTGGGCTTGAACTGTTGTCACAACTAATTGCTTCAGCCTCTAAATGGATAAGTTTTTGTCTTTTTAAGCTGGAAAAATTATACATGAATACAAATAAATAGATATGGAGCACAGCTTATTAAAACTAATTTTTAAGTCAGTAAAAAAATAGGACGAAGGTTGTGTTGTGGAACCCACGCACAAGCTAGCATGAATTATGACATCAACACAGCCCTGACTGGAACCATTTATTTGTCTGAATAAGGAAAACGTCACAATAGTGTTGCTCTGAATGATTGGTAATGAGCAGACCAATGGCAAGAGTCTCATGGCAGTGGAGATATAGTAATTAGTAGTGATGGGAATTCCTGCTCGTTCTAGAGAACCGGCTTTTTCGGCTTGACTCACTAAAAAGAGCCGGCTCTTCTGGCTTCCAACCGGCTCCCAACCGGCTATTCGGGTTGTTTTGTTGCTTTAATTAATTTATTATCAACAACAATGTAAAATTATGCACAAAAGGAATTACTAATGTAAAAAACAAACAAACGTGGTTTTATTTATATATGTTTATATATAAATATATACGCTGGCCCCTGGAGACAAAGCAAGTACAAAAAGGTACAACCTCCAAAAAGCATGTAAAAACTCCAAAGCACGTACAAACTCCGAAGCATATACGAACTCCAAAACGCATTGCTAGCGTAAACTGAACTTCCAAAACAAAGCTACCTAGATCACTTAAATTACACAATTGAAAGCATGTTTATTGTTTGTGTATTTATACCGAAGTACTCATATATATTCAAATAATTTAAAAAAAAGTTAATTTACCTGTTACTACCACACCAAATCCTGTCATTGGTACTTCCTGGCTTGTGTAGCCACGAATGTTTTTAGAAAAGCACTCAGAGTCAGTGCTTGCGAGAATGGGTGTGGTTGTTGAATACAGTGCTTTGAGTAGTCCGTGAGAGTAGAGAAGCGCTATATAAGAAGCAGTTCATTGACCATTTACTAGGGTAACAAAAGCACAGCACTTTGTGCTCTGTTTTGTTCTTTGGAGTTTGTACATGTTTTGGAGGTTTCACATGCTTCGGAATTTGTACATGCTTCTGAGTTTTTATGTGCTTCTGAATTTTTACGTGTTTTGGAGTTTGTCTGTCCTTGGGAGTTTGCACGTGTTTTGGAGTTTGTACGTGCTTTGTCTCTAGGGGCCATCGTAAATGTGCTTTTATTTATTCACTCCACATAAAATGTATAAATAAATCATATAATACAAAAACCAACTATTTACATTTAAACTTTTAACTATTTAAATTTTCAGCTTTTTCCTTTTAAAAATATTTAAAAGTGAAACAACACAAAACACTGCAAACCACAACACAATTAAATATAAATAAAAATATGCAAAACAAAAAGAAGATGCACATTCTCTGTCATATGGGCCTGCATGAATAAACTTTCTGAATCCTTTATCATCCGCAACTGAAAATAGTTGTGGATGATTAATATACTTTTCTAATGTGATGTTGTTGTCCCTGCTCTCTTTCTCTCTCTTTCCCTCCTGCTCTGTTCCTGAGCTACTGCAGTGTAACTACTGCCCCTCTGCCCAGTGCAAGCATAAGGCTCGCATGCGGAGTGAAGCAAAAAAAAGTGAGAGAGAGAGGTTGAGAGAAAGAAAAAACACCCCACGGCTCCGAATAAGGAGCCAGTTTGTGTAGTTCACTTCAAAGAGTCAGCTCTAAGAGCAGTTTTGTTCATGACCGACACATCACTAGTAATTAGTCCAGAGACTTCATTTTTTTAGATGAAGAAGTCTCCCAGTTCTTAGGCTTAACCTCACCTGAGAAAATTCCTACATCAGTGCTGCTGTCCAGCCTGTTGGAAGCCCAGCTGTGCCACCTCCCCAGCCTTCTCCTCACCTGCCTTATTGTTAATGGGGCTATAGACTGAGGATGAGAGGCCTACTTCCACAGCTCCCACTGCTCCCTGTTCCAGGATGAAGGAGGGCTCCTCCTGATATCAGTCGAGGCCCCGGCCAGAGATCAAACCTAAGTCTGCCTCTTTTATAAGTACAGTGAACTTGTTTTTGAGTGCTCTTTTGGATCCAGCTCTGGAGGCCAGGATTACTGAATTGGAGACTCGGCTTCGCACCCTTCATTCACCCGTAGCTAGCCAGGCCCCTGTAGCTGGTGCAGCCGAAGATAGCGTAGGCCCCGCTAGCTGTTCCCCGGCAGACCCCCAGCAGCTGGGGAAAGGTGAGGAGGAAGCATAGTCCTAAACAGAAGCCCCAGGTACACCACCAACCTGTTCATGTGTCTAACTGTTTTTCACCACTCTGTGACACACCCGCCGGGGGTCAAACTCTGGTAATTGGTGATTCTGTTCTCAGACATGTGAAGCTAGAGACACCGGCACCCATAGTCAATTGTCTTCCAGGGGCCAGAGAAGGCGACATTGAAGGAAATTTAAAACTGCTGGCTGAAGGTAAACATAAATTCAGTAAAATCATAATTCACGTCAGCAGTAATGACACCCTGTTACGCCAATCGGAGGTCACTAAAATCAATATTGAATTGGTGTGCAACTTTGCCAAAACAATGTCGGACTAGTTTTCTCTGGTCCCCTCCCCAATCAGACCAGGAGTGACATGTTTAGCCGCATGTTCTCCTTAAATTACTGGCTTTCTGAGTGGTGTCCCAGAAACGATGTGGGCTTCATAGATAATTGGCAAACTGGAGGAAACGTGGTCTTGTTAGGAGAGACAGCATCCATCCCACTTTGGATGGAGCAGCTCTCATTTCTAGAAATATGGACAAATTTATTAAACTCCCCAAAATATGACTATCCAGAGTTGGGACCAGGAAGCAGAGTTGCAGTCTTACACGTCTCTCTGCAGCTTCTCTCCTCCTGCTACCCCCCCAAAAACCCATCTCCATAGAGACTGTGTCAGCTTCCAAAAAGACAAAAAACAAACTAAAAACCAGCAACAAACAACTTAAACATAAACAATCACAAAGAAAGAACAATACAATATCCACATCAGAACCAAAGAGTAAAACAGTGAAATGTGGATTATTAAATATAATCCACCAGTCTCCAAGTCTTGTGGATAAGTCTCTGTTAGTACATGACTTAATAATTTATCAACAAATTGATTTACCTGGTTGCAGCAGGATGATTATGTTAGTTTAAATGAATCAACACCCCCGAGTCATTCTAACTACCAGAAATCTCGAAGCACAGGCCGAGGGGGCGGTGTGGCAGCAATTTTTCACACCAGCCTATTAATCAACAAAAGACCAAGACAGACTTTTAATTCATTTGAAAGCCTGATGCTTAGCCTCGTCAACCCCAGCTGTGAAACTCAGAAACCAGTCTTACTTGTTATCATCTATCGTCCACCTGGGCCTTACACAGAGTTTCTGTCTGATTTCTCAGACTTTATATCTAATTTAGTTCTGAGCTCAGATAAAATAATTATTGTGGGTGATTTTAACATCCATGTAGATGCTAAAAATGACAGCCTCAACATGGCATTTAATCTGTTATTAGACTCAATTGGTTTCTCTCAAAATGTAAAAGAACCCACCCACCACTTTAATCACACTCTAGATCTTGTTTTAACATATGGCATAGAAACTGAACATTTAACAGTGTTTCCTGAAAACCCTCTCCTGTCTGATCATTTCCTGATAACATTTACATTTACAATAATTGATTACACAGCGGTGGAGAGTAGACTTTATCACAGTAGATGTCTTTCTGAAAGCGCTGTAACTAAGTTTAAGAATATAATCCACCCACTGTTATCATCTTCAATGCCCTGTACCAACATAGAGCAGAGCAGCTATCTGAAAGCTACTCCAACAGAGGTAGATTATCTTGTTAATAATTTCACCTCCTCACTACGTACGACTCTGGATACTGTAGCTCCTGTGGAAACTAAGGTCTCAAATCAGAAGTACCTGACTCCGTAGTATAATTCTCAAACACGTAGCCTAAAGCAGATGACTCGTAAGCTGGAGAGGAAATGGCGTCTCACAAAGTTAGAGGATCATCATTTAACCTGGAGAAATAGTTTGTTGCTTTATAAGAAAGCCCTCCGCAAAGCCAGAACATCTTACTATTCATCACTGATTGAAGAAAATAAGAGCAACCCCAGGTTTCTCTTCAGCTCTGTAGCCAGGCTGACAAAAAGTCAGAGCTCTTTTGAGCCAGCCATCCCTGTAACGTTAACTAGTAAAGACTTCATGAACTTCTTCACAAATAAAATTTTTATCATTAGAGAAAAAATGACCAATAATCATCCCACAGATGTAATATTATCTACAGCTACTTTCAGTACCATTGATGTTAAGTTAGACTCTTTTTCTCGAATTGATCTTTCTGAGTTAACTTCAATAATTACTTCCTCCAAACCATCAACGTGTCTTTTAGACCCCATTCCTACAAAACTGCTCAAAGAAGTCCTGCCATTAATTAATTCTTCGATCTTAAATATGATCAACCGATCTCTAATAATCGGTTATGTACCACAGGCCTTCAAGCTGGCTGTAGTTAAACCTTTACTCAAAAAGCATCTCTAGACCCAGCAGTCTTAGCTAAATATAGGCCAATCTCCAACCTTCCTTTCATATCAAACATCCTTGAAAGAGTAGTTGTCAAACAGCTAACTGATCATGTGCAGAGGAATGGCTTATTTGAAGAGTTTCAGTCAGGTTTCAGAGCTCAACACAGTGCAGAAACAGCTTTAGTGAAGGTTACAAATGATCTTCTTATGGCCTCTGACAGTGGACTCATCTCTGTGCTTGTCCTGCTAGACCTTAATGCAGCATTCGATACTGTTGACCATAATATCCTATTAGAGCGATTAGAACATGCTGTAGGTATTACAGGTACTGCGCTGCAGTGGTTTGTATCATATCTATCTAATAGACTCCAGTTTGTACATGTAAATGGAGAGTCCTCTTCACACACTGAGGTTAATTATGGAGTTCCACAGGGTTCAGTGCTAGGACCAATTCTGTTTACACTATACATGCTTCCCTTCGGCAGCATCATTAGAAGACATAGCATACGTTTTCACTGCTATGCAGATGACACCCAGCTCTATCTGTCCATGAAGCCAGATAACGCACACCAATTAGTTAAACTGCAGGAATGTCTTAAAAACATAACGACCTGGATGGCCGCTAACTTTCTGCTTCTTAATTCAGATAAAACTGAGGTTATTGTACTCAGCCCTAAAAATCTTAGAAACATGGTATCTAACCAGATTCTTACTCTGGATGGCATTACCTTGGCCTCCAGTAATGCTGTGAGGAACCTTGGAGTCATTTTTGACCAGGATATGTCCTTCAACGCACATATTAAACAAATATGTAAGACTGCTTTCCTCCATTTGCGCAACATCTCTAAAGTTAGAAATATCCTGTCTCAGAGTGACGCTGAAGAACTAGTTCATGCATTTATTACTTCCAGGCTGGACGACTGTAATTCATTATTATCAGGATGTCCAAAAAACTCGCTGAAAAGCCTTCAGCTAATCCAAAATGCTGCAGCAAGAGTCCTGACAGGGACTAGAAAGAGAGAGCATATTTCTCCTGTTTTGGCTTCCCTTCATTGGCTCCCTGTTAAATCCAGAATTGAATTCAAAATCCTGCTCCTCACATACAAGGTCTTAAATAATCAGGCCCCATCTTATCTTAATGACCTTGTAGTACCATATCACCCTATTAGAGCACTTCGCTCTCGCACTGCAGGCCTACTTGTTGTTCCTAGAGTATTTAAAAGTAGAATGGGAGGGAGAGCCTTCAGTTTTCAGGCCCCTCTTCTGTGGAACCAGCTTCCAGTTTGGATTCGGGAGACAGACACTATCTCTACTTTTAAGATTAGGCTTAAAACTTTCCTTTTTGCTAAAGCATACCCATATGGAAAAGATATATATAAATCTTATAAAGTTTGTATCTGTCTTGTGTGAAACTTGTATGAAAAGCACATAAGAGTGAAAACAGATATAAGATCCCTTGAAAAATTATATAATGAAACTTGTATGTTTTGGATACTTACTAAAACAATATATGAAAGTAATGAGAAAGTGGCCACTTTCATGAGTAAATCATGTAAGCCTTATGATTTACTCATGAAAGTGGCCACTTTCATGAGTAATCACATATAAGTTTTTACTATTTCTTTTCCATATGGGTATAGTTAGGGCTGGACCAGGTGACCCTGAATCCTCCCTTAGTTATGCTGCAATAGAAGCAGGATGCTGGGGATTCCCATGATGCATTGAGTTTTTCCTTTCCAGTCACCTTTCTCACTCACTATGTGTTAATAGACCTCTCTGCATTGAATCATATCTGTTATTAACCTCTGTCTCTCTTCCACAGCATGTCTTTTATCCTGTCTTCCTTCTCTCACCCCAACCGGTGGCAGC
Organism: Rhamphochromis sp. 'chilingali'; assembly: GCF_963969265.1. Lineage (NCBI taxonomy): Eukaryota > Metazoa > Chordata > Actinopteri > Cichliformes > Cichlidae > Rhamphochromis > Rhamphochromis sp. 'chilingali'. Next base: position 42,421,722 of record NC_137948.1, read on the forward strand.
AGATGGGCCCGCCCCTCCCTGAGCCTGGTTCTGCCGGTGGTTTCTTCCTGTTAAAAGGGAGTTTTTCTTTCCCACTGTCCCCGAAGTGCTTGCTCATAGGGCGTCATTTAACTGTTGGATTTTTCTCTGTATCTATTATTGTAGGGTCTACCTTACAATATAAAGCGCCTTGAGGTGACTATTATTGTGATTTGGCGCTATATAAATAAAATTGAATTGAATTGAATATGCAAAATGATAAACGCACATTTGCCCTCTCGATGGGAAATTTGAGTCCTGAAAAAATACCAAGATCGAACAGTCAACCGACATAAAGTATTATGCACATTGTGTAAGAAGGAATTTGCTTTTCACCGAAGCACTTCGAAGGTTAAAATATTACATTGACGCGAAGCATACGTTAGTCGGGCATGCTGCTAGAACTTTGGCTAATGCATCACCCTAGCTTGCGACAAACCACTCACGGAGCATCGGGGACTCAGTAAGTCTACCTCAGACATATTGACTGACACAATTGCCAAGTGGATTGCAACAAACTGCAGACCTATTAATATCGTTGAGAACACGCGCTTTACATAGATTTGGTTCCTTGTTTCAAGGACTTGAAGTACCTCCCCAAGAGTGACAGAGAGAGAGTGGATAAATGTTTACAGAGTTTTTTGTTAACATGAATGTTCAAGATGCTTAACAAACATGTTAAGTGCGTATATTTTCCCCTTTTTTCTCGAGTCTGTTTGCTCATGCAAAATGAAAGGTGATTAATATAGAATAAAAAATGAATGATATTTAATTGTGATTAATCAAAATCCACAGTACCCCTGTCATGAATCTGATTAAACATTTTAATTGTTTGACAGCACTAATATATATTATATATATGGCCTACTCTGGTTGACCCGCCCCACCGATTGGAGGGTGCATCGAAATGCACCAAAGAAGACATGGATGAAACAAATCCAGGATGATTTGAAGGCCCTTCGACTTGACCTCGAGCAGGCAAGAACCATCGCCTTAGATCGAAAAGCGTGGAAGATAGTCGTTGGTCAAGCAAGAGAACCTGCGGCACCTACACTGTAATCCCTAACAGTTGTTCTAGCTCATAACCAATAAGCTCATAACACTCAAATGTCGTTTTGTAGTTGAGCAAACTATAAAGTATTGAGCTCTGTTGGCTTTTATGCAGCTTTAATTGAATAGGGCTCAATATTTTTTAGCAAATTTTTTTGGAACGCTCAAAAAGTTTAAGAAGCATATATTAGTGACGTTCTGGTGGGTGGAGTCTTGTCGCTCCCTCAGGAAAGCTGAGTCAGCCATCTTGAATTTACCTTGATACGGGGAAGTTTTGGCCAGCCCGTGTGGATTAAGAGTCCCCAACTTCAACCTACCACGACCACCACCTTATTTTTTTTCATCAACTGCCCTAAATTTGGTAAGTCTAACGTGTTTTTGTTTTGTTTAAATTTAATTTCGATAAACATTCTTTTTTATTTTTTACTGGAAATATATTCGTACTTTGTGCACAGTGAATGTTTGTTATAAATGAATTCGAATCCAAGTAATTGTAATTTTAGAAGTTTTCTAATGTGACAAATACGTAATGTTATTTCAAATTAGAATGATGTAACGTTTTGGCGGTTTTCCGTGGGGGACAACATTTCCCATAATGCATTGTATTCTTGCCCGGGAAGTTGACGGTGGCAGTTCTAGCTCCATGCATTTGAACTTTCTACTAAAACTTTCCACTGTCCGTTTCTACCGGTTGTCGTATTCGCCGGTAATGTACGTGCGTATTGTGAGTATACTTATTTCAATAAGTGTCCGTGTTACACAGTCAGTAGTTTACGCTGTTGAGCTGTGTGTGTGTGCTAGCATGAAGCGAACAATAATAAACAACATGAGTGTGTTATCATGATGGTAATTAGACACGTTTGTATTTTTTCGTAGTCTCAAATGTGTGGTTGTGAGATAATCTCGAAATCCTTTTAACAGTTTAGAGGGGTATTCCACTAAGCGAGCTCTACAAGTCAAGGCTTGCGGAAAAATGCATCGCCTGATTCAGCCTAACATTATACACTGGTCGAACTCGGTGCTACAAATGAAGTTCAGCTAAATTGTTCGCGCTAATTCAACAAGGCTCAACCAGCCAGACTGAGGCGCCTCCTTGACACCTTTAAGCCAGACCCTATCGATCTTTGCTAGGTAAATTGAAATGAAATGAAAATAAAGAGCCGCGTTCTGCTCCCAGGCTAAGAAAGAATCATTGATGCAGACTGTGCGGATCACAAATACTCCCTAACCTGTAAGGCTGGGGTGTCCAAACTTTTTTCACTGAGGGCTACTTACTAGAAATTAGGTAAATAACCTTAACTTTAGTGTATTAAAGTGTATTAAAGATCACAAAATCACTTAAAAGTGGTCGAATATGTTATATTGTTGAATATAATTAAAGACAAAACTGCTTTCATCACAGCTTTCCATAAATGGATCTTTATTGATTCATTCAGAAAAAGCTTTGGTAGCTTATTTTCAGAACAGCAGCCTCAGATTTCTTCTTAGACAGAAGATTTACAGCACAGAGAAAAAACAATAAAAGGGAAAATAGGACGGGTAAATTTCAAGTTTGTTATTTAAGTTATTAAGCTTAGCAACACACCTATCAACATTAGTTTGAAACGGTTAACATTAACAGACTGAACTGGACTTAATAACAGGAGTGCATATAATCTTAGTAAATTATTGTGGTGAGTATCAGCTGCGCTGGGTATGTAAATCGGGCCATCCAGCTGCGGTGCTGATTCGACGTCACTCGTGCCAAAAATCCGGACAAATGTCACTTGATCAAGGAGCAGATCTGCATCAGATGAGATCAGCTGACTACTTGTGTGTGTGTGCTGTGCAAAAAATGTTTTTGAACATTAATAAGTCGTCTTTGTGCACATATTGTTTACAGATATCAGACTGCAAAGAGCGCTACAGAGAGTCAACATTTCACCAGTTGTCAGTGGGTGAGTTTTATCATTTGTGTCCCAATTTAAATAAAAAATAAATACAAAGAAACTAGAGAATTTTGCCTTGAATTATTCAAAATTTTTAGATTTTTTTTGGGTTACCCTTCTAGATTGACAGGTTTAGCCCGTTACACAAAAAGTTTGGACACCCCTGATCTATAACAATGACAATCAGAACATGGCTATCCAACACTTTGTTTTTACTCTGCATTTGTGTAAATACTATTCTAATAGATATTGTGTGTTCATCTAGGAACAGCATGATGTAAATACAAGACAGGCCCTCGTCCTTCGTGCACTTCCTGTGTACCTACGTGAAGATGCCTCCACGTTATTCAGGACTTCTGATATAAGTGTACTGGTCTCAGCATCAACTATATGACATCGCTCAAAACTCAAGGAGAACCAGGGTGTATATCAGGAAGGATGTTCAACACAGTCCTCATCTGACTTGTTTTCTCCCATATATCAACTATTGTTGAATAAGATTGCAAGAAGATTGTTACGCATAAACCAGAAAACATGAAAATAGTTGAAAGATTATTATACAAAAAAAATCTGCAGATAAAAACTATCTCCCTTTTTAAAATTCAAGTGTTCTATTTTTTTGGAGGTGCCATGTTGTGGTCAGAGAAATGTTTGGTAAATAACAAAAACGAATATCTTGGCATATATTTATTATTGAAAACATTTATTTACACATATGTTTTGAAACCAAACCCAAATTAAGATTATTGTAATGCATCATGATGTATCGCAATATCAAATTAAATCGTTGACATTATAATCCTAAAAGAAACGTGCGACTTATGAAGATTCACACCTCTAATCAATAGCATGATTTGTGTCCTTGTGGGGCTGAACTCATACTTGTATTATTTTTGTTTTGCAGTCAGCAGATGGTCCAGACCTCACTGACACTCCTGTGGCTCTGCTGACAGTTGTCACGGATGACACTACTGATTCGGCCCTCTTCAGTCCCGAAAGCATCTGCATTGTCGTTGAGGATGAAATACTTGTGAATGGTCCCACAAATCTGGCTGAGTCATTTCTCCTGCTCTTTGGGTACATCTATGCATTAGACCTACAATACCCAAAGAAACTTGAGCTTACATTCACATTTATCCAGAAGGTTGTGATGTGCCTTGAGGACAACAAACCACTGAAAGGGCGTCTACTGATGCTGAAGAATGATTTGTTCAATGAGTGAATCACTCAGAATGGACTACTTGTTAAGCTGAGTATTGAGGAAGCTTTTTTGTTTGTTTTTTTCCTAATCATTTGCCTCTTCTACCTCACATTTAAGATGAATGACTGTTCAGTTCACTATTCATGTTTAATGTTCTGTTGCCTAATACGTAAATGCACTGCCTTGATGTTTGTTCCCTATAAGTACAGCAGTGGAAACCAGTACTGTTTTTTTTATGTATTTTTAAAAAAGAAAGTGAGCTGCAGCTGTCAAGGTACAGTAAGTGTTAAATGCATCAATGTTCTAATAGCTGCAATTGCTGTTAATACTGAAAATGTTATTGAATTTTAGAATTGAGATGGAGACCCTTGGAGTCTTTTTCTCTTGTTTTATTTATGAATCACTTTTTTATGCGTGAGCTCTGTTGTTTGTGCCTTTTTAAAAGCACATTGTGTTTAATAAAAAGTTGTTAAATTGTTAGTGTTGTTACTTTCATGTTTTCTAACACTTTTAGCTGATTATAATTTACTGGGCAAACAGTTTAGAATTATTTGTAAGTGTATTTCCCACAGTATTTTAAAAAATATTGAAGATTTTAAGTGTTATTTCCCATATTATAAGTTAGAAAATATGAAAAAGTTGAGTTTATTTCCCACATCGTATGAGTTGCAATATGTAAAATATTTTGAGTGTATTTCCCACCTTAATTAAGTTGAAAAAATTGAACATTTTGAGTTTATTACTCCCTAATTATAAGTTGAGGAATATCAACATTTATGAGTTAACATTGAGGTAATTTAAGGCAACTGTAACTATAATTTTTATTTTAGTTAAACTTAAAACTTTTAAAAACATCACTAAAAAATTGTTGTGTAATCTGTTACACAACAATTTTTGAGTTCTGTGAACTTATTAGGTTTTACAGTGTACAGCAGCGTACTGGTTGCGCGGCAGATCACCGCCGCTGGTCGCCCGCTAAGGACAACAAGAAGAGAAGAGTGTATACTTACCTATTAGTATAAAGTTGTATTTCAGAGGAGAGAACCTGTGTTAAAAGATTGAAGAAAATTATCCAAATTCTCTTTGAATTTAAGCATTTAACATTCTTTGTGTTTATCCTGCATTCCTTCATTATATTGCATAAATGTCTGTTAAAAGCTTAAATATATAGTTGAAAATTATAGTATTATTGAATAATAATGATTTTGATAACAATAAAGTAAATGCTTAAATAGCATTCTTATTAAAAATGCAAATATAAATGATTTGAGGACATGAGGCTGCAGAGAGATGCTGAGGAGATCAGGGAGAGAACAATTGTTCTATAAACATGTAAAGATTGTTCCAAAATAAGTTATTATGAGTTTTATAAATTGATTTATACTAGTTTTCTTTATATCTCTGAATGTAAAATTACATTATATTGCCAAGGTTATTCCCTCATCCATTCTAATCACTTAATTCAGGTGTTCCAATCACTTCCATGGCCACAGGTGTATAAAATCAAACACCTGGGCATCTCAACTGTTTCTACCAGCTTTTGTGAAAAAATTGGTTTCTCTCAAGAATTCACTGCCTGGTGCTATGATAGGAAGTCGTCTATGCAAAAACATTATTTGGTGCTAAATATTCCAAGGTTAACTTAGGTTAAATTAGGTATAAGTATTAGGTATAAATTACAACATGGAAGTAACTGGAATAACAACAAAATCACAGAGGAGAGTGAAAGGATGCAGGTAGGTTACCAATAGTCCATGATTCATGTAAGAAAGGGCATTGGTTATTTCAGGCATTTTTAAAAATATATTTAATAGTTTTTGTGATATTCATCAAGTTTTGATGGCTTCAAAGTGGGTTGACAGACCAATTTTCCAGAAAATATAACCTCAAAGGTATTTGACATATGAAGGTGAGATTTCTCATCAAACTTCCTACTGTAAAATTTTAATAAAAACCAGATGGCCTAAGAGTTGATTTGAGATGGACTAACTATGTACTGTCAAACGTGATGGTGTTTGTATTGTCTTTGCAAGTTTGTTTGTTCTGTAGCTTTTAAACTGTGTCATAACGTTGTACTCAGTTCATTCGTTGTTCAGTTCCACAAGCCAGATGTGACAAGAAGATACACTCTTGTACTGCAAGGCCTGTTCTACTCTTTTTTTCAAAGTGTGTGTGTGTGTGTGTGTGTGTGTGTGTGTGTGTGTGTGTGTGTGTGTGTGTGTGTGTGTGTATGTTTGTTTCAAATGCCACCAGCATTTTTCTAATCGACAGGGACACAACTTGGCACCCAGTGGAACCTTCTCTCACTGTGACAGTTTTGGCTCACTGATTCACTGGAGTTTTGTGTGTGACTTGCCTGCATATATATGTATTATTGGGTCCATAACGACTTCCCTCTCCCCTCTTTGCAGCCATTCTATTGTCTCTTTTGGTTTTGCAACTCAGCATGAGTGCTTCAGGAGCCCACTATGCTCATTACACAAACATGCACACACATACAGACACACACACATGCACATATAATTGCACACAGAAGAAGGAAGACAACCCCAGGGACTGTCTTTGTCAAGTCTCTTTCCCTTGTTCGCTGCCGTTTTTGTTTTTTCTCTTTTAGCTTTTTCCTTCTTCACACCTCCCCTTTCCCTTCTTTTCTCTTACTGTCTGCCATCCCTTCTCTTTTCTTACTGTATTCTGTCTTTTTTGTTAGCCTCTGACTTTCACAAAGCAGTCCAGGTCAGGGAAGGCCACTATGCACAGCTTTGGCCTTCCCTCTCTTCCACCTGCTCTCCTCTATTGCTTCTGATACTTCCCATGAAACCTGTAGACAATGATGGACCTAAGGAAAGATAGAGAAGAGCAAAAACACACTCCTGTATTGTGTAAAACAAAATCTAGCAGTTGTATTCGCTTATTATTTTTATTATGATTATTATTATCATTATTATAAAAAATGCAATTATGGAAGCTCATTTTGGTGGAGAGAAAAATCTGCAACTCAACTAAATAAACTATATAGAACTAGAAACTGTCAAATTTAGAATTTAGCTTCAAATGTTGCAGCAGCAGGATTAAAGACGACCATAACTTGATGCAACTGTTTTTGCTCGTCTGATGGTTTTTACAGGCATCCTTTTGACAGGTGTCCACATTACAAACATGCTATATGTAATGTTCTTTTCATTTATTGTTTTATGATAGTAAGGACCAAAATCTCTTTTATTGAAACAGGTTTTAATAAATCCAACTCAGAAACATCAGTAAACCAGCAATGTGTCAAACAAGTAAGGTTTCAGTTGGTTAATTCATGTTCAGGGAAGAGGAAAGTCTTTTTTCAAAAGCCAAATTTGTTTCTAAAGGTTGACCCACAGTGTGGATTTCTTTCGTGCTGCCTTTCTGTGGATTTCTGACAGATCACATACATTTTTCATACTGTATTTTGTCATCTAACGTCACCGTGCTGAGCCAAAGCGAAACCTCAGGATATTTACATCTCCCACCAGCCCCTATACAGTGACAACCGGTGTTAATTAAACACAATGCAGTAGAATCCTACCATGACCAATTTAATACATCCTGTCTGTATGGGGAAGTAAGAGCAGTTTGTCAGATGGGAACTGTGTCTGAAGGCATGGTGTCCAGGGGGACTATAGTGGCAGATGGACCCACTAAGAATAGTAGAGTCAAACTGACGGCATGGGTTGATGGAGGACCAAGTCAGGCCTGGGCTGATGAGAAACCCAAGCAAAAACATACATACATAACATGTGTTCTCATTTGATGTGTTAGAAGAGAGCAGAATATATATAACAAACGTGGCCTTAACTTCCACACTATGGCTTTTATATATTTGTGTTCCTTTTATTTAAAGAATTTTTGGTTTTCTTTAGTTAATTAAAATGTCTAAAACTGTGTAAAAGGTGTGGGAGATGTGTGTTGGACCAACATGCAACAACAACAACAAGTTATAATCACTTTGTCTATACACATACAGGCATACTGTATGTGTGTGTGTGTGTGTGTGTGTGTGTGTGTGTGTGTGTGTGTGTGTGTGTGTGTGTGTGTGTGTGTGTGTGCATACGTGCCTATGCATGGATAGTATGATAATAGAGTCCTGAGTGACAGAGGTATCAGCAGACTAGCCTCTTAATGTAATACACGTTACAGGGTTTTGCTGTATAGCACAATCCAGTGTACACTAGATGTTCCCTTCCATAATTTACAGTGCCAGATGGTGCAGCAGCTGTAGCCCAAATGTAGCTTTCATTAAGGAGTTAGACTATAACTTAACACTAGCAAGTGGGAGAACGAATAACTTAAGACCTACACCTGGCCCATATATAAATGACTTCTTGCTGACTGCTGTCATGCCAGAAATGGCAGTGATTAATGTTAGACAGCATTAACTTATGCCTCTTAATTCCTGTGGACAGCTGTGTTCTGAGGAATTATGTTTTCAGGTTTTCAGGAGACCCTTGCGGGAATTGCAACAAGAATCTCTTTAATCCACACTGTTTTTCAAGGCCACAGTTAATTTAAAAAAAAAAGTCTAACAGGTAACAATTGGTAATGAAAGAAAATGATGACATTTTATAAGCATAACTTTTAAGGAAGTTAACTTTATGATTACTTTATATTATTCTGCAAACACTTTTCTGTTATTTTTCACCATAATTAAAAAACAAAGACGAAATGGTGCATTTGCTGTTCATGGTTAACAACTCGTTCACTACTATACTGTGACAGAGTAGTTAAGACATATATCTACAGGAAGATCATTACAGGAAGTTGGTGTCTAATTGGTAATTCTAAATTAACTGTTGGTGTGAATGTGGGACTAAATAATTTTCATAATCAGACATCAAGTGATACGTGAGTAGCCTGACTCTCCTCCAGTGACAATTGGGATTGGATCCATGTGAAACAAGTTATAATCCAAAACAGGTTTTAATAATAAATCTGTCTTAAAAATGGTGCCACATAGGGAACTATTATTTGAGTATATTTTGTCATTTCATATCAGTTCAATTTGGACTGTACAGATAGTTGTATGTGTAGTTTTCACAGTTTGCACTTGTTACATTTTTTTTATAATTGAATTAATGTCATCATTAGTTCCCTGTTACCTCTTCCAACTAAATGGTGAGTGGAACAGTAAAGTGAACCAAAACCAAAAGTCATATTTTTTGTGAAAGTGGGAAAAAACAGTTAGTCTTGGACACATGTCAGCGTCAGGATTCTTGAATTGTGGACCCAGAGGTTAGCATTTTTCAGTGTCTTTTGGGTTTCAAGAAGTGGCTTTGTTCCTAGTTTCTGTTAGTATTGCTTTGGTTCTCTGTTTCGTGTCTAGGTTGGTGATAAATCTCCCCTCATTGCCTGATATATTTATTGTTCAAGTCTTCCTTTGTCCTTTGTCACGTTGCCCCTCATGGCTGCATCCCTCCCAGTAGCATGTTTTTCCTTGAAGCATCTCAGTTTTTTTATTATCTACCCCTGGCCTTTGTTTCCTTGTGCTTTTATAAGAGTTGAGCAATAAAGCTGCCCGTTTGAGTTCGCTTTTGTCTCTGGTGTCCTTCCTGCCTACTGCACAGCCGCACCATGACATTAAGTGTTAGGCTTGTTTAATGTGAGGTACACTGGCTAGATGAGGAGCTAATATTGGCACAGTAGTCAAATAATATTCAGGCTCTCTCCATTTATTATCATTATCCCTCTCCTGCTCTGCACTCCGCTCTGTGGAATTCATAACAGCCTGACAGTGTGTGTGTGTGTGTGTGTGTGTGTGTGTGTGTGTGTGTGTGTGTGTGTGTGTGTGTGTGTGTGTGTGGCCAAAGATGTGTATTTGTGTCTGTATTTGGAAGAGGACTGAAAAAAACCTTACAAAATTTATGTGTTACTGAGCATGCAGACTTTAGCATGCATTTGTGTTGATGGTGACTGTATTTGTGTGTGTGTGTGTGTGTGTGTGTGTGTGTGTGTGTGTGTGTGTGTGTGTGTGTGTGTGTGTGTGTGTGCCGGCTGGAAAATAAGCGTGCATGCATCCCCTAAATCACATCACACGGCTAATGTAGATGTTAAATTGAATCGGCTGCTGCATCATTTGTCTGGTGGATCGTTACTGGTAATAGGTCTGTCATATTAGTGAGGCATTCCTCATCTGGACAGTAAAATCTCTTTCCTGTACTCACTGGAATAGCTGTGCTTAAGTCATTGTATTTTTTCATTTGTTTTCTATTTGTGCAATCTCACAAACAAGACAAATGCCATACTCGCGCTATTTATTGTGATTCTAAATACAAGTTGAATTACTCCAATGTTTGAGAGCTGACAGATCAAACCTTGATGTACAATGGAAAGCTGTTTAAATGCCATACATGAACCCAAACAAAAAACCTTTTTAGACAATTATGAACAAATTAATGTTTAAAAATAATTAAAAACGAATTATACAACTTAAAAAATGTTGATTATTATTCCGAACACACACAAAAAAGCTTGTGCTTATGCTTATTGTTAAAAAAATGCAAGCCCCCCCCCCCATAAAAATCTGTATACATCTACTGTGGTAGATGATCATATGTTTCTACTTCTTTCATCAGGCTAAAAATAGTAAGGCCAGGTTAGACTTTGCCAAAAGGTCCCCAAAAAAGCCGGAGTAGCAACAGCATTCTTTTGTCAGATGAAAATGAATCAACCCGCATCAAAATGGCAAGGAGAGGTAGCATCATGAAGGCTTGGGACCATTCACAAGCCACAGTAACGGCGGTCCAGCACAAACACATCCTCCAACCACACACACCCATATTTGACTTCAAACTCCATTTGAATCAAAGCATCAAGTTTATTTCACACCTCAAACCTTTTGTAAATAATGAAACAAATAAACTGCAATAAATTACAGGTTGAGAAATACATAAAATAAACTACCTCTTTTAAATAACAGAAAAACAAATAATCTTTATAGTGTAATTATTTTACATGTAGTTGTTTTTTTTTGTTTTGTTTTTTTTAATGTGTAATAATATTCAACATTGCTATCAATACATTTTTCAAAAAATGCCTCTGTGCAAATGGGTTTAAAACAGCTGTGGGATCCTGTTTGTCCGTGATTTGGACAGCCCAGCGCATGCTCCTGATGCAGGGCAAACAAATTCTCTCGCAGAGACCTACCTTGGCACCACCGTTGTGCAGGTGAAGCCAAAGGGAAGATATATTTCATCACATTTTCTAGTCTTTAGCTTGGAAGGACGTTGGTTTGGAAGCATATTTGGGGATGCCTCATCTTCTGCTTTGCGTTTGTGTGGGAGCCCCGTCAAAAACCTGTCCATTATGCAAGCAGTGTCCAAGCATTCTCTTTTTTTTAAATTCTCACACACACACACACACACACACACACACACACACACACACACACACACACACACACACACACACACACACACACACTTTGGGAACCACTGGTTTAAAGGTTTGTGGGCCAGTCCCCTTTAATTTTGGCATATTTACTTACAGTAAAAAGACACCCGTGACATGGAAAATCTCTCCGACAGCTCTTCTGCTGCGAATGGAGCCTACAAATGCCAAGGCTTGAGATAGCCTCTTCGTCACAGAGACTGAGATCCTTCAGCTCATCTTTACTCAGAACTGGAATAAAAGAACTTAACATCCAGATTTTATTTATCAGAGAAGTGATAGTGTTAAAACTGTTTCTGTTTAACTGTTTTTTAATTGCTAATAGTGAATCATGCATAATTCTAATCAAACTATACCTCTGGTATCAGCTATCAGGTACTATCATGTACCGCTGTAAGAGGCAGACAGGATTGAGCCAAAATGCAGGACTGAAGTCAAAACTCAGACACAAGAAACCTAAACTGAGACAAACTAATCTGACGGGACTAACAGCCAGAGGATGAGAGAGACTGTGACAAGGAACTCACGGGCCTTTGGTGACAGAGAACCAAAGGCTAGATATGAAACTAAGACCTGGGGATACAAAAAGACGGATCACAACTATAATAACCACAACTGGGATCTTCACCTCAGAATATTAAAGAAGTCAGAAGTCAAACACAAATGCCCAGTTACAGACCCAAGACCATGACAGGTACCAGGGGAAGAAAGACTAAAATCATGGTTGTCTGCTAATTTTCTCAATTCAATAGTAGTAGTTAATTCAAACACAAAACAGAGGTTCTTCTGGTAGGAACCAAAACTGTTTTGGATGAATTCAATACATTTGCTTTTGGAATTGTCAATAAATAGAGAGTATTGACAAACCTCTCCTTCCTCATATGTTAAATTTAGTTGTTTTTGATAGCACCTCAGATTATGAAACAAATATCAATAACACATGATCTAAGTAACATTATTTGGCTATGCCCATCCTTTGCAGCTCAAAGTACTCCTATTCTTGTATGTGCTCTGATTACATCTTGTATTGATTATTGTAATTCGATCTTTTCTGGCCTACCACAGAAATTTCTTCACAGCTTGCATACAGTTGACCGTGTCAAAACTAAAATATCTTTCAGAACATCTTAATCCTGTGTTTCAGACTCTTCACTTGCTTATTTTAAAATATTGCATAAATGTGTAAGATTGTGCATCTTACTTTTAGTTCTTTCTATACTCTTGTTATCTACTGAACATTGTCACCCATCCCATACTCTTTGATTCTTCTCCACCATTATTCTCATTATACCACCTGCTCATTTGACCACCATCGGTTTAGAGTTTTCAGCCATGTGACCCCTCGTCTTTGGAAATCCCAAAACCACATTTGCAACATTGATTCTCTTCCTATCATTAAAGTCAGCCTTTCAGTTTGATTATGTTTTAGGATTTACTGGTTTTTAACTCTTTTTTCTTTTTTATCTGTTAATTTATACATACTTTGATGTTTAATTGCTTTTAAGGTGCCCTTGAATTTCTTAAAAGGCACTTATAAATAAAATACATTATTTATTATATAGTTTATAAATTCCAATGATATGATCATTAAATTGATAATTGAACTGTGAGCTGGGTGTCCTGGTGCATGTTGTACTTATGGGCATCCTCATTCTCAAACATGATTGTTGTTATGAAAACTGTGATAATAGAGATCAGGCATTTTGTTATTTCCAATCAAACCCATCAATTCATGCTGTAATTGGTCGTGTGATGAAGTCCCCCTACCTGGGGCACCTTCCAGGACTGCAAGAAAGAAAGTAGTAGTAATAATAATAAAAAAATTTATTTATAAAGCGCCTTTCAAGACACTCAAGGACACTGTACAATAAAACACATAATAGAACAATGACACAATGAAGAACAATAAAAACAAAACCATGAGAAAAAATTAACAAACAGTGGGTTCACAGTGAATATGCAGATTTGAACAGATGGGTTTTTAGTTGAGATTTAAACTGGGGGAGAGAACCAATGTTTCTTATATCTGGGGGTAGAGAGTTCCACAGCCTGGGAACAGAGTAGCTGAAAGCTCTGCTTCCCATGGTGGTGAGGCGGAAGGAAGGCACAGAAAGCTGGATAGAAGAAGAAGATTGAAGTGAGCGGGCAGAAGAGATAGTGCTTAACAGGTCAGAAAGGTAAGGAGGTGCAAGGTTATGGATGGCCTTGAAGGTGAGCAGAAGTTTGTATACTATCCGGAATTTTACTGGGAGCCAGTGAAGTTCCTGACGAACAGGGGTGTTGTGCTGGTAAGAGGGGGTTCTGGTGATCAATGTTCACTGTAATCTTTCATGTGTCTGCGCGAACACACAAACTCCCTGAGCGGTCCCTTGGACCACTGTGAGCAACAGAAGATGTGTGCACTGTTGTTATGCCAGCATCGAATCCATCCAAGTTACATGGTTTATTAAAATAATCAAATTACAGCATTTATGTTAGACTTCTCTTAATTAACTGCTTTAGCCCACTTACAATGAAAATTTTAAAAAATATTGTTCATGACCTGTGTAGTATGTTAACACTATTGGAAAGAAAAATAACTTGAACTCCAAGTTCTTTTTTTGTTTGTTATAAAGCTCTAAAACTCTTTCTTTGGCTCTCGGAGGAGGCGGACGCACTTTTCCCCCTCTCCCTTATCTTCCCTGCTAGTTCTTATGTCCTTGTCTAGTCTCATGTCTTTTTTGTATTACTTTCCCTGGAACACTCTCTCACAGTCTGTGTCTACAACCTAAAAGAGAATTATGGATTTGATCAACTGGTTTCTGAATGCCATTGACACCCTTTAACGAGAAGTCTGGGCTCGGGAGAACCCGAGTGCCCTGGAGGGACTTTCCCGGCTGGATACACGATGGACGGGTGGCAGAGGATAGTGTGCCTGGCGGGACTGTCGATCGAGGACGCTGAAGATATCTACCTATTCGGAACCATGATAACAGGGTTCTTGCTGATCAGAGCTAGCTTGGACCTGGCTTATCGGAAAATTAAAAGAGCGGAACCGGCTGTTCAAACCCCCACAAGGCTGCCCGCTGGGATTGGAACGACAGGTGCGACTTCTCAGAAAGGGCTCACTCAAGGCAGCAGGGTTAAGAGCTTGGAGGTGCTTACGACTGCAGTGAATGCTCAGAATAACACCTCTGAGCGTATTTGTATGTTGGATTACATCAGGAAAGAAACAACTCAGAACAACATCTCTGGGCGGAAGCTGGATTACATCTCGGATCAGTTGGCTGCGGTCGTGAGGTCTCGGAATCTGCTATGTGAGCAAAAGAGTGACAAGACCACAGAATCGACGGCTAATAACATCATGGAGAAACTCACAGCTATTAACGAGAGATTGAGAGACCAGTGTCGGAGTGTTAAAAACAGATTGAAATTCTCATGAGTTGTTTGCAAAAGAAAAATCACCATCATAATCCGGCTACCCCTTCTGCGCCAGCTGTGGGCTCAAGGCTGGAGCTGTACTCCCTGATAACGACTGTGTTTAGTCTGTTCCTTCCCATTCCCTACAAGGCCACCTGGGTTGGCTGGAAGACTGTTTACTTAGCCTGGCGGGGCGAAGGACACTGTCTCAGCTGAACTATGGACACGCACACACATACATATACTGATACTGATAAGCACTCACTGACGCATCACCCTCCCTATCCAACGCCACCTCCAACGCTTACCTCGAATACGATAGTATTCAGGAAAAGAACAAACATTGTATATATTTTTATCATAACTCTGGTTTTACATGGCCTATCAACACAATTTAAAAACTCATATGAAGTCCACACTTTTTCCGTTCCGTCAACTGTTCCGTCTGTCCTGCTCACATCTCCAATGGTTGTACACGTTGTCATTAACGTGGCTTCACTCCACATCAGCCATGCTTGTCAACGATGTTGATTAGCTGCGTATATACGAATGTGAATCGCATTATTGGCTGGACTATGGGATAAGGTGCCATCATTCTAATCCCATACGGGAGCAGCCAGTCACTTACTGAGTAACACTGCAAAACAGAATTGTTAAAATGTTAATTTTAATTTCAATTCAGGATAGATTTTTTTTTTGTGCGCAACGCAGATTTTCTGTGCGCAGAGACCGTGCCAGCAGTGGGCAATTGCGCACGCGCACAGCTTAGAGGGAACATTGCTGGTGATAATGCGAGCGTTCCGAACCAGTTGAAGATTATGGAGGGATTTTTGGGGGAGACCATGCAAAAGAGAATTCCAGTAGTGAATACGGGAGGTAACAAGACTGGGAACAAGAATGGACGTAGACTAGGTGGAAAGAGAAGGACGTAATCTGTTAATGTTGTGTAGATGGAAACAGGCAGAATGGGTGAGATTATTGATGTGAGATTTATAGGAAAGTGAACTGTCTAGGATGACACCAAGGCTTTTAACCTGAGGAGAAGGGAAAACTGTGGAGTTATCGATAGTGAGTAAGAAATGGTTCGCCTTCAAAAGGTTGGATTTGGAGGAAAGTCTGCTTAGAAGGACAGAATGAGAGATGGTGTCGAAGACTGAGCTCAGATCCAAAAGGACAAGAATGGTGAGAAGACCAGAGTCAGCTCTGATTGGAAGATCATTAAGGACTTTAAGTAAAGCAGTTTACTTACGTAGTTCTTACTACCTTCCCTGAGAGGGAAGGTAATAAGAACTGAGGGGATCGAACTACCAGAAGTCAACATTGCAGATATACAGGACAGCAACAAGTACCTGGGGATACCACAGGAAAATGAGAACAATGAAGAGGCTGCTAGGAAAGCTGCAACCACCAAATACCTGCAGAGGCAAGTCCTGAGGAGTCAACTGAATGGTGAGAACAAGATCCAGGCTATTAACACCTACGTCCTGCCCGTGATCAGGTACCCTGGGATAATAAGATGGCCAAAGGAGGAGATAGAACCCACTGACATCAAGACCCGAAATGACATCAAGACCTGCACCAGACTGGGAAGAGTGAATCTACAATAGGCAAGCAGCTTGGTGTGAAAAAATCAACTGTGGGAGCGATCATCAGAAAATGGAAGACATACAAGACCACTGATAATCTCCCTCAATCTGGGGCTCCACGCAAGATCTCATCCCGTGGGGTCAAAATGATCATGAGAACGGTGAGCAAAGATCCCAGAACCACACGGGGGGACCTGGTGAATGACCTGCAGAGAGCTGGGACCAAAGTAACAAAGGTCACCATCAGTAACACACTACAAAGGCAGGGAATCAAATCCCGCAGTGCCAGACGTGTTCCGCTGCTGAAGCCAGTGCATGTCCAGGCCCGTCTGAAGTTTGCCAGAGAGCACATGGATGATACAGCAGAGGATTGGGAGAATGTCATGTGGTCAAACGATGTGTCCAAACAACAATCGGAGGTTCTGAAACGGGACTTTATTGGATTATTAAACACTGTAAACTCTCTGAATGCAGCTGTATTCATCAGTGGACCTGTACCGCCGGTCAGAGGAGGAGACGAGAGATTCAGCAGGCTGTTTACACTGAATAAATGGCTTATATCAGCATGTGCTGACCACTCAGTGCATTTTATCAACAACTTTAATATTTTTTGGGAACGCAGGCATCTGTTTAAAGCAAATGGATTTAATTTTAACAAGTCAGGGGTGAAACTGTTCACCTCCAACTTGTTTTATTCCATACGTCATCCATCTGTGCTTGGAGCCAAGGCTGAGATAAATGAGGAGTTATCTCATAAAGAACAAACAGTACTCCAAGAACAGACAAAGCCCAGCAGAAACCTTGAGGAGGAGCTCCATTTGCCCCCACCCGGGAAGAGCCTCAGAAAGGAGAGACATCTGAGGCAAGAAGAGGCAAGAAGAGGGGTCCCTATTTGCCTCCAACTCTCTCAACAACACCAACGACCAGGACCAGGATCTTCCCCAGTCCCCCAAACCCCTGACAGGCCATCACCCCCATCACCCTCCTCCCCCTCCCTTTCTCCCTCCTCCCCACACCTGAAATTCACTGAAGAGATGATGGAGCGGGTCAATGCTGGGCTCAGATCTACCCCCCGGCCCAATCCCTCTTTGTCCCCCATAAACCCCCCACCAAAGCAGCCAAAGGTTCGCCACCGAGCCCCACCCTCAACAGAGCAATCGAAGTCACATTGCCCAGCCTCGCCCCCCTTAGTTCCTCTTTACCACCTTCATGCTTTGTCTCCGCAGTCTGATGTGTGATGTGTGGAGGGTCCGGGCTGCGAGGATTATGGCAGTGGTGACTTTTCCCAGGAGAAGCTGGGACCCTGTTTACTAGAAGGTTTTAAAATTTCTGTACTTTTAGGTGACAGAAGGAGACATGTGGCCTGGTCAAAACACAGAGAGCTGCACTCTAAAAGATCTTTAAACGTAGTAAACATACCTTGTGTGCCACAGACTGCTCCCAAACACGAGGGGACAAGTAATGCCTCTAAAACACTTAAGTTGGCTTTATTAAACGTTAGATCTTTATCTGGGAAAACATTTTTAATTAATGATTTAATCACTGAGCACAGCCTTGATTTTATGTTTTTAACTGAAACTTGGTTGGACCAAAATAACAGTGGAGCTGTTCTCATCGAGACGACCCCTCCTAACTACAGTTTTATCAGTGAGGCCAGGGTGAGCAGGAGAGGAGGAGGGGTTGCTGTCTTATTTAATGAATCATTTCAATGTAAGCAGCTATCTCCTGGAAGTTTTCAGTCTTTTGAATATGTGGCTTTACAGCTGAAGGCCCCATCCAAAGTTGTGTTTCTTAATGTTTACAGGCCTCCCAAATACTGCACAGACTTTTTTAATGACCTCAGTGAACTGCTGTCTGTGATCTGTGTTGATTTCGACTGTGTAATTATTGTTGGGGATTTTAACATCCATGTGGACAACCCTCAGGACAAAGGGACTAAAGACCTGAGTAACACTCTGGGCAACTTTGGGCTGACTCAGCATGTAACAGAGGCCACACATAATAGAGGACACACTCTCGACCTACTGATCTCCAAGAGCCTGAGCATTTCAAACATTACTGTGTCTGATGTGGGCTTATCTGATCATTACTGTGTTTTCTTTGAAAGTAAAATCTCAGCCCACACAAATATATCAACAGCAGTGATCACAAAACGGTGTATAACTGAACACAGTAGTGAGATCTTTAACCAGGTCTTCCCATTAACACCTGACCTGTCCAAAGGTTCAGTCAATGAGCTCGTCAATAGCTTTAATGCAAAAATGTTAAATGTAATGGACACTATTGCCCCCATTAAGGTGAAGGTTATCTCTGGAAGGAAAAAGTCTCCATGGAGAAACTCCACACTAGTGAAAAATGAAAAAAGAGAGTGTAGGAAAGCTGAGCGCAGATGGAGAAAAACAAACCTCCAGGTTCATTATGACATCTATAAAGAGAAACTTCACAATTATAATTTACAACTGAGGAGTGCAAGAAGGTCCTACTTCTCTGACATCATCACTAAAAACAGCCATAATGCTCGGGTCTTATTTTCTACAGTTGACAGGCTAACAAACCCTCCTGTGCCAGTGGCAGCTGAACTTCATTCAACCATGGCCTGCAATGACTTTGCCAAATTCTTCACAGACAAAATCCAAAAGATTAGACAAGCAGTTGGAACATCAACAGCAGATCCAGGATATGTACTGTGTCCACCGAAAAGCTGTTTAAACACCATCAAACAGTTTCACCCTATTAACAGCAAAGACCTGGAGGACATCTTAGGTCAACTGAACTCCTCCTCCTGCTGTTTAGATGTCCTGCCAACAAGTTTTTTCAAAAAGGTCTCAAAGACTTTAGAGTCAGACCTGTTACAGATCGTCAACTTTTCCTTAATGTCAGGTGTGTTTCCAGAACCACTAAAAACTGCTGTAATCAAACCTATACTGAAAAAGGACAATCTTGACAAGACACAAATGAACAACTACAGGCCGATCTCAAATCTCCCATTTTTAAGTAAGATCATTGAAAAAGCAGTTTCTCAACAGCTCAATTACTTCTTAACACAGAATAACTGCTACGATGCCTTCCAGTCAGGTTTTAGACAGAACCACAGCACTGAAACCGCTCTGACAAAAGTGTTTAATGACATATGTCTGAATACAGACAGTGGAAAAATGTCAGTCCTAGTTTTACTGGATCTCAGTGCAGCATTTGATACAGTTGACCACAACATATTACTCAAACGACTGGAGAACTGGGCAGGTCTTTCAGGAACTGTACTAAACTGGTTCAAAACATACTTAGAAAACAGGAAATACTTTGTATCAATAGGTAACTTCACATCTGAGCAGACAAGTATCACATGTGGAGTTCCCCAAGGTTCCATCTTGGGACCCCCTCTGTTTAACATTTACATGCTCCCACTGGCACAGATTATAAAGAACAACAAAATAAACTACCACAGCTATGCAGATGACACACAAATATATATCACAATGTCACCAGGAGACCGAGGCCCTGTACAGGCTCTTGGTAAATGCATTGAGGAAATCAATGACTGGTTGTGCCACAATTTTCTCCAACTAAACAAAAACAAAACTGAAGTAATAGTCTTTGGCGCCAAAGAAAAACGATTACAGGTCACCAGAGAACTTCAATCTATACATCTAAAAACCACAAACCAGGCGAGAAATTTGGGTGTAGTGATGGATGCAGACCTAAACTTAGAAAAACACATTAAGACAATAACAAAGTCAGCTTACTATCACCTCAAGAATATTTCAAGGATAAAAGATCTGATGTCTCAACAGGACCTGGAAAAACTAGTCCATGCATTCATTTTTAGTAGGCTTGATTACTGTAACAGCATCTTTACAGGTCTACCTAAAAAATCAGTCAGACAACTACAGCTCATTCAGAACTCTGCTGCTCGAGTCCTCACTAAGACCAAAAAAGTGGACCACATCAGTCCAGCTCTGAGGTCTTTACACTGGCTACCTGTCCGTCAGAGGATAGACTTTAAAGTTCTGATGCTGGCCTATAAAGCTCTGAATGGTTTAGGACCAAAATACATCAGTGACCTGCTGACCCAGTATGAACCTTCCAGATCCCTCAGGTCATCTGGATCCGGTCTTTTATCAGTTCCCAGAGTCAGAACCAGACACGGAGAAGCTGCATTCAGCTTTTATGCTCCTTATATCTGGAACAAACTCCCAGAAAGCCTCAGATCAGCTGAAACACTCAGTTTATTTAAATCCAGGTTGAAGACTCACCTATTCTCAGCTGCATTTGAATAAAGCACCAAATCCACACTTTTAAGCTTAAATTTCAAAACTTACACTAACTACTGATCTTATCTATTTCTGATTTTATCTGTTTTGGTTTTATATACTGTTTTGTTTGTTTGTTAAGCTTAAATTTCAAAACTTACATTAACTACTGATTTTATCTACTGTTCTGATTTTATCTGTTTTGATTTTATATACTGTTTTGTTTGTTTGTTTGTTTGTTTGTTTGTTTGTTTGTTTGTTTGTTTGTTTGTTTGTTTGTTTGTTTGTTAAGTGGGTTTAGAGCTCTGGGTAGCTCCCCAGCTGGGTCTAGACTGGGTCTAGAGAGTATTTTAAATTCAGGGAATTTAAAATAGAAAGTAGCTCGTCCACAGAAGGACTGGTAGCTCCCCTTACGATAAGGGTTCAGATCGCGCGAACAGGTGTGGGATTAGAGCTCTGGGTAGCTCCCCAACTGGGTCTAGACTGGGTCTAGAGAGTATTTTAAATTCAGGGAATTTAAAATAGAAAGTAGCTCGTCCACAGAAGGACTGGTAGCTCCCCTTACGATAAGGGTTCAGATCGCGCGAACAGGTGTGGGATTAGAGCTCTGGGTAGCTCCCCAACTGGGTCTAGACTGGGTCTAGAGAGTATTTTAAATTCAGGGAATTTAGAATAGAAAGTAGCTCGTCCACAGAAGGACTGGTAGCTCCCCTTACGATAAGGGTTCAGATCGCGCGAACAGGTGTGAAATGTGTGTGTTTAGTTAGTTTGTTTGTTTGCTTGTTTTAATTAATTTTAAATCATGCTTTTTATTTGTTTTTGTTTCTAATGTCTCTGTAAAGCACTTTGAATCACCTTGTTGTTGAATTGTGCTATACAAATAAATTTGCCTTGCCTTGCCTTGCCTTGCCTTCAGATGAAACCAAAGTAGAACTTTTTGGTATAAACTCAACTCGTCGTGTTTGGAGGAAGAAGAATACTGAGTTGCATCCCAAGAACACCATACATACTGTGAAGCATGGGGGTGGAAACATCATGCTATGGGGCTGTTTTTCTGCCAAGGGGACAGGACGACTGATCCGTGTTAAGGACAGAATGAATGGGGCCATGTATCGTGAGATTTTGAGCCAAAACCTCCTTCCATCAGTGAGAACTTTGAAGATGAAACGAGGCTGGGTCTTCCAACATGACAATGATCCAAAACACACCACCCGGGCAACAAAGGAGTGGCTCCGTAAGAAGCATTTGAAAGTCCTGGAGTGGCCTAGCCAGTCTCCAGACCTCAACCCCATAGAAGATCTGTGGCGGGAGTTGAAAGTCCGTGTTGCTCGGCGACAGCCCCAAAACATCACTGCTCTCGAGAAGATCTGCATGGAGGAATGGGCCAAAATACCAGCTACTGTGTGTGCAAACCTGGTAAAGACCTATAGTAAACTTTTGAGCTCTGTTATTGCCAACAAAGGTTATGTTACAAAGTATTGAGTTGTATTTTTGTTATTGACCAAATACTTATTTTCCACCCTGATTTATGAATAAATTCTTTACAAATCCTACCATGTGGATTCATGGATTTTTTTTTTTTTCACATTCTGTCTCTCACAGTTGAAGTGTACCTCTAGTGCAAATTACTGACCTCTCTCATCATTTTAGGTGGGGGAACTTGCACAATCGGTGGCTGACTAAATACTTTTTTGCCCCACTGTACATATACATATATATATATATATATATATATATATATATATATATATATATATATATATGTATGTGTGTGTGTGTGTGTGTGTGTGTGTGTGTGTGTGTGTGTGTGTGTGTAGGTAGATAGATTTTTTTTTAACCTTGGCTCATGTGATGAGGCACATGATCAAAAATGGGTCAGTGACCCTCTTTAGGGAGAACTCCCTCTGGGGCTTAAATACCTGGGACACCATTTGGTCTTAGAACTGAAAAAACTTCTCGAATAAGAGGTAAAACATCTTCAAATAAGTCCAGGCACTTTTCTTTCCAAGCTCCTTAGATTAACATGACCTGGATGACTGAGAACCTACACAGACAAACAGTCAGAACTGGGTCCCCAATATTGAGATGCAGAGAACTCTTCTAACAGTGTACAGGTAACAAACCAGGGTCATACAAGTGTATACATCTATCCATCGCTTTCTATAAAACACTTTAAAATAACCACAAATGACACAATGTGCTGTACATTGGAGGTAAACGATAAAAGTACATAAGATGTTGTCACGATCGGGCGAATTACACACAGTAATTCGGCGTGCCCGTGTGGCGTGCTGGCTAGACCCAAACGCGGCACAGGCTAGCGGTGGGTTGGAACAGACACGCAGTTATTCTAGTAACGATCAGTGCACGAAGCGTGGCTTCGGAACTGGCGTTACAGACGGAGAGCGAGCGGAGCCGGGATGAGAGGGAAAAACACTCACAGTTGCTGAATCAGGCGGAGACTGACGTCGGCAAAGTTTCGGAGCTGACACGAAGAGAACGATGTCTGAGCGGCGAACAGGTGGGTGGCATCTCTTTTAAACCCGGCTCAGTGATCAGCTGATCACCAGCTGACAGGACACCCCCCCCCCCCCCTCCCGAAGACCGGCACCCGATGGTCCAGGACGGTGGCGACGGAAATCCGAGATGAGGGAAGGATCCAAGACGAAGCGGGACGGCACCCAGGAGCGCTCCTCAGGACCGTAGCCAGCCCAGTCCACCAGATACTGGACCCCTCGACCCCGGGTACGGGAGTCCAAGATCCGCCGGACAGTGTAGACAGGACCCCCATCGACAAACCTGGGCGGAGGCGGGGCCGGGGAGGGGGGCGCCAGCGGGGAAGTAACGCACCGTTTAAGCTGCGAGACGTGGAAAACCGGATGGACCTTCATGGCAGGTGGAAGCCGGAGACGATAAGTCACGGGGTTGATCCGGGCAGTGATCTCGTACGGGCCAACGAACCTGGGAGTGAGCTTCTTGGACTTGGTGCGGAGTCGCAGGTGCCTTGTGGAGAGCCAGACGCGATCCCCCGGCTGGAATGGATGACCCGGGCGGTGGCGGCGACGATGCTGCTTGGTGTACAGAGCGTTGGCTTGGGAAATGGTAGCCCGCGCCTTGATCCAGGCCTGACGACAGCGGCGGACCATCCGTTCAGCAGCAGGCACGTCGACCTCCGCCTAGTGATGGCTGAAGATAGGAGGATGAAAACCATGACAAACTTCAAAGGACGAGAGACCGGTGGCAGAAGAGACGTGAAGGTTATGAGACAGCTCAGCCCACAACAGGTAACAAGGCCAAAGCGACGGCTGGGCGGAGACGAAGCACCTCAAGATGCGCCCCAACTGTTGATTGGTCCGTTCAACCTGCCCATTGGTCTGAGGGTGATAGCCGGACGAGAGGCTGGGAGACGCTCCAATCAGGCGGCAAAAGGCTTTCCAGAACCTGGCGGTGAACTGGGGCCCCCTGTCGGAGACTATGTCCTTGGGGAACCCGTGAAGCTGGACGACATGGTCCAAGAGGAGCTCGGCCGTCCGTTTGGCGGAAGGGAGACCGGCCAGAGCGACCAGGTGTACCGCCTTTGAAAACCGGTCTACAAAGGTGAGGTTGGTGTCAAGACCATCCATGGATGGGAGGCCGGTAACAAAGTCAAGGCCGACATGGGACCAGGGATGTCCTGGCACAGGGAGAGGGCGAAGGTCGCCAGCGGGATGCTGAGTGGAGGACTTGGCCCGAGCACAGGTGTCACAAGCAGAAACGAATTCACGGATGTCCCGAGTCATGGAGGGCCACCAGAAGGCACGACGGAGGAGTTGGAGGGTCCTGTCAGGCCCCGGGTGACCAGAGAGCGGGGAGGAGTGAGCCCAAAGCAAGGCCTCCTGACGGCACCGGGATGGTACATAGAGCCTCCCAGCAGGGGTGTCAGGCGGAGGTGGTTCAGCGGTCAGGGCATCCCGGATAGAGTCCTCCAAGGGCCACCGAAGGGGGGCAGCGAAGCAATGAGAAGGTAGGATAGGTCCAGGGTCTGACGTGAGGCCGTCCTGGACGAACTGTCTGGAGAGAGCGTCCGCCTTAGCGGTGGGCGAGGTGGAAATTGTAAGGCTCAAAGAATAAGGCCCAACGGGCCTGCCTTGGGTTGAGCTGCTTGGTAGAACAAATATGGATCAGGTTCTGATGATCAGTCCAGATCAGAAAAGGGTCTTTTGCTCCCAGGAGCCAATGCCGCCACTCTTCTAAGGTCCACTTGATGGCCAGGAGTTCTCAGTCTCCGACACCGTACCGTTGCTGCGTGGGAGAAAACTTCATTGAGAAATAGCAGCATGGGTGAAGTTTTCCATCCGGGCCGTGTTGAGAAAGGACGGCGCCAGCGCCAACATCGGAGGCATCCACCTCCACCACAAAATCTCTGGCAGGATCAGGGTGGAGCAGGACGGGGGCCATAGTGAACCGGTGGATAAGGTCTTGGCATGCCTGTTTTGCACCTGGGGAGAAGCAGAAGGGCTTAGGCAGGTTAGCTGGTTTGGTGAGGGATGTCAATGGGGCGACAACGGTGCTGAAGTTACGGATAAAGCGCCGATAGAAATTGGCGAAGCCCAGGAAGCTCTGTAGCTGCTTAAGGCTGGAGGGCTGAGGCCACTGGGTCACGGCTTGGACCTTTTGCGGGTCCATGGTCAGGCCATCGGAGGAGATGGTGAAGCCTAGGAAGGTGGTGGACCGCTGATGGAACGCACACTTCTCCAGTTTGCAGAACAGCTGGTACTCAAGCAGCCTGCTCAGCACGGCCCTCACATGGCGAATATGGTCCACTTCGGTGCGGGAGTAGATCAAGATGTCATCTAGATAAGCAAACACCCACCGGCCTAGCATATCCCGCAAGACATCGTTGATCAGATGTTGGAAGACAGCAGGGCTGATACAGAGGCCGAAGGGCATCACCAGGTACTCCCAGTGGAGTGATGAAGGCCGTCTTCCATTCATCCCCTTCCCTAATGCGCACCAAATTGTAGGCGCTGCGTAGGTCTAGTTTGGTGAAGATGCAGGCCTGGGAGAGGGAATCGAGTGCGGTGGATAGCAGAGGAAGAGGATGGCGGTTCTTGACAGTGACTTTATTCAAGCCCCGATAATCTATACAGGGGCGGAGCCCGCCATCTTTCTTATTGACAAAGAAGAATCCAGCAGCAGCAGGAGAGGTAGAAGGGCGAATAAAGCCCTGTTGGAGACTCAGCAACTTACTCCTCCATGGCCTTATTCTCTGCGGGTGACAGAGAGAACAGGCGACCACGAGGAGGGACCGCTCCCGGGAGGAGCTCGATGGCCATGTCGTAGGAGTGATGAGGAGGTAGAGTAGAGGCTCGCCTCTTACTGAAGACCTCAGATAAGTCGTGGTAAGCCGGAGGGATCTTATCCAGATCAATGGATCTGGTGAGGCCTCTTCTGACTTTGAGTTCTTTTGGGTCCGAGAGAGAAGCCAGCAGCGTGGACACTGGGGACCCCAATCCAGGATCTGGCAGGAAGACCAGGAGATGTGGGGGTCATGTTGACGGAACCAGGGGTATCCAAGGATGAGAGGAGAGGACGTGGCTGAGACTACTAGAAACCGGACCTCCTCCTGATGAGCTCCAATAGACATGCAAACCGGCTGGGTCTGGGACTGGATTGGGTAGGGTTGGAGGGGTCGCCCATCTACTGAGGTCACCAGGAGGAATCGATCAACGGAAGTTAACGGAATGCGAAGTCGAGAGGCTAGTTTTTGGTTGATGAAGTTCTCAGTGGCTCCGGTGTCCAGGAGGGCTTCAGATGAGAACTGTTGGTGTTTCAGGTGAAATATTACTGGTAACAGAAAACGAGAGGGGTCAGAGGAGTGGAAAGGGCCAGGTGGGACTTCCCCGCAGTCTACCTGGCGTCGTCGTTTCCCGGACGTAGCGGGCACTGGGGACAATGGTGTCGAGCTGATCCACAGTAGGCGCAGAGACCCTCACGCCAGCGTCTCTCTCTCTCCTCTTTGGAGAGTCTACCCAGCTGCATGGGCTCCTCACTGGATGTACTGCTTGGGCTAGCAGCGGCTCCTTCAGAGGGGGGAGGAGGCTGCGAAGACGTGGCCCTCTGAGGCTGGAAGGGTTTGAAGGCCCGAGGGGTGTGGCGAGGCCGCGACATCACTCGTTGGTCGATCTTCAGGGCGAGGTCCACGGCCTCATCCAGAGTTTTTGGGGCCTTACGGCCGGTCATCTCATCTCAGATGTAATCAGCCAGTCCCTCCAGAAAAATGGAGCGTAGAGAAGCGTCTCCCCACTTTAGCTTAGCGGCCAGGGTAGGG
This sequence comes from Rhamphochromis sp. 'chilingali', assembly GCF_963969265.1. Classification (NCBI taxonomy): domain Eukaryota; kingdom Metazoa; phylum Chordata; class Actinopteri; order Cichliformes; family Cichlidae; genus Rhamphochromis; species Rhamphochromis sp. 'chilingali'. The sequence continues at coordinate 42,448,874 of NC_137948.1, forward strand.
AATTGGGAGGCAAAGTGATAGACGGGTCGACTGCCCTGGCGTAAATGAAGCAGCTGTGACTCCACTTCCACTTCACTGCTCGGGGGAACAAACGTCTTTTTTAATTCCTCCACAAACAGGGCATAGTCATTGCAAGCTGCAGATTTATTGTTGTAGAGAGCCGCGCCCCATTCCTGAGCCTGGCCAGACAAGAGAGAGGTTAACATTGCACCTTTTGCACTGGCGGTGGCGTATTTAGTGGGCTGACATTCAAACAGCATGTCTAAAGTGGCGAGCAAACCATTAGGCCGGCCATCAACTCCGTTCCACTTATCTGGTAGTCTGATCCGGGGCTCCGCGCTCACCGGCGCTGGCTGACGTTGCAGCGAGGTGACGGAAGTGGAAAGTTGGAGGACAGTTACGGTGAGAGACTCCATTTTTGTGCTCATCCGATCCACCACACCGCGAAGATATAGTACTTCGGCTTTCAGTCGTTCAAATTCCGCTGGGTCTATATGAGGCTCAGACATCCTGTCACGATTGGGCGAATTACACACAGTAATTCGGCGTGCCTGTGTGGCGTGCTGGCTAGACCCAAACACGGCGAAGGCTAGAGGTGGGTTGGAACAGACACGCAGTTATTCTAGTAACGATCAGTGCACGAAGCGTGGCTTCGGAACTGGCGTTACAGACGGAGAGCGAGCGGAGCCGGGATGAGAAAAAGGATCGAAGGGAAAAACACTCACAGTTGCTGAATCAGGTGGAGACTGACGTCGGCAAAGTTTCGGAGCTCCTGACACGAAGAGAACGATGTCTGAGCGGCGAACAGGTGGGTGGCATCTCTTTTAAACCCTGCCCCGTGATCAGCTGATCACCAGCTGACAGATGTAAAATAAAAGATAAATTAAAAAGATCAAATAACTAAAAGGAAAACTAAGTCTTGCTGGGGCTGAAAGCCAAAGAGTAAAAATAAAGTTTAAGAAGTGTTATTAAAATGGACAGTGAAGGGGCCTCTAACACACAAGGGCAAATTATTCCAGAATTTTGGGGCAATGATAGAGGAGGCCCTGTCCCTTCTGAGCTTCCTTTTGTACTTCCAGGAGCAGCTGACCTGAGAGACCGACAGGATGTGTAGGGGTGAAGAAGCTCAGAGAGGTAAGGTGGGGCAAGATTGAGAAAACATTTAAAAACCAATATAGGAATTTTAAAATGAACTCTAAAATATAAAGGTAGCCAGTGGTTATATGCTCTTTTTTACGAGTTCATTTGTGCAGCTTGATTTTGAACCAGCAGCAGATTTAAGGGTAACAACTGACACACATGAAGTGAGTTACAATAATCCAGGAGAAATAAAATAAAAACATCACTGATCACTGTTTCAAAGTGCTGCCTAGAAAGAAAAAGGTGTTGGCAATCACCTTAAATGATAAAAATTGGACTTAATCATCACTCTGATTTGACTGTCCAATATAAATTACCGTACAACTTAAAACTAAGGTCAGTAGCTCCTTCTGGTCCAGGTATTCTACCACTCCTCAGTGGACAGTGTGCTCTCCTGCCGTCTGGGTGTCTGGCTCCACAGAGGGTAATTAACACTGCCCCCAAATCACTGGCTGCCTTCTACCAACACTGAAGTTCATCTCCAGCTACTTCTGTCTCTGGAAAACCAGGGCCACATCCTGCTCGCCACCCGTTTCACCCACTGCCCTCCAGTCAGCACTTCAGGTTAATCAGGTCCCACAGCTCCATGATTAAAAAGAGGTTCTTCCCCTGGGCCATTCAGACAGTAAACAAAAATGTAAACATGTAGATATAGTTTCTGTTTTTGAATCTGAAAGTTTTAGGACAAGGGTGTAGGCCAGATCAGGCCACAGCGATGGTTAGCCTGGGTATCAAATTCTAATTGAAGAAGGGAGGATTTCAGCCTGACCATTTACAAGAGATAATAATTGGTTTTATAATTGGTTCAAACTTGTGTTAAGAATCCTCCAGCAAGAGATCCCTGAAGTCTACATTTACTGGACAATAGCAAGTTTTAGTCAAAAATGTGCACACTGGCACACAAACTGCACCTTCCCTAGAAGCATCCAGCTAAATGTTTTTTTTTTCTTTTTATGTCCTCTGATAACAATCGGTTAACAATTGGTTTATGTCACCCATCCCAGTGTTTTGACTTTGTACTATTATTGATCTTTGATTTCATCATAGCTTTTGACCGCTTTGTGTTTGGGTTTCTCTTTTGTATTTCTGGCTCTCTAGTTCTTCTTCTTGTTTTTTGAATTCTAGTTCTTAGGTTTAGTTTTGTCATGTTTATTGTCTTGCTCCCCAGTCAGTCGTGTCTCATGTTGCAGTTTGTTACTCCCGTCTCTGTGCTTCATCCTCTGTTCCGAGGTCTGTCAGGTTTCCATGTCTTAGTGTCTAGTCTGCGTCTTTGTGAACTGTCTCTCTGTTTTACTTTGGTAGTTCTTGTCCTATGTTAATGTTTTCAGTTTTGCTTCCGCTTGGTCTCATCATGTTTGATTACTCCCAGCTGTGCTCTCCTCCTGTGTCTCATTCCCTCGTTATCCCTCTGTGTATTTAAGCCCGGTCTTACTCTGTGTCATACCCTCGTTCTCTGCTGTGTTTTGCCTACCTGTCTGTTTAGTTACATGTACCTTCCAAGTTTACTTAGTGTTGTAGTTTCTGATGTTCAGCAATAAAAGTTGCTTTTGAGTTTACCTTTTGTGTTTGAGTCTGCGCTTGGGTCCTCTCCTGTCTGCTTCACACGGCCAGCACATGACAGGTAAAACAATTGGCTGAAGGTGCAACATTAAGATAAATTGAGAGAAGATATGCCAGGTGATTCAGGAACTGACAGAAAGAACTGGAGATCGATCAGAATGGAGTCATTATATCTCGAATGGAGTCAAATATCTCCAAGACATTACCACTGCAGTTTTCCAGTCTACCAGGGCATTTCAAATTTTGTCATAAGTGGTCCCAAACCATAGGATCACAGCAACTTGCACAGACACAAACTCTGATTTATTGTGATCATTTATTTATGTTGGTTAGAGTTTTACAATCATACAGACAAAAGATTTGAAAAATGGAATTGTCTGCCCTCAGTTCTGATCCATTTCCACTCAAGACTTGTGGGATCAACGTGTGCATGCTGTTCTGGTTAGGGTGACCAACACAACCACACTGGCTGACATGTGACAAATCAATCAATCAATCAATCAATCAATCAATCAATCAATCTTTATTTATAAAGCACTTTTCATACAGAAAAAAATGTAGCACAAAGTGCTTTACATAGTTAAAAGCAGCCCACCCCACCCTCCAACTCACTCCCCACACTCTCAATACACATATATCCCCCCACCCCCACCCACACACACATACACACACGCGCACACTTAAAGAGTAAAAATTGGGCTGGGCTCGCATGAGCCAAGTGAGGAAACATTATAACAGAGAGCCGTCTGCACCGGGAGCCGGTCACAGACCGCAGCCTCCGGGCTGGGCACACAGCAGGAGGGAGGCCAAGGAGCCCCCCAACCAGGCTGAGAGGACCCCAGAGACCCAGCAGCCACGGTCAATAACAGCCCCGGTGCAGAGAGCGCCCTCCGAGGAAACACTGGAGATATGACGCAATACGATATATACAGGGTAAAATGATAAAATAAATAAGAACAGGATACAATATAAATATAAATATAAATAGAGTAAGAAGATTAAAAAATGAATAAGAATAAAATCAAAAAATATTAGGTAAATCCTAAATTAATAATAGAATAACAGGATAGAATAAATAAGCATAAAAAATAAATAAACGCTAAGTAAAAGCTAAATTAAAAAGGTGGGTCTTGAGCCTGTTCTTAAAAACATGTACGTTCTCTGCGGCCCTGAGCTCCTCCGGCAGGCTGTTCCACAGACGAGGACCATACCACTGAAAAGCTGCCTCTCCGTGAGTATGTGTCCTGTATGTGTATGTGTCCTGGTTTAAGTGTTCTGGTAAATGCTGGTTTAAGAATGGAATGTCATCCCACAACAGTGTGTGATCAAAGTGGTGAGCAGTATGAGAAGGATGTGCCAGGCTGTTGTGGCTGTATAATGTATAAATTGTTAAATTGTTAATATGTTTTGTTTCTTCTGACTTCAATTGGCCAATCCAATAAATGACACCAAATAACAGTCAATAGCAAAATAGGCTGTTTAGCTTTGGCAGAGGAGATTTGCAACCTTTTTCATGGGAGCACCCCACATACTCAGCTCTGCTGTTTCTTTACAAATGTGGCAAACTAAACAGACCTTCCAACAGGGCAAGACTTATTGCCAAGAAGCATTGTTACAACAAAGAAATAATCAACCAAACACAAATTTTACATTTTGTGCTAAGATTATATTTTATAACTTTTTTTGATGTATACCAACCCATATGGAAAAGAAATAGTAAAAAATTATATGATTTATTCATGAAAGTGGCCACTCTCTCATTACTTTCATATATTGTTTTAGTAAGTATCCAAAACATACGTTTCATTATATAATTTTTCAAGGGATCTTATATGTGTTTTCACTCTTGTATGCTTTTCATACAAGTTTCACACAAGACAGATACAAACTTTATAAGATTTATATATATCTTTTCCATATGGGAAAGCTCAATCCATTTTAAAAAGAACAAACAATGGGTAGAAAACTGTTAACGAAAGGTACCCAGTGTTAAATAACACCTCTAGATACAACTAAATATTCCACATCCATCCATTATATTCCACTTATCCTTATCAGGGTCACAGGGGGCTGGAGCCTATCCCAACCAACATAGGGCGAGAGGCGGACACACAGAGAGACACACAACCATTCACACCTATGAGCACTTTAGAGTCATTGATAACCCCAGTGACTGTATACTGGGAGGAAGCTGAATTACTTGGATAGAACCCACGCAAACATGTGGAAAACATGTAAACTCCACACAGAAACCCCCCAGCCAGATGATGGAAACTCAGGACCATGCTAACCACCACCCCACCATGCACAAATATCATACAGCAGCATAAATTAGTGTTATTATCCATATTTTTTTTCTGTAGCGGCCATTTACTTTATTGTGTTTATTATGCATTTAGTATGCCTAGCCTTTCACATTTGGCCACAAAGTGGTAGTGGTAGTGAAAAATATAAAATTATAGTAAAAGGTTATTCTATGCGTGACAGTTGGATTCACAAAAATGTCATGTTTATATGAGACACTTCTGGGAAATTGATTTATTCCTCTTTCAGACTTATTACTATATAGCATTAAAGGAATGCACAGAGAGAATATTAATATGAATTTTCATTGACCAGTCTTGAATGGATGTAGCAACATTATCTCTCTATTACAGAATATTAACTTTTTGGCAGCTACCATCAGCCACCTATTATGTTATTGATTTCAGAGTCTAGACAGAACCCCTGTTATACATGCAATAGTGCTGCAGCTGCTTTTACACACACCACTAATCCATAGAAAAGTTTATCCCCTTACTTTTGAAGAATAACTCATGTTATCAACAGAAGTCTGACACTTGTGGATCAGACAAACATTTCAAACATTCTTACAGCATCACGTTTCCGTTAAATCCTTCAAAGTATAGTTAATTGCCAGTGTGATTTGTGAGTGATTCACTGAAACCCTGATAGACTGAATGAGCTCCTCCTTCTCTGTTATACTATCACAGTCTAGATCCATATTGCTGCTCTTTTCAAAGGCCAAAAAAATCAGATTTGATTTTACAGATAGTGTGGTTTTTTAGCTGGAAATGTGTGGATTACCAATTCTGGGTGAGGAAAGAGTTTTTTGCCTCAAGTAGAGAAGTTCAAGTATGTCCTAGTCTCATTCATGAAAGGAGAAAGAGTGAAGCTGGAGACTGGGCAAATGACCTAATGGTAGACCTAGAGGGGGTCAGAGATTATGTCTCTTGGCTGAATATGGAAGAGAAGAATGCTTTGGTCTTCCCCTAGAATATCTGGAGACAGTAGCTCAAGGAGGGAGGTCTAGGCTAGTGAGGAATACCAAGATAGCGCCGGTGTGCTTGGCTTGGCGTCCTCGGTCGTGCCTGTCTCGCCGTTTTTTACCCTCCCTTTTCCCTTTACCTTCACTTATGGACCTTGGCAGTGTGTTTTTTATTTTTATTTTCCTAGTTGTATGCTCATCTAGTTGTTGTGCACTGATAACATATGACAGGCAAACACTTTTGAATCTTCGTTCCTTCCATTCGTGTCGGACCGACCCCTGCTGGAGTGTGGGCAACGCTAATCTACCACAACTGGATACGTTCTTCGGCTTCTCCTACCTACAATGCTACAGGAAGCGGGGAAGAAGGAGTGGCCGTCGCGTCTGTCTCAGGGCCTTTCTCAGAGCCTTTCTCAGAGCCAGAATTACGGACCATGTACATGCTAACCTGGACACTCCATCATTTTCTCCTTCCTCCCTGGATTGCTCTGACGCTAAGTTGCTTACTCATCGCTGGATTTATTCGGTTGATCATCAAGCCTCCTCTGCCCTTTCTGCAACACGCTTTCCTGCTCGGATTTCGATAACATTGTGCCAACGGGGAGTTTGTCGAAGCAATCTAAGTACTCTATGTCATGCTTCCAGAGGTGACTTACTACCCTGGCCACGAATGGCACTGCTTAACGTCAGGTCGCTGATAAATAAGACCTTTGTTTTAAATGACTTCTTCTCTACTAGCAGCCATGATGTTTTATTCCTTACGGAAACCTGGATTCGCCCTAGTGAGCTCATCCCTTCCTCTGAACTTCTTCCTTTGGACTGTCTTTTTTAGTTCACCGAGGCTTTCTGGTAGGGGAGGTGGTTTAGTCTCGGTTTTTGAAAACTTATATAATGTTAGGCAACTTTCCTCACCTGCTAGCTTTGCTAGCTTTGAAGCTCAGTTATTGGAGATGACCACTCTGTGTGTGTTGGTCTACTGACCGCCCAAATATAACAAGTGTTTTATCTCGGACTTCGCCAACTTCCTGGGTTCCGTTCTACGTTCATTCTTGTCCACAGTCTTGTTACCTCCTACTTCAACTGGTTCAGAACCCCTCCTACCAGCACAATCAATCAATCAAAGCTTTATTTGCCACATGCAGGTTGCCCTGCAGTGAAATGGAACCCCCCCCCCCCCGACTTTACACACACACAACACGGATATTACATGGGGATGCAAGTCGGAGATCGGTAGCGTTACAGAAAAACACTGAAATGTACACAACAATGGGAAAGAACAAGAGGAAAAAAAGATACCTCTACTCATGCTGTGCTTCCATGGTAGGACAGCACGAGAACAGGAAACAAAAAAACTCCTCTGCACAAAAAGCACATAAATGTCCACAGCACAACTTTGTGAAAGACATGACAAGCCACAGGATTGGGTGGGGGGTGAGGAGTAATACGAAGTGAACACAGCAGCCGCCCTGCACAGCGCTACCATTCCAGCACGGCACACAGACCCGCCGTGTTCCCCCGCAGGAAACAAGCATCGAAGGCGTTTGGAAAGGGAGGGGGATGAGTGTGTGCTTATCAGTGTAAGTGTATGTGTGTGCGTGTCCATAGTTCAGCTGAGACAGTGTCCTTCGCCCTGCCAGGCTAAGTAAACAGTCTTCCAGCCAACCCAGGTGGCCTTGCATGGAATGGGAAGGAACAGACTAAACACAGTCGTTATCAGGGTGTTGTTTTTCGGCTCCAGCCCCTGTTCTTCAGGAACTTCACTGGCTCCCTGTGAAATTCCGGATAATATTCAAACTTCTTCTGCTCACCTTCAAGGCCATTCATAACCTCGCTCCTCCTTACCTTTCTGACCTGTTAAGCACTACCTGTTCTGCCCTTTCACTTTGATCTTCTTCTTCTATCCAGCTTGCTGTACCTTCCTTCCGCCTCACCACCATGGGAAGCAGAGCTTTCAGCTGCTCTGCTCCCAGGCTGTGGGACTTTCTACCCCCAGAAATAAGAAACATTGGTTCTCTCCCCCAGTTTAAATCTCAACTCAAAACTCATCTTTTCAAATCTGCATATTCACTGTGAATCCACTGTTTGTTCATTTTATTTTGTGCTTTTGTTTTATTTTTCTTATTTTGTCATTGTTTTATTATGTGTTTTATCCTATTGTAAAGTGTCCTTGGGTGACTTGAAAGGCACCAATGAATAAAATGTATTATTATTATTATTATTAAATATGACTCTGTTCTTATCATTGGTGATTTTAACTTGCACATCTGTTGTAAGGATGACCTGCTTGCTAAAGACTTTCTTGCTTTAACTGACTCTTTTAACCTCCTACAGTGGGTAAATGGACCAACCCATATTAAAGGCTATATGTTGGACTTGTTCTTTACATATGGCCTGGATATATGTATTAAGGATATAAATGACGCTGGAATGATCATTTCCCAGTTATTTTTGATATTGGTTTATCTGCCGTGGGACCGCAGTCTGTAGCTCCCTCTTGTCTGCTACATATACTCAGCTCTGAAGCTGTGTCAAAGTTTGCTGTGTCTTTTTTGGATTCGGTATTTATGATTCCTGACTGCTGCTCAATTTGCTCATCTGATGGTTATGCTAATATTTTGTTATCATTATTTTCTTCTACCCCTGATTTGGCTGTACCTGACGGCTGTTCTCTCTGCTCGGTTGATGGTTATGGTAATATCTTGTTAGCTCTTTGTTCTTCTATTCTTGATTCTCCTGCTCCCATCAAAATGAAGCGCTCTAGAACCTACTCTCATTGCTGGCTAAATAATACTACGCATGCCTTACGACGTTTTTGTCGCTGTGATGATAGAAGGTGGAAAAAAGGTCTCTTATGATATGTTACGGACTAGCCGCTCAAATTTTCAAACTGCTACTAGAATGGCTAAAGCATCTTTTTTTCCCAAAGTCATTCTGGGTAATGGTCACAACCATTAGTACTGAGCAGAATGGCTAATGACCTAATGCTGAGCCAGAATTTGTTACTTTGTTTTTAAGTAACAAATTTTAAGTAAAAAATTTTGTTACTTAACATTTATAATTCTGTTGTTAATCCCTGTTCTGATATTCCTTTACTATATTCACAAGCTCTTTGTGAGCGTTTTCAAATTCTCTTTTTAGATAAGGTTTCATCTTTTAAGTCTTCCTCTTCATCTGCTTCTTGTCCTGTTTTTTCCTCTGGGTGTAATTCAACTTTTCATCGAGTTGAGCCCGTGGTACTTTTGACTCTCAAGCAGCTGGTTGATCAACTGAAAAACACCAATACTACACTCAACAAAAATATAAACGCAACATCTTTGTTACTGCTCCCATTCCCCATGGGATGGACGTAGAGACCTAAAATTAATTCCAGATACACAATATAACCATCCCTCCCAAACAGTGGTCACAAATCAGTCCAAATGTGTGGTAGTGGGCACATCTGCTATATTGAGATGATCCTTCCCACCTCACAGGTGTGCCACATCAGGATGCTGATCTGACATCATGAGTAGTGCACAGGTGTACCTCAGACTGCCCACAACTGTAAGCTGTAGTCCAGCCTATTCTAAAAAAAAAAAGAATCTTGATTGTTATGATCTCTTGAACTACAGACCGATCTCTAAGCTTCCATTTCTGTCCAAGATCCGGGAGCAACTAGTTCTTTCTCAGCTTCAGGCGTATTTAGATGCAAACAACATTGCAGAGAAATTTCAGTCGGGACGCTCTGTGGTCCTGGTTTTATTGGACCTTTCCTCTGCTTTTGATATGGTGGATCATAACATTCTTCTACTAAGACTTGAGCATACTGTGGGTATTAGAGGCACTGCCCTTAACTGGTTTAACCCTTGTATGGTGTTCGGGTCTGTGAGACCCGTTTTCAGTTTTTTTCAAAAGAAAAATTAAACAATTAATTATTTTTTCAACCTGAAATTCATTGGCTTTGGCTTATTTTCTGTGAAGAACATAAATCCAAACTAATTTTCAATGACCTCATACTGTACCTCCCCCCACGCATTTACATTACATACAAGGTGTTCGGGTCCACTGGACCCAGGCCTAATAAAAGTGTTGAAAGTGTAGGTCCTGTGTTCCCACACTCTGTCTTCCTCCTTTCTGGTGCTGCTGATAGTGTTTTCTTCCCCTCCTGCTCCCGCACAAAGTTGCAACATTGTTGAAAATTCAACTATCAACACCGTCTGCTCTTACATTCCCAGATTTTACCCTCTTTCTTGAGGGATCCAAATTTTATTTTCTCATACCCTGTCCCACCTGCAAATTAGGGGCATAAATATTATAAATAAGACTTTGCCAGTGTGGTTCTTTATCACAACTGATCAAGATGGCAAAAGATGGCCAGGGCCATCCAATTGATTTTGGAAGAGAGAGGGGCTTTTTATAACATTTTATAAAAAAAAAAAAGAAAGAAAAAAGAGAAGCACATTAATTCATAAATGTGATCTAACAAAGGTAAAGGGAAAAAATTAACCATGTTTGCTGTTCATATGGCTTGTAAATGGGATGAAGTAAACATCTGTTGAGTAATTTAACATAAAATTGTTTGATAGTGTTAATTTGGAAAGCCAAAACTCTAGCGGGTCCACCAGACCCATGAACACTGGCTGAGTAACAAAGATATGAACAACACACAAGGGTTAAATCTTATCTGGCTGACAGGTCCTTCCCGGTTAATTTGGGCAACTTCTCGTCTTCCTCGGTACCTATATGCTGTGGTGTGCCTCAAGGATCTGTATTAGGCCCTATTCTCTTCTCGTTATATCTGCTCCCTCTTGGAGCAATTTTTGATAAGTATAATATTACCTTTCATTGCTGTGCCGATGACATACAGATTTACTTTGAGATTACTGACGATCTTGCTGTGTCTTTTCATTATTTTCGTGAATGCATGCGTGGGGTTAAAGATTGGTTTAAGCGTAATTCTCTTGTCTTGAACAAAGAGAAAACAGAGATTGTGGTGTTCGACAGTAAAATCCTCCGCGACCAATTGTGTGCTGCTTTGATGCCCTTTGCTAGCTCCTCTTCTGATTATGCCGGTAATTTGGGTATATTATTGGATAGCTCGTTTAAATTCGACACGCAAGTGTCTGCTGTAGTGAGGTGTAGTTTTCATCAGCTGCACTTTATTTCTAAGGCTATGCACTATGTTCCTCATAAAGACCTGGAGAAACTTATTCACGCAATTGTGACCTCCAGGTTGGATTACTACAACTCTCTTTACATTGGCCTTTCCTCCTCCCTTCTCCTTAGGTTGCAGACTGTCCAGAATGCAGCAGGAAATTTCCCTCCATCACTCCTGGTCTTGCCGGCTTGCACTGGCTGCCAGTTAAGTACCGTATTCAATTTAAAATACTACTCTGCACGTACAAAATTCTTAATAATTTAGCGCCGAGCTACCTCAATGAACTTCTTAGGTTACACACTCCTGTCAGAGCACTTAGATCTGCTACCCAACTACCCAGGTGGAGCAATCTCGTTCTCGGCTGAAGTCTCGGGGCGACCTTGCATTTGCTGTAGCTGCCCCAGTCTTATGGAACAATTTTCCTGTTGCTATCTGGGTGTCTGACTTTATGCCATTGTTTAAATCACGGTTAAAGACATTTATTTAATCTTGCGTTGCCATCTAGCTATTTAATAATAATAATAATAATAATAATACATTTTATTCATAGGCGCCTTTCAGACCCTCAAGGTCACCTTACAGTAACACGTAAACAATACCATAAAAAATATAAGAAAAATGTATAAATAGCAAACATGGTAAGATAACATTTAGACATAAACAGTCATAAAAGTATAAAAGCAAATATAAAAACTGAGCAAGGTAAAAATGGCCTAAGACAGATCAGGTGTATGCAATTCTAAATAGATGAGTTTTGAGACGTGATTTAAAAGTGGTGAGACAGTGTGTGGTCCGTAGAGCAAGTGGAAGTGAATTCCAAAGTCTCGGGGCAGAACAACTAAAGGCTCTAAGTCCAATGGTAGTCAGACGAGCAGGTGGAACATAATATGATCAGCTGTATTTTGAACTAACTGCAATTTATGGAGGGATTTATGAGGTAGACCATAGAGAAGAGAATTACAGTAATCCAGACGAGATGTGACAAGAGCATTGACAAGTATGGCGGTACTGTCTGGTGTGAGTGAGGGACAAAGACAGTTAATATTACGAAGATGAAAGTAGGAAGACCGAGTGATAATATTTATATGTGCTGTGAAGGACAGAGTGCTATCGAGGATGACTGTCAGGGTTCCTGGGTCGTTGACCCAGTGATTTCAGTTTGTTCATGTTCAGTTTAGTTCGCCACATTAATGTTCTCACTTCCTGTTTTTTCCCTGTGTCAGCTTGTCTCCCGTGTCATTAGTCAGATTATGTTCAGCCCTGTACTCACCTGTTTCCAATCATTGTCATCATTCAACCTGTGTATTTAAGTTCCTCGGTTTCACCAGTTCTTTGTCGTGTCATTGATGTTATGTCGTCGTTCCCGTTAGTGCTCAGTTATTCAGCCAGCCACTCAGTCTTTCAGTCAGCTAGTCAGTTCTGCCGTTCCTGCGTTGTTCATTCACCCACTCCAATAAATCCTCATCATTTCTGCACCGTGAGTCCTGCGTTTGGGTCATCTCTTCCACGCCTCCACACACAACCTCTGACAGAATGACACGACCCGTGCCAAGAACACACGCTTTTGACCCAGCGGACTGGAGCGGCAGGACACAGCGCTCTCCATTTGGGTGGAGAAGCTCAGGTGGAAACAGCGGCTCTTCTCAGAGAGGGAGCACATCTTTGAGGGGACTCGTCTGGCTCTGGGCGGGCCTCGGAGACGCCGCGGTCCTACACCTGCTGCCTCACCTGCATCGGAGCGTTCGCCGCGGAGAGTGGGCGTCACAGGCCAAGCTTCGGCCGCTCGCTCTCCCGCTGCTCCGCTCCTCGCTTGCCCGCCAGCCGTTTTACTCACCCGACCTTCAACCTCGCCATTGGCACAGCGGCTCCGCCTCCCACCTCGGCTCAATGGAGGCTCCCATGCCAGAGGTTCGGCTGTGTACCCCGCCCGCTGCCTCTTTCCGGAGAAAGCGGCTCACACGCCGCCATAAACTGGACTCTTTTCAGCAACTCCCGGTGGTGAGTTCCGGTGACTGTTTTCCACACCCTTCATCTGATTACTGCCTTAAAACGCACAGTACACTCACCTCTGATTCATGGGGAGTCTCCCTCCTAGACAAGGACGTGGACTGGGAAGAGTTTTTCTGCTCTGCTCCTCCAAAGACTGTAAATAGTGGTGGCAGGAAAACATGAACAATCCCTGATAAACCTGCCAGTAACACACACCCAGTCACTATTTCCACACCCATTACTCAGCCATTTCCGACCAGCACGGCGGCCCAGATTCGGCCTTCCCCTCCAGCTGTTTCACCTACTCAGATGGCTAGGGCCCAGTCTACACCCACACCAGTGCCAGCTCCCAGGAGGAGGGCAGCTGCGACCCAGTCTACCTCCACACCCGCTCCTGTTTCTCGGGTGGGGGTGACTGGTGTCCAGCCTCCTTCCGTGCCTGTCCCAGCGCCCAGGCTGAGGGCAGCCAGAACCCAGCCTGACCTCCCTAGAGGCTTGGAAGAGCTAACCGGTCCATCTGCTACTTCACCCCTTCATCCACCTCCTGATCCAGCTTTTCACGCCCTCGCACTATCACTGGTTAGGCTAGCTGAAGTGTCCTCTGCTCAGGCACCAGCTTTACTAGCCCAGGCTGTAGCTTTATCTCCCTGTCTAGCTCAGTCTGTAGCTCAGCCATCAGCCACACCAACCTCAGCTCCGTCGTCAGCCTCGCCTACCTCTGTTCCTCCCTTAGCATCTCCACTCCAGTCAGTTCCCTCACCTGCTGTTCAGCCTTCACTCCAGTCCCCTGTAGTTCAGTCTCCTCTTGTCCTCCAGTCCCCTGTAGTTCAGTCTCCTCCTGTCCTCCAGTCTGTCCAGTCAGTCCAGTGTGCTCCTGTCCTCCAGTCTGTCCAGTCAGTCCAGTCTGCTCCTGTCCTCCAGTCTGTTCAGTCAGTCCAGTCTGCTCCTGGCCAGTCTGTAGTCCCGTTGCCTCCCGTCTCCCAGTCGCCCATCCACCTTCCTGTTCAGTTCCCGGACCTGCAGCCACAGCACCCAGAGCCAGCTGTGAGCTCTCCTGCGCCTCAGCCAGGGGTTTCCGCACCCGCTGGCCCGGCCACTCCTCAGCCAGGGGTTTCCGCACCTGCTGGCCCGGCCGCTCCTCAGCCAGGGGTTTCTGCACCCGCTGGCCCGGCCTCTCCTCAGCCAGGGGTTTCCGCACCCGCTGGCCCTGCCTGTCTCCAGCCAGAGGCTTCCGCGCCTACTGGCCCTGCCTGTCCCCAGCCAGAGGCTTCCGCGTCTACTGGCCCTGTCTGTCCCCAGCCAGAGGCTTCCGCGCCTGCTGGCCCTACAGCTGTGGCTCCGTCACTCCCGGCTCCCATGCCGTCGCCTGGCCCGGCCTCAGCCTCAGCCTCTGCTTGGCCTGGCCCGGCCTCAGCCTCAGCCTCTGCTTGGCCTGGCCCGGCCTCAGCCTCTGCTTCGCCTGGCCCGACCTCAGACTCAGCTTCGGCTTCTGCTTCGCCTGGCCCGGCCTCAGACTCAGCTTCGGCTTCTGCTTCGCCTGGTCCGGCCTCAGACTCAGCTTCGGCTTCTGCTTCGCCTGGTCCGGCCTCAGACTCAGCTTCGGCTTCTGCTTCGCCTGGTCCTACAGCTGCTCCTCAGTCTCCGCCGGCTCCCACGCCGCCTCCTGCAGCTGCTCCTCGGCCGCCTTCTCCTCGTCGCCGGCGTGGTCGTCCACCGGACCGGCTCAGTGGCCGCCGCCGTCTTCCTCGCGGCCGCCCACCTGAACTGTTTGGGCTCAGCCACTGGCTGCGTGGCCGCCCACCTGAACTGTCTCTGTTTGAACTCCGTCCCTCCTTCCTGGGCCCCCTCCGCCCGCCCTGGTCTGGTTTTCCTTTCTTTCGGCCATCAGGTGCCGGCCTTTGAAGGGAGGGGGGGGGGGGGTACTGTCAGGGTTCCTGGGTCGTTGACCCAGTGATTTCAGTTTGTTCATGTTCAGTTTAGTTGGCCACATTAATGTTCTCACTTCCCGTTTTTTCCCCGTGTCAGCTTGTCTCCCGTGTCATTAGTGAGATTATGTTCAGCCCTGTACTCACCTGTTTCCAATCATTGTCATCATTCAACCTGTGTATTTAAGTTCCTCGGTTTCACCAGTTCTTTGTCGTGTCATTGATGTTATGTCGTCGTTCCCGTTAGTGCTCAGTTATTCAGCCAGCCACTCGGTCTTTCAGTCAGCTAGTCAGTTCTGCCGTTCCTGCGTTGTTCATTCACCCACTCCAATAAATCCTCATCATTTCTGCACCGTGAGTCCTGCGTTTGGGTCATCTCTTCCACGCCTCCACACACAACCTCTGACAATGACACCAAGACTCTTAACCCGAGGGGAGGGTGTCACACCAGAGTTATCAATGGATAACGAAAGACTGGTTGGAACTGTAGTCAGTTTTGATCTGGTGCCTATTTAAATGAATTCTGTTTTATTGCCATTAAGTTTAAAAAGTTGTGATTAAACCAGACCTTGATTTCACTTAAACAGTCAGAAATGGATGTGGGTGGGAGAGTAGCTGTGGGTTTGGAGGATAGGTAGAGCTGGGTGTCATCTGCGTAGCAGTGAAACTGGATGTTATGCTTCCTAAAAATATTACCTAGGGGTAGGAGATAGATGATAAAAAGTAAAGGACCCAGGACAGAGCCTTGGGGTAGACCGGAATTAACTGGAGTAGATACTGATCTGTGAGGGAGTAATTGAACAAACTGTGAGCAGCCAGAGAGATAAGAAATAAACCAGGTGAGTACTGTACCATGCCAATAGATGCTAATCTGTGAAGGAGGATGCAGTGGGAGATAGTATCAAAAGCTGCTGTAAGGTCAAGGAGAATGAGGATGGATATAAGTCCAGAATCAGCTGCAAGCGGAAGATCATTGGTGATTTTTACTAGGGCTGTTTCTGTACTGTGACATGAACGGAAGCAAGACTGAAACTGTTCGTACACGTTATTTCCAGTAAGATGACGATGAACCTGTGCAGCCACTATCTTTTCAAGATTTTTTGCTAGGAAAGGGAGATTTGAAATTGGCCTGAAATTATTTAGATTGGAGGGATCTGAACCATTCTTTTTCAGTATTGGGGTTATTATTGCAGTTTTAAGAGAAGAAGGAACAGAACCAGATATAAGAGAAGAGTATACAATATTAGCAATCAGTGGGGCAAGAGATGGGAATGAGAGTTTAACAAGATTTGTCGGCAGTGGATCAAGTTTACACTATGATGACTTTAAGTTAGTAATTATGGAAGATAGCTGAGTTATTGTGGGAAGTTCAAAATTGGATAGAGAGAATGAGGACAAAAAATGCAGATAGAACAATTGACCATAACACAGGACGAGGGCAATTGTTGGTAAAGATTCTCAATCTTGGTGTAAAAAAAGTCCATAAATTTTTTGCAAACTGCGACAGAGTGTGCATGTATGGCAAAGGTATCTGGGGGTTTAACAATATTATGCAATGTAGAAAACAAAGTGCGAGTGTTTCTTTCAGCGGATTCAATAACAGAGGTGCAGTAAGCAGATTTAGCATGATGAATAGCTTCTTTATAATGTTGTATATGACTGAGATACATGTCCTTGTGAATAGTAAGTTTTCCTGGAGAGACACTCCAGGCAGCGTCCAGTAGCTTTAAGTTGGCGAAGTTCAGATGAGTACCATGGCGCAGAGCGAGAGAAAGAAACAGTTCAAGTTTTTTGGGGAGCCAATGTATCTAAGAGGTTGATTAAGTTCATTGTTATAGTGAGATACCAGGTCGTCTATGGAAGCTGAGGCATTAGTGGTAGGTAAATATATTAATGCCATGGGAAAGAGCTGAAAGATCAATGCCCCTAATATTTCTAAAAGTAATTGAGCGGTTTTGTTTATTTTTGAATAGTGGGAAACTAGCATTGAATAAAACTAATTTATGGTCTGAAAAAGGCATGTCCAATACAGCACAATTCTTAGGGGTGACACCAATACAGCAAACAAGATCCAAAATGTGTCCTTTGGAGTGTGTGGGAACGTCCATATATTGGTGTAAGCCAAAATTGTCCAGACAGGATATAAACAGGATATAAAATCTCTTGTGAGTATTTGATGTGTGTTGATACATTTTTATCTGTTATGCTTTGTTAACTACTTTTATGTATTATGATTGTTATGGTTTTCATATTTAATACGTGCTGGGTATTTTCTCTTTTCCCTCTCCCATCTCCTTTTTTCCTATGTTATTTTGTCAAGCACCTTGGTATACCCTTGGTTTTTCACTGTGCTTTATAAATAATTTTATTATTATTATTATTATTATTGACCAATCAATTAAAATGTAAAATAATTAGATTAAACAGTTATTAGGCATAGTACCAACTAATGGCAATGGCAATGACTAGTTGACTGGTTGACAACTTAGACACATCCTTTGTTTAAACCAACGCAGCACTTAATCATTAGTTATTATTAATCTTTCACTCTCTTCCACAGTGTGTCCTTGTTCCCTCACTCAGCATGCAGCATTAATTACCATCCCAAAATTGAAGGACACGTTATATTTAATGGGAGATGGGAGATCAGAGACAGGCCATGAACTGGGCATCTTAAAAAGACCACACCACAAGAAGACCATTTCTTTACCCTGTCAGCACTTAGGAACCACAGGCAGTCTCTTACAGCTTTGCACTCAAGGTTTACAGAATAATATTGATGATGGCTCTCTATTTAGCTAGGTCAAGTGATGGCTTTTGAAGCAACGGCTTAACTACTGCCAACTTCAAGGCCCGTGGTGCATAGCTGTTTAATAGAGGTCGGTTGAAAAGACTGCACAGAGTAAACCTCCAGTCTTATTGTACTGCAATGGCTGCCCTTCACCGTCAGGCCCATTGGTGGTGTGCTGATTCTGGCAACATGTGCACTGGAACCTGAACATGTGGAGAGAGGATTAGCTGTGTGTCCAGATTCTGCCAATGACAGTTGAATTGTTGAGTCAAAATGTGGAGAAGATACAGAGAACACTATTCTGATTGCTGGCCAATATGCTGGTGGCAGTGTGATGGTGTGGGTCAGCATCACCTTCACTGGAAAACAAGGTTTTTCATCATTGGAGGCAATCTCAGTGCAGAGGGATATAGAGATGTTATTCTGCAACCAATGGCAGTCCATATTGTCAAACTTTGGGACTGAACTCTATCCTCCTGACAATGCTCATCACCACAGAGCAGGATTTGTTAGAGACTACAGAATTTGAGAGTGGAGAGGTCTGCCTGCAGTCTTCACCCAACTCCACTGAGCATTTATGGCTGCTGTTTAAAAGAAAGTAAACAGGCTTTCAATTCAAGGAGCTTAATATTGTAAGGTAAAGACCCTACAATAACACAAAGAAAACAGAGTAAAAATACGACCTCCTGTGAGAAAGCACTTTGGCGACAGTGGGTTTCCTTTTAAGAAACCTCCAGCAGAGCCAGGCTCAGGCAGGGGCTGCCATTCACTGTATCCAGTTGGGGTGAGGGGAGCAAGACAGGACAAAGACATGCTATGGAAGAGAGTCAAAGATTGCTAATAACCAATAATTAAATACAGAGTGATGTATAAACGTATGGTGAGCGAAAAGAGAAGAGAGAACGAGAAACAACCAGTGCATCATGAGAAGCCTTCAGCAGCTTAGACCTAGTGCAGCAGTAACTAAAGGTGGATTCAGGGTTACCTGATCCAGCCCTGACTTTTGGTTTGTCAAAAAGGAAAGTGTTCCAGGTTCCACAGAGGAGGGGCCTTAAAGCTGAAGGCTCTGCTTCCCATATTACTTTGAAATATCCTAGGAACCACAAGTAAGCCCACAGTCTGAGAGCAAAGTGCTCTGAGGCGATATGGTACTACAAGGTGATCAAGATACGATGGAGTCCAAAAGCCATTAAGAATAAGCAACACTTTTGATACCATGTTGCCCATTTCTGGAGCTGACTACCATAACCTCAGTTTTATTTAAATTTAGCAGCAAAAAACAAAAAACAAAAAAATAGAGGCCATCCAGGCCTTTATATCTTTAAGACATTCCTGTAGTTTAACTAATTGGTGTGTGTTATACCAGGCTTTACGGATAGATAGAGTTGAGTGTCATCTGCATAGCAGTGAGAATGTATGCTATGCCTCCTTATGATACTGCCTGAGGGAAACATGTATAATGTAAACAGAACTGGTCCTAGCACTGAACCCTGTGGAACTCCATAATTAACCTCAGTGTGTGAAGAGGACTCTCCATTTACATGTACAAATTGGAGTCTATTAGATAGACATGAATCAAACCACTGCATTGCAGTACCTTTAATACCTTTACAGCATGCAGTCCTCACTGCAATAAATTATTATGGTCAACAGTATCAGTCAGGTGTTTTACAGCTACTCTTTCAAAAAATTTTGAGGTAAACGGAAGATTGGGGTGTGGCCTATAATTAGCTAAGACAGCTAGGTCAAGTGATGCCCGTTGTGCATAGCTGTTTCATAGAGGTAGGTTGATCATATCTAAGATTCAAACATTGCAATTTAAACATATTACCTATTACAAAAAATCACAGTTTGGTGAAATAATCTTTTTGAAAAGGATGTCAGTATCTGAAACCAGGTCTTCAAATGACAAAGTGACTTGCTAAGACGGGGATGTTTTAGTTGGTAGGTCAGACACTTTGAAAGGTTTCTGGGCTTCACCTTTGGGCCACTGTGCATATAATCTTCTGCTCTCGCCACCTCCTGTTTGATATTTCAGCAACAGATTATTTGACACTGAGTTGCAGCACACATAAAAGACTTTTACATAATTCAGATCCCTCCACATTTTTTGACCTTTCCAACCACTTTCCTCAATCGCACACACACATGCACCCCCCACCCCACACACACACCACCTGTCACGTTTTGCTTCTTGCAGTTCATTGCCTGCCTGATGACAGTGTTGACAACTTGCGCACACACGGGTATGTGTGTGTGTGAGACTGAGAGCAGGATGTGTAAAAGGCCAGATGATCTTTCACCTCGACTATTCAGGGGGCTCTCTCTTTTCCTCAGCCTCTTTTCCTCTTTCTCTTTCACGCACACACTTGCATACACTCTATAAGTGTGTGTGTACATATGCCCTGTATGTTCTAGTTGCGTGTCAAGTTTTATATTGGCCAAATCTGCTGCCACACTGTCTCTTAATATTTTATTAGCCCTTTCCTCCATTCTACCATTCTTCAACTCCTGCACCACACCCTGCAACCCCCACCTCATACTTCATGTCACTCTGTGCTACATAGTTCTTTCTTTCTGGAAGCATCTCATCTTGCTAGCATTGTGTCACACTTTGGCTAGAGTTCAGTGAAAAGCAGGAGGTGACAGCTGTATCTAACTAGCTGTAAGTTGCTGCTCCCTAATGCTGGAGTTCTGTTGGGGTGCCTTTGGCCATACTGGGCCTGATTCACTTTGTCACTGAACCCTGTCTAAAACATAGAAACAAACTTTTAAACAGAACACTGCACAGTTTGCTTAGAGAAAAGGTAGCAGGACATCTACTTTTGTCCACTTTTGTCTTGACTGGAAATTCAGTATATTTACTTACTTGTATATTAAAACAAACAACAAAGGGAGTACTGCTGATAGATTTTTTTTCAGTGTTTATTGCTTCATGAGCAAGGAAGCAGGTACATCAGACAGACAGATAGGATTGTTATATATACAGGGTGGGCTATTTATATGGATACACTGTAATAAAATGGGAATGGTTGGTGATATTAAAGTCCTGTTTGTGGCACATTAGTATATGTGAGGGGGCAGACTCCTCAAGATGGGTGGTGACCATGGTGGCCATTTAGAAGTCAGCCATCTTGGATACAACTTTTGTTTTTTCAATAGGAAGAGGGCCATGTGACACATCAAACTTATTGGTAATGTCACAAGAAAAGCAATGGTGTGCTTGGTTTCAACGTAACTTTATTCTTTCATGAGTTATTTACAAGTTTCTCTTTGTTCACAGCCATTGACATGTCGAAGAAGTTAACACGTGAAGAGCGGATCGAAATTGTGTTGATATCTGGTGAACGCAGTAACCGGGTCATTGCAGCACATTTCAATGCAAGACACCCTACTAGACCACCCATCTCCGATGCTACACTTAGCAAACTGCATACTAATTTTCGTGAAACTGGTTCAGTGTTGGATTTGCCAAAATTTGGACGCAAGAAAACTGTCACCAATGAAGAAACATCAGTGGCTGTCCTAGCTTCATTCAGCAAGAGCCCACAGCGTAGCACTCGCCGCACGTCACTGGAGAGTGGCATTAGTCGAACATCCCTTCGGCGGATATTAGCTACTCACAAATGGCACCCTTACAAACTCCAGCTACTGCAGCATCTCAACGAGGATGACCCAGATCGGCGCACAGAATTTGCAGAATGGACAAAACAAAAATTGGAACAGGACCCTCAGTTCACGCAGAAGATTTTGTTCAGTGATGAGGCAAACTTTTATGTGAATGGTGAAGTTAACAAACAAAACCACCGCTATTGGTCTGACACTAACCCACATTGGATGGATCCCTCCAAGACTGTTGGAACAACAAAAGTGATGGTTTGGTGTGGTATATGGGGTACAACAATAGTGGGTCCATTCTTCAGCAATGGAAACCTCAAGGCCACTGGATATTTGAAATTGCTACATGATGATGAGTTTACCTCTTTATGCACTGAAGCTGGCACGTTCCCTGAGTTTTTCCAGCAAGATGGTGCACCACCACATTATGGGTGCCAGGTCCGAGCATTCCTAAATGAACAGTTTCCTGGAAAGTGGATTGGTCGTCGTGGGCCAGTTGAATGGCCCCCAAGGTCTCCCGATCTGACCCCCTTAGACTTTTATCTTTGGGGTCATCTGAAGGCAATTGTCTATGGTGTGAAGATACGAGATGTGCAGCACCTGAGACTACGGATACTGGATGCCTGTGCTGGCATTTCTCCTGCGGTGTTGCTATTAGCGTGTGAAGAGTGGGAGAAGAGGGTTGCATTGACAACCTTGACATTGACAACATTGGGCAGCACATTGAACACATTTTATAAGTGGTCAGAAACTTGTAAATAACTCATGAAAGAATAAAGTTACGTTGAAACCAAGCACACCATTGTTTTTCTTGTGACATTACCAATAAATTTGATGTGTCACATGGCCCTCTTCCTATTGAAAAAACAAAAGTTGTATCCAAGATGGCCGACTTCTAAATGGCCACCATGGTCACCACCCATCTTGAGGAGTCTGCCCCCTCACATATACTAATGTGCCACAAACAGGACTTTAATATCACCAACCATTCCCATGTTATTACAGTGTATCCAAATAAATAGCCCACCCTGTAGAACTGCTTCAGGATCAATTGATAAATTTGCAGAATGTTTTTCCTGCCTCTATGGAGACAATACAATGTAGGTGATGGTATAAACACTTTCCTATCCTAACAGCTACTACCAGATGTACTTGATTACTTGTTCTGACTTGTGAAGGAAAGACAGTGCAAACACTGTCCAGGCCCTCATCATATACTGACCAATAACTATAAAATATAAACAAGGTCATAATTACAATTGCAAGATATTAACTCACAATTTAGTTCCTGCTTGCTACTGAAGTTGCTTTGGTTATAAAACACTTAAACTTTATTACATATCACATTAGAAATTATGCAACAGATTAAATCCACATAATCACCATTAAATTTTCAATTTGTATTATAATGTGATATTAAGTACGAACCAAAGGAGGAACACTATAAATTTCTTAATAGTATAATATTTTATTCAGCAGTGTAGCATTTAATAAGACTAGCATTTTAGAATCTGTCCAAATAAAGGCCTTAGGGCTAAATTCCAAAGCTTGCAGGATTTGAACAGTTATTATGTTTTAAATGGAACTCCATACCTTCTTGTCATTGCAAACACTTCTTTCTTCATAACGTTTACTGTTCGGAAAACAGAGAAAGACAGAGTTGCATTTGTGTGTGTGTGTGTGTGTGTGTGTGTGTGTGTGTGTGTGTGTGTGTGTGTGTGTGTGTGTGTGTGTGTGAGAGAGAGAGAGAGAGAGAGAGAAAGAGAGAGAGAGAGTGAGAGGGAGGGAGAGAGGGAGAGAGACCTTAAGTTTCTTTACAAGCTGAGAGTGACAAACAGGAAGACAGAACCTGTGAGTGGTTAGTGACAGTCGAGAGGGCTCCACTGTAATTGTTTTTCTTCTTATATTTTCTTGGGGAGATTGTGCCATCAGTGTCTGCAGACCTACAGGTAGCCGAGCTAGGCAACAGATAAAGATGACTGACAGCTTCAATTTTGATCTAGATTCATCTCACTTTGCTTTTTCTTTTCTTTTTGTCCATTGGACAGCAAAACACAAATAGGAGAAAGTGGTAGTATGTAAATAAGCTGCACTGACATAGTTGCCAAAAACGTTATCTGGGAAGTCACAAAGTAATTGTGACTAAGCGACATCAACGTCTAGCCAGTGGTTCATTCTGTATCATTTTGAACTAAATAAAAAACAAGATTGCTGTTTGAGCGGTCTGTCTTTAAAAACCTGAAGGAACGATTTTAATTGAATTTCCAAAAAAACTCACACTCAGTGATATTTGTAATGAACTCATTTACTAGTTTGCTTATTTACTTATTTTTAGAAAGTAACATTTTGTACTGTTGCTTTAAATGTAAATGTATTTTAAAAAAATAACTTAATATTTAGATTAAATGTAGGTATACCTAAGCAAATATTAAAAAGCAAACTACAGAATATGCACACATGCACACACACAGAACTTTTTTAGGAACCAAACTGTGTAAAATGTGTTCATCTCTAGGGTCATTACTTGGTTTACCTCATATTTATTATTTACATTCAGACATATTTTTTGGTTGATTTTTGATTTGCGATTTCTTCATTGTACAATTTAACTGTTTGTCTTCTACTTTGTGACTCAGACATTCCACTTGCTGGGATTTATTTGGGGCTAACTTTAAAAAACAAATATCTAAATGACCCTATTGGTGATTAGTTAACATGTTTCATACATTTTCCCCTTTTTACTTTCTTGGAGATAAAATCATTTAATTATTATGTCTCTCATGATGGCATTGTCCCTGCCGGCACTGCCTGGAGTCTGGCACCTCAGCCAACTATTCTTGTTGAAGAAAAGACATCAGTAGGAAGTTAGCCAGCTGTCAGATGTGTCAGTGAGACACACCTGGCTGCTACAGCACAGGAAAACTTGACTGAGACTGCCCTGAGCTGGGCTGCTTATGCACTCCTGCAGACATAATAGGCAGGCAGTAAGTGGGTGGAGGACATTGTCACACTCAGTGTAGCACATAGCAGATCCGCAAGAGAAAAGAGCTGATTTGAAAGTAGAAATATAATTATAAAAAAAGCAACAATGTATTCCTCTAAGGACCAGCACAAACTGCTAGCACCATTAACTACTGCTGTATGTTTACACTACCTCATTATGAAGCCTAATTCACAGTGGACAGAAGCAATTTGAGATGTAGACGAGGGGGTACATTTCTAAATTACATGGTATTACAGGATAAACAGTTACAGGATTTGGCTCAGATGTACTGACTGATTTGATGTTGCACTTTTCTCTTGCCCTTTAGCACCATAAGCCTCCTAATGATTTTAGTTATGAAATCATTAGGAGGCTTATGGTGAAATCATTAGTTATGCAACTCATAGTTATGCTTTCGCCATACACTCACAGTGTCATCAGTTAGTCCTACTAACCTTACTCTATGTATCACATTTTCTGAAGAGAACATATGTACAGATTTAAAGTGAGTAATAAATGGACAGATTTCACACAAATGATGAAATTAACAATAAAGTCACTGTTCTCACGAACATAGATTCAGCTTTACAGACAGCTAAACATCCTCCTAATCAAAATTCAAGGAACAGGCCAATGTGTTGGGTTGAATGGTTTACTAAGGATAAAGTGTGAAACTGTTGACACAAGCAGAAATAAAACCAATTAAAGCTGCAAGCAGCGTTATGAGGGCCCTCGCACCCCCGGCACGTCGAGCCACTGCCAACACCTCAAACCGGCACGTCCGATGTGATGTCACATTGATGGATTTCATGCTTTTAATCACCAGCTAACATTTCATCTTATTCAACCAGGATTATAGTCATGCCACTAGGTGGCGCTCTAACCATTATTGACAAATAGCATAACAAACATTTCCAAGCTCGAGTCTCATCACACCTGCGACCTTTGGGAGAGATTGGACATTGTGTTTTTTAGTGACAGCAGATTACTGCTTTTTGCGAGTGATTGAAACTCTACGTGCCGCCATGACCACCCCGTTTCCCTGAACGTAAAAAGCTTCGCAATTTAACATCACAAAGGTCTTTAGATTCCACACACTGGAGATTGGTTCAATATGATGAAATCCCTTGGAGGAGTTCGTCAAAGAACGGTGCCTGGAAAGAGGGGAAAATGTCACAAAAATTACACATTAATTTTAAAATGGCTGACTTCCTGTTGGATTTGGGATATTGCTCCAAGAGACTTTTTTGTACATCTTGATATCTCCTATAAGCTTACCAGGTTTCAGACTCATACATAAAACACAGAGCTGGGGCTGATGTTTTGAAATTTTGTAGGGGGCGCTGTGGAGCCATTTTGCGCTATTCAATGAAAATGATCACATAACAACAAAGCCTTATGAACATTGGAGGTGTGCGCCAAATTTCAAGACTTTTTAAACTTTCCAAGCCCCTCAAAAGCCACTTCATCTTTCATGGTGAACAGCGTTGCCACCAGGGTGCGCCGTTCAGTATAAAGTCACAATATTCGCACTGCAGCATCATGAAGGACTGACGGTGATATTCACCGCTTTTGAGGTGTCCACAATGAACCTGTGAAAATCAGTACAACAAAGTGTAAGACATGACATTTCCTGTTGCCACTAGGTGGCGCTGTCCGTATTTCCGACAATGGGCACATCAATCTGTTCAGGGCGGGTCTGACATCATGCCTGTAAAGTCTGGTACTGATCAGACTGGATTTCATTGAGTTATACTAATTTGTTTCTTCATGGCGTGACATCAAAGTTCGCCATGCTGCTGGGGTCACACCCTTTCGCGAAAACTCACAGTTTTCACTGTAACCCAAGACCAACTCCTTAAGGCTTTCCTGGAGAAATTTGAGGCTGCAGATGTCACCCATCACTATACTGTACCCCAAAGTGTAAAACATGACATTTCCTGTTCCCACTAGGTGGCGCTGTCCTTGATGTCAAATATGGCAGTTGAAATATGTTCAGGGGTGGAGCCTTATCATATGTGTTCACTTTGGTCAAGGTCAGAAAATGTATGACAAAATGAGAGGCAATAAGATTTTCATAGCGAGTCATCGAAATTCGCCATGGCGCCACGGCCTCATGGTATTGTGAAAACTCAAAAGCTCCGCAATTTAACATGGCACAAGGGTGTAGTTGACACTGTCCAAATTTGAAGTTTATAGGACCAAATCCCAAGGAGGAGTTCGTTAAAGTTCGAGGCATGGAAATGGCAAAATTAGAGCCAAAATGTCACCTTCTCTTCCAAATGGCGGACTTCCTGTTGGGTTTGCGTCAATGGGCCCACAGACTTTTTTGTTCGTCTTGGAATGATACACATGTGTGCCAAATTTCATACATGTAGCTCAAACCATGTGGTCGTAGGGCTGCATTTAACAAGGCATAGGTGGCGCTCTAGAGCCATTTCCCAGTGCTCATAAGTAAAACCATTAAAATACAAAATTTTTCACCAGACCTGGCATGTGTGCAAAATTTCATGAGTTTTTGAGCATGTTTAGGCCCTCAAAAAAGCCCTTGTTTGGGGTGAATAATAATAATAATAATAATAATAATAATTAAAGCTGCAAGCAGCGTTATGAGGGCCCTCGCACCCCGGCGTGTCGAGCCACGCCCAACACCTAAAACCAGCACGTCCGATGTGATGTCACATTGATGGAATTCATGCATTTAACCACCAGCTAACATTTCATCTCATTGAACCATGATTATAGTCGTCCCAATAGGTGGCGCTCTAACTATTACCGACAAATGGCATACCAAACATTTCCGAGCTCGAGTCTCATCACACCTGGGACGTTTGGGAGAGATTGGACATTGTGTTTTTGAGTGACAGCAGATTACTGCTTTTTGGAGAGTGATTCAAACTCTAAGTGCCGCCATAACCATCCCGTTTCCCTGAACGTAAAAAGCTTCGCAATTTAACATCACAAAGGTCTTTAGATTCCACACACTGGAGATTGGTTCAATATGATGAAATCCCTTGGAGGAGTTCGTCAAAGAACGATGCCTGAAAAGAGGGGAAAATGTTGCCAAAATTGCACATTAATTTTAAAATGGCTGACTTCCTGTTGGATTTGGGATATTGCTCCAAGAGACTTTTTTGTACATCTTGATATCTCCTATAAGCTTACCAGGTTTCAGACTCATACATAAAACACAGAGCAGGGGCTGTGATTTTGAAATTTTGTAGGGGGCGCTGTGGAGCCATTTTGGGATATTCAATGAAAATGATCACATAACAACAAAGCCTCAACCACATTGGAGGTGTGCGCCAAATTTCAAGACTTTTTAAACTTTCCAAGCCCCTCAAAAGCCACTTCATCTTTCATGGTGAACCGCGTTGCCACCAGGGTGCGGCGTTCAGTTTAAAGTCACAATTTTTGCACTGAAGCATCACAAGGGACTGATGGTGATATTCACCGCTTTTGAGGTGGCCATGATGAACCTGTGAAAATCAGTACAACAAAATTAAAGCCATGACATTTCCTGTTCCCACTAGGTGGCGCTGTCCGTATTCCCGACAATGGGCACATCAATCTGTTCAGGGCGGGTCTGACATCATGCCTGTAAAGTCTGGTACTGATCAGACTGGATTTCATTGAGTTATACTAATTTGTTTCTTCATGGCGTGACATCAAAGTTCGCCATGCTGCTGGGGTCACACCCTTTGGCGAAAACTCACAGTTTTCACTGTAACCCAAGACCAACTCCTTAAGGCTTTTCTGGAGAAATTTGAGGCTGCAGATGTCACCCATCACTATACTGTACCCCAAAGTGTAAAACATGACATTTCCTGTTCCCACTAGGTGGCGCTGTCCTTGATGTCAAATATGGCAGTTGAAATATGTTCAGGGGTGGAGCCTTATCATATGTGTGCTCTTTGGTCCAGATCGGAACATGTATGACAAAATGAGAGGCAATAAGATTTTCATGGCGAGTCATCGAAATTCGCCATGGCGCCACGGCCTCATAGTATTGTGAAAACTCAAAAGCTCCGCAATTTAACATGGCACAAGGGTGTAGTTGACACTGTCCAAATTTGAAGGTTATGAAATGAAACCCCAAGGAGGAGTTCGCAAAAGTTCGAGGCATGGAAATGGCAAAATTAGAGCCAAAATGTCACCTTCTCTTCCAAATGGCGGACTTCCTGTTGGGTTTGCGTCAATGGGCCCACAGACTTTGTTGTTCGTCTTGGCATGATACACATGTGTGCCAAATTTCATACATGTAGCTCAAAAGATGTGGTCGTAGGGCTGCATTTAACAAGGCATAGGTGGCGCTGTAGAGCCATTTCCCAGTGCTCATATGTAAAACCATTAAAATACAAAATTTTTCACCAGACCTGGCATGTGTGCAAAATTTCATGAGTTTTTGAGCATGTTTAGGCCCTCAAAAAGGCCCTTGTTTGGGGTGAATAATAATAATAATAATAATAATAATAATAAGAAACGGAGCAGATACAATAGGGCCTTCGCACTCTCGGTGCTCGGGCCCTAATAATAATAATAATAATAAGAAACGGAGCAGATACAATAGGGCCTTCGCACTCTCAGTGCTCGGGCCCTAATTAAAGCTGCAAGCAGCGTTATGAGGGCCCTCGCACCCCCGGCGCGTCCAGCCACGCCCAACACCTAAAACCAGACATCAGCATCTGATGTCACATTGATGGAATTCATGCATTTAACCACCAGCTAACATTTCATCTCATTCAATCATATTTATAGTTGTCACACTAGGTGGCGCTCGAACCATAACTGACAAACTGCATAACAAACATTTCCGAGGTTGAGTTTCATCACGCCTGTGACCTTTGGGAGAAATTGGACAGTGTGTTTATGAGTGACAGCAGATTACTGCTTTTTGTTTATTGATTGATAGCCCACGTGCTGCCATCATCACCCTATTTTTTAAAAGTAAAAAGCTTTGCAATATAACACCGCAAAGTTTTTGTATTCCAGACGCCAAAGATCATGTCAATATGATGAAATCCCTTGGTGGAGACCTTAAATAGGGAATGGTGTACCTGAAATTACATGTTGAATTGAAAATGCGGACTTGTATCCAGCTGTTGTTGTGCTCTGGCATCCAAAAACTTAAATTATAGTAGCAGTATCAATTGAACTGAATAAATTGTCTTTTTGACTTTGTTATTATTCCAAATATTTTGTAATTTCAGTATGCCTGCTTGAATCAGGGTGAGCTCTCTATATAGAATCAGAATCAGAATCAGAAAGGGTTTTATTGCCAAATGTTGAGCAGGTTTACAACATTAGGAAATTGCTGCGGTGCTTCAGTGCAAACATACTGTCATAAATTGCGATTAAGTAGACATGAAAAAATAAAAGTAAGAATAAGAATTAAAAGTGCTACGTAGAAAGATATATGCATGAGATATACATGAGATATATATATGAGAATAAGAATTAAAAGTGCTACGTAGAAAGATATATACATGAGTGCAGGTGGTGATCAGTGCCAAACATGGAATGATGCAGTGAACACAGCGTAGGGTCATGAGTTAGTGGTGGGAACAGTCGTACGTTTATTGTTCATGCGTCCAACAGCAGAGGGGAAGAAACTGTTCTTATGGCGAGAGGTTCTGGTGCGAATGGACCGGAGCCTCCTGCCTGAGGGGAGCAGGTCAAACAGACTGTATCCGGGGTGAGAAGGGTCAGCTGAGATCCGAGCTGCACACCGCAGTGTCCTGGAGGTGTACAGGTCCTGCAAAGATGGGAGTCTGCAGCCAATCACCTTCTCAGCAGAGCGCACAACACGCTGCAGTCTCTGGATATACTGGACTGTAGCGGAGATGACAAAGTTTACTGTGACTTCAGCAGCGAACAGGCGCACCGAGGGCTCTCGCGCTTACTTTTCGCATATAGAATTCTGAAAAACCATCGGTGCAAATTATAAGTCTGTATCATAATGTCTGGTGTTTTTGTGTTTGTTGGTTTGTTTTTATATTGTTTTATTTTGCGGGTTGGTTATTATATTGCTTCAGCCAGCCAGAGAATCCCTTTCTGCCCTGCCCTCTCCTCCCTGTGCCACAAGCAGCAGGCACACCTCACAAACGGAGGGCGCCCTTACTCCCAGCAAATGGGTGATAGAACACCGATCAGTGCCTATGCCATTCCTAATATGCGCTGGCATGACGTCGGAGCAGCATGACTACAAGTGATTTTTAAAAAAAAATTTTTTTGCCGATGCTTGTGATGATGCCCCGGGAAAGTGGCCATGTTCCCCGTATTGAAAAACTGCTACTATTAATTTGTTTATAGAACCTGATAAGACATTACAGAAAGGTCACACAAGCATTGTTTGGTGGACAACAGCTTCCCTTTGTGTGTGTTTGTGTGTGCATAAATTTTTGGTTTAGTCTTGTTTTCTCCCACAATCTGTCATTGCTGTATTTTAGTTTAGCAGATTCAGTCTGATTAACTCACAGACAAACACAGAGATCCCATAGTAAAATCCACGGGTAATTTTTCTGGCAGCTCTTAGCCATGCACTGATGTGTACTTCTTTGTTTTTATGTGTGAGGACGGGGGGGGGGGGGAGAAGCTGTTAAAACTGTCTATTGAGAAGGTCAAGATGTGGACTACAGATGTGGAAATTAGTGCCCTGCCGATTAAAGCTTTTAACTACTAAAGGGGAAAAAAGGTCTTGACTACTGTTTGTTGTGTTTCCAGACTGTTTTTAATTAAAACATGAAAGCAACTTTGCTGTCCATTTTGACAGCTTCTTTTAGTTTGACTGCAAGTATCCTCTGTAGTTGAATGAAGTTTACCCTGACATGCCCTGGCATGCCCGAGACTCTGGAATAATCTTCATTGATTGTGTTTTTTAAATTATGTTGACATATTGTATTTCTCATACATATTGACATATTGGCATATATCACGGCTAATTCATGTAATTAGAGCTCATCCAGATATTGGCTTCATTTTTATATAATAGGAAGAAATTGAGTAATGCTGCTTAATTGTTGTAATAATTATTGGTTATTTTGTTTAAAGCCAACAACAAACAACCAGTGATGTAGAAAAGTATAACCCCTCACCTTTCCCCCTTTGTTTTTGTTTTGTTCAGATGTGACAGAGGCCACCACTCAGACAGACGAAGACTTGTGACAGATGTTTTATAATAATGCTAAGTTTTCTTAGATTAATATATTTTTTCACATTTGATCCAAAGTGGCATGTTTTAGGTCACTTTGGGTAATTTTTAATTCAGAAATAGGTGTGGTGAGACAGTTAGTGGTAGAGACTATCAATGGCTGTCTTTTGTTTTCATGTGTGAAGGGGAAGTGGGGGGCAAACTTGAGGTCACACTGTTGAAATGAATAAGTTGTAAGGCTGTGAAACGAAGGTGAGACTGAGTCTGAGACAAAAGATTGAAATGTGTCTTTTGGCAAAGCCAAGGGTGTGGACAACAGCTATGAAAATTAGTGTACTGCTGAATAAAGGTTTTAACTAGTCAAGGGAAAAAAGGTGTTGAGTACTGTTTATTGCATTGTAACTTCACTGGTTACTTTGTGACAGTCCCTCCCCTGTTGGCTTCTGTGATTGGATCATTTGAAGTTTTTTGAATGTCCCTCATGATTTCAATAAATACCTGTGCCACTGGTTTTTAAGCCACTTTGCTTTTAGCAAACGAGAAGAGGAGAGCTTTGGATTTTAACATTCTGAGGAGTCGAGGACATTATTTTAGACCACTATAACAAACATCACAAGAGATTATTTTTGAAAAACCCTGCCCTTGTGCAATTCTTGGTAAGTTTTATTTGTTGTAAATTGAATTTTATTTTTGGTGTAAAACCACATTTTAAATTTCAGTAACAGAATTTATTTTGTATTTAAGTTATTTTTTTATTGTTTGTGGGAGGGGTACCGGTGAAAAGTCTTTGGTTTGGTTTTCTGTTTTAGTGAATTTGGGCCATTAAGCCATGTTGTGGTCTTTTTTGAAAGACTGAAATCTGTGAAAGCTAGGCCGGGTAATTAGCCACTGATTTCTTATTACAAGTAAAGCACAACATGAATGTAATGAAATACATGAAGTGTGGAACTTTTTGGCTGGTTTATGTGTGTTTAGCAGATTTTAAGCAGTTTAGTAACTGCTATTTCAATCATGCTTGTTTCTGCTGTCTTTGGTAGTTTTAGAAATGGTTTATATGACCATTTAGCTAAAATTATAAGGCTTCTGTGGACACTACGTGATATTTGCATGAAAGGTGAGATACATGGAGGTTTTTACATAACTCTTGAGCCACAGTACTGGTGGCTATAGAGCGTAAGAGGATAATTGTAATTTTTCACATAGCTGTGATTTGTTGTGCGTTCAATCCTTTTCTTTAAGCAAATTTGAGCAGCAGACAGCAAGAGTTGGTGAGCATTATCTTAATGTCATACATTGACTAATTTACACCTTCATTCTGGATGTGTAAAGCGCTTTGGGGTCCTTAGGGACTAGTAAAGCGATATAGAAATACAGGCCATTTACCATTTATATATATGTTTTGTGTTTTTTGAATGAATGTAATTGCATTACTGATCATTATTGTGAACTAACTACATGTTTATGTGTAAGTAAAGTCTCTTTGATGCTCTCATGTTTGTATATTGTTTGAATGTTGTGTAAAATGTAACTAATTAACCTCATACTTTATCATAAATAGAGAATGGCATATGCTTCCCCAACGAAGTTTGCTGGGATTAATGATCCTGAAGTTGAATCATTGCGTCAAGAATTTCAACTATCAACTGTAAGTAACAAATATTTCTTAAATTTTATTTATAGTGTAGAAAAATTTGTTTTTACGCTACATTACCTGTTACAGAGCTGGGCAGGATGCTGTGTTTAGTGTTTCTTGTGTTTGTTTGTTTGTTTGTTTGCTCTTTCATATAAGTCACTGTTAACCCTTGTGCCATACTGGGGCCTTTTTGGGTCCCCAGGGTGATCAACGTAAGTTTTTTAAAGGATGGCACAAGGTTAAGCTGAGACTTTTATACAGCTGTTGTTGTGATCTGGCACTACAAACATTACATTGTAGCGGCAGCATAGATTGAAGCGAATAACTGTTTTCTAATTTTGTTATGATCCAAAATATTTTGTAATTTCAGTATGCCTGCTTGGACCCAGGGGTCAGCAGAGAGGATCTATATACAAGGTGCTTGCAACTTCATGCCAAGGCAATGGACCTCTTGGTTCGGCAGGTGCGGCTCAGGCGTGCAGCCGAAAGAAAGATTTCTGTTTTAAAAGAACAGCTGGATGCTGAAAAAGAAATGCTGAATAACACTGCCCAGGAGCTGGATGCATTGCAAGCTTCGATTACATTCGCACGTGATGGTAAGTCTTAATGTATTGTTTGGATGGTATAAACAGTGAATGTTGGCTTCAGTGTCTTATTTTAAGAAATGGGACTTAGAAAAAATACTCTATGAATTACTATTGAACGACTGTCTACATACAAATAAACATGAATGCGAATTATTTATTTTAGTTTATGATAAATCATTTGGAGAAAATATTAAATCCATGATTAGTATCATGTTTTGTTTTCTTCATTTGTGATTTTATAAGGATTAGATATATGCAAATGTCTGTTTTACCCATGTATATTTGTTAAAGTTGTTTATAAATACTAACTGTCAAAAAATATTATTTGTTTTTGTTTTGTTCAGATGTGACAGAGGCCACCACTCAGACAGACGAAGACTTGTGACAGATGTTTTATAATAATGCTAAGTTTTCTTAGATTAATATATTTTTTCACATTTGACCCAAAGTGGCATGTTTTAGGTCACTTTGGGTAATTTTTAATTCAGAAATAGGTGTGGTGAGACAGTTAGTGGTAGAGACTATCAATGGCTGTCTTTTGTTTTCATGTGTGAAGGGGAAGCGGGGGGGGGGGGGGGGGGGGACGCAAACTTGAGGTCACACTGTTGAAATGAATAAGTTGTAAGGCTGTGAAACCAAGGTGAGACTGAGTCTGAGACAAAAGATTGGATTGTGTCTTTTGGCAAGGCCAAGGGTGTGGACAACAGCTATGGAAATTAGTGTACTGCTGAATAAAGATTTTAACTACTCAATTTTTTTACAATTGCTTTATAAATACTGTGAATACTCAACTGTGAAAAATATTGTTTTGGTTTGTTTTGTACATATGTGACAGAGGACTCCAGTCAGACAGACAAAGAGTTGTGACAGATGTGTAAATATTTTATAATAAATGTTCCTGTTTTAAATTTTGGTTTTCTTTGACTGTTTATTCATCCTTATGGTATATGTGTTATTAGTTTAAATTCTACAACTCTACAAGTTTAAAAAAAGAGATGTATGAAGACTAAGAGGAGGATGAAACTTTTTCACATTAAATGTTTAATAATAACAAGTATTGTGAATACAGAGAGGAGAAGCTGAAATATATTTTTTCATATTTATGTATTCTTCTCATTCTCTAGTTGTTCTATTAAGATTCCTGTATTTTGTTGATATAAACCTAAACACTATGCTATTGCACTGCCAATGTATTAAACAGAAGCTCAATATGAACAGTAAGGAACAAGACTTGCTGTTAATCCTTAGAGCTATGGAAGATTTGTGTAGATAACTCGTGCTGGTTTTTCACCAGAATGAACTATTCTTCTTTGTTTGTCATTGACATCAATGAAGATGCTAAATAACAGTCTTTTGCTACCAAATTGATTTAACCTTCGTTGTGTCTATTCGTTGTGGGCCTTTCAATGATCTAGCAGTTTGGCAGATTCAGCCTGATTAACTGACAGAAAAACACAGAGACCACACGATAAAATCCACTGCCAATTATTCCAACAGTCTTTCACCATTCTCTGATACTGTACTTCTGAAGGAACTTTGGCTTATGCTGCTTTTTCATTTGACTGTTTTGGTTTTACGATATTTCTGCTAATTTCTTATGATTTGACAGCATCAGGTACTTGCTAAGCTTTCTTACTTTTATATGCTGTCACCCACTGGGACTGTGACCTAAAGTGACCCAAAAGTTTTAGGTCACTTTGGGTAATTGTTAATTCAGAATTAGGTGTGGTGAGACAGTTGGTGGCAGAGACTATCAATGGCTGTCTTTTGTTTTTATGTGTGAGGACGGGGTGGGGGGGGGGGGGGGAGAAGCTGTTAAAACTGTCTATTGAGAAGGTCAAGATGTGGACTACAGATGTGGAAATTAGTGCCCTGCCGATTAAAGCTTTTAACTACTAAAGGGGAAAAAAGGTCTTGACTACTGTTTGTTGTGTTTCCAGACTGTTTTTAATTAAAACATGAAAGCAACTTTGCTGTCCATTTTGACAGCTTCTTTTAGTTTGACTGCAAGTATCCTCTGTAGTTGAATGAAGTTTACCCTGACATGCCCTGGCATGCCCGAGACTCTGGAATAATCTTCATTGATTGTGTTTTTTAAATTATGTTGACATATTGTATTTCTCATACATATTGACATATTGGCATATATCACGGCTAATTCATGTAATTAGAGCTCATCCAGATATTGGCTTCATTTTTATATAATAGGAAGAAATTGAGTAATGCTGCTTAATTGTTGTAATAATTATTGGTTATTTTGTTTAAAGCCAACAACAAACAACCAGTGATGTAGAAAAGTATAACCCCTCACCTTTCCCCCTTTGTTTTTGTTTTGTTCAGATGTGACAGAGGCCACCACTCAGACAGACGAAGACTTGTGACAGATGTTTTATAATAATGCTAAGTTTTCTTAGATTAATATATTTTTTCACATTTGACCCAAAGTGGCATGTTTTAGGTCACTTTGGGTAATTTTTAATTCAGAAATAGGTGTGGTGAGACAGTTAGTGGTAGAGACTATCAATGGCTGTCTTTTGTTTTCATGTGTGAAGGGGAAGCGGGGGGCAAACTTGAGGTCACACTGTTGAAATGAATAAGTTGTAAGGCTGTGAAACCAAGGTGAGACTGAGTCTGAGACAAAAGATTGAAATGTGTCTTTTGGCAAAGCCAAGGGTGTGGACAACAGCTATGAAAATTAGTGTACTGCTGAATAAAGGTTTTAACTAGTCAAGGGAAAAAAGGTGTTGAGTACTGTTTATTGCATTGTAACTTCACTGGTTACTTTGTGACAGTCCCTCCCCTGTTGGCTTCTGTGATTGGATCATTTGAAGTTTTTTGAATGTCCCTCATGATTTCAATAAATACCTCTTGAGCCACAGTACTGGTGGCTATAGAGCGTAAGAGGATAATTGTAATTTTTCACATAGCTGTGATTTGTTGTGCGTTCAATCCTTTTCTTTAAGCAAATTTGAGCAGCAGACAGCAAGAGTTGGTGAGCATTATCTTAATGTCATACATTGACTAATTTACACCTTCATTCTGGATGTGTAAAGCGCTTTGGGGTCCTTAGGGACTAGTAAAGCGATATAGAAATACAGGCCATTTACCATTTATATATATGTTTTGTGTTTTTTGAATGAATGTAATTGCATTACTGATCATTATTGTGAACTAACTACATGTTTATGTGTAAGTAAAGTCTCTTTGATGCTCTCATGTTTGTATATTGTTTGAATGTTGTGTAAAATGTAACTAATTAACCTCATACTTTATCATAAATAGAGAATGGCATATGCTTCCCCAACGAAGTTTGCTGGGATTAATGATCCTGAAGTTGAATCATTGCGTCAAGAATTTCAACTATCAACTGTAAGTAACAAATATTTCTTAAATTTTATTTATAGTGTAGAAAAATTTGTTTTTACGCTACATTACCTGTTACAGAGCTGGGCAGGATGCTGTGTTTAGTGTTTCTTGTGTTTGTTTGTTTGTTTGTTTGCTCTTTCATATAAGTCACTGTTAACCCTTGTGCCATACTGGGGCCTTTTTGGGTCCCCAGGGTGATCAATGTAAGTTTTTTAAAGGATGGCACAAGGTTAAGCTGAGACTTTTATACAGCTGTTGTTGTGATCTGGCACTACAAACATTACATTGTAGCGGCAGCATAGATTGAAGCGAATAACTGTTTTCTAATTTTGTTATGATCCAAAATATTTTGTAATTTCAGTATGCCTGCTTGGACCCAGGGGTCAGCAGAGAGGATCTATATACAAGGTGCTTGCAACTTCATGCCAAGGCAATGGACCTCTTGGTTCGGCAGGTGCGGCTCAGGCGTGCAGCCGAAAGAAAGATTTCTGTTTTAAAAGAACAGCTGGATGCTGAAAAAGAAATGCTGAATAACACTGCCCAGGAGCTGGATGCATTGCAAGCTTCGATTACATTCGCACGTGATGGTAAGTCTTAATGTATTGTTTGGATGGTATAAACAGTGAATGTTGGCTTCAGTGTCTTATTTTAAGAAATGGGACTTAGAAAAAATACTCTATGAATTACTATTGAACGACTGTCTACATACAAATAAACATGAATGCGAATTATTTATTTTAGTTTATGATAAATCATTTGGAGAAAATATTAAATCCATGATTAGTATCATGTTTTGTTTTCTTCATTTGTGATTTTATAAGGATTAGATATATGCAAATGTCTGTTTTACCCATGTATATTTGTTAAAGTTGTTTATAAATACTAACTGTCAAAAAATATTATTTGTTTTTGTTTTGTTCAGATGTGACAGAGGCCACCACTCAGACAGACGAAGACTTGTGACAGATGTTTTATAATAATGCTAAGTTTTCTTAGATTAATATATTTTTTCACATTTGACCCAAAGTGGCATGTTTTAGGTCACTTTGGGTAATTTTTAATTCAGAAATAGGTGTGGTGAGACAGTTAGTGGTAGAGACTATCAATGGCTGTCTTTTGTTTTCATGTGTGAAGGGGAAGCGGGGGGCAAACTTGAGGTCACACTGTTGAAATGAATAAGTTGTAAGGCTGTGAAACCAAGGTGAGACTGAGTCTGAGACAAAAGATTGGATTGTGTCTTTTGGCAAGGCCAAGGGTGTGGACAACAGCTATGGAAATTAGTGTACTGCTGAATAAAGATTTTAACTACTCAATTTTTTTTACAATTGCTTTATAAATACTGTGAATACTCAACTGTGAAAAATATTGTTTTGGTTTGTTTTGTACATATGTGACAGAGGACTCCAGTCAGACAGACAAAGAGTTGTGACAGATGTGTAAATATTTTATAATAAATGTTCCTGTTTTAAATTTTGGTTTTCTTTGACTGTTTATTCATCCTTATGGTATATGTGTTATTAGTTTAAATTCTACAACTCTACAATTTTAAAAAAAGAGATGTATGAAGACTAAGAGGAGGATGAAACTTTTTCACATTAAATGTTTAATAATAACAAGTATTGTGAATACAGAGAGGAGAAGCTGAAATATATTTTTTCATATTTATGTATTCTTCTCATTCTCTAGTTGTTCTATTAAGATTCCTGTATTTTGTTGATATAAACCTAAACACTATGCTATTGCACTGCCAATGTATTAAACAGAAGCTCAATATGAACAGTAAGGAACAAGACTTGCCGTTAATCCTTAGAGCTATGGAAGATTTGTGTAGATAACTCGTGCTGGTTTTTCACCAGAATGAACTATTCTTCTTTGTTTGTCATTGACATCAATGAAGATGCTAAATAACAGTCTTTTGCTACCAAATTGATTTAACCTTCGTTGTGTCTATTCGTTGTGGGCCTTTCAATGATCTAGCAGTTTGGCAGATTCAGCCTGATTAACTGACAGAAAAACACAGAGACCACACGATAAAATCCACTGCCAATTATTCCAACAGTCTTTCACCATTCTCTGATACTGTACTTCTGAAGGAACTTTGGCTTATGCTGCTTTTTCATTTGACTGTTTTGGTTTTACGATATTTCTGCTAATTTCTTATGATTTGACAGCATCAGGTACTTGCTAAGCTTTCTTACTTTTATATGCTGTCACCCACTGGGACTGTGACCTAAAGTGACCCAAAAGTTTTAGGTCACTTTGGGTAATTGTTAATTCAGAATTAGGTGTGGTGAGACAGTTGGTGGCAGAGACTATCAATGGCTGTCTTTTGTTTTTATGTGTGAGGACGGGGGGGGGGGGGGGGGGGGGGGGGGGGAGAAGCTGTTAAAACTGTCTATTGAGAAGGTCAAGATGTGGACTACAGATGTGGAAATTAGTGCCCTGCCGATTAAAGCTTTTAACTACTAAAGGGGAAAAAAGGTCTTGACTACTGTTTGTTGTGTTTCCAGACTGTTTTTAATTAAAACATGAAAGCAACTTTGCTGTCCATTTTGACAGCTTCTTTTAGTTTGACTGCAAGTATCCTCTGTAGCTGAACAAAGGTTTTAACTACTCAAGGGAAAAAAGGTGTTGAGTACTGTTTATTGCATTGTAACTTCACTGGTTACTTTGTGACAGTCCCTCCCCTGTTGGCTTCTGTGATTGGATCATTTGAAGTTTTTTGAATGTCCCTCATGATTTCAATAAATACCTGTGCCACTGGTTTGTAAGCCACTTTGCTTTTAGCAAACGAGAAGAGGAGAGCTTTGGATTTTAACATTCTGAGGATTCAAGGACATTATTTTAGACCACTATAACAAACATCACAAGAGATTATTTTTGAAAAACCCTGCCCTTGTGCAATTCTTGGTAAGTTTTATTTGTTGTAAATTGAATTTTATTTTTGGTGTAAAACCACATTTTAAATTTCAGTAACAGAATTTACTTTGTATTTAAGTTATTTTTTTTATTGTTTGTGGGAGGGGTACCGGTGAAAAGTCTTTGGTTTGGTTTTCTGTTTTAGTGAATTTGGGCCATTAAGCCATTTTGTGGTCTTTTTTGAAAGACTGAAATCTGTGAAAGCTAGGCCGGGTAATTAGCCACTGATTTCTTATTACAAGTAAAGCACAACATGAATATAATGAAATACATGAAGTGTGGAACATTTTTGGCTGGTTTATGTGTGTTTAGCAGATTTTAAGCAGTTTAGTAACTGCTATTTCAATCATGCTTGTTTCTTGAGCCACAGTACTGGTGGCTATAGAGCGTAAGAGGATAATTGTAATTTTTCACATAGCTGTGATTTGTTGTGCGTTCATTGTGAGTTGTTAAATTTGCATCATGCTAATTATGCAGGTATTGAGAAAATTTTGTTATTGTCTCACATTTATTTTAGCCTTGTGAATCTGATGTTTAATTATTTTTGGTAGGTGCACAGGTATAGATTTTAACCTGAGCATAACTGGTCATTAAAAAAACCATGCCATTTATGGGTGGGGTTTTGTCTTTGTCACAATTTTAATTGCTAGGGTTAAGGTTTCTTTATTTCGGTTTCAGTCTGAAAATGACCTTTTTCTGATCTTATGTCAATAATGTTTAATTGTACAATATCTTTTTTGTATTAGGAGATCAAACTTCCTAAGGGACATCACGTACAGATACTTCAGAAGGCTTGCTGTGAACTTTCAGCAGAACAGCTGGATTTGGTGTGAACCAAGGTAAGTTGTTAAAAATGCTGACTATAGCCTTACATGCTTGAGGTTTTAACAAGGGTTTTTTGACGTTTTTTGATGCTTCCTGTTAAGAGCAAAAAGTGGAAAGAGAAGGTTTAAAAAATGTTCTCCAGTATTGTTCAGTGGGTCGTTAAGTAGTCGTTCAGTGGGCTATTCAGTCGTTTGTTCAGTCAATGGTAGGGGGGGTGAGATTCTAATCTCAATGCACTCACCCCCCCCCCCCCCCTCCCCCCCCCCAACATCACTTGTATAAGTTAATAGTGTGGAGAATCTCATAAAGCCTTTAGGCAATCAAATGTAAATGACAATATTTATGAGTGTCTTAAGTTTTAAAATGGTCAGGTTTGATTTGAACATGACTGGAAGGTCATGTTCCACCCCCTTACTTTAGTGTTCGTAGTCATAATAGAGATTGACAGACCACATGACTTTCATGCATTGCATGCCGGGCACTAGTGGCAAAACAATTAAAGCAATGCATCAAATGCAAGCATTTGCAGCACCGCAAAACGTTCATTCTCCGGTTCTAATACCTTCTTGCTTTTACTTTGCCCCCCAAAAGAGGTATGTACAAAAACGAAGGAGAACAATACCGCTCCGTACAAAGACAAACTTGATGAAAAGTCAAAGAAAAGATACGAGGAAAAAAATCAAAAGAGTGAAAGGGTTAGACCCTTACGAGCACACAGAGTGGACAAAAGAGTTAGCGAGAGCCCAACTTTCACCACGCTCAAATTGATAATCATACAGTTCTTGGAGTGAGTGCATACACTCATGAAGTTTTTAGTAACTTCAGGTCACTTTAACAAGCCCAGGTCTAGTTTACCGACAGATGGGTACAGGACCTTGAAATGCACCGTGTAGAATGAAAGACCATCGTACCTATCATAAGTTTACCAGTCTCACAAATCGTCTTCATAAATACACATTCGTTAACCATTTATTAATAGGACCTTTAAGCTCAACGGTAATTAATTAGTAGTGGAAATATTTTCTGGTTCATTACAGAAATGTAGCAGTGACAATAATATTGTATGCTGTAATCGTACTGGGCAATTAGTGATACAAAAAAAAAGTTTTATCCTGTGAATAAAAGTATATGTTTTTGTTAATGTACCATGGTAATAAAAGAAACGAAACGCAATATTGTGTCAGGACAATTCAGTATTTATGCACAATAAACACAGGCGCATAGCGCGACAATTTCTGTTCAGCGCCAGACTTGCTTGTAACCTATATCAACAATTCTGTTATGAAGAATGACATATTAGCTACTACAAAACACTGACCTTTGTGTAAATGCTTGGAGCAAACTAACATGTGAGCTGGAGTGTGGATGTTTGTTTAATATATTTTTTTTCTCTTTTTATTGTAGATGCCAAGAAAAAAGGGTTTTCGCATGCGGCGCACACCAAGAATCACCTCTGGTAAGTCCAATGCTAACCCAAATGTTTGCATTTGTGCAGAGAAGTTGCAAGCATCCATTGTTGCTGGGACTGCTGTTCAATGTGCACCATCCACTTCAGATGTGAATGCCTTAATTGCCTGCAGTGTTGTGGCTGCAATCAAGCATATGATAGCTCCAGTGTGTACATGGAAACCGGAGGATGTTGATGATATATGTGTAGAGGGGTGCCAATTAGTTAGGTATATAGCTAAGGCAAGACAGGACATTGGCAGCAAGCATAGCGTTTGCAGGCTGATTGGACAGCACACTGTGTTTGGCCAAAAATGGAAAGTTGATATTGGCCCGCCAGTTTACATAGATTTTGAGCTGTCGGAAGGGGAGGCTGTGTTGTATGAAAAGCTGCAGGAACATCTGTTGAGGGATGGCATGTGTCTGTTGGATCTTCACACTGCAGTTAGTGTCATCATTCATCACAAGAATTATTTTGTTGTTGTTGATTGTGGCACACGTAATGCAGCTGGGCTGGCATCTGAGATTGGCACAGCTGTGGCTGTTTTTAACACATGCCTTGACGACCTGATGCTTCACATCAGAAATTTACAGACGTCTTTAGATGCACAATGGTATGCTGTTAGCAGCATTTCTGTGCAGGCAGGTCAAGTTGATGTTGACGTGGAGAGCAGTGCAGTGTTTGTGGACAGGGATGTTGACACGAATCTTACAGCTAAAGTTGATAACACTTCTGTCAACCTTGAAACTGTTAATGCTGTCACAGGAGTTGGAGCAGAGGATAGCTGTTGCATTATAAAGAGTGTGAGAGGATCATTTCACCAGGCTGATGATCGATTTAAATATGGAGGAGTTCAGTGTATGGCTATAGGTCTGGTTAGCCTGGCAAAACATAAAGTTGATAGCGTCTTTTCATGGGAGACAAAAGTTCTTGACAGAGTTGTAGTTTTAGGTGACCTTTTGTACACCAATTTGAGAGACTGCAACATGATAAGCAACTCATCCAGTGTGTTGTGTGTCCCTGATTTGCCTAAAAAGTATTGTATTGATGGGCAAAACTTTGAGTTTGAGTATGGAGATTTTGTCAGTGGGGATATTGATGTGCTTGAAGGGGAACTCATTGAGAGTGGTGTCTACACTACCCTGCAGACTGGGCTGCAAAAGATCTGTGCCATGTATAATACATGTCTTCTGACATTGTGTGGCAGTACATGTGCAGTCATTTCTGAGAATGGACAATATGCACTAGTTGATTCTCATGCACGCAGTGCTGTGGGTTTGGTCAGTGAGCAGGGAAGAAGTGTTGTTTTGTGCTTCAGGTCACTTGAAGATGTGGTCAGACACATCTGCCAGCTGGCAACGGGCCTGAGTCAGAAGCAAAAGCCTTTTGAAGTAGCTGGTGTTTGTGTTAGGTACCTTATGGTGTCTGATAGTGCCACACCCAAAGACAGTTGTGAAAAAACGTGCAAAACCTTTACACCAGAATCAAGTTGTGATTCAATCCAGAATGAACCAAACATCAGAGATGTTATCATCGTGGAGTCTTTAATAGAGGCAGAGAGTTGCAAAATGTCTGGAAAGACCTTGAGTTGTTCTGAGTATAATTTGGGGTTATTATGTAATGATGCAACAAGAAAGCGCAAGATTTCAGTGGGTCACAGTGAAGCTAAGAAGTTAAAACAGTATGATGTGTCTCAGGTGAATTCAGATGTTGAATTTGTTAGTGAAGTGACAAACAACAAGCTGGTGTTTAGTCCCATTTCTGAGTGGGTTTGTCAGGCTTTGTGCACACAGTTAAATGTGGAGTTTGAAAAAATTAGTGTACCAGCGTCTACATGTGTTGGTTTGTTAGGTGTTCCATGCAAAAATGAAAGTATAGTGGCTGATGGGAACTGTTTCTTCAGAGCTATTTCTCAGGTTGTGACTGGCACACAAAAGCACCATCGCAAGATAAGACTTGCCATTGTGAAAGAGTTGGAGAGGAATGCTGCAATATATAGAAATATTTTAAGATCAGAGTATTCAACAGTTGCAGACTACATTCAGAAATCTAAAATGAGAAATGTTAACAGCTGGGCTACAGAAGTTGAAATCCAAGCAACTGC
Organism: Rhamphochromis sp. 'chilingali'; assembly: GCF_963969265.1. Lineage (NCBI taxonomy): Eukaryota > Metazoa > Chordata > Actinopteri > Cichliformes > Cichlidae > Rhamphochromis > Rhamphochromis sp. 'chilingali'. Next base: position 42,493,316 of record NC_137948.1, read on the forward strand.
TAATTGTTTAGGAGTTGATGTATTTACATTTCATGATGAGCGTTGGCTAAAATACGGCTGTAATGGCAAGCTTTTGTCAGAAAAGGGAATCTATTTAGAAAATCGTCATGGGAATCATTATGAGACGGTGGTTTGTGTTCTTAAGCCTGAAGAGCAGACCTGTTATGGCTACTGCAAAATCAGTGCATCTGTTATCAAAGGATACAGCACTAGGTTAAAGAGTAAGGATAGTTTTTTTTTTGACAAAACACAGGATCACACATTTTGTGCAGATGAAGTAGTGTTAGATACACATGCTGATGGTGAGGTTTTGAATGACGCAAGTCAGTTTAGCTTCAGTCCCATTTCCAATGGAGTTGCACAAAGTTTATGCTATAAATTTAATGTTGACTTTCAGAAGCAGGATAACAAAGTTCACACTGTTTATGGTCATTTAGGTGTTGTTTGTAAAACAAATAAGGTTATAGAGGACAGCAATAGTTTCTTTAGGGCTTTATCTGAAGTAATCAGTGGTTCTGAGAAAAGTCATAGAAAAATAAGGCTTGCTGTTTTGAAGTATATGGAAAACAATGGTGAAGAGCACATGAAGTTCGTGGTAAAAGATTATGTTTCAATATCTGAGTATATTTCAAAGTCACAAATGAAGTATGTTGGGAATCCTGCTACTGACACAGAATTTCAGGCTGCAGCAAATGCTTTTGGATTGGACATATTTATGTTTAATGGAGATAAATGGCACAAGTATAGCTGCACAAGTACAGATACCACAAATGAAGGGATATACTTGAAATGTGAAAATAGTCATTTTGTGCCAGTAATTTGTGTGCAACATTTTAATAAGGAGGGTTGTTTTGGTTTATGCAGAGCGACTAATTTATCTACACCACAGCACATGTGTAGAGGAAAAACAAAAGAAGCAATGAAGGATACATTAAATATATGTAGTTCATCAACTAAACATATGGTTTCTAAGCATTCAAAAAAGAAAAAGTATTTTAAAAATCAAATTGCATACCAAGTAAATGCATTACATAAGGAAAAGGTGAAGGCAAGGAGCATAAAAAAATATCAAAAAGATTTGTTGCATAGGCAAAAGGTAAAAGAAATAAGCACCTGGAAATATGAGCAAAATGTATCTCACAAAGAAAAGGTTAAAGAAATGAGCATCAGGAAATACAAGCAAAATGTATCTCATAAAGAAAAGGTTAAAGAAATGAGCATCAGGAAATACAAGCAAAATGTATCTCATAAAGAAAAGGTTAAAGAAATGAGCATCAGGAAATACAAGCAAAATGTATCTCATAAAGAAAAGGTTAAAGAAATGAGCATCAGGAAATACAAGCAAAATGTATCTCATAAAGAAAAGGTTAAAGAAATGAGCATCAGGAAATACAAGCAAAATGTATCTCATAGAGAAAAGGTTAAAGAAATGAGCATCGGGAAATACAAGCAAAATGTATCTCATAAAGAAAAGCTAAAAGAAATCAGTATAAGGAAATACAAATTAAATGAGTTGCATAGGCAAAATTTAAAAGCAGTAAGTTTTAAAAAGTATCATGGAAATCTAGAATATAAAAGGCGTGCTATTGCTGGTGTCAGCTTGAAAAGGCAGCAAAGGAAAGAAAAGGGAGAGCAGTTTGATTTTGTGATGACAAATTTTTTAGATAAAATAAAAGATGGACCAGATTTTGTTTGCTGTGTCTGCCATAGGTTGTTATTTAGACATCAGGTGTTACATTGTCAAAAAAACTATTATAACAAAACTAAAACTGCAGCACTGATTGCAGAAAAATGTTTAACTGAAGACTATTTACACAAATGTAATAAAGATTGTACAAATCCATGTCACTGGTTGGAGACAGTTAAAGCTAAACTATGGATCTGTTATACATGCCATTATAAAATTAATAAAAATGAAGTTCCTCCAGAGTCTGTAAAAAACCATTTAGAAGTTCATCCCATTCCACCTGAATTGGCATGTTTAAATAGCTTAGAACAACATTTAATAGCTTTACATATACCATTTATGAAAATGCTAGCCTTACCTAAGGGTGGACAAAATGGAGTACATGGACCAGTGACATGTGTACCAGCAAACATTGTGGAAACCACCAATGTCTTACCCCGTTCTAGCATGGAAGGATCTTTATTACCAGTAAAGCTAAAGCGCAAGTTAACTTACAAAGGCCACTATCAATACCAGTTTGTTGACACTATCCACATAAGACAGGCTTTACAATATTTAAAAGAGTCAAATGTGCATTATAAAGATGTAGAATTCAATGAAAGTTGGCAAAATCAGTTTTGTATGCATCAAGAGGAAGCTGTGGAAGAGGAGAGTGATAAAAATGCAGTAAGCGGTGTTATATCTTCAAATGTTGATGACGAGCTTTTACATGACAGACAGCAGCACTGTATGTTTCAGGACACATGTCTCATGCCTGTTGATATTGGTCAGGAAGCACTAGATCAATATTTTACTAACATATTAAATCTAGCTCCAGCAGAAGGGAATAATCCTGTAAAATTACTTTCTGATCATGCAAATGAAGCCAAATGTTTCCCAGTGTTATTTCCAAAGGGGGTGAATACATATCATGAAAACAGAGAGAAGCGTTTGACACTGTCCCGTTATTTTAATAACCGGATTTTACATGCTGATGGCAGGTTTGCACAAAATGTTGAATATATCTTTTTTGCTCAGTATATGTCTGAGATTGAACAGGTTATCTCTAATGTGTCAATAGCATTGCGAAAAGGAAAAGGTGATTGTACATATCAGAATGTTAGCCATGAGTTGTTGAAAGATGAAGAGTCTTTGAAGAAGTTGTTGGAGTTTGATGATGGGTACCGTTTTCTTAAACCTATTAGAGGTACTCCAGCTTTTTGGCAGGCAGCACAGCGTGACCTCTTAGCTTGTGTTCGTCAGCTTGGTATACCCACTTGGTTTTGTTCATTTTCGTCAGCTGACATGCGATGGACAAATCTTCTTTATAGTATTTTGAAACAGCAAGGTAGAACAGAAACAGTTGAACAGTTAGAGTGGGCAGACAGGTGTGATCTGCTGCGTCGAAATCCTGTGACTGCAGCAAGGATGTTTGACTTTCGGTGGCATTGTTTTTTGAAGGAGGTACTCATGTCTCCATTGCATCCGATTGGTAAAATTAAGGATTACTTTTACAGAGTGGAATTTCAACAGCGAGGTTCACCTCATGTGCACTGTCTGTTTTGGATTGAGAATGCTCCACAGATTGATAAAAATACAGATGAAGAGGTGATTCAGTTTATAGATGAATATGTAACTTGTGAATTGCCTTCACAAGATGAGACTTTATTGGACATTGTCTCATCTGTACAACAGCATTCAAAGCGGCATTCTAAAACTTGCAAAAAAAAAAACACAGTTTGCCGGTTTAATTTTCCCAGGCCACCATCCAGTCGAACATTTATATGTCATAGGAAAAGTGATATTTCCGAGCAAATATGCAAGTGTCAAGTGGATAAGAGAGAAGATGATTTACAACAATGTGCCTGTGAAAGTCAGCGTCAGCAAGACTCTTTTAAGATGAGAAGAAAGCAGGCAAGTGATATCTTAACAACAATCAAGAAAGCTCTTTCAGATGAGAGTAGGAGTTTTGAAAGTGTGGAGCATTTGTTTCAGAGTTTAGGTATGAATCAGGCAACTTTTGAGGAGGCATACAAATGCTTTAGTCGAAATACACATGTTGTGTTGAAAAGGCAGGTAAACGAGGTTTGGATAAATCAATACAGTAAGCCACTGTTGAAATGTTACAATGCTAATTTGGATATTCAATTTGTAATTGATGCTTATGCCTGCTGTGTTTACATAATTTCTTACATGTCAAAATCTGAAAAAGAGATGGGTTTGTTGTTAGGTAATGCTCAGAAGGAAGCATATAAAGATGGAAATGTTAGTGCAAGGGAGGCTTTGAAGTCATTAGGCAGCGTATACCTTCATAACAGAGATGTTAGTGCTCAGGAGGCTGTGTATAGGCTAACAAATATGCATCTAAAAGAATGTTCTAGGAAAGTTGTGTTTGTGCCAACAGGGGACAATGTAGTTAAAATGAGTTTGCCCTTAAAAGTGTTAAGACAAAAAGCAACATCACAGGATTTAACAGCAGAGGACATGTGGATGACTAGTATTGTAGACCGGTATACAAATAGACCAAAAAGCAGTGATTTTAATGATATGTGTATGGCCACATTTGCCTCCGAATATCGTGTTTTGAGTAAAAATGAAAAATCCACTAAGCCAATACAGTTGAACAATAGATGTGGTTTTGTTACTAAGAGAACACGGTCACAACCTGCAGTTGTTCGTTATGCACGATTTTCAGAGACTAAAAATACTGAATTGTTTTATCAGAGTATTATGCAGTTGTTTTTGCCATATCGTGTAGATCAGGAACTAAAGCCTTCAAACTATACAACATTTGAACAGTTTTACAAGAATGGTGTTGTGAAGTTTAGCGATGGATTTCTGCATTCAGTGAAATCAGTTGTTGATGCAAATAGACGTAAGTTTGAAATAAACGCAGATAAACTGGATAATGTTCAAAATACAATTGATTTGGATGGTGTAACAGAAGATGCCTGGTGTGAGCTTTGTCCAGAACAGGAGTTGGAGCGTTTAGAGTGTGAGCAGGAATGGAAAGATAAAGAGCAAATAGGGGAAGAAGACAATGAGAATATTCCAGATTTAGCTGTGTGCAGCCAACAGGTTTCACATTTAGAAAAGAGAAATGACATTATGCCCAGAAGAGACGGTTTGGCTTTAATTAGATCTCTAAATGAGACACAGCTTTCAGTCTTTTATCAGATTAGGCAGTGGTGCTTGGATAAGACAGTAGGCAAAAACCCAGATCCATTGCATGTATTTATTACTGGAGGTGCAGGAACAGGGAAAAGCCATTTGATTAAAGCAATTCACTATGAAGCAGCAAGGTTATTGTCACCAATGTGTCGTCATCCTGAAAATGTTTGTGTTTTATTAACTGCGCCTACTGGGATTGCTGCATATAACTTACATGCAACAACAATCCACAACACATTTAGCATTGGTAAAGATGTCCGCTTACCTTACACCCCTCTGGGTGAGGAAAAGTTAAATTGCCTACGTGCTAAATATTGTGATCTGCAGATCCTGATAATTGATGAAATCTCCATGGTTGATCAGAGACTAATGGCTTACATCCATGGTAGATTAAGACAGATTAAACAAATTGGAGATTTTTCGCCTTTTGGAAATGTTAGTGTTATTACTGTTGGAGACTTTTTTCAGTTGCCTCCAGTAAAAGGAAAACCCCTGTATGTTGAGGATGTTGGTATGAACTTGTGGTCTAGTCTATTTAGGGTTGTTGAACTAAATAAAATAGTAAGGCAGAGCGATGTTGGGTTTGCAGAATTATTAAACAGGTTAAGAACTCACATTAAAGGGGCTCCATTATTAGAAAAGGACATTAAAAGCTTAAAGCATTGTGAAACTGGTGAAGTTAGCTCAGCTTTACACATTTTTCCAACAAACAAACAAGTAAATGAGCATAATATGCAGCAGTTGTTTAAGATGTGTCCTGATTATGTTGAGATACCTGCTCAGGATTTTGTCAATAGTAGGAAAACAGGGAAACTGGAGTTAAAAACTGGACATCATGCCAAAACATATAACACATGTTTGAATGAAAAGCTTCTCTTGGGGAAAGGTGCCCGCGTAATGTTGTGTAAAAATGTAGATGTAATGGATGGTCTTGTTAATGGTGTATGTGGTACGGTAACACACATAGTTTATCTTACTGAGGACAAGAAGCTTCCCAAAACCATTTACGTAAAATTCGATGACAATCATATAGGTGCACAAAGGAGGAAAAACTGTGTGTATTACCCAGCACTTGAAATAGGCTCTACAGGTATTGAAGCAGAAGAAGAAAAGGTAACTGAGAAAGGTGGATTGCGGCGGCAGTTTCCACTGAAACTTGCATGGGCTTGTACAGTACATAAGGTACAAGGAGTTACTGTTGATGATGCAGTAGTGTCTCTTAAAAATGTGTTTGCTCCAGGACAGGCATATGTTGCCTTAAGTCGTGTTAGGAGTTTGTCAGGTTTAATAATTCAAGATTTCAATGAAAAAGCTATTTACTCTAAAGGTGGTGTAAAGGATGTAATCGAAAGAATGCCCCAATTTTTGTCTGAAAATACAGCATGTACTAAGACACACGATTTCACAGTAGTGTTAATGAATGTGCAGAATTTAACTCTACATGTAGCTGATCTGGTATTGTGCACACAGCATTTGCAGCCTAACTGTATTGCTGTTACAGAGACATGGATGTCTGCCGATTCTTCATTAGACACTGTAAAAATTGACGGTTATGGGTTTCAGCATAATCCACGAAGTGCATCTTACACTAGAAGTAACCCAACATTTATTGAAATACAAAGCCAACAGCATGGTGGCGTTGGCATGTATACTGCAGACAGTTTGACATCTGAAATTATAGCTATACCAGATGCCAATTTAGAATGTTTACTTTGCAACTATTGTACATGGAACATTTTAATAGCAGTTATTTATCGGCCTCCTTCTTATACCATGGCACTGTTTAAACAAAACCTAGGAAAGTTACTTGATTGGCTAGATAAAAAAAGTAATACAGTAGTAGTAATGGGAGATTTTAATGACAATGTTCTAAAATCTTCAAGTATTTGCAAGTTTGTCACAGACAAAGGATTCATTCAACATGTAACACAGCCCACCACGGAGAAGGGCACATTAATTGATCATGTGTATGTTAAAACAACACATTATGATGTAAAAGCTGTAGTCTTTCCAACATATTTTAGTGACCATGAAGGGATTTTTTGTACGTTTAAATCCAAGACTCCTACATGACAAAAGGGCAGTGAGCAGCAGTGTGTGTGTGTGTGTGTGTGTGTAAATTTATGTAAATAATGACCTAAAAGTACAAAAAGCACAGCTAACCATGAGAGAAAAGAAATATTCCGCTCTTCTCCTCTCTACTCTTCTTCCCTTTTCTGGGATGCAGTGGGGAGGTAGAGCGTACAGCCTAAACCGGCGGGGAGGTGTGGGAAGCCAGACCAGGCGCCCCCCTTCTAGCTCCCTCTCTGCTCTCTCCTATCTTGTCCCTTTTGTCTTACTTCTCTCTATCACCTATTCTATCCCGTTGAAGAAGTTATCCTCCGTAAATGCTAAAGAGAAAAGAAATATTCCGCTCTTCTCCTCTCTACTCTTCTTCCCTTTTCTGGGATGCAGTGGGGAGGTAGAGCGTACAGCCTAAACCGGCGGGGAGGTGTGGGAAGCCAGACCAGGCGCCCCCCTTCTAGCTCCCTCTCTGCTCTCTCCTATCTTGTCCCTTTTGTCTTACTTCTCTCTATCACCTATTCTATCCCGTTGAAGAAGTTATCCTCCGTAAATGCTAAAGAGAAAAGAAATATTCCGCTCTTCTCCTCTCTACTCTTCTTCCCTTTTCTGGAACGCAGTGGGGAGGTAGAGCGTACAGCCTAAACCGGCGGGGAGGTGTGGGAAGCCAGACCAGGCGCCCCCCTTCTAGCTCCCTCTCTGCTCTCTCCTATCTTGTCCCTTTTGTCTTACTTCTCTCTATCACCTATTCTATCCCGTTGAAGAAGTTATCCTCCGTAAATGCTAAAGAGAAAAGAAATATTCCGCTCTTCTCCTCTCTACTCTTCTTCCCTTTTCTGGGATGCAGTGGGGAGGTAGAGCGTACAGCCTAAACCGGCGGGGAGGTGTGGGAAGCCAGACCAGGCGCCCCCCTTCTAGCTCCCTCTCTGCTCTCTCCTATCTTGTCCCTTTTGTCTTACTTCTCTCTATCACCTATTCTATCCCGTTGAAGAAGTTATCCTCCGTAAATGCTAAAGAGAAAAGAAATATTCCGCTCTTCTCCTCTCTACTCTTCTTCCCTTTTCTGGAACGCAGTGGGGAGGTAGAGCGTACAGCCTAAACCGGCGGGGAGGTGTGGGAAGCCAGACCAGGCGCCCCCCTTCTAGCTCTCCTCTCTGCTCTCTCCTATCTTGTCCCTTTTGTCTTACTTCTCTCTATCACCTATTCTATCCCGTTGAAGAAGTTATCCTCCGTAAATCCTCCGTAAATCATGAAGCAGATGTGAGGAAGCAGTTTAAGAGTCTGAATGCTCGGAAAGCTCCCGGCCCAGACGGTGTGTCTCCTGCCACCCTCAGACACTGTGCAAACGAGCTGGCCCCAGTGTTTTCTGGCATCTTCAACTCCTCACTGCAGGCATGTCATGTGCCTGCCTGCTTCAAGTCCTCTACCATAATCCCTGTCCCCAAGAAACCTAGGATCACTGGACTAAATGACTACAGACCCGTGGCTCTGACATCTGTGGTCATGAAGTCATTTGAGCGCCTAGTTCTCTCCCATCTCAAGACCCTCACGGCCCCCCTCCTGGACCCCCTGCAGTTTGCATATAGAGCCAACAGGTCTGTAGACGACGCCATCAACATGGCCCTACACTTCATCCTGCAGCATCTGGACTCCCCAGGAACCTACGCCAGGATCCTGTTTGTGGACTTCAGCTCTGCCTTCAACACCATCCTTCCAGACCATCTCCGAGACAAGCTTTCCCAGATGAATGTGCCTGATCCCATCTGCCGGTGGATCACTGACTTCCTGACGGACAGGAAGCAGCATGTGAGGCTGGGAAAGAATGTCTCGGACTCCCGGACCATCAGCACCGGCTCCCCTCAGGGCTGTGTTCTTTCTCCTCTGCTCTTCTCCCTGTACACCAACTGCTGCACCTCCACCCACCAGTCTGTCAAGCTAATCAAGTTTGCAGATGACACCACCGTTATTGGACTCATCTCGGACGGGGACGAGTCTGCCTACAGGAGGGAGGTTGAACGTCTGGTGTCTTGGTGCAGCCACAACAACCTGGTGCTGAATGCCCAGAAGACAGTGGAGATTATTGTGGACTTCAGGAAGCACACAGCCCCACTCCCCCCCATCATCCTGACTGACACCCCCATCACCTCTGTGGACTCATGGCATCTTCAACTCCTCACTGCAGGCATGTCATGTGCCTGCCTGCTTCAAGTCCTCTACCATAATCCCTGTCCCCAAGAAACCTAGGATCACTGGACTAAATGACTACAGACCCGTGGCTCTGACATCTGTGGTCATGAAGTCATTTGAGCGCCTAGTTCTCTCCCATCTCAAGACCCTCACGGCCCCCCTCCTGGACCCCCTGCAGTTTGCATATAGAGCCAACAGGTCTGTAGACGACGCCATCAACATGGCCCTACACTTCATCCTGCAGCATCTGGACTCCCCAGGAACCTACGCCAGGATCCTGTTTGTGGACTTCAGCTCTGCCTTCAACACCATCCTTCCAGACCATCTCCGAGACAAGCTTTCCCAGATGAATGTGCCTGATCCCATCTGCCGGTGGATCACTGACTTCCTGACGGACAGGAAGCAGCACGTGAGGCTGGGAAAGAATGTCTCGGACTCCCGGACCATCAGCACCAGCTCCCCTCAGGGCTGTGTTCTTTCTCCTCTGCTCTTCTCCCTGTACACCAACTGCTGCACCTCCACCCACCAATCTGTCAAGCTAATCAAGTTTGCAGATGACACCACCGTTATTGGACTCATCTCGGACGGGGACGAGTCTGCCTACAGGAGGGAGGTTGAACGTCTGGTGTCTTGGTGCAGCCCCCCTTCTAGCTCTCCTCTCTGCTCTCTCCTATCCTAAAGCAATGCATTATCAGGGACTGTAATATCTAGTCCTTTAACTGAATCACAATGGCTGAGTAAGGGAGGGAAGTGGAAAGGTTACACCTCACTTCTAGCTATGCTTTATATGTTAGTCAGCCCAATTCTGTGCACACTCATTCTTAATGACTAACCTCAGCCAATTGCTATTACAGTGGTTTTTTTTTCCTGCATTAAGTGACTTTACCATTAATTAATAAACGCAATATTTTAAAGTTTTTTGTAGATATCTTTGGGTATTTCACAATAATTTACTGGGTTCTTGTGCACATGAGGAAATTCTGTCCATAGACTTCTAAATAACTGTAACTGTTTTTTCATTCATCTTTCAGATACAATGTATGCATCACACATAGAAAAATAAAATGTACAATTTGCTAAAGATAGCAGTAAGTATTCACTTTTAAATAGCACATAGTACAGTTGTGCTATCAAACAGAGTAGTCATGCTCACATGTTGTTAATGCAGGTTTTGCTTTATCCACTTAGCCTTAAAAAGCAAAAAGACACTGGTAATGGTACTCCTGGTTTACTGGGATAGGGTTCGACTCCCTGTGGTGTCCTTGCTTATGGCTATAACGGACTAATACATGCTATTGACCATTACATTTACATTAAAGTAATAAACAACCATGTCAATCCAGTTACATCTATATCGAGGGTGCTTCTGATTGATGATTAGTGCTTCGAGTTTGGTTTGTAGCTTGTAATTAGCTTTCTGGTCTGGGCAAATAAAGTCTAATAGCAAAGTGTAAAGTAGGGTTAAGTGATATGTAAAAATTTGCCAACCAACAATTTTAAGTCCAACAATCAACAATATAAGATATATATACATGCATGTGCATACTTTTTGATGGGCGGGGCAATGTAATCATGCACAGACTGATTTGAACGTTTACAACAAAGAAGTCCAAACTAATTGCCATAAAAAATAAAGTCACCAATTTAGGATTTTATTTGACTACCAAAACAGTGTGCTACTTGTGCAGATGTATAATGCAAGCAAAGGAATCAAACACGACTAACTTGCATGAGCATGTATGTGTCCACCATCCAAACATTTTTTCTAACATAGGCTCGTGCCTTTCTTTGTGTCTGTTTTGAATTTCAGTAATTGAATCGCTGCACTTCGGCACACTCTGAGGAGAGTGCAAAAAAGGTGGTGTTCAAACAGTGCTGTAATTTCTATCCTGTTAACTGCTTCTATTAGCTCCATCATTGTTAGCAAACTTACTTATGGGCAAATAAATAAATCGCCCATATCATCGAATTGCGAAACCTTAGCAGACAGATGGAGAGGGATGACGTAAGAATGCACCAGCAGAACTTTATTCCTGTGGAGGCAGTGAACACAATATACAGCTGAACACTAATATTTCACCCAAAACGGGCTCTTGAGAAACTCTACAGTAACTTTTCTTTTTGTCACTCTCTGTAAACTTTAACTTCAAACTCTCACTCACTAATGTGCAAACACCACACAAAGAGAGGTTGTCCTTGTCTTCTCTACCACATTGAACCTGTGGCACAGATTATATTATGTTTCAAGGCTATTAATTAATTTGTTTTTTATTTGTTTTTATGTTTTTCACCCAATTCTTGTAGAAGCCACAGCTGAAAGGGAAAGGAACTCCATGTGACTCGCAGACCTCTACAATGAGTACAAAAGTATACAATCTGGAAATTGCAAAAATATGTCATAATGACCAAAAAAATTCCAAATGGAACACTAAATTCTGGTTGAGGGCACATTTCTAACACAATTTTGTATATGTGTTAGGATGTTACATGAGGGAAATTACAAGGCCTAAAATATGAAACAGAATGCTGCAAGAATCACATTTTAAAGTCAAAAACATGCAAAAATGTTTGCATTGATCCATGACACTGACCATAAAACATGAATAAAATAGGAAATCAGATAATTTTTATGGCAATATATCAAAACTCACTGTGGCACCATGGCCAAACAACTAGCTAACATTTAATCTCATTCAACAATCATTATTTTTGTCCCACTAGGTGGCGCTCTAACATTACTGATAAATGGCATATCAAAAATTTCTGAGCTTGACTCTCGACTCATGCCTGCGATGTTTGGGAGAGATTGGACATTTTGTTTTGGAGTGACAGCAGATTACTGCTTTTTGGCGAGTGATTGAAACTCTACGTGCCGCCATGACCACCCCGTTTCCCTGAATGTAAAAAGCTTCGCAATTTAACATCACAAAGGTCTTTAGATTCCACAAACTTCAGATCGGTCCAATCTGATGAGATCCCTTGGAGGAGTTCGTCAAAGAACTGTGCCTGGAAAGAGGGGAAAATGTCGCCAAAATTACACATTAATTTTAAAATGGCTGACTTCCTGTTGGATTTGGGATATTGCTCCAAGAGACTTTTTTGTACATCGTGGTATCTCCTATAAGCTTACCAGGTTTCAGACTCATACATAAAACACAGAGCTGGGGCTGTGTTTTTGAAATTTTGTAGGGGGCGCTGTGGAGCCATTTCGCGCTATTCAATGAAAATGATCACATGACAACAAAGCCTTCATCCGTTTGGAGGTGTGTGCTAAATTTAAGGCCTCTATATACTTGCCAAGACCCTCAAAAGCCACTTCATTTTTCATGGTGAACAGCGTTGCCACCAGGGTGCGCCGTTCAGTATAAAGTCACAATATTCGCACTGCAGCATCATGAAGAACTCACGGTGATATTCACCGCTTTTGAGGTGTCCACAATGAACCTGTGAAAATCAGTACAACAAAGTGTAAGACATGACATTTCCTCTTCCCACTAGGTGGCGCTCTTCATATTCCTGACAATGGGCACATCAATCTGTTCAGGGCGGGTCTGACATCATGCCTGTAAAGTCTGGTACTGATCAGACTGGATTTCATTGAGTTATACTAATTTGTTTCTTCATGGCGTGACATCAAAGTTCGCCATGCTGCTGGGGTCACACCCTTTCGCGAAAACTCACAGTTTTCACTGTAACCCAAGACCAACTCCTTAAGGCTTTCCTGGAGAAATTTGAGGCTGCAGATGTCACCCATCACTATACTGTACCCCAAAGTGTAAAACATGACATTTCCTGTTCCCACTGGGTGGCGCTGTCGCTGATGTCAAATATGGCAGTTGAAATATGTTCAGGGGTGGAGCCTTATCATATGTGTTCACTTTGGTCAAGGTCAGAAAATGTATGACAAAATGAGAGGCAATACGATTTTCATGGCGAGTCATCGAAATTCGCCATGGCGCCACGGCGTCACCGTATTGTGAAAACTCAAAAGCTCCGCAATTTAACATGGCCCAGGTGTGTAGTTGAGACTGTCCAAAGATGAAGCTTATACAACCAAATCCCAAGGAGGAGTTCGAAAAAGTTCGAGGCATGGAAATGGCAAAATTAGAGCCAAAATGTCACCTTCTCTTCCAAATGGCGGACTTCCTGTTGGGTTTGCGTCAATGGGCCCACAGACTTTTTTGTTCGTCTTGGCATGATACACATGTGTGCCAAATTTCATACATGTAGCTGAAACGATGTGGTCGTAGGGCTGCATTTAACAAGGCATAGGTGGCGCTGTAGAGCCATTTCCCAGTGCTCATATGTAAAACCATTAAAATACAAAATTTTTCACCAGACCTGGCATGTGTGCAAAATTTCATGAGTTTTTGAGCATGTTTAGGCCCTCAAAAAGGCCCTTGTTTTGCCTGAATAATAATAATAATAATAATAATAATAAGAAACGGAGCAGATACAATAGGGCCTTCGCACTCTCGGTGCTCGGGCCCTAATAAAAACGTTGGATCAATGCACAATATAACAAACACAGCAGTAAAGCAACTGTTGTGGTTCTGGGTGTTACCCAGTGTTTTGTGTTTAATTGATATTTCTTGATTATTTGTTATTTATGTGTCCCAGTCCTGCGTGTGGTGTATCTAGTTTTGCTTCCCCATGTCTTGTTATGTTTGATTACTCCCAGCTAGGGATGGGTATTGATAAGATTTTTACGATTCCGATTCCATTTTCGATTCTGTTTAACGAGTCGATTCTTTATCGATTCTCTTATCGATTCTTTTTTAAAAAAGGAGAACACTAAGGTCGATTAGCTTAGAACTGTGTTTTATATCTTCTCTTTGAACAAGATAGAAATTTAGGAGTAACATGGCCTTACAAACCCAACAGTGAGATCTTAAGAGATCCACAGCCTACGGCTCTTCGATGGGGTGTCACAGGATCCCCAGGAAAAAAAATTGTAAATGTAAAACAATAAAATACAGTGGGGCAAAAAAGTATTTAGTCAGCCACCGATTGTGCAAGTTCCCCCACCTAAAATGATGACAGAGGTCAGTAATTTGCACCAGAGGTACACTTCAACTGTGAGAGACAGAATGTGAAAAAAAAATATCCATGAATCCACATGGTAGGATTTGTAAAGAATTTATTCGTAAATCAGGGTGGAAAATAAGTATTTGGTCAATAACAAAAATACAACTCAATACTTTGTAACATAACCTTTGTTGGCAATAACAGAGGTCAAACGTTTACTATAGGTCTTTACCAGGTTTGCACACACAGTAGCTGGTATTTTGGCCCATTCCTCCATGCAGATCTTCTCGAGAGCAGTGATGTTTTGGGGCTGTCGCCGAGCAACACGGACTTTCAACTCCCGCCACAGATTTTCTATGGGGTTGAGGTCTGGAGACTGGCTAGGCCACTCCAGGACTTTCAAATGCTTCTTACGGAGCCACTCCTTTGTTGCCCAGGCGGTGTGTTTTAGATCATTGTCATGTTGGAAGACCCAGCCTCATTTCATCTTCAAAGTTCTCACTGATGGAAGGAGGTTTTGGCTCAAAATCTCACGATACATGGCCCCATTCATTCTGTCCTTAACACGGATCAGTCGTCCTGTCCCCTTGGCAGAAAAACAGCCCCATAGCATGATGTTTCCACCCCCATGCTTCACAGTAGGTATGGTGTTCTTGGGATGCAACTCAGTATTCTTCTTCCTCCAAACACGACAAGTTGAGTTTATACCAAAAAGTTCTACTTTGGTTTCATCTGACCACATGACATTCTCCCAATCCTCTGCTGTATCATCCATGTGCTCTCTGGCAAACTTCAGACGGGCCTGGACATGCACTGGCTTCAGCAGCGGAACACGTCTGGCACTGCGGGATTTGATTCCCTGCCATTGTAGTGTGTTACTGATGGTGACCTTTGTTACTTTGGTCCCAGCTCTCTGCAGGTCATTCACCAGGTCCCCCTGTGTGGTTCTGGGATCTTTGCTCACCGTTCTCATGATCATTTTGACCCCACGGGATGAGATCTTGCGTGGAGCCCCAGATCGAGGGAGATTATCAGTGGTCTTGTATGTCTTCCATTTTCTGATGATTGCTCCAACAGTTGATTTTTTCACACCAAGCTGCTTGCCTATTGTAGATTCACTCTTCCCAGTCCGGTGCAGGTCTACAATACTTTTCCTGGTGTCCTTCGAAAGCTCTTTGGTCTTGGCCATGGCGGAGTTTGGAGTCTGACTATTTGAGGCTGTGGACAGGTGTCTTTTATACAGATGATGAGTTCAAACAGGTGCCATTCATACAGGTAACGAGTGGGGGACAGAAAAGCTTCTTACAGAAGACGTTACAGGTCTGTGAGAGCCAGAAATTTTCCTTGTTTGAGGTGACCAAATACTTATTTTCCACCCTAATTTACGAATAAATTCTTTACAAATCCTACCATGTGAATTCATGGATTTTTTTTTCACATTCTGTCTCTCACAGTTGAAGTGTACCTCTGGTGCAAATTATTGACCTCTGTCATCATTTTAAGTGGGGTAACTTGCACAATCGGTGGCTGACTAAATACTTTTTCGCCCCACTGTAAATATTCTTCTGTAACAATAACAAAGTATAACATAAATGATTCTGTAGCAATTACACAAGAATATCCAGTAATGTCCCTGCCTACAATTAAACACATTCACTTACCGAAAATCGGGGGCATCTGCTGTGGCAAATGGGTGCAAGCCTTTTACCGCAAAATTAGTCACTGCTCGGTGACATTCGTCTATCCTGGCCTGAAAGGAGACGCTACCGGTGCCAGCGAGCGCCAGCCAGACTCTGTCTGTCTCGTTCATCATGGTCACCTAAATGCACAGTAATGGCAGGTTTTGTAATAAGGCAGATACCCATCCCTACTCCCAGCTGTGCTTTCCTCCTGTGTCTCATTCCCTCATCATTCCTTACGGTGAGTTCACACAGAACGCGATAGACGCGACCAAAAAGCACCAGATTCCCCGTAGCTGGTCACATGCACATTCGCACCTCGACGTGCGACCAACGCGAATTGGTCGCGCTTCAAAATGTGCAATTTTCATGCGCGTGAAGCAGAAATGTGGGAGGAAGTAGTGCCAGATGGTATGTTTGCAAGATAGCAGCTGTCGAACTAGCGTTTGAAGAGAGAGTCTCCCTTCTCTATTCACTGTGGAGAGCAGAGCAGCGGCGTAAAGGTCGTCCTCGCCGTACCTGGGTCCATCAGGTCCTCCAGAAGCAGTTTGATGAGTTTCACCACTTGCTCCAGGAGCTGTGTCTGGATGACGGCCGCTTTCAGCGGTACCACCGTCTTTCCCTCGCCCAGTTTGAGGAGCTGCTGTCCTGCGTCGGCCCGCATCGCCCGCCTAGACACCAACTACAGGCGCTCAATCCCACCAGCAGAGCACCTGTCCGTCTGCCTGCGGTTAGTAAAAGTGTTTAGTCCTTTATCGATACCTGTGCTAATATATGCTCATTTGAAGTCCCAGTGACTTCCCCACGGCAAATGCAACCAAATTTCTCAGTGGTGTGACTAAAGAAAATCCTAGGTCGCACCAGTGCAACCAGCCGTTCGGGTAAAAAAAAAAAGTCTCTGCAAATCTGAAAGTCTCTGTGTGGCCAACAGCAGAAAACATTATGGCCATATAGTTGGCTAAACCAATCATGAAGGTTCTGCTTAGAGTAGCTGAACGCCGCAGTACTGACTCCGCAGTGGAACATGGGAATAGAGCAGCTGCGAGAGAATTCAACATTAATGAATCAATAGTACAGAAGTGGAGGAAGCAAGAAGAATGAGTTGAGTAACGTTTGATTTATCTGACTCTTTGGTTTTGTTTAATGCGCCTTATAATCCGGTGCGCCTTATGGTCCAATAAATATGGTAACTTATCTTTTTTGTAGATATGTGCTCCAAATAAAGAATTTTGTGTTGACAAGATTGTTAGTTAATCATTTACAAACCAAAATTGTCTGTATGGAGAGCAATTTAAAAAAAAAAAGTGAACATGTAAAGCTGCAGTGTTAGTGATGCGGTTGAAAAATGTGGGTGCTTTTGCACTGGTGCACCTAAGAAACAAAGTTAGGTGCACCAGTGCAACCGTAGCAAAAAGTTAGTCTAGAGTCCTGGTTTTCCTAGCTCTTGTTTTCTTAGTTCCTAGTTACAGTTCAGTTCAATTCAATTTTATTTATATAGCACCAAATCACAACAACAGTTGCCTCAAGGCGCTTTATATTGTAAGATAGACCCTACAATAATGGATACAGAGAAAAACCCAACAATCATATGACCCCCTATGAGCAAGCACTTTGGCAACAGTAGGAAGGAAAAACTCCCTTTTAGCAGGAAGAAACCTGCAGCAGAACCAGGCTCAGGGAGGGGCGGGGCCATCTGCTGCGACCGGTTGGGGTGAGAGAAGGAAAACAGGATAAAGACATGCTGTGGAAGAGAGACAAGTACGATTCAATTCAGAGAGGTCTGTTAACACATAGTGAGTGAGAAAGGTGACTGAAAAGGAAAAATTCACTGCATCATGGGAGTCCCCCAGCAGTCTACACCTATTGCTGCATAACTAAGGGAGGATTCAGGGTCACCTGGTCCAGCCCTAACTATATGCTTTAGCAAAAAGGAAAGTTTGAAGCCTAATCTTAAAAGTAGAGATAGTGTCTGTCTCCTGAATCCAAACTGGAAGCTGGTTCCACAGAAGAGGGGCCTGAAAACTGAAGGCTCTGCCTCCCATTCTACTTTTAAATACTCTAGGAACAACAAGTAAGCCTGCAGTGTGAGAGCGAAGTGCTGTAATGGGGCGATATGGTACTACAAGGTCATTAAGATAAGATGGGGCCTGATTATTTAAGACCTTGTATGTGAGGAGCAGGATTTTGAATTCAATTCTGGATTTAACAGGGAGCCAATGAAAGGAAGCCAATACTGGAGAAATATGCTCTCTCTTTCTAGTCCCTGTCAGGACTCTTGCTGCAGCATTTTGGATTAGCTGAAGGCTTTTCAGTTTTTAGGACTTCCTGATAATAATGAATTACAGTCGTCCAGCCTGGAAGTAATAAATGCATGAACTAGTTCTTCAGCGTCACTCGGAGACAGGATATTTCTAATTTTAGAAATGTTGCACAAATGGAGGAAAGCAGTCTTACATATTTGTTTAATATGTGCATTGAAGGACATATTCTTGGTCAAAAATGACTCCAAGGTTCCTCACAGTGTTACTGGAGGCCAAGGTAATGCCATCCAGAGTAAGAATCTGGTTAGATACCATATTTCTAAGATTTTCAGGGCCGAGTACAATAACCTCAGTTTGATCTGAATTAAGAAGCAGAAAGTTAGCGGCCATCCAGGTCTTTATGTCTTTAAGACATTCCTGCAGTTTAACTAATTGGTGTGTGTTATCTGGCTTCATAGATAGATAGAGCTTGGTGTCATCTGCATAGCAGTGTAAATGTATGCTATGTCTTCTAATGTTGCTGCCTAAGTGAAGCATGTATAATGTAAACAGAATTGGTCCTAGCCCTGAACCTGTCAGGGTTCCTGGGTCGTTGACCCAGTGATTTCAGTTTGTTCATGTTCAGTTTGGTTCGCCACATTAATGTTCTCACTTCCTGTCTTTTCCCGTGTCAGCTTGTCTCCCGTGTCATTAGTCAGATTATGTTCAGCCCTGTACTCACCTGTTTCCAATCATTGTCATCATTCAACCTGTGTATTTAAGTTCCTCGGTTTCACCAGTTCTCTGTCGTGTCATTGATGTTAATGATGTATGTCTGATGTCGTCTGTATGTCCAGTCGGTCAGTCAGTCAGTCAGTCAGTCCTTTGTTCATTCATTCAGTCAGCCAGCCATTTCCTCCCTCTGTACTGTTTGCTCACTCCTTCGGCAATAAACATCCACCTTCACCTACCTGCCTGTGAGTCCAGCGTTTGGGTCCTCCTTCTCTCATCCACGACACTACCCTTGACAGAATGACACGACCCCGCGTTGTGGACCCAGCGGACCCTGAACTTTTCGAGCGGCAGGAGGCAGCGCTCCTTCGCTGGACGGAGGGGCTTCGGGGAAAACAGCGGCTCTTCGCGGAGAGAGAGCACGTCTTCGAGGGGACTCGCCTGGCTCTGGGCGGGCCTTGGAGACGCCACGTTCCCCCACCTGCTGCCTCAGCTGCACCGGAGCATTCGCCGCGGAGAGTGGGCGTCACAGCCCAAGCTTCGGCCGCTCGCTCTCCCGCCGCTTCGCTCCTCGCTCGCCCGCCAGCCTTTTCACTCTCCAGCCTTTCCGCCTCGCCACGGCACAGCGGCTACACCTCCCATCTCGGCTCAGCGGAGGCTACCGCGCCAGAGGCTCAGCCGTTTACCCGGCCCGCTTCCTCTTCCCGGGGAAAGCGGCGCACACGCCGCCATAAAACGGACTCTGTTCAGCAACTCCCGGTGGTGAGTTCCAGTGACTGTTTTCCACACCCCTCATCTGATTATCCACTTAAAACACACCACAGACTCTTTTCCGATTCATGGGGAGTTTCCCTCCTTGAGGATGATGTGGACTGGGAAGATCTTTTTTGCTCTGGCTCCCCAAAGACTGTTCAGTCAAAAACTGTAAATAGTGGTGGCAGAAAGACCAGAATACAACCCGATAGACCTGTCAGTGTCACTCACCCAGTCGTTATTTCCACTCCTATCAGTCAGCCTACACCCACTCCAGTGCCAGCTCCCAGGAGGAGGGCAGCTGCGACCCAGTCTACCTCCACACCCGCTCCTGTTTCTCGGGTGGGGGTGACTGGTGTCCAGCCACCTTCTGTGCCTGTCCCAGCGCCCAGGCTGAGGGCAGCCAGAACCCAGCCTGACCTCCCTGGAGGCTTGGAAGAGCTAACCGGTCCACCTACTACTTCACCCTTTCATCCACCTCCTGATCCAGCTTTTCACGCCCTCGCAGTATCACTGGTTAGACTAGCTGAACTGTCCCCTGCCCAGGCACCAGCCTTACGAGCCCAAGCCGTAATTTTATCTCCGTCACTAGCTCACTCTTTAGCTCAGCCACTAGCCTCACCGGCCTCTGTTTATCCGTCAGTCTCCTTAGTCCAATCAGTTCCCTCACCTGCTGTCCAGTCAGTCCAGTCACCTGTAGCCCAGTCTCCACCTGTCCTCCAGTCACCTGTAGCTCAGTCTCCACCTGTCCCCCAGTCACCTGTAGCCCAGTCTCCACCTGTCCCCCAGTCACCTGTAGCCCAGTCTCCACCTGTCCCCCAGTCACCTGTAGCCCAGTCTCCACCTGTCCCCCAGTCACCTGTAGCCCAGTCTCCACCTGTCCCCCAGTCACCTGTCCACCATCCCGTCCAGTCCCCGGACCTGCAGCCACAGCACCCAGAGCCAGCTGTGAGCCTTCCTGCTTCTCAGCCAGGGGTTTCCGCACCCGCTGGCCCGGCCGCTCCTCAGCCAGGGGTTTCCGCACCCGCTGGCCCGGCCGCTCCTCAGCCAGGGGTTTCCGCACCCGCTGGCCCGGCCGCTCCTCAGCCAGGGGCCTCCGCGCCTACTGGCCCTGCCTGTCTCCGGCCAGAGGCCTCCGCGCCTGCATCGCCCGGTCAGGCCTCTGCCTCAGCTGCACCCACGCCCGGCCCGGCCTCTGCCTCAGCTGCACCCACGCCCGGCCCGGCCTCTGCCTCAGCTGCACCCACGCCCGGCCCGGCCTCTGCCTCAGCTGCACCCACGCCCGGCCCGGCCTCTGCCTCAGCTGCACCCACGCCCGGCCCGGCCTCTGCCTCAGCTGCACCCACGCCCGGCCCGGCCTCTGCCTCAGCTGCACCCACGCCCGGCCCGGCTGCAGCCTCAGAGCCTTCGTCCGCTGCAGCCTCAGAGCCTTCGTCCGCTGCAGCCTCAGAGCCTTCGTCCGCTGCAGCCTCAGAGCCTTCGTCCGCTGCAGCCTCAGAGCCTTCGTCCGCTGCAGCCTCAGAGCCTTCGTCCGCTGCAGCCTCAGAGCCTTCGTCCGCTGCAGCCTCAGAGCCGTCGTCCGCTGCAGCCTCAGAGCCTTCGTCCGCTGCAGCCTCAGAGCCTTCGTCCGCTGCAGCCTCAGAGCCTTCGTCCGCTGCAGCCTCAGAGCCTTCGTCCGCTGCAGCCTCAGAGCCTTCGTCCGCTGCAGCCTCAGAGCCTTCGTCCGCTGCAGCCTCAGAGCCTTCGTCCGCTGCAGCCTCAGAGCCTTCGTCCGCTGCAGCCTCAGAGCCTTCGTCCGCTGCAGCCTCAGAGCCTTCGTCCGCTGCAGCCTCAGAGCCTTCAGCCTCAGAGCCTTCAGCCTCAGAGCCTTCAGCCTCAGAGCCTTCAGCCTCAGAGCCTTCAGCCTCGCCTGGCCCAGGAGCTAAACGGCCATTTTCTAGACCGCTGGCTAGGCCTCTGGCCGGGCGCCATCGCCGTCGTGGGCGGCCCACAGACCCTCTTCGCCTGAGTGGCCGCCGTCGCCTTCCGCACGGCCGGCCCCCCGACCGCCTTCGCCTGAGTGGCCGCCGTCGCCTTCCGCACGGCCGGCCCCCCGAACTGTGCCCACGTCGCCGCCGTTGCTTTCCACGCGGTCGGCCCCCGGACCAGTGCTGTCGCCGTTGCCGTCCGCACGGTCGGCCCCCTGAACTGTCTCGTCTCGGCCACGGGCCGCGTGGACGCCCACCTGAACTGTCTCGTCTCGGCCACGGGCCACGGGGGCGCCCACCTGAACTGTCTCGTCTCGGCCACGGGCCACGGGGGCGCCCACCTGAACTGTCTTGGTGTGGACTCCGTCCCTCCGTCCTGGGCCCCCTCCGCCCACCCTGTTCTGGTTTTTTTTTCTTTCTCTTTTGGCCGTCGGGTGCCGGCCTTTGAAGGGGGGGGTACTGTCAGGGTTCCTGGGTCGTTGACCCAGTGATTTCAGTTTGTTCATGTTCAGTTTGGTTCGCCACATTAATGTTCTCACTTCCTGTCTTTTCCCGTGTCAGCTTGTCTCCCGTGTCATTAGTCAGATTATGTTCAGCCCTGTACTCACCTGTTTCCAATCATTGTCATCATTCAACCTGTGTATTTAAGTTCCTCGGTTTCACCAGTTCTCTGTCGTGTCATTGATGTTAATGATGTATGTCTGATGTCGTCTGTATGTCCAGTCAGTCAGTCAGTCAGTCAGTCAGTCCTTTGTTCATTCATTCAGTCAGCCAGCCATTTCCTCCCTCTGTACTGTTTGCTCACTCCTTCGGCAATAAACATCCACCTTCACCTACCTGCCTGTGAGTCCAGCGTTTGGGTCCTCCTTCTCTCATCCACGACACTACCCTTGACAGAACCCTGTGTAACTCCATAGCTGACCTCAGTGTGTGAAGAGGACTCTCCATTTACATTAAAAAATTGGAGTCTATTAGATAGATATGATACAAACCACTGCAGCTCAGTACCTGCGATACCTACAGCATGTTCTAATCGCTCTAATAGAATATTATGGTCAACAGTATCGACAATAATCAGTTTCACCTCAACCTTGCTTACCTTTCCGTCATCACTTGGAAAAGTCCTTGTGATCAGTCCTGTGGGCCAGTCAAGTCTCTTCAGTGAATTGTCTTTCATCACTTGCTTCACTATCACTTTATAAATCTCAAAACCCATCTGTTTAAAACTGCTATTTCCCTGTGATCACATTGCCACTATTAAATTTCCTGTTTTTTTGTTCATTTATTGTATGCTATCCTTGGGTATTTTAAAATATAAATAAAATATATTATTATTATCATACAGAACAGCTACAAGCACCTGTTAACCCAAAAGGAACCATGATAAAGATGAATGAAGGTCAGCCACTGCAAAACACTTCCAGAAGGTAATACAGGTGCTGAGCAGCCAGCTAAATGATATATGTGTGTTCTTCACATACTTTTCAGCTGGGTCTTATAGATTTATATGCTGTACTGCAACAGGATTTATAATCAGTACTTTTCTTAATCTTTCATTCAATTTAAACACTGTTTTACTTCAAAGCAATTTCTCATTAGTTCAATCACATATTAATATGTTTTATGATGTCTGGATGAAGTCTGTATGGTTTACCGAAGACACATAAACAGGGTGCACCTTTAAGACTGATTGATCAACTCGGTCACCTATAACATCTCTAAGTTTGTGGCTTCGATCCTCAACCTGTTGGTAGGCAGTTCTGAACACCACATCCACATCCAGGATTTTGTTGAGAAGGTGAGAGATGTCATTATGGAGGCAGATGAAACCATGGTCTCGTACGATGTTGCATCCTATTCATTGAAGCGTTGGAGGTAGTCCGTAAGCGATTACAGGATGATCCCAACCTCAGCAACAGAACCAATCTCAGCATCGACAAAGTGTGTTTGCTTTTGGAACTGTGTCTTCATTACACCTATTTCTAGACTTGTAGTCAAGACCGCCTAATACGAGACCAAGACAAGACCAAGACCAGAGGGTATCGAGACCAAGACTGAGACCAAGACCAGAGGGTATCGAGACCAAGACCGAGACCAAGACCAAGTCGAGACGAGACCAAGACCGAGACCAAGACCGGGACAAAAAAGACTAACTTTTGTGTGCTTTTGAGGGCTGACATGATGGTACTGACTGGCCCCAAAGTCATCTGACAAAACAGCGATCACCTCCAACAACTGTAAAATATGAAATATGTAACTGGTTTCAGTTATACGTTATATATAGATAAAATTGTAACATCAAACTGAAGATTATAAACTTGAAATTGCATCATGTCCTATTGTAGTAGTACTAGCCAAATTACACTGTATGATATCAACTTCCCTAAAATGGATAAGGCCTGTCAACGCAAAGTGATATGCAGATGTTATTTAAAAGTCAATGGTCACATTTATTTAGTCAAACAACCATTTTAAGTAAAATTCTGTAATCAAACAATATAAAGACATGTGCACACCTCACATGAATCAGATGCAAACTACAAATATTACATACCAATACAAATTGTGCATTAATAAGAATAAGAACAAGTGCTTAAAAGATTCTGGCATCTTGATGTTTTCAGTGGCATGAGATTACAACACACTGCCAATGAAATCAAGCCTGTTGTTCAGTAGGGCAGGAACAATAGAACACAGACATTATGAACAAATAACAAATATCTTATGAACAAATATATAATGAACAAACAGCATATTTTCAGAGAGGAGTGAGAGAAAACAGTTCACATTTTAAAACAGTGATTGATTGCACTTCAAGAAAACTAAAGATTGCAACATCTTATAGCCTAGCCGTGCGCGGTGGGGTCTCATTAGAATGCCTCCTCTACTAAAAACCCTCTCAACTGGGGCAGAAGAGGCAGGGACAGAGAGGACCTTCAAGGCAACACTGTGTAGACTGGGGAAATGCTATTTGTTTTTTGACCAAAAGGTGAGTGCATCACAGTCAGAGTCATTTATGCTGTCTAGGTACTTGCTTATTTGTGCATCAGTGCTCGAGTCACTATCTGATAATTCTGTGTCTTCTTCTGTTGGTGCTGCAGGTCCGTCTCTGTCTACCTCTGTGATCAAAAGGTCTGGAAAAGGGTGCACACACACACACAAAGACAGGATTAGACAGGATGCTTCTAATGATGCTATAAAACCAAAGACAGTGATAATAAGTGGAACAACAAAAACAACAATAACAATAAATTATTATTATACAGTCACCTATTAATGACTTTTTAAGGTCATCTCTGAACCTCTTCAGTGCTGGTCCGGTTTCACCATTTTGGACATCTAAATCTACCCAGGTCAGTCCAAACTGGGGGTCGAGCATGGTGGCAAGGAAGTAGATCCGATGGCTAAACGGCTCTTCTGGATCCTTTTCGTCCATGCAAATCTGCCTGAAAATTCCAGAGAACCGTTTCTCTAAGGATCTTTTCAGTGCCCTGACTATAGTTACTGCCTGGGGCATTTGTACTTCCATCTTTATAAGATGATTCTTCAAGTCCAGAACAGTGGGGACCACCATGCTAATAGTCACCTGATGATCACCTTCTGTAAGGTCTGTTGCATCAGAAAAAGGCTCAAGCAAAGCACAAAGGTCTTTCAGCTGAGCCCACTCTCGGGTTGAAAACACTAAATTCTCTGTATTGCTGCACATTTCAGTGATGGCCCCGTGGTCAAGTGTGATCAGAGCCTTTAACTGTCTGTAGATGCTATTCCAGCGGGTGTTGTTTCCTGCTGGGATGGACTTATTGGAGACAAAGTGTGCCTCAAACAAGTCTTTGTGGTTACTACTGCTGTGCAGCAGGTTTGTAAACTTGCTGGTTTTGGCAATGGCTCTAGCTATAAAGACGTTCACCCGTTGACCATGGATCAGAACCTTCTGCATCCTCCCACATTGTTTCATCATCGAGGTCATCACTGCTGTCACCTACAGGGTGCTCTACTTCTGGCATCCTGACTTTAAAGGCCCGCTTCATATTGGATGCATTATCCGTCAGAATGTAGCTTATTTTATGGCCAATGCCATACTCCTCAACTATTCTGTCAAATGCTGAGGCGATTCGTTAGCCGCAGTGCTTCCCAGTGAAACGCCTACAGTCAAGCAAAAATGATTGTAAACTGTAAGAGTCCTTGTTCTTGCAGGCAGCATGAGCAGTAACTCCCAGGAAAGTACAAAGCCTCCGGTCAGACCAGAGGTCTGTTGTTATTGCTACATTTGGCTGGACTTCCAGGGCTTTGATTATGTCACCCTTCAATTTAGTGACAAGGTGAGGTATCAGCTTCTCTGTCAAGGTGGTTCTAGACACAGGAGTGTATTTGCTATCCAAGACATTCAGGAAGTGTCTAAAATGTGGATTCTCAACGATAGACAGGGGGAGAGAGCATCCAACTATAAGGTCCTGGAGGATGGACTGGGTGATGGCCTGTTGCCTGGGTGAATTTGGGGAAAATAAGTGGATGCTTGGAGCAAACAATGATAATTGAGGCTGTGTGGGATTGACCGCTATCACTGATGTTGCAGATCCTGCTTTGTACTCCAAGTACCTACAAAACAGGGAAATAAGAATCTGTAAAACATCGGTTTCTATTCAACCACAAAAACTACTGTATCTTACAAGCACAGTAATTTTAAACCTATCAATGAGGGCAGACCTTTGCATACAAAATAACCTAATCTAATCCAGTGTGACACATATAGATCATTAGGCACAACTAGTAATAATGAAAATACTGGAGTGTTCAGGGTTGCAAGACCTTAAATAACAAGAACAGAAAAACAGTTGAATGGAATCTACAAAAGACAAAATGTCTGTGCATTAACGTTGCAGGTTGCATTAAGCCTCCTCCTGCCAGTCAGCTATCAGACACAGCTGTATTGACAAGAAATGAACTACTCAATAAAGTCTGAAGTTACACCAATACAAAATAACTGTGTCTAATAATGCTAAAATAGCCCCTACACACTGGACTGGTTTAGTAGGGCAACATAGTAGAAAACACCTAAGAAAGTCATAGTCAAAGGTCCTTAAGTTCGATTAAAGAACCTTAGGACTCAGTTTTGCGATCCGTGCTATCTGGACCAGAGCCATAGACCGCTCTGATCTGGGCTTCACTGTCGAGAACGCCGCTGTTAGCCGAGCAATGTTATAGGGACACTCTTGAAACGCCCATCCTTACTTACGAGTCAGCAACCACAAAAATATGCCCATTAAAGTCCAGAACAAACCACACCATACTGGCCCTTAAAGTGCTCACTGAAATGGTTTCGATATATTTCTGCTCAATGAATTTACCAAAATACCTAAAGTTAATGAAAATTGTTTAAGTAGCTGATAGCTACTGCTAGCGCTAGCTACCTGTACATAGCATTTAACGTAACGTTAAGTTAAAGTTAAGTCTGCAGGGACGGTTGCAAAAAAACTGTCCCTATATAATTTATAATGTTTGAAGAACACATTATAAATAACAATATTACATAAACATGACCTGGTAATCTCAGGTTGGAAAGGTAGTTAGAAGAGTTTGAAGATGGATAGATGGCTACTGGCTAGCTTACCTTTGAGGGTGTTTGCGCTCCAGTTGCCTGGTGAAGGTTGAGGTAGTCCTGGCTGTCTCGGTCAAGGAGACTTTGCAAAACGTGCACTTTGCCGAATGCTTCTTTTTTGCATTTACCAAAAACTCTTTGTGTTCTATAAACGCAAACTTTATGACAGGCGGAGCTAGGGGAGGGTCTGTGCTGATGGACGTGGGTTACTGACCTGGTAGCCTGGCTGCCCCTGGGTGGGTCCGGGATGGGCGTGAGGTTCTGGGGGCGCTCTGTCTCTGGACAGGGGCCCTGGCCGGGCCTCGGGGCCTTGGGTCCTGGTTGGTGTGTTGCCGGGGTTGTGGGCGGGTGGGTGCATGGGGGCCCAGCCCTGGCACAGGGTGCCGCCGGTGC
This sequence comes from Rhamphochromis sp. 'chilingali', assembly GCF_963969265.1. NCBI lineage: Eukaryota > Metazoa > Chordata > Actinopteri > Cichliformes > Cichlidae > Rhamphochromis > Rhamphochromis sp. 'chilingali'. The sequence continues at coordinate 42,520,789 of NC_137948.1, forward strand.
GTCGAGCCACCTGGGGGGCTCTTCAACTGGTGAGGGAGGTTGTCACATCTTGCAGGAGCTTTCCTCTCTTCAGGAACTCTCTCTGCAGGAGGGGGAGATACTTGTGTTCTGAGGGCCTCTGGATGTCTGGAGTTTTGATCTCCTCCATACCTGCTTCATACCCTGGTGGACGGGGCTATGGCTCCCCACACTCCCTAGCAGATCGTTACATGGAGAAACCTTTGGAATGCAAGCATGCTGATCCACACAGGTATGCACACAGGTGTACACACGGGTATTCACAGACGCGGACTACAGCTTTCTTGGCTGCTGCCTCAAAGCACATTGTGCGCTGTCTATCTTGCGTGCTGCACAATATCGTTTATTATTTAGTATCTACTGATATTTACTGCTAGCTAGTTTATTGTGATGGTGCTGTTTTTTTTATTATGTTGCTCTTTGTTGTTTGCTTTCTCTTCTGTTTTTTTTCTCCATACAGGTGACCCAGGTGTTTTGTTTGGTTTTTTTTGTTTTTTTGTTTTTTTTCTTTCTTCCCCCCCTTCTCACCGTCTCTTCTCCCCTTTGGTTTTCTTTCTCTCCCTCTCTTTCTTTCATTCTTTCTCCCTGTCCTATCCCCCAGTCATGTCTGTCCCGTTTGTAGGAACTGAAAATAAAATAAATTCATAATTATAATAAAGGTCAACCAAATGGACCAATATGGCAAGGCCATGATGATCCACTTGGTAAAATAAATCCGCTTGGCATCTTTCTTGGCCTTAAGACAACAATTCTGATGGCTAAAGATCCAAACGGGACACAAAAAAACCCCAAAAAACCAAAAAACAAAACAGATCTTACTAGTTTTATTACGGTAAGCTGTTTCAGAAATCTATAGAAACAAATAAAACAGGTCCATTCTTCTACACATTCTCTGGGATTCATGACACTGACACTGTTTATCTGAAGATGTCATTTACATCAGTGTAGGTAGCAGTATAAGCTTTTTATAACAGTTTCATGACATTTATAGGTGAGGCAGAAACCACAGTTAATCAGCTAAATTAGCATTGTTTATTAAAAGTCAAAAACCATCATTTAGTTTAATGCATGATAGTTTAAAACCACTTCAAGAAACTGTTTAAACTTTTCTTTAGTTATATTCAAACTGTCAAAACTTGTAATTCTAAAAGTTTGCAGATTTGGTTGAAGTCTTCCTATTTAGCCTCATTCATTATATGACAATATAATGAATTCTGATGGCTAAAGAAAAAAAAAAAAAGGAGGGGGAGATACAGGAGAGGTGGAGGAAGATCTCAGCCTGGGCGTCTATTGTCTTATGTAGTCTGGAAGATGAGTGGATGGTGGGGTGGGTGCAGTTTTCTCTGTGGTGGGGTTGGGTGGACTGTCCCGGGCTCTGTGGGGCCGGGCGGCGCTGCTGCACTGGGCTCCGGTCTGGATGGGCCTGGGCCCCCTTTCCCTGGCGGGTCGCGGAGTATGGGGTGCCTACTGGGGTCAGCGGGGGAGCTGGCCCCAGGGAGGGGTCACTTGTCCCTCCCTTCCTTCCCTCCCCATCTCCAGCTGCCAGGTGATCCAGGTGATCAATAGATGCATTTTTTTTCTTTTTTTTTTCTGCCCATTCTGTTGGTTTTTGTTTTTTGCCCTTGTCCCTCTTCTCAGCTGTTTCTTTTTCCCTCTTTCTTTCTCCCCTTCAGCAAGTGAAAATAAAATAAACAATAAAAGGTGAATCAAATGGACCATTACGGCAAGGCTGGGATGGTCAATTTGGTAAAGTAAATCCGTTGGGCATCTTTCTTTGCCTTTAGACAATAATTCTGATGGAAAAAGAGCCAAACGGGACAGGCGCAAAAAAAAAACCTTAAAAAAACTTTATGACAGACGAAGTCGCTGACATTTCTGTAACTTACTGACCGGGCATACTGCTCAATCTAACGAGTTGCATTTAGTTGTGTTTGAAGGGCGCGAAAGGCGAAATAATAAAATGCCACAATGTGGAGGGATTTGAGCATGGCTGAGCCACTGTGTGTCGCTGTGTGACAGCTGAGCAGCGAAAGGAAATTAATTGAGGAGCCGGCTCTCGCTCAATGGGAGTCAACTATTCTGATTCACTACAAAGCACTCTCTAAGCACCGCTCTCAGAGCTAAAGCTTTTGCGCATGATACATTATCGAACGTTACGCTGTGTGTCATGGATACTGTTGACTCCAAATCTCCTGACCACTATGTTGACCTGAGACAGCAAGACCGAGACAGCGAGACCAAGACAAGACCAAGACCAAAGTACGTCGAGACCAAGACGAGACCAAGACCACGTAAAAGTAGTCTCGAGACCGGTCTTGAGACCAAGACCGGTCTCGAGACATCCAACTCTACCTATTTCACAAACAAGGGTCAGCTCTACAGGCAGAAACATGGGTGTGCCATGGGTTCCCCAGTTTTACCCTTCGTCGCAAACTTGTACAAGGAAGAAGTGGAAAAGCTTTGTTATCCTACCCTGGAACACCACCAAGCCATTAGTTCAGGTATGTGGATGACACCTGGGTAAAAATCAAATCTCAGGACGTACCACAATTCACGGATCACATTAACTCGATGGACCGACACATCAAATTCACCAGGGAGGATATGAAAAGTGGCAGGTTAGCCTTCTTAGACTGTGAGATTTCCATCAGTAATGGGGGACATTTCAAAGCTCATGTGTACTGTAAACCTACACATCAGTATTTAAGGTTTGACTCTAATCATCCACTGGAGCACAAACTGGGTGTCATCAGGACGCTACAACACAGAGTGAACACCATCTTCACAGACACAGTGGCCAGGGAGGCAGAAGAACAGCACATCAAGAAGGCCCTGAGTAAATGTGGTTATCCCAGCTGGACTTTTGTCAAACCTGGGAAGGCGCCAAAAGAAAGCTCCAGGTGATCCAGGAGAGAAGGACAACCGCTGCCCAAGCGAAAACCTGTAGTGATCCCATATGTGTCAGGAGTATCGAAACAGTTGAGACGCATTTTTTCTAAACACCGCATCTCTGTGGCTTTTAAACCTCAAAGCACGCTGCGCCAAAAATTGGTCCACCCCAAGGATCGGTGTTAATTGCCAGGAGGATTGGCAGGATTTATACAACCTCTGGCTAAGCGGATTGCACAACACAGAAGAGCTACCTCGTCAGGCCAGGACTCTGCAGTCTACTTACACCTACAGGCCAATGCAGTGGACACTCTTTCAATGATGAGGATGTACACATCCTGGACAGGGAGAAATGCTGGTTTGAGCGTGGAGTCAAGGAGGCCATTTACATGAAAAGGGAAAGACCATCTCTGAATCGAGGAGGGGGCCTAAGGGTACATCTGTCACCATCTTACAATGCTGCCAAGGCTACAATTGCAGCCTTTCAACTCTCTGTGAATGGTACTCATGGGCATTGATCAGTGGTGGTTGATCAATGCTCATGAGAATTTGCATATTAATGATCAAGGACCTGACCTCGCAGCACATTGTTCCTTCAGTGGGCTGGTTTCAGTCATTATGCAAATGTACTGTTTAAAAGATTGGGGAAACCTGCAGTCAGCTGAGACTGAAGAAGTCACTTGGATGAGTGACGAAATGTTTCTCCCACTGAAAATGCTACGTCCAGATGAACAGAATCAATTTTTAGGGATGTTTTATGATATTTTCTCTATCACAGTATCACTGCCCCGGGGCCTCCTCCCAGTGGGAAAAACACCTCACCCAGGAGGTGCCCAGGAGGCATCCTTTTCAGATGCCCAAACCACCTCAGCTGGCTCCTTTCAATGTGGAGGAGCAGCGGCTCTACTCTGAGCCCCTCCCGGATGGCTGGACTTCTCAACCTATCTCTAAGGGAGAGGCCAGCCACCCTTCGGAGGAAGCTCATTTCCGCCGCTTGTATCTGCAATCTCGTTCTTTCAGTTACTACCCACAGCTCGTGGCCATGGGTGAGGGTAAGGACGTAGATCGACCAGTAAATTCAGAGCTTCACTTTTACACTCAGCTCCCTCTTCACCACGACAGACTGGTGCAGCGTCCACATCACTGCGGCCGCAGCACCAATCCGTCTGTTGATCTCCGGCTCCCATCACTCGCGAACAAGACCCCGAGAGACTTGAACTCCTCCACTTGGGGCAGGAACTCATCCCGGAGTGGGCACTTCACCCTTTTCCGGCTGAGAACCATGGCCTCAGATTTGAAGGTGCTGATCCTCATTTCCGCTGCTTCACACTTGGCTGCGAACTGTTCCAGTGCGAGCTGGAGGCCCTCACCCAATGAAGCCAAGAGAACCACATCATCCACGAAAAGCAAAGATGAGATTCTGAGGCCACCAAAGTGAAAGCCCACCCCCATTTGGCTACGCCTAGAAATCCTGTCCATAAAAATTATGAACAGAATCGGTGACAAAGGGCAGCCCTGGCGGAGCCCATCACCCACCGGGAACGACTCCGACTTATTGCCGGCAATGCGAACCAAGCTCTTGCAACAGTTGTATAGGGATCGAATGACCCGTAGCAATGGGCCAGACACCCCATACACCCGCAGCACCTCCCACAGGACACCCCGAGGGACACGGTCAAATTCCTTCTCCAAGTCCACAAAACACATGTAGACTGGTTGGGCAAACTCCCATGCACCCTCAAGTATCCTCGAGAGGATAAAGAGCTGGTCCAGTGTTCCGTGACCAGAACGAAAACCGCATTGTTCCTCCTGTATCTGAGGTTCGACTATGCCAGGGTGCTGGAAAGGAGAGTTTGTCCAACTCTCCTTTCCAGCACCCTGGCATAGACTTTCCCAGGGAGGCTGAGGAGTGTGATCCCACTGCAGTTGGAACACACCCTCTGGTTCCCCCTTCTTAAAGCTGGAGACCACCACTCCGGTCTGCCAGTCCAGGGGTACTGCCCCTGATCTCGTGTCAACCAGGACAGCCCTCCAACGTCCAGAGCCTTCAGGAACTCAGGGCGGACCTCATCCACACCAGGGACTCTGCCACCAAGGAGTTGCTTAACCACCTCAGTGACCTCGCCCCTGGAAATTGGCGGGTCATCCCCTTTTCAAATTCAAATTTTATTTGTCACACACACACACAACCATACACAGTATGACATGGGGGTGAAATGCTTGTAGCTGTACAATGCCCGACCATTAAATGACAGAAGAAAAGTTCTACAATATTTACAATTTACTACAAAAATTTACAAATTAACTTAGGAATTTGCAGTAAAGAATGTGCAAATAGCAGAAGAGATTATGAAGATAAGGATTATAAATTATAGGAATTATAGGATTATAGGAAATGTGTGGTGGTGCGTGTGGTGACGTGTGTGAGAGTCCAGTCTTATAGTGACGTGTTTGGGAGAGTCCAGTCCTACACCTGGTTCAGGCCCCGAATAGCCTGGGGGAAGAAGCTCCTCTTCATTCTCTCTGTTTTGGCCTTAAGGGAGCAGAAGCGCTTCCCAGACCTCAACAGTGAGAAGAGTCCATTGTTGGGATGGGAGAGGTCCATCATAATCTTCCTAGCTTTGGACTTGCACCGCTTGGTGTAGATGGACAGCAGGTCAGGGAGCTCTGATTGAATGATGCATTCTGCCGAGCGCACCACCCTTTGCAGATCTCGTCTATCCTGCTTGGTGCTGTTCCCAAACCAGGTGCAGATGTTTGACGTCAGGACGCTCTCGATGGTGCAGGAGTAGAAGTTCTTGAGCACCTTCAGTGGCAGATGGAAGTCTCTAAGTCTTCTGAGGAAGAAGAGACGCTGACGGGCTTTCTTAACCAGGGTGTTGATGTGACAGGACCATGACAGGTCCTGAGTGATGTGGACACCCAGGTATCGGAAACTGTCCACTCTCTCCACTGGCGTGCCACTGATGATGAGGGGTTTGTAATTCCTCGCCTGCTTTGTAGTGAAGTCCACGATCAGCTCCTTAGTCTTGCTGATGTTTAGGAGGAGGTTATTCTCCTGGCACCAGGTCTCCAGGTTCCTAATCTCCTCCAGGTAGGCCGTCTCGATGTTGTCGGAGATCAGGCCCACAACAGCAGTGTCGTCAGCAAACTTGACAATGGAGGTGGTGTCGGATGTGGCTACACAGTCATAAGTGTACAGTGAGTACAGCAGGGGGCTTAAAACACAGCCCTGAGGCACTCCAGTGCTGAGTGAGATGGAGGGGGAGACTTGTTTTCCCACCCTCACTGATTGGGGTCTGTCTGTGAGGAAGTTGAGGATCCACTGACACAGTGATGAGCTGAGTCCTAGATCCGTCAACTTGGTGAAAAGCTTAGAGGGAATTATTGTGTTGAATGCTGAACTGTAGTCCACGAACAGCATCCTAACATAATTCCCTCTGCCAGTGTCCAGGTGACTCAGGGATGTGTGGAGCAGGTGAGATATGGCATCGTCTTTGGAACGATTAGTCCGGTAAGCAAACTGAAGTGAGTCGATGGTGGGAGGAAGTGAAGAAGTGATGTGATCTCTCATCAGTCTTTCAAAACACTTCATCACAATTGAAGTCAGTGCTACTGGACGGTAGTCATTGTGGCAAGCGGGCTGTTGTTTCTTTGGAACAGGGACAATAATGGACTGTTTGAAGCACGTGGGAACCACAGCTTGGGCCAGGGAGAGGTTGAAGATCTCCGTGAACACCGGTGCTAGTTGATCAGCGCAGGCTCTAAGGACCCGGCCAGGGATTGCATCTGGTCCTGCTGCCTTCCTGGTGTTCACCCTCCTGAAGGTGTTCCTCACGGCATGCTCTGTGATGACGAATGCATTTTCTTCACTGGTGCACTCCGAGCGCGCGCAGCCGTTTGTTGTTTTAATTGCTGCGGCGTCGAAGCGAGCATAAAACGTGTTCAGCTCATCAGCCAGTGAAGCATCGGCATTCATCATTGAAGAAGCTGGTCGTTTATAGTCCGTTATAGTCCGCAGTCCTTTCCACAGGCTCCTAGAGTCGCACTGTCGTAGCTGTGACTCTAGTTTTTCCCCGTAGCTCCGCTTTGCCTTTCGGACCGCGCTGCGCACGTTGTAGGACGCAGCCTTGTATAGGTCCATATTACTGGAGACAAGCCCTTCATTGTAGGCAGCGGTGCGTGATCTCAGAGCGTCGCGGATGTTTTTATCCACCCACGGCTTCTGGTTGGGAAACGTTCGGATGATAGTTCTTTCTGCTGTGTCATCCGCTAGTTTCCCGATAAATCCCACAACCGCTTCCTTAAACATGTTGATGTCATCAGAGCTGCGCCGAAACATGTCCCAGTCTGCGTCATCCAGTGCGTCCTGCAGCGCGGCCACCGATTGGTCCGTCCAGCGAGCGACCTCCCTCCTGATCCCTCCTTCATCCCCAGACTCTGCTTCCTCCTCGGAAGTCGTGTCAGTGGGATTAAGGAGGTCCTCAAAGTATTCCTTCCACCGCCTGACAATTTTCTCAGTCGACGTCAGCAGCACTCCGCCAGCACTATACACAGTGCAGGTAGAGCACCGCTTTCACCTACTGAGACGCCTGATGGTTTGCCAGAATCTCTTCGAGGCAGTCCGAAAGTCTTAAACCTGGTTTAAATCTGGGACTCTCCACCATTTGACCCTCGAACTGAAGAAGCTTCTCGGATGAGAGGTGAAACGTCTTCAAGCAAGTTAATAAAGAAGTCCAGACGCTTTTCTTTGCAAGCTCCTTTGACTACAATGACCTGGATGACTGAGAACCTTCACAGACAATTATGTTTAATATTTTTTTTTGTGGTTATTACAGTATATGTGTAATAATGTCTAAGCAATATCTCAGCTGACAAGCAGGAGGGGAAAAAAAGAAAGAAAATGACGTTTTTTTTTAAATATAGATAGATCTTAGATAGATCTTAAAGCATGTGCTAACGAGCTGGCTGATGTTCTCACTTCCATCTTCAAACTCTCCCTCAGCCAGAGTACTTTCCCCACATGCTTTGAGACCACAACCATCATCCCTCTTCCCAAGAATTCTCAGCCACCTGCCTAAATGACTATAGACCAGTTGCACTGACTCCAATCATTCCAAAGTGCTTCAAGAGAGTGGTGCTGGCCTACATCCAGAGCAACATCTCAGACACTCTGGATCCCCTGCAGTATGCCTAACGGCTCAATAGGTCCACATCAGACGCAATCGCTGCTTCCCTTCACTATTCCCTCTCCCATCTGGAAAAGAAAGACTCATACATCAGGGTACTTTTTGTTGATTACAGCTCCGCCTTCAATACTGTCATCCCACACAAACTCAGCCTGAACCCCACCCTATGTGACTGGCTACAGGACCTTTTGACTGGCAGGCCCCAAACCGTCGGGATTGGCAACAGGACTTCAGCCAGCATTATTACAAACACTGGCATCCCACAGGGTTGCTTCCTCAGCTCCATCTTCTACACCCTGTACACCCACTACTGTGTCGCCTCTAATAGGGATAACATCATACTGAAGATCACTGCAGTGATCTGTCACATCACTGGAGGGAAAAAAACGGCTTACAGGAGAGATGTGGTCGGTCTAGTGTCATGGTGTGAGGACAACAACCTCATCCTCAACACTGACAAGACAAAGGAGGTGAATGTGGACACAAGGAAAAAGAGGAGGCCTCACCAGCCGCTGTCTATCTGGGGCCTTGAAGTGGAGAGGGTGAGCAGCATTAGGTACCTGGGTGTCTACATCAGTGAGGACCTCACCTGGACACTGAACACCACACAGTTGGTCAAGAAGGCTCAGCAGCGGCTGTATTTCCTGAGGAGGCCGAGGAAATCTGGTATGTCGGCCATGATCCTCAGCAGGTTCTACAGCTGCATTGTGGAGAGTACACTGTTACACCCCTAGCCTAGGCATGTAGAGACGCACATAAGGTTGGAGGAGAGAGAAGCAAGTACCCGTCCTGGCTCCCAAACAAAAGAGCTGAAAACCAGTTATGAGTAAAAAGGTGATTTTATTTAATGTCAGGAAGCATAGCTCCAGGGTGAACCCAGGCCAAACTAATAAACAAAACCAATTAAGTCCCGCCAGAGAAAACTAACTAAACTTCCTAGCCCAGAAACCGGAGAAAACAGTTCAAAAGAAAAGGCGGCTCACCCCTTTAGCTTCAGCCTATGCATGCATAAGCACTGAGTTTATACACCAGTGGCGGCTCTCACAGAGCACGCTTACACAGATACAAAGTAACCCAAAAAGTTGGAAACCAGGGCCAGGTCCACGTCTGCTGTCAAAACTGCTCGCTCGCTTCTCTCTCTCTCCCGGCAGCTGTCAGAGTGGCTTTTTGAACGCAGTCACGTGCTCCATGGTCCAATCAGCAGCCCACTACTCTTCATTAGGGGAAGGACCTGCAGAGAATCTTGAGACACAGTTAAGAGACATAAACACAGCAGCTCACACAGACTTCTTATGGCCACAGGCCGTAACACCCCCCTTCCCAAAATCAAAATGTCTCGTTTGTAGATGTTTTGACAGTTACGATTAAAGGAAAATACGTGATAGTCCATCCGCTAATACATTTCTGTACCCTTTTTATGGCGAATTTCCAGGATGAAATCTTGCACCAGGAGAGACCATCTCATGAGCTTTTGGTTTTAGTTCTGCATTCGCATTAAGAACACCAGGGTATTGTGGCTGGTATAAACTATCACAGGTGAGGGGCTGGAACTGACGTACCTCAAAATGCTGCAATGCGAACAGCAGGGAAAGGGCCTCTTTTTCAATTGTGCTGTACCTTTGCTGATGGACATTGAATTTCTTTTAGAAATAGCCGATTGGGTGATCCACACCATGTTGATCTTGGTGCAATACGGCACCTGCTCCGCAGGCATCTACCTCTAATTTAAAAGGACGTGCAAAATCAGGGGCAGCCAGCACTGGTGCACTGCAAAGGAGAGTTTTAACAGCCTGGAACGCACTCTGACACACAGAGGACCACACGAAAGGTTTTAACACAGTAGTGAGGCTAGTGAGGGGTGCGACCACTTCTATGAAAATTTCGACAGAAACCCCGGTAGTAGCCCACCATGCCAAGAAAATGGCGGAGCTCACGCCTAGTACGAGGGGCAAGAAAATCCAGTATGGCCTGGATTTTCGCCAAAATAGGGCACACTTGTCCCTGACCCACCTGTTTCCCTAGATACGTCACTGTGGCTTTGCCAAAAATCACACTTGGCGAGATTGAGGGTGAGGGATGCCCTTTGCAAGCGATGGAACACATCTGTGAGTGTTTTCACATGCTTTTTTTTTTTTTTTTTTTTTTTTGCGCCTGTCCCGTTTGGCTCTTTTGCATCAGAATTATTGTCTAAAGGCAAAGAAAGATGCCCAATGGATTTACTTTACCAAATTGACCATCCCAGCCTTGCCGTAATGGTCCATTTGATTCACTTTTTATTGTTTATTTTATTTTCACTTGCTGAATACGGGACAGACTTGACTGGAGGAAAGGTATCGTAACGGTATCGTAACGTTCGATAATGTATCATGTGCAAAAGCTTTAGCTCTGAGAGCCGTGCTTAGAGAGTGCCTTGTAGTGAATCAGAATAGTTGACTCCCATTGAGCGAGAGCCGGCTCCTCAATTAATTTCCTTTCGCTGCTCAGCTGTCACACAGCGACACACAGTGGCTCAGCCATGCTCAAATCCCTCCACATTGTGGCATTTTATTATTTCGCCTTTCGCGCCCTTCAAACACAACTAAATGCAACTCGTTAGATTGAGCAGTATGCCCGGTCAGTAAGTTACAGAAATGTCAGCGACTTCGTCTGTCATAAAGTTTTTTTAAGGTTTTTTTTTTTGCGCCTGTCCCGTTTGGCTCTTTTGCCATCAGAATTATTGTCTAAAGGCAAAGAAAGATGCCCAACGGATTTACTTTACCAAATTGACCATCCCAGCCTTGCCGTAATGGTCCATTTGATTCACCTTTTATTGTTTATTTTATTTTCACTTACTGAATACGGGACAGACTTGACTGGGGGAAAGAAGGGGAGAAAGAAAGAGGGAAAGAGAAACAGCTGAGAAGAGGGACGGGGGAGAAGGGCAAAAGACAAAAACCAACAGAATGGGCAGAAAAAAGAAAAAGAAAAAAATGCATCTATCGATCACCTGGATCACCTGTTGAGAAAGAAAAAAGAAAACAAGCAGAAGAGAACAAGAGTAATAGAATAAACAACATCACAATGATATATGGGAATATGACAGTAAATACTAAATATTAAACATTATTGTGCAGCACATAAGATCAACAGAACACAGTGTGCTTTGAGGTAGGAGCCAATAAGGGTGTAGTTTGTGGGTGTGATCACCCGTGTGTACACCTGTGAGCATGGACGCGCTTGTTTTTTTTTTTTTAAGGGTTCCTTCATGTAATGATCTGCTAGAGGGTGTGGGGGGGCCACAGCCCCGTCCTCCAGGGCATGAAGCAGGTATGGAGGAGATCAAAACTCCAGACATCCAGAGGCCCCCAGAACACAAGAGACCAAGGAAGACCAACAGAGGGGCAGCCGCGCCACTGTCCCAGAAAGAGCTGAGGAGAGTCCCAGATGAGGGCTCACTCAGCAGCAGCGGAGCATAAGGCAGGGGGGGTTGCAGTGACGCGCCCGTGAGCTCCGCCGGCAGCCAGCTGTGCCTGAGTGACCGAGCCCCAGGCTGAGAGGTCGGGGGCACCCCACCTCCGAAGTGGCCCGAGCGAGCCCCAGGCTCCAGGCCCCAATAAGCGGCGCCAAGGAGTGAGCCGGTGTGTACCTGGATGCCCATCCCCAGACACAAAGAACCACCAACGCACCGATGTCTGAGGGAGTCCGCCACTGGCAGGGGAAGTGGTGGTGGGGGGAGATAGACCTCCAAACCTTGGAGGGCCTGAGATGTCCCCAGAGAGGTGGCGTCTGATACCCAACCTGACATATAGACACAGACAAACAGGCACACACAGACACAAACATCCATTCCCACCCTCATGCTCTCATATGCACTTACTCCACACTCAACCAACGTGGAGACAGACATAAAGAGACGCTGTACACACGATCACACTCTCCAAGCGTACTCTACGAACCAGGTCTAGGTACCCTTGCCCCTGGAGGGGGGAACTGCACCCAGACCCAGGTGGTGTTACCCTTTTCCCTGCGGTGGGGAGAGGCAGACCGCCCCGACTCCGCAGCAGCAGGGAGGCCCCACATTCCAGACCGCAGTCGGACGGCCAACTCCTCCTCCTAGCCCCCCCGCTCCAGCAGGTCACAGAGAATGGGGGTGGGAGAAGACTCCAAACCTCCCTCCACCCGCTCATTGTAGTGTTGATGCATGTGTGTTCTAAGGTGCATTTAAAACCCAGGAGGACATGGAGCTACCTGCCAGAGAGCAGCAGGTAAGCGCATAGTACCTCCTGCTAGCCCTCAATGTCTACGTGTATTTAAAATTGAGGGGTGGGCAACGACGCCAGGGGTGAGGTGTACACCCTGATGGTCTTTTGGAGTCCGTGTAGCATGCCCACCCCCAAGATCCTATATGTATGTGTAATGAGAGTGTGAGTAATGTGAATGTCTAAGTTGTGGGATAAAATTGAGGCACAGGCAGCCAGAAGGGGACAGAGGGGGTGGCCTCCTCTGCACCCCAGTGCCTACTGGGGTCAGCTCCCCCGCTGACCCCAGTAGGCACCCCCATACTCCGCGACCCGCCAGGGAAAGGGGGCCCAGACCCATCCAGACCGGGGCCCAGTGCAGCAGCGCCTCCCGGCCCCACAGAGCCCGGGACAGTCCACCCAACCCCACCACAGAGAAAACTGCACCCACCCCACCATCCACTCATCTTCCAGACTACATAAGACAATAGACACCCAGGCTGAGATCTTCCTCCACCTCTCCTGTATCTCCCCTTCCTGCAGAGAGAGTTCCTGAAGAAAGGAAAGCTCCTGCAAGATGTGACAATCTCCCCCACCAGTTGAAGAGCCTTTTTTCATATGCTCTGACTGGGTGTCTGAGTAGACGACAATATCATCCAGATACACTTCACAATTGCAAACGCTTCCCAGCACAATATTCATAAGGCGTTGGAATGTGGCGGGGGCATTGCGCAACCCGAAAGGCATGACAGTGTACTGAAGAAAATGGTCAGGAGTAACAAAAGCAGAGATGTCGGCTGCATGTGATGGTAGAGGAACTTGCCAATAGCCCTTCAACAAATCCAGCTTAGTAACAAATTTCGCAGAACCGACCCCATCGACACAATCTTCCATTCTGGGAAGAGGATAGGAGTCAGGTTTGGTCACGCTGTTCACCTTCCGAAAATCCGTATCTGGAGGAATAAATATATTTCAATAAATATTAACGTTAGCCCGCGACTTTGTTCCAGTTTAGAATTTTGGCCCACTGTGTATTTGAGTTTGACACCCCTGCAGTAGAGCTAAGAACAGCAAGACGATTTTCCAACAGATAAGAAACTTCTGTCTGGAAAAGAACACGTTTAGTGGGATTCACCCGGTAGGCATGCTGTTTGATTGGAGGGTGGTCCCCCACATCGATATCATGCTCCAGCACGGTGGTATGGTAAGGAGTGTCAGAGAAAAGAGTAGGATTATTCTCAATCAACTGACACACGTCATTTTGAACAACATCATCTAAATCCTTTAAATGTGACCTCAGATCACTTAGGATTTCAGAGTTTCTAAGTCATGCGCAGCCCTCAGCAAAACCGAAAACTAAACCATCACTTACTGGGTCATACTGGGTTTTGGAAACTGGCACCCCCACAGTCGCAACTGTTGACACACCACAAGCAAAGTAAGGCTTTATCATATTGATATGACACACATGACACTTTTTCCTTTGCTCTGGGGTGTCTATGACATAATCCGTGTCACTCAATTTTGCCTGTACTGTGTATGGACCACTGAATTTTGCCTGGAGGGAAGAACCAGGGACCAGTAGAAGTGTTAAAACTTCATCACCAACCTCAAATTTCCTTTGTACAACTTTCTTATCAAACTTCCTTTTCATCTTTCCCTGCGCTGCAACGAGAGCATGGCGTACGATTGCACATGCTTTATGCAAACACTCTCTAAAAGAACTCACATAATCCAACACATTTTCCCTAGGAGCATCTGTGTCGGACAAAAACTTCTCCTTGAGTAGTCGCAACGGGCCACGCACTGTGTGACTGAACACCAGCTCAGCAGGGCTAAATCCTAGCGACTCCTGCACGCTTTCCCTCACCGCTAAAAGAAGCAGCAGCAAACCCTCATCTCATTCCTTTTGTTATGGCCCTGGCCATAATCTGTTTTGGTAGTTGTTTTCTTTGTCTGTGCCTTTAAGTCTTTGCAGGTCCCTGAGTGGTTAGCCCAGCCGGACAATTAACAGGATTGGTTACGGAGGATCTTAGGCTCGCCCTTCGCCTGAAAGAGGTGGAGCTTGAGGCTAAAGCCAAAGAAGTTGACCTTATGCATCTCTGCATAAGGGCTATGGAGCTGGATCCTTCCCGACAACGCAATGTTACCTCTACCCCAGTGAGTAAAATTGTGAGTAAGCCTACTGATTCATTTTCCTCTGACCATTTTAATGCAAGCAAGCAAATTGCTTTAGTGCCACCTTTCAGAGAAAGTGAGGTTGACTCTTACTTTAATGCCTTTGAACGCATCGCAACTACTTTGAAATGGCCCAAGGATGTGTGGAGTTTGTTGCTGCAGTGTAAGTTGGTGGGGAAAGCACAGGGAGTGTGTGCGAGCTTATCTATTGATGACAGCCTGGATTATGAAATTGTGAAATCCACTATTTTAAGGGCTTATGAGCTAGTTCCGGAGGCATATCGCCAGAAGTTTCGGTCATGTGATAAATCTGCCAACCAAACACATGTAGAGTTTGCCAGGGAGAAGACTCTCTTGTTTGATAAGTGGTTAGCTGCTAGTAAAGTGAAGGACTTTGCTCAGCTAAGAGGATTGGTCCTGCTGGAAGAATTTAAAACGTGTCTTCCAGAGAATGTTGTTGTATATATCAATGAGCAAAAGGTGGATTTGTTGTCTAAAGCTGCTGTTCTTGCAGATGAGTTTGTGTTGACCCATCGCGTCATGTTTTCAGCTGTGCGCCGTGAATGTGCCCCGTTCTCTAAACCTGCGAGGAGTTTGAGGGTTTCTCCTAAGCGTCAAACGCGCCCTGATCAGGCTCCCATGACTGTCCGAGAATGCTTTTATTGCCATGATACTGGCCATCTCATTGCCAATTGTCCGTCGCTCCGTCGCAAAGAGCAAACTCACACATGGAAAAAGCCAAAAAGTGTTGGTTTTGTTCAGTCGGTTTCTACTCCTAATCCCGTCAGTGATGAACCAGGAAATGACAGTCTTGACAGCAGTTACCGACCTTTCATTTCACAAGGGTTCGCCTCACTGACTGGAATAGAGGAGGATCGCGTGCCGATTGTAATTTTGCGCGACACTGAGGCTGCCCAGAACGATGTGTGTTCTCTAATCAATACTTACCCATCTCTGTTTGCTGACACTCCGTCTTGCACTACTGTCCTCGAACATGACATAGATGTAGGCACCCTCCGATCACACAACACGCTTATCGTGTGAACCCTACCAAACGTGCACTTTTTCAGCAAGAAGTTTCCTACTTGCTGGAAAATGGTCTTGCTGTCCCTAGTTCGAGTGCCTGGAGTTCCCCATGCCTTTTTGTGCCGAATGAAGACAAAACCCCACGTTTTTGTAATGATTTTCGAAAAGTGAACAGTGTGACCAAACCCGAGTCCTACCCTCTTCCCCGCATGGAGGATTGTGTTGATAGGGTTGGCTCCGCAAAGTTTGTCACCAAACTGGATTTATTAAAGGGTTATTGGCAAGTTCCCCTCACTCCGTGTGCATCTGAAATCTCTGCTTTTGTCACTCCTGATCACTTCCTCCAATACACCATCATGCCTTTTGGCCTTCGAAATGCCCCTGCCACATTCCAATGCCTTATGCACATTGTCTTAGGTGGTGTCACAAACTGTGAAGTGTACTTAGACGACATTGTAGCCTATTCAGAGACTTGGTCAGAACACCTTGGAACACTCACTGAGATTTTTGAAAGATTAAAAGAGGCATCCCTTACCCTAAATCTTGCCAAATGTGACTTTGGTAAGGCCACGGTGACTTATCTAGGGAAGCAGGTGGGTCAGGGACAGGTGTGCCCCCTTCTGGCTAAAATCCAGGCTATCCTAGATTTCCCTGTGGCTCGCACTAGACGTGAACTTCGCCAGTTCCTTGGTATGGCCGGCTATTATCGTGGCTTCTGTAAGAGTTTTGCAGATGTAGTTGCACCTCTCACCAGTCTCACAAGTGTGTCAAAACCATTCGTATGGTCCCCCACATGCCAGAATGCTTTTGAGTCTCCCAAAGCTCTCCTCTGCAGCACACCAGTACTTACCGCCCCTGTTTTCACACATCCGTTTAAACTTGAGGTGGATGCCAGCGCCAACGGTGCAGGTGCGGTGCTGTTGCAGGAGGATAGGCAGGGTGTTGATCACCCAATTGGTTACTTTTCAAAAAAATTCAACTCCCACCAACAGAAATACAGTACCATTGAAAAAGAAGCTCTCTCTCTGTTGCTGGCTCTACAGCATTTTGAGGTCTATGTCGGTTCTAGTTCAGCACCTGTCGTTGTTTACACCGATCACAACCCCCTCGTGTTTTTGACTAGGATGCAAAATTCTAACCAAAGGCTCATGAGATGGTCCCTCTTAGTGCAGGATTTCAATCTAGAGATCCATCACAAAAAAGGGACAGAGAATGTAATGGCAGATGCACTGTCGCGTGGTTTTCTGAACTCCTAAGTGCCAAACATCTATAGGGGAGATGTTTGGTCTTGGGAAAGGGGGTGTTATGGCCCTGGCCATAATCTGTTTTGGTATGTTGTTTTCTTTGTCTGTGTCTTTAAGTCTTTGCAGGTCCCTGAGTGGATGAGCTGACGGCTGCCGATTGGTCCGCCGATCATGTGGTCGCATTCAAAATCCCTCCACCAGCAGTTGTCCCGGGGCAGCCACTGACAGCAGCAGCAGACCTGACCCTGGCCTCCAAAACCTGAGACATTTGTGCCTGTGACTTTGTGCGACTTTCTGAGTTCTGTATATAGTGTGTACATTAGTTTTCATTGTAAAAAGCACATTGTAAATAGCACTGGAACAGAAGGGGTGAGCTGCCTTATTGTTTTCCTTGCACTGTTTTCTCCAGTTTATTTCAGTTAGGGAGTTAGGTGTAGCGCTTGTCTTTTGTTTGATGTTTGATTTCACATAGGGTTTTAGATAGCACCTCCTCCTGACTTAGCTTGTTTTGTTTGTTATTTTGGCCTTTGTTCACCCCGGAGCTTCATTTTTGCAGTGTAGAAAAATAAACCACCATTCACTAAGAAATTGGTTTTCCCTCTGTGTATGGTTTTGGGGACCAGGGCGGGGCAATCTTTTCAAACTTATGTTGCGTTCCTGTACCCCTATATTGGGACGTAACACCTTTCCAGACTCAAGGCAAAATTTCCGCATCATAGATTTCAATGTCTGGTGAAACTGCTCGAGTGCACCTTGCGACTCAGGATGATATGTACTAGACTTCTGATGTTTAATACCAAGTGATTACAAAACTTGAAGAAAAATCTTAGACATGAAATTAGAGCCTTGGTCTGTTTGGACAGATTTCGGCAACCCAAAAGTAGAAAAGAAGTTCACCAACGCCTTAACAACGGATTTAACTTTAAGGGTGCGCAACGGAATTGCTTCAGGAAAACGTGTAGTGACGCACATCAACGTCAAAAGATACTGGTGTCCCGATTTTGTTTTAGGAAGTGGACAAACACAGTGGATAAGTATGTGCTCAAAAGGTTCCCCTAAAACTGGAATAGGGTGTAATGGAGCGGGTGGAATGATTAGGTTAGGCTTACAGCTAATTTGACAGATGTGACAAGAACAACAATACTTAGCAACGTCATTCTTCAATCCTGGCCAAAAGAAATGGTGCAGAATGTGGTGGTAGGTTTTACTAATACCTAAATGTCCAGAAAAGTTGTCATGGGCAAGACTAAGAACTTTGTGTCGGTACTGTTGAGGCACAAGAACCTGTTTAGAAACATTCCAACCTAGCTCACCAGCTACAGGCGGATACCAGATACGCATTAACACATCATCCTCAACTCTATAAACACGAGGGTACTGGTCACTAGAGTTGGCAGCTGAAAAACAACCCACAAGAGTCGGGAACTGTGTTGTGCCAAAACAAAATTATTTTTTGTTAACTTCCAAAGGAAGTTGAGATGTCACTGATGGGCTAGTAGACAGCATTGCCTCAGAGTCGACCATCAGCGGGTCACAGGTTTTACATTCAGACTCTTGCTCACCGCTAGCACAGAAAAAAGAATCAGACAAATCAATGTCACCATACTTGCGCTTGTGCGTGCGAGTTACAGCGCATGCAGGGAAAACAGAGCGTGAGTGCTCAGCAGCAGGCTCAGATAAGAAAGTATCAGGCACAGGGTTCTCAACCACGCTCAGAGTAGAAAACACTTTCCTGTTCACTAAGTCATTCCCCAGAATCATCGCAACTCTGGGCACTGGTAAATGATCGTGCACCCCAATCGTTACCGAACCCAAAACGAGCAGAGATTGTGTAGTGGCACTCGCAAAATATCCATTTTTACTCTCCAGACAAGAGCATCCGAACCACAGAAAGAGTCATCAGAAAAAGGTAAAATACCCCTCAAAGTTAGTGTCTGTGTGGCTCCAGTGTCACGCAAAATCGTGATCGGCACCCGATCCTCCTCTTTTCCGGTCAAAGAAGCAAATCCTTCCGTTACAAAGGGACGGTAGCTATTATCAAGGCTGTCACTTCTCGCTTCATTGCCAAGTGAAGTGGAAGTAGACATAGAACAAACAAAACCAACACTTTTCCGCTTCCTTGAAGTGTGAGCCTGCTGGACAAGAAGCAATGTCTGACTGATTTCATGACAATAAAAACATTTGCGATCTGACACAGGGATAGCAGCAGAATGCGTCTGTCGCTTAGGAGAAACCCTATAACTTTTGGCATGTTGAGTTGCAGAAGCGTACTCACGGCGCGCCGTCGAGAGTGCTGCACGATGAGTTAAGACAAATTATTCGGCGAGGACAGCAGCTTTAGACAGTAACCCCAGCCTCTGTTCATTAAGGTACACCACAATATTTTCAGGGAGACATGTCTTAAACTCCTCCAACAGGATCAACTCTCTCAGCTGAGTAAAGTCCTCTGCTTTACTGGCAGCCAACCACTTGTCAAATATGACAGCTTTCTCCCGTGCAAACTCCACAAACGTTTGGCTGTCGGACTTGCTACACGAATGGAACTTTTGCCGATACGCCTCCGGGACTAATTCATAATTCATCTGCAATGGAAAGACTCGCACAAACCTCCTGCGCTCTTCCTACTAATTTACATTGCAACAACAGACTCCAGACATCCTCTGGCCATTTTAAAGTGGTTGTGATGCGCTCAAAAGCAGTGAAATAGGAGTCAACCTCTCCCTCCCTAAAAGGAGGTACTAAAACAATTTTCTTGCTAGCGTTAAACTGGTCTACTATGGAAGTGTAGGGGGTTGTACTTACAGGGACGGGAACAGCGTCCTTCGCTCGAGAAGGATCCAGCTCCATAACTCATATGCGAAGATGCATGAGCTCGACTTCCTTGGCCTTAGCCTCCAGCTCCACCTCCTTCAACCGAAGGGCAAGCTTGAGATCTTCCATCACCAAACCCGTAGCAACCTGGCCAATCGGGTCAAATTTAGGGGATTGAACGGTTTTTCTACCAAACATTGTTAAATTTCTGCCTTTTTAGAATGCAACGGAACATCCACATTGAATAAATTAGCCACTAATAACAAATCTGCTTTTGTGCATCGCTCCAACGTTTCAATGGAGGGCTGTTGTGCAAAATCATCCATGTCAAACGACATCATGAGCAAAGCAAAAGAGAAACAAAACTCTGCAGACAACTAACCGCATCCAATCACTCTAGGGCCGCAAAACTCGCACCTAACGCATAGACGAATGACACTCTCCTTTTTTTCTCAACTCCCTCATGGAAAACTGCCTCCATCCTCAAAGACCCCACACACCGCCAACACGGACTGTTCACACTTCTGCCCTCGGGACAAAGGTTCAGAAGTGTGAAATCCAGAACATCTTGAGTCAACAACTCCTTCTTCCCCACTGCCATCAGACTCTTGAACAGCTGACCTATTTTAACAATAATAATAATTTTTGCACATCAGGTCATTTCACATATCAAACCAGCATATTAAGCTCATAGCTCTTTTGCACATGAATCTATTTAATACTTGTGTCCATTTATTTATTCATGCTATGTATTTTATCTATTTGTACATATTAACCGGCATCTGTGTGTGGACAGCAGAGAAAGAATTTTATTGTACAGAGAAATGCTTTTCTTGGTACACATGACAATAAACGCTTTAAATCTTGAATCTTATCAGATGCCTGAACTATGTTATCTAACTCCTTTCAACCCGGATGGCCAGTGAATCTGCTCCAAGCTCCCCCCAGGCTCCTTACCTTGGCTCAAAGCTTTCCTTCTATGGTTTTACGCATTAGCGTGCAAATATTGGTAATTCACTGACTTATGTTTGTTATATTTTACTACAGTTACGTTTTGAATTGTTTTGAAAGTCCCTAAAAAAAGTTAACAGCACATTGTAAATTGATTTGACATCTCTGACATACACTTGCAAAGCAAAAGCGCAGAGAAGAAGTTTGAGTGCACAAACATCAAAGAACAGATGATCATAAATATTAGGTTCTCTAAACACTATTCCTCCATGTGGAGAAATGGCTTCTGTGTGAATTCAGTCATTATTTTCCAACAGTGCAAGAGCAGTTACTTTGCATCATTACCCATGGCCATAACACCACATAATGACAGCATTTCACTATTCCTACAAATTTTACCCGTTAAATAGCATTCATGCAGGAGCTATATTTTCCACACTGCTTAAAGAAAAGACTGAATATAGGAATATAAACAACAAAGAGCAGGGATATGTTCCACACGACAACCGTTTTAGATATGTGCCAATCAGACTGCATAAAGATTAACAAGAATGGAACATTTACAAATGCTTTGTTTCCAGAGCATGTGGAAACAATGTGCTGCTAATGATGTTTTCCCCACTATCTTCCTGCCAGACTACAAACAGTAGTGGAGGTTTCATCATACAGTTACCAGTAAGATGGATTTCATCATCTCTAAAGGGCCATTGGAGCATTTTTGCATTTCTATACACTGAGCTTGCAGTGCATTGACCCTAGATATTTTGTGAAAAGGGTTGGCGTAATAAGCAAATGCTTCAGCCAATACCTTTTGATTAGCCTTGTCTCATGCTTTCTTTCTTTATGGTAGATTTTTGTTCTGTTTTCACTGTTTGTTTTTTTTGTTTTGTTTTGGTTTTTTTTGTTTGTTTGTTTGTTTTTCACTGTTTTCACTGAGATTTGAATTTGAATGCTAATCAATAAAATCAAATCAAATTAATCATTGTACATTCGGTACATTTCAAGAATTGTTTATTTCCCTTCTTGTGATAGTCTATAGTGTGGTGTGTCACAGACTATATGCTTTATTTTGGCATTCTCTAGTGTATCTAGTTCCCAACTTAGTTGTTTAAACTCTTAGTTTGTTGCTAGTCTGAGACAAGTAAGTAACAAATGGAGCTTATCTGGAATCTAAGTGTCCTTGTGACCAAGTGGGTGAGAACACCATTTGTCCAGAGTTTAGTCTTGTTATTGTCAGTTAACATTCTTGATTGTTTTGACTATGCCATATTTTGCACTTTTGCTGAATGATGCTAAACTGGAGCGGGAGCACAAGCGCCAGCAGGATAGATAGAGCCAATTCAGCATCAGTTTCCCCAGCTTCGACAGCAGGTGCAGCAGGAGGACCATGAGCATTGGCTTCTGGAAGTTCAAGCATCTACATCTGCTTCCTCAAGAGGACCTACTCCAGAACCATTTCCCACTACACAAGAAACAAGCAGGCTTGACTCAGAACCATTCCAGCTACTGTATGGGTATCCTGTCAGAGAATTGCCTGATTCAGTTGTTCCAAAAGAAATCCCCACAGATCAGGGCACCAATATTACTTCTAAGCTGCTCAAAGATATCCAGCTTGCTAGGAATTCAAGGTGTCAAGACCAGTCCCTATCATCCACAGACAGATGGCCTTGTGGAAATATTCAGTAAGACCTTGAAATCAATGGTCAGGAAGGTTGTGAATGAAACACAGGCAGATTGGGATCAATAGCTTCAATTTCTGTTATTTGCCTACAGAGAATTTCCTCAAATCTCTACTGGGTTTTTATTATTTCAGCTGCTGTATGGGCATCCTGTCAGAGGTCTAATGGATGTTCTGAAAGAAGCTTGGTAGGGTTCCCTTTCAGAGCAGAGATTTTGTGAACTCTCATGTTCCCAGAATGAGAGACCAACTGCAAATAGGAACTTGCTAATAATAATCTGGCTCATGCTCAACAACAGCTGAAGCATATACATGATAAAGCTTCAAGCAGAAAAGTTTTCTGTGAAGGACAGAAAGTTCTTTTACGTCTGAGAGCAGTTTTCTTGCAAAGTGGCAAGGACTATATGAAATCACAAAGAAGACGCGCCCAGCTACATATGAACTTTATTTGCCAGACTGTTGGAAGAACCATCAAGTGTTGCACATCAACCTTTTGAAAGAGGGGACTGACCAGCCATAGCACTCAACATCCCTGTGGACGGGCACAGTTATGGATGAGGAAGAACTTCATGAACAGTACTTCGCTTCTTCAAAAGTGTGTTTCCAGACCTTCATCATTTGCCATTTGAAAGATGTCAGGAGGTGTAATCACTTATGACCGAAGAACTCTTTAGCCAGGAGCCAGATCATAAACACCTCACTGACCACAAGATCACTCTTCATTCTCCAGACCAACAGCCAATTAGAGATACCACTTGCTGTATCCCAGATAAGCTATTGCCTGAGCTGAAAAATGAGCTGGAGAAGATGCTGGTTACAGGAATCATTGAGCCTTTACACAGTGAGTGATGTAGTCCTGTTGTGCTTGTCCCAAAGAAAGATGATTTTAAGCTAAGATTTTGTGTAAGCTTTTCTAAGTTAAATTCAGTATCTGTTTTCGATCCTTGTCCAGTGCCAAGGGTTGATGAACTGATTGATCACTTGGGAAATGCTAATTTTCTGACAACTCTAGAACAGTTATATTAACTGACATGACAAGAAAGTCTAGTCCTACAAAGTTCAAGTGGGCTGAAGAGACAGAGAATGCATTCAGTGGTTTGAAAGACTGTTTGTGTCAGAAACCTGTTTTGCACTGTCCAGATTTGAACCTTCCGTTTACAGTACACACAGATGCCTCTGAGGTGGGTCTAGGAGCTGTTTTACTGCAAGGAGAGGAAGGACAGCAGCAGGCCATCCAGTACATCAGCCAGAAACCTTTTCCAAGAGAAATGACGTATTTGAAAATTTAAAAGGATTTTGATTCATGTGTCAATGCATTTTTATATTTTTTGTGCTCCAGGTGCTGCTGTTTTTTTTTTTCTTTTTTCTTTCTTCCCATTGTTTTTCTTACAGTTGTGCATATTCTATTTGTGCTCTATCCTTTTATTATATTCTCCTATCCCCCTCCACTTTTTTCTCCTGCCTTTCAGCTTAGATCTTGTCACACTGTGCTATAATATAATATAATATAATATAATATAATATAATATAATATAATAACTGAAATATAACAAGGAAAACATTTTAAATAAATAAAGATAAAACAAGAGGATTATAGAGGATATCATGGTGCATTCAGATCATAATTCTGATTTCAAATGCTAGGATAAACAAAAACAAATAATAACAATAATAGAATAAACATCAAAATAAACAGTATTATAAGAGAATAAAAATCTGTGACATATGTTAATATATGAAAAATGTATGTTCATGGCTTTAACACGTTAATGGATGAGTTTCAGATTTGATCAGTTTTTTTTTTTTTTTAAATAAACTGTTCATTTCAAAAACAAGTCACATCCATATTGGTCAGTTTTCTTAAACAATGTATTCAATAATAGCTGCTGACTGTTTAAAAAAAAATAAAAACAGTGTTTTCCCCTACAGTATCTCAAATGCAAGGCAGTTTAGCCAATTGTCATCTTATCAAAGCTATGCACTGATTAATTTTGTATGGTATAGAAAAAAAAAAATTACAAAATTAAATGCTAGTGAATGTATTCAGAATTGGCCAAGAGCTATTTTAATCACGACAGAAAATAAAATATATTTATTTCAGTTCCATGACAACAAATTGGCAGCTTTTTAAAATGATTGAAAACATCAATGAATAGCAGGACCCACGGCGCTGATACTAATATTGGACTGAAACGTTTTATGATGTTGATGCTCACAGTATATATGGACCAAACTCAAAGATCTGTCATTTACTGCTGCAGTCTGCAGCACAGCCTGAGAGCTATTTTGCAAGTGCTGAATTGCAAAGGTGTGATGCAGTTTAACCAAATGCTGTATTACTCATTAAACTACAAATAAACATTAGCGGGTGGTAAAAGAGCAAGCTATATGACTTCAAGGCAGATATTTACTATTTCTTGTAAGATTCTGAGAAAAATCATCATCAGTAAAAAGTAACAGCAACAAAAATGCTGTGTGAGATTAAAAATTAATGTCCTAAGGAAACAGTATTATTTTAGTTATTATTTTAGCGACACACTAAAATGTGCTAAGTCTTATGTAAAAAAAGAAGAGTATTTCAAATTGTTAGTCTGTATGGCGTACAAAGTAAAGAACATCAGAGTGAAAAACATATTCATATTAATTCATATAATGAATGAGGCTAAATAGGAAGACTTCAACCAAATCTGCAAACTTTTAGAATTACAAGTTTTGACAGTTTGAATATAACTAAAGAAAAGTTTAAACAGTTTCTTGAAGTGGTTTTAAACTATCATGCATTAAACTAAATGATGGTTTTTGACTTTTAATAAACAATGCTAATTTAGCTGATTAACTGTGGTTTCTGCCTCACCTATAAATGTCATGAAACTGTTATAAAAAGCTTATACTGCTACCTACACTGATGTAAATGACATCTTCAGATAAACAGTGTCAGTGTCATGAATCCCAGAGAATGTGTAGAAGAATGGACCTGTTTTATTTGTTTCTATAGATTTCTGAAACAGCTTACCGTAATAAAACTAGTAAGATCTGTTTTGTTTTTTGGTTTTTTGGGGTTTTTTTGTGTCCCGTTTGGATCTTTAGCCATCAGAATTGTTGTCTTAAGGCCAAGAAAGATGCCAAGCGGATTTATTTTACCAAGTGGATCATCATGGCCTTGCCATATTGGTCCATTTGGTTGACCTTTATTATAATTATGAATTTATTTTATTTTCAGTTCCTACAAACGGGACAGACATGACTGGGGGATAGGACAGGGAGAAAGAATGAAAGAAAGAGAGGGAGAGAAAGACCAAAGGGGAGAAGAGACGGTGAGAAGGGGGGGAAGAAAGAAAAAAAAAAACAAACAACAAAAAAAAAAAAAAACACCTGGGTCACCTGTATGGAGAAAAAAAACAGAAGAGAAAGCAAACAACAAAGAGCAACATAATAAAAAAAACGGCACCATCACAATAAACTAGCAAGCAGTAAATATCAGTAGATACTAAGTAATAAACGATATTGTGCAGCACGCAAGATAGACAGCGCACAATGTGCTTTGAGGCAGCAGCCAAGAAAGCTGTAGTCCGCGTCTGTGAACACCCGTGTGTACACCTGTGTGCATACCTGTGTGGATCAGCATGCTTGCATTCCAAAGGTTTCTCCATGTAACGATCTGCTAGGGAGTGTGGGGAGCCACAGCCCCGTCCTCCAGGGTATGAAGCAGGTATATCTGAAACAGGTTACCGTAATAAAACTAGTAAGATCTGTTTTGTTTTTTAAGGCAATTGGTTAGCATGGTTTTAAAAAGTACATATATTTCCTATTCCACTTATTATTTTAAGGCAGTTTGTTTGCATTTTTTTTCATAGCAAGAATAATTAGAATTGACACTGTAACTAATTTTCTACTATTGTTTCAGTTATCTGATATACTAAGCATGATTGTGGAAATATGGTCTTGATTTAAAAAAACAAAAACTCATGTATAACACATTTATTTTGTCAATTAAAATTTTAAAACCACATTTTCAAACTGTATTTGACATTAACCAAGGTGCAGAAATACTGACATTTGCCACTGTTAACACATGCACAAAGACTGAACCTAAATACATTCATGTATGAACCTAAACATAAATATGCAAAGAATTGGATATTTTCACTATAATTGTTTACAGATTACCAAGATGATGCTTTCACTCGGCTAGTAGACAGAAATGTAAGGGGAAAACAAGTCAGCACACTTCTTTCCTTGATGGGGACACAGTTGCCGTAGAAGAAAAAAAAAATAAAAATGCAAACACAGGAGATGAATTGGACATTCTGCGATATGTTAAACATCCTGGTAAATAAATAATAATGTGATAAATATTGTGGTGACTATGCCGAGGAGGTAGACCCAAACTCAAGCGCATCATTAACGCGTCTACCTGTATGTTGTGTCAGGAAGGCAAAGTGAAGGGCAGACGGAGAGAGTAAAAACAGACGAGGGGTGGGAAAGAGGAAAAGAAAAACTACCGTAGGTGAATAAAAAGACAGAATGATGCTAAGAGAAAAATAAAAATAAAAGTAAGCGGGAGAGAAACCAATAAGAGTCAGTTAAATGAAGTAGAGAGTAGGGAGTTAGGGAAAGGCTAAAGAATAATGTGACGGGGAAGAAGAGAGAACAATATTCAACAGGCAGACAAGTGGAAACTTATACTGAATGGAAAGAGGTGGCACTCCACTATACGGCTATCTCACTTCTGAAAAGAGCACATTTTGAAAGAGGCAGAAAGACGCCCAGCTTAAGACTTTACATCTATACACACACATGCAAACATGCCAGTGTCATTCGGTGGACTTCTTTTCATTTCACTCACACACTTGTGAGAAAATCTAATTCTTCACTCTCTTTCACCTTACAATGCATACCAATTCAAGATATTTACATAGTACACCCATGGCTTTGTGTCCTTGCAGTATCCATCTGTGTCCCAGTGCTGGTCCCAAGAAAAATCCAAAATTCAAATTTGTGCACTTACTTTTAAAGCCAGTAAAGCTGTGTGCAATCGTTCCACCCTAGAAAAATAATAGTTCAAAGAATCATTAAAATTACATAGATGAATTGCATAAAAATGTGCTTGCACAAGAAAACCTTATTACTGTTCAACTCTTATGCTGTTGCATAGGCGATGGGTTCTCTACTAGAGGTAGGCCCATCGATCCAAATATCTATGGTATCGATAGCAACACTGGCATTTGAATTAGACAGATAGTAGCATGATATTTGATACTTTGTGTTTCTATGCTCTATGTTCAGATACGTAGCCCACTGAAATGTGTTAAATACATTCTTTAAAAACAAAAAACCCTCAAACATACACAAAATTGTATCAACATTTCGCATTTATTCAAAGCTGGGCCTATGATTTTGGTGGCCCCAGACAAGATTTTATATGCAGGCCAAAACACTTCCAGCACAACTACCAAATCACCCACATTGCTCATAAGAAAATGAAGATGAGCACATACACACAAACTAGAAACAGTCAAATGAATTACATTTCTTATTTTATTTTAAGTTGTATATTAACATTAATAGCAGAGCAGTAATATGAGCAGTTAAGAAAAAAATGAAAAGAATTAAAAATGATAAATATATACACTACCATTCAAAAGTTTGGACACACCTTCTGATTTAATGTTTTTTCTTTATTTTTTCTACTTTCTACATTGTAGATACAAACTGAAGATGTCAAATATATGAAGCAAGATATATGGAATTATGTAGCACTTGTATTTTAGATTCCTGAAAGTAGCAACCCTTTGTTGACAGCCCTGCAAACCTGTCAGGGTTCCTTTGAGGAATTCCTTCCTTTCTTAATGGAGTTGGGACCATCAGTTGTGTTGTGCAGAAATCAGGATGGTACACAGCTGACAGCTCTATTTGAGAACTATTAGCTAATTGGTTCTTGCCATAATGTGAATTCTAAGTTAAAGAGAAATGACAGTCCATCATTACTTTAAGAACTGAAGGTCAATCACTGAA
Organism: Rhamphochromis sp. 'chilingali'; assembly: GCF_963969265.1. Classification (NCBI taxonomy): domain Eukaryota; kingdom Metazoa; phylum Chordata; class Actinopteri; order Cichliformes; family Cichlidae; genus Rhamphochromis; species Rhamphochromis sp. 'chilingali'. The sequence goes on from NC_137948.1 coordinate 42,549,005, forward strand.
GGCCAGGAAAATTGCTAACATTTTGAATGTGTCCCCAAGTGTAGTTGCAAGAATCATGAAGCGCTATGACATAACTGGCTCACATGAGGACCGCCCCAGGAAAGGAAGACCAAGAGTCCCCTTTGCTGCTGAGGATACATTCATCCGAGTCACCAGCCTCAGAAATCACAAGTTAGCAGCACCTCAGATTAGAGCCCAAATCAATGCCACACAGAGTTCCAGTAGCAGACACATCTGTGTGAATCAGGCCTTTATGGTCAAATAGCTGCTAAGAAACCACGACTATAAGGAAAAGCAACAAGCAGAAGAGATTTGTTTGGGCCACGAACTACAAGGAATGGACATTAGACCAGTCTCAGCTGACCAGGAAACCTGCAGTCAGCTGAGACTGAAGAAATCACTTGGATGAGTGACGAAACATTTCTCCCACTGAAAATGCTTTGTCCAGATGAACAGAATCAACATTTGGAGACATTAGACAAGTGGAAATCTGTGCTTTGGTCTGATGAGTCTAAATTTGAGGTGTTTGGTTCCACCTGCCGTGTCTTTGTGTGACAGAAAAGGTGAATGGATGGTCTCTACATGGTTCGTACTGTGAAGCATGGAGGAGGAGGTGTGATGGTGTGGGGGTGGTTTGCTGGTGACACTGTTGGGGATTTATTCAAAATTATAGGAACTCTGAACCATCATAGCTACCACAGCATCCTGCAGCCACATGCCATCCCATCAGGCTTTATGTTTAGTTTGACTATCATTTATTTTTCAACAGGACAATGACTCCAAACACTCCAAATGTTAGACTGCTGTTCATAGACTTCTGTTCAGCATTCAACATGATCATTCCCCAACTCATTCACAAATGGATCTGCTGGGGATCAGCACCTCACTGTGTAACTGGTTGCTGGATTTCCTGACAGGAAGACCGCAGAAAGCATGGGTTGGCAACAACACCTCCAGCACAAGAACACTAAATACGGGGGCTCACCAAGGATGTGTGCTGAGCCCCCTTCTCTTCACTCTGCTGACCCACGACTGCACACCATCACGCAGCTCCAAATGTCTTCATCAAATTTGCAGACCACACAAGGTCATATCAGCAACAATGATGAAACCTACTACAAGAGTGAAGTTAACCATCTGGCTGAGTGGTGCAGCAACAACAACCTGTCCCAGAATGTGGAGAAGACTAAGGAGATCATCATAGACTTGGTACTGTGGAGAGGGTAAGCAGCACCAAGTTCCTGGGTGTGCACATCTCAGAAGATCTCTCCTGGTCAAAAAACACAGCATCACTGGTCAGAAAAGCCCAACAGCGACTCTACTTCCTCCTTCTACAGAGGAGAGTATCCTCACAGCTGAATCGCTGTGCGGTATGACTCCTGCACGTGGGTACTTCTCTTCCCTCCCTCCTGGACATCTACTGCACCCGCCTCATCCAGAAAGCTCTTAGCATTACAGATGACTCCACTCACCCGCCCAACAGCTTCTTCAGGAAGGAGACTGAAGAGTCTCTGGTGGGCCACACCAGCAGACTGAGAGACAGCTTTGTCCATCAGGCTGTCAGGATCCTGAATTCACTCCTTGCTCTCACACACAGGAACTCCAGACCTGCATTCAACTCTTCCCTCTGACCCCCCCCCCCCCACCCCCCCACCCCCCAAACACACAAACTCTGACCCATCACCATTGCCTTTTCACTGACTGCCCCGCCCCCACTTGCACACAAACTTGCCCACACCATGATTGTGTTGGACACTGCTGTTTAAATAATTATATGATATTGTATTGTGTTGTACATAAGACTTTATTTTTTATCGTTTTATCTTTATATTGTTTTAGTGTACACTGAGGGCCATGGGAGTATTGCGGTTTCAAATTCCTGTGTATGACTGTACATGTGGTCTTTGACAATAAAGCTGACTTTGACTCTGACTTGAAACACACCTCCATGCTGTGTGGGCTATTTGACGAAGAAGTACAGTGATGGAGTGCTGCGCCAGATGGCCTTGGCTCCACAGTCACCTGACCTAAACCCAACCGAGATGGTTTGGTTTAGAATGGACCACAGAGTGAAGGCAAAAGGGTCAACAGGTGCTCAGCATCTCTGGGAACTCCTTCAAGACTGGTGGCGACCTCATGAAACTCATGAAGAGAATACCAAGAGTGTGCAAAGCAGTAATCAAAGCAGCGGGTGACTATTTTGAAGAATCTAAAATCTAAAACATGTTTTGAATTATTTCACACTTTTTTGTTTGCTACATAATTCTATATGCATTCATTCATGGTTTTGATGCCTCCAGTGAGAATCTACAATGTAAGTAGTCATGAAAATAAAGAACTTTTGACAGGCAGTGTATGTCAACATTTTTAAAAGATATAAGTAACACTCCTGCAAATCACACTGTCAAACCTGGAATAATTTGGGACAGTTTCATAGGTTTGGTGTTAGAATAGAACACCACCTTAATGTTGTGAGAAAACATTGAGATAAAGGTAGCAAATCAAAATAGCTGTTATAAATTATAAAAGTAAAACTCATTCTAATGAAAAACACATTAGCTAAAATGAATAATAATGAATTACTTTCTAGCCACTGTTTGCCAGATGAAAATTATTGTGGCTATATTAAATTTAATTTATTCAAAATGAAACGCCAACTCTCAGTTGCTCAACAACAACAAACAAACAAAAGAAAAAGCTGCACAAAAAAACACAAGTAGCTTACAACCAAAGCTAGCCATACATTCAAAGAGGTTACTTGGTTACTACATTTGTCTATAAGTTTTTTTGTGTTGGCTAACAAGCTGACAGTAAGCATGTTTTTAGAAAAAATCGCTTATAAGTATATGATATATGATAAGTCATTATCTAAATTTATCCTGTCTTAAGGGTAAGGGTAAAATTAACCATGGTGATTTAACGTTAAATATGGTCAAATGCAACTTTGATGTAAGAAACTCATCAAAAGTTTCTTATAATGAAATAGAGTCAATAAATACATATCTTAATCTTGTCTTGGTTTTTTCTTTCTCCAATTTTATTTTATTTATTTATTAATCAAAATTCTGTATTCTGTATCTTTATCTGTAAAATTAGAGAGCAGCTCTTCGGGACATTTAAGTGGAACAATTCAAATGAAAACCCAAAAGGACAGGTAGGGATATAGAAAATGTTTCTGCAATCATCCTGAATTTATTTTGGTTTGGAGAAATTTGTATCATCTATCCTGACCTTTTACTTTGACGCAAATTAGTATTGCTCCATTAGTACTCAGTTGTAGCTGAGAAGCGTCAAAGACAATACTACAAAGCAATTCCTTAAAACAATAGTTTGTGCTCCTCTGTCAATTGGTGGAGGGTTCTTTGTGCCCCACTGAGTCCAGGGGCTATGTTTCTTTTGGGAGGAGGGGGGAGGGGGGGGGTTGCTTTGCCCTCTTATAGGGTCTCCCAAGACAAATTGGTCCTGGGTGAGGAGCCAGACAAAGAGTGATTCAGTGGACCCCTGTGCCTGAGAAAAAAAGCAAGGGACCTATGTAGCTAGGGTTACCAGAGTGCAACAATGGAGCCAGGCCTGTGGTGGGAGCACAACAGAGAGTGTCTGGTCAAAGCGGCAGCCGGTAGGGCCCTCCCTCCTATAGTGTGACTAGATATAGCTGCCTTCACCTCAATGCACAGCTCATGCTCTCAAAACTGTCTCGGGGCACACTTTCCTTATATAATCATTGCAGTAGCTTGGTTTTTCCTGGTGCATGCTGGGCTCCGCCAGGGCTGGCCTTTGTCACAAACCTATTCCTAGTCTTTATGGAAAGAATTTCTAGGCATAGCCAGGTGGCAGAAGGCTTTCACTTTGGTGGTCTCAGAATCTGCGGGCAAATACCACAGCCTTGAAAAAAAGCTTGCATGTGAATTTTCAGTCAAACTTTTGGTCAAATACACCTAAAACAATGTCTAGAATGTGAAATGTTGGTATAATGGTGCTACTTGAAGCCTGAAAACGATCGCCCATAGAAAAAAAAACGAGCAAACAGCAGTAGCAGACGTCCTGACTGGATTCTACGTTAGCATAGATCCCTCCAGAGTTTTGTGCACACGGTTTAGGTAAAAATGAAAAAGGTTGAGGTTTTACATTTAGTTCAGTATTACCTGTTGCCTGTGTCTTTGTCTTTTGGGAAAATACTTTACACAAGTAATGGCTCAAAGAGGATTTCTTTTTTTTTTTTTTTTACTGTGCTGCAATTTTTTACTGGATTATTTGTGCCATTAATTAGTGTCAACTAATTTTTATTTGATCTCCACACAGGATATGCTTGTGAAGATGGAATATGGGGGAGAGCAGAAGTGCGTTGAAGTTCCACAAAGAGATGAATGAAGGACATGCATATTGTATTGAAGAAATAAGTGATGAGAATGCTGTTATTTGCATTTACCATGTCAGACCTTTTGATAAACAAAATTCTAATGAAAGTGAGAACATGTATACTGTTACATCTTTCAGAAAATGTTTTGAAATTGTGGTGCACAGTTCAGAATAAATGTTTTTCAAAAACCATTGCATCTTGTATAGGATAAAGGTCTAGTCATCTCTTAGTTTACTCAGATTGCACAGAGTGTATATTTGTTAATAATTTGAATCATTTTGGATAAGGATAAGTGTAAGATAATGGGGAATTTCAGTTTTTACTTTATAATTTGTTTAGCGTAAGATTTACAGTTAAATTGTATTTTTTCTTGCCTTATTTAATTTTTACGTACTGTTCCTTTAACACACGGTAACTGTGCACGGGGGGAGGGTTCGCGACAGGCAGTGTAGAGCTACGGGGGCTTTAACTAGCTGTGGAGAAAAACAGTTTCTTACCGTGTTTGCAGTGTACTGGAACATTCAAATGGATCACTGTATTTCAAAACTGTGGAAATAAATGTTTGCCTGTTTGTTTTTCGACAAGCGGACTTTGTGGATTATGCTCAACTGCACTAAGACACGCGTACGGCCCGACTACCAGCTAGTGCTTCCGCAGTGATACATCTTTTTAGTAAATGTTTATTTCCAAAAGAAATTTCTAGAAGTTCAGAACAGTAAAATTCCCACTTTTTAGAATGAATTAGAAGATAACTCTTACGTAGTTAAACTAAAATACTCTTTGAGAGTTAATATATAAACTCTTAACACCAAGTGTTAAATTATCAACTCCAGACAGATTTGGTGTTTAACACTAAATCAGAATTAACGTACCAACTCTCCAAAAAGAGTTAAATTAACACTCTCTGGTGTGGACCCATATAGACACTTTAATAGTGTTGAAATCAAATCCGACAGTGTTAATTTGGACATGCTGGATTTGCTGTGTTCTCAGCCAGAAAAGGGTGTAGTGTCCATTCCAGGTCAGAGACAAGTTACTGCCCCAAGTAGAAGAATTTAGGTGTCTGGGGGCGTTGTTCATGAGTGAGCAGTGTGTGACTGTAAGATTGACAGATAGATTGGGACTGCAGCTGTAGTGAAAAAAAAAAACAAAGCTCTTGATTTACCTGTTGATCTATGTCCCTACACTTACCTATGGCCACAAGCTTGTTGTAGTGACCTAAAGAAGAGACTGCAGCTACAAGTGGTGGAAATGAGCTTTCTCCAAAGGGTGGCTGACCTCCCTTAGAGATGGGGTGAGGGGCATAGCTGTCCAAGAGAGGCTCAGAGTAGAGCCATTACACCTCCATATCAAAAGGAATCAGCTGAGGTGATTTAGGCATCTCGCAAGGATGATTCCTGGGCATGGTGTTTCAGGCATGTTCAACGAGAGGAGGCCCTGGCACAGACTCAGGACATGCTGCAGAGGTCTCGGCTGGTCTAGGAACACCTCGCGTTTCCGTCAAATGAGTTGGAGGAGGTGACTATGAAAAAGGAGGCTGCTACCCTGCGACTCTGTCTCCGCAGGGGAAGAAAATTGAAGAACACTTCTTTCTTTCTTTTTTTGGTTTTGCTAAGATGTATTTAACATGTATGTCCATAAGATTCATTAATTGAAGTCTGCTTTGTGCTGTTCTGGATTGTTGTGGCCTATATTCTGCCTGTCTGATATCTGTCAGAAGGTGTTTTTCACCTGCACAATGAGAATTAAATTTTTTCTGAAGTGCAATCCAGGCACTCCTTCATAAGCAGAAGCTTTAGGTAGTGTCAGTAAATATCCAGCATCTTGTTGATCACTCACCACCTTTCAGACAGGCCACAATACTGGGCACTGCTCTGTTTGATCTGATGTATCCACAAGGGACTGTAATTTCTCCATTACTGTTCAACTTGTACACCTCAGACTTTGAGTACAACTCATGGTCATGCCACCCTTAGAAATAGTATGACTGTTCTGCAAGGTGGCCCCACAGTGGATGATTTTGTGGAGTGGTCTGAGAGATGGTGATATACTTCAGGAAACAGCTGCATGGCCTGTATAGATCATAAGACAGAGGCTGTATACAAGTCGGAGATGAAAATGCTTATCTCCTTAGGAACCTAAATGTGGTGGGGCGTGGCTTGCGGTGCCGTGCAGGGAGGGCGGACGCACCTGCATGGCATCCGCAATCATGCCCCACCTACTTAAATACTGTAGTGGGTCCTGCGTGTGGTTGTTGTGGTTGGTACGTTGAGCTGGCAGCGGGAGAGCTGCAGCTCTGCGTGTATTGTGGACAGCAACCGTAAAGTATTAATAAAGAATGATTAAAATACCACTGGGTCTGCCGTGGTCATTTACACTAAGATTCTTCAATGTGTGTAGAAAAATGTTGGAGCACTATACATAACTTACTGGAAAAGCAATGGTGCACTTTCTCTGATAGACTGGTTTACCTCCATTGACGCAAGGACAGACACTGGAACGCTTTCATACATAAGTTTTATTCCCATTTATTTTTCACCTTACAATATTATTATTATTATTACTACTAGTACCAGTAGTAGTAGTAGTATTAATAGTACTATTTCAACTTACAAAGAATTTTCCCACATAGGGTAATAAAGTATTTCTTGCCTTAATTTTATCTTACATTAGCTGGCATCTAACTACAGTCATCTCTAAAGCTACCATTTTAAGAGTGCATACTATACAAAAGTAGGCTGTAAACAGTGATAATAACAAATCACGGTACATCCAACTGTACTTGTGAAAGGTAAGCTGTGAAATGGTTAAAGGTTTGTCTATCTGCAAGTGAAGGTTCAGATTAGTTGAAATGTGACAAACTTGACAGTCAATTATTACTTCTACACATATACGGATGCCATACACAATGCATTGTTTTATTTTTGCATTTTGTGTATAAGCAGAATAAGGCTGAGGGGGAAAGTGGCAGATGGTGCGGACATCATTATGGCACAGTGGCTTCATTTGGCCTTTATATTTTGACTCAAATGGAAAGTAGAGCTTTCACAGAATAATGTAAAGAAATCTTATCTTCCTTTCCACTGATGAGTCTTCTGGGGGTTCGGCCCCATTAGATCCTGTTAATGGCTCATATTATGTGTCATTATAGGCATATTTGCAGTGCCTTTTCTGCACCCTGTACTTCATGGATCCTCTTGTCCCAGTATTGTAAATCCATCTAACAAGATCTAAAAGTTTAATGTGTTTAGGCAGAGGACTGTCCCTCCATGAGGCCTGGTTCTCCTGGATGTTTCTTCTTGTTAAAAATGAGTTTTTCCTTCACAACATTGCCAAGTGCTTCTTCATAAAGAGTGACCTAATTGTTGGACAATTATTGTAGAATCTTTACCTTACCATATAAAGCACCTTGAAGTGACTTCAGTTGGTGCTTTATAAATAAAACTGAATTGAATGAAAGAATCCATCACCCACGCAAAGGTGGGCTGACCTTTGTCACCGATTCGGTTGGTAATTTTTACGGACAGAATTTCTAGATGTAGCCATGTGGTGGAAGGCTTTCACTTTGGTGGTCTCAGAATCTCATCTCTGCTTTTAGCAGATGATGTGGTTCTGTTGGCTTCACTGGGTGATGGCCTCCAGCTTGCACTGGAACGGTTCAGTGGGAATCAGCACCTCCAGATCTGAGGCCATGGTCCTCAGCCAGAAAAGGGTGGAGTGCCCACTCCAGGTCAGGGATGAGTTCCTGCCCCAAGTGGAGGAGTTTAAGTATCTCAGGGTCTTGTTCACGTGTAACAGGAGAATGGACCGGGGGATCGACAGATGGATTGGGGCTGTGGCTGCAGATGCTGTCTGTCAAGATGTTTGACAGATGATGTCTGTCGTGGTGAAGAGAGAGTGTAAAAGTGAAGTTCTCAATTTAACGGTTGATCTACGTCTCCACCCTCACCTATGGTCATGTCTCACCACGAGGAGGCACCGGGGCAGACCCATGACACGGTGGAGAGATTATACAGCTGGCCTGGGAACGCCTTGGTGTTCCCCCAGACAAGCTGGAGGAGGTGGGAGAGGGAGGTCTGGGCTTCTCTGTTTAGGCTGCCTCCCCCGACACCCAGATGAGCAGAAGAAAATGGGTGGCTGAATCAAAGAGTTGTTTAGCTGTTTCTGTATCTGTGCCATATAGATTTGTTTTTCTTTGCTTAGCATCTGTTTGAGCATCCGTGACCATACAGCAAAGTCCCACTGAGACATTCCAGTGATGAAGACAACTTAATAAATAAAATCACCACAACAAATAAATTTACAAACTTATGTACACAAGTGCAGTGCTGGAAAGAAGGTGGAATGTTATACAACAATGTAGTTGCATGTCATATTTAGTAGCTTTTGTGTCAAGTGGTTCCTCATCTCTGTGTTTGTCAGTTCTTGCTGGGCACTTTTTGCCTCTGAATTTTGAACTTAGGGACAAACCTCTTATTTTCTGTACTGCTCAAACGTCTCTTTTAGTATTGTGAACCATTAAAAACCCATGAAATGCTGTACAAAAATAATGCATTTTTTACTCATAGTCTCCCTACATTGTACATATTCCATCCAAGTACAAATTGGCTGAATGTGTCGGTAAGTGGTGCGTTGAATTGTCTATTTCAGGTCTGCCCAGGCGGTCTTTGCAGAGTGCTTATTTTACATGTCATCCAGTGTGCTTTTACAGATCATTGTTTGCGAATGGAATGAACCTCCTCCTGAGTACTTGTCATTTGTAGTGTGAAAAGCTCTTATCTGGTGCCCAGCAAGACTCTAGAAAGACAGACAATTACTGGCAAGAGAGTGGCAGCAAACAAGAGATGAAACAGGGGAAGACAGAAGAGGCTACTTAAGCACAAATGGTGGGGTTGACAATGCAGGGAAAAGGAGCACAGAAAAGACAAAACAAAAAAGCAGCGTGTTTGTTTTGTAGTGGAATAATTTTGAGACAGATGTGTTGATGAAAGAAAAGTAATGGAGAAGAGAAGAAAATACATTTTGAACAGATAGACTGCAGGTAAGAGTGGTAGACATGGGAGTAGAGAGCAATACAGAAACTCCCTTAATACTTCAACTACAAAAACTGTATGTGACAAAAAACTGCAGGTTTGAAAATATCGTATAGATCAGCTTAAAATGGCTGAGGATGCAATGAGATACACATGATTATTAAACTTTAAATGTCTGTCATTTTTGAAAACTTTTTAAAGGTCATGTCATTAGTTTTCAGTTCTAACCATTTGTTAAGTCTAATTGTTGAATGTTGTCATTATGTTCTTAAATTTGTACAGTCTTGGTTTAAGCAGTAGGATCAAGACATTCCTTTGATCCTGAGCACCTCTCCAGCCACTCTGTGCTGGGGGAGGTTTTATGCAGAAACATCCTATCTGAAAGATCTGTTTCTTGTGATGTTGCTTCCTGCTTTTATGACCCTTTTGGTCAGCAGGAGGTCTCTCACACACACACACACACACACACACACACACACACACGCACGCACACACACACACACACACACACACACACACACACACACACTTTCTTGCACATGCATACATGTGCACACACATACACACACATAGTGCCTTGTCTTTGTAACCAAGGGGGGTTTACCGAGGGAGGTGCTGTGATGTGTATTGTGTGAACTGTAACAGTTTGTCAATAAATAGCTGCGAGGGAAGCTGCTCTTTGAAGGATTTTGGGCATGAGACAGGTTAGGAGCGTGAGCTCCAAGAGCTGGTTCTTGACCAAAGACTTCCCTTGCTAGCAAGTAAAAGATGTTTGTCTTGTTTTTGTCGTTAACGAGAATAAGTTTTGTGGAAACACAGACCCAACATTTATTTGGTCCTTCGAGCCGGATTTGAACCAGCGACCTAAGGACCCAATAAATGTTGGGTCTGTGTTTCCACAAGCCCCGCTGGTTTAGAAACTTATTCTCGTTAACGACAAAAACAAGATGAACATCTTTTACTTGCTAGCAAGGGAAGTCTTTGCTTGGAAGCCCGGCCGAGCGGGTACTAAAAAAGTACCTGTTACCAGGTACTAAGACCTAACGGAAAACACTGTGGCAAACCGTGATGAGTCGATCCGAGTAAGTACTAATGGAAAAGGGGCTATAGGGTGTAACTATCTTTATCCTTGCCTCTGTCCATTCCCAACCACTTAATTTTGTAAAAAAACGGCCAACTCTTTCAGGTTTTTGTGGTTTTTCCATCTTACCAGATGCAGCTTTCTGCACCATCTTTGCAGCATCCTCATATTTGTTACCACACTTTATGTGTTGAAGTACAATTTCACTAACTCATCTTTTGTGGAGGGTATAGTAGCCGAAGCAGAAACAACAAAATTTAGACTTTTGACTGGTACAACCTTTTCCTTTTTTCACTCTCTCTCATACACTGTGTTTGCACAGACATGGAAGCAGCTGCCTGTACCTGTTCATCTGCTCTGTGCCACACAGTTACTATATTATAGTATTGCCAACAACTTGTTTAAATCCAAAAAATGCTGCCCCCATTTTGTGATGTTATACAGTCAGTACATGGAAAATATGAGCATTAACAGCTTTAATCTCCACAGTTTATCATCAGTAACATTTATCCCTTTGTTTTAAGAAGTGCCTCCAGCAGTGAGTTTACTGCGGTTGTTCCTGTTTCTATCATTTCTTTCTTCCTTTTTGGGATCTGCATATTGTTGTTGTTGGTAATAAGACCAATGTTTTCTTTATTTTTAATAACTGTTTTCTACTTTTAGCTATTGACTATAATAGTAAGAGTTCAAGACTAATGGTGTATCATGTGAATGTTGTAGAAAGGTTGTGTGAATGTTAAGCTGGTCATTTTGAATTATGATATGTTAATTATTTTGAATTCATTTGTATTTATTTTGCTTTAGAAAGAATGCTTCATGTCATTTTATTTATTTTTGTTTGGGATTAATTTGATATATACGATGTATATGAGTGAATGAGGGAATTGTAGCCCAGAAATAAATGAGCTGCTGAGCTTGAGCTAAACACTGTTCTTTCTATAAATCAACAGGTTTTTTTTTAATATAATTGGCTATACAGTGCTCCCAAGCCTGTGGGCCACTTGGTGCCAGTCCAGGAATTGTAATTATGCAGTTTGCCCCTTTTTTTCTGTTTTGCGAGCATTTTTTTGTACTATACAATGAGTAAAAAACATTTTTGTTATTTGTTCCAACGTGTAGCCTGAACACATATTTCCTAGTGGCACTGTAATGTATTTCTGTACTAAATTCAGTAATTTACACAGTTCTAGTTCTTTGACCCAGTGTTTAGTGTTGTTAGTCTTTTGAATATTAATGTGTTATTGTTTTCTTTTTGAGAAATGGATTCTTGATTTATTTCTCAAAAAGAAAACAATAATTTAGTTTTGAGAAATTCAAAGGGTGTACCCCGCCGCTCGCCCTATGACTGGGATAGGCTCCAGCACCCCCCGCGACCCTGAAAAGGATAAGCGGAAGCGAATGAATGGATGGATGGATGGATTCTTGATTTATTTTTGCCTTTATTTTGTGATTTCATTCAATGTCTACTTGTGTCTAGTATTTCCCAGAGCTTTCTAGTTTAGTGATTAATGTTTATCAGTGCTTCTGTTTGTTTTTGGGCTCAGGCTGTCTTGGTCTTGCCTCTGTGTGCACCCTAGCATCCCGTCTATGTAGTCTTTGCTCCATGTTTGTTTGCCTTGTGTTTCCCCAGCCCAGCCATGTCCACATGTCTGTTTGGTCCCTCTGTAGCCTGTCTCTGTAGTTTGTCTTGTTTCCCGTCAATCATGTCTCTGTGTTTATTTTTGTCTTTGGTCTATTTTATTGTGATAGCCTCTCATTTCGTGTGTGCTATGTTCAATTCAATTCAATTCAATTCAATTTTATTTATATAGCGCCAAATCACAACAAAAGTCACCTCAAGGCGCTTCATACAGAGAAAAACCCAACAATCATATGACCCCCTATGAGCAAGCACTTTGGCGACAGTGGGAAGGAAAAACTCCCTTTAAACAGAAAGAAACCTCCGGCAGAACCAGGCTCAGGGAGGGGCGGGGCCATCTGCTGTGACCGGTTGGGGTGAGAGAAGGAAGACAGGATAAAAGACATGCTGTGGAAGAGAGACAGAGGTTAATAACAGATATGATTCAATGCAGAGAGGTCTATTAATACATAGTGAGTGAGAAAGGTGACTGGAAAGGAAAAACTCAATGCATCATGGGAATCCCCCGGCAGCCTACGTCTATTGCAGCATAACTAAGGGAGGATTCAGGGTCACCTGGTCCAGCCCTAACTATATGCTTTAGCAAAAAGGAAAGTTTGAAGCCTAATCTTAAAAGTAGAGATAGTGTCTGTCTCCCGAATCCAAACTGGAAGCTGGTTCCACAGAAGAGGGGCCTGAAAACTGAAGGCTCTGCCTCCCATTCTACTTTTAAATACTCTAGGAACAACAAGTAGGCCTGCAGTGCGAGAGCGAAGTGCTCTAATAGGGTGATATGGTACTACAAGGTCATTAAGATAAGATGGGGCCTGATTATTTAAGACCTTGTATGTGAGGAGCAGGATTTTGAATTCTGGATTTAACAGGAAGCCAATGAAGGGAAGCCAAAAGAGGAGAAATCTGCTCTCTCTTTCTAGTCCCTGTCAGGACTCTTGCTGCAGTATTTTGGATTAGCTGAAGGCTTTTCAGTGAGTTTTTTGGACATCCTGATAATAATGAATTACAGTCATCCAGCCTGGAAGTAATAAATGCATGAACTAGTTTTTCAGCGTCACTCTGAGACAGAATATTTCTAACTTTGGAGATGTTGCACAAATGGAAGAAAGCAGTCTTACATATTTGTTTAATATGTGCGTTGAAGGACATGTCCTGGTCAAAGATGACTCCAAGGTTCCTCACAGCGTTACTGGAGGCCAAGGTAATGCCATCCAGAGTAAGAATCTGGTTAGATACCATATTTCTAAGATTTTCAGGGCCGAGTACAATAACCTCAGTTTGATCTGAATTAAGAAGCAGAAAGTTAGCAGCCATCCAGGTCGTTATGTCTTTAAGACATTCCTGCAGTTTAACTAATTGGTGTGTGTTATCTGGCTTCATGGACAGATAGACCTGGGTGTCATCTACATAGCAGTGTAAATGTATGCTATGTCTTCTAATGATGCTGCCTAAGGGAAGCATGTATAATGTAAACAGAATTGGTCCTAGCACTGAACCCTGTGGAACTCCATAATTAACCTCAGTGTGTGAAGAGGACTCTCCATTTACATGCACAAACTGGAGTCTATTAGACAGATATGATACAAACCACTGCAGTGCAGTACCTGTAATACCTACATCGTGTTCTAATCACTCTAATAGGATATTATGGTCGACAGTATCGAATGCTGCACTGAGGTCTAGCAGGACAAGCACAGAGATGAGTCCACTGTCAGAGGCCATAAGAAGATAATTTGTAACCTTCACTAAAGCTGTTTCTGTGCTGTGATGAGCTCTGAAACCTGACTGAAGCTCTTCAAATAAGCCATTCCTCTGCAGATGATCTTTTAGCTGTTTGACAACTACTCTTTCAAGGATTTTTGATATGAAAGGAAGGTTGGAGATTGGCCTATAATTAGCTACGACTGCTGGGTCTAGAGATGCTTTTTGAGTAAAGGTTTAACTACAGCCACCTTGAAGGCCTGTGGTACATAGCTGATTATTAAAGATAGGTTGATCATATTTAAGATTGAAGAATTAATTAATGGCAGGACTTCTTTGAGCAGTTTTGTAGGAATGGAGTCTAAAAGACATGTTGATGGTTTGGAGGAAGTTCAGTTCAGTTTTGCTTCCTGCTCCTTGTCACTCAGATTATATTCAGCTGTGTTTCCCAGGTGTGTCCTCTCTGCCCTGATTCCCTCTTTTATCTACTGTTCATTGCCAAGTTGTTGTCATTTAATCCCCTTCGGCATTGTGCTTTGTGTTTCTGCAGTAGTGTTTAATTCCTAGTTTCTAGTTCTAAGTTTGTGGTATATGCCTTCCATGCCATCGTTTTGTATTTTGTATTTAGTTTCCTGTGACGTTCACGCTTGTCTCCAGAGTCCTGCACTTGGGTCCAACTTCCTGCTTCTGCACAGCAAGCTAATGACAATTTAAACTTTTTATTGCCTTTTAAAATCTGTTTTGCTTTGATGATTTTAAAGTGTCCTGTTTTATTCATTTGTAATGCTGTTGTTGTAGTTGAGATACTGCTGTAGGAAAAAAAATATTCCAAATATGTGATAAATGTAAGCAATAAGTATCTCTTACCTTTTGATAATGAAAAACACACACCCAGTCTGTGATGGCTACAGCTACTCACAGATATCCCACATTTGAGAGAGAAGCTTACAAAAAGACTAGTAGACTGACAAACACTACATATCCACCAGTGCAAACTATACAAAGATAAGTGTACGCAGAAATTCAATGCTAAGTTGACCATGTCCAAAAAAGTCTGCAAGATTCTGACTGATCCTGACACTGATCCCACATTTTGACTGGGACCAGCCTCTCCCACTGACACAAAGCAGACAAACAGAGCACATCTGATTCCACATAACAAGAGTAATCCCATCACTTTCTCTCTCAGATACAAATATAAACATACACACACACACACTGGGATTTTGAAAATAGTGTTTAGGTGATAACCATGTTTTTGGAGAAAAAGTTACTGTCTCTAACAACAGTCGAAATATATATACAACATACAGATATGGGGTATAATTTAAAATAATAATAATAATAATAATAATTTGGTGGCTGTAGGTCAGGAGAGCAGATCATCTAGACTGAATAAGTTCATACATGAAACATAATAATGTCATGGCATATCAATGTGATATGACAATTAACATGTAAAATAAAACACAAATAAATTAGTAACTGCAGAGTTCCAAACTTCCTTTGAGGAGTTTCATGCCATGGGTTTCCATGACCAATCACCTCCCATATGTGTAATATGTAAGTGGCCCAATACTTTTATCCATGTAGTGCCGGGCTGGGCAAGTAATTTTCCGAAAGGGCCACATGAGAAAATTGGAGCTGTTGTGGAAGGCTGTACCAATAAACTGAACTCAATTCTGCAGAATATCAATTTTATTGCTTTATAGGCTTATAGGTTCTTCACAAATGTCTCAGTTCCTAATGATTGCCCTTCAGAAAATGAACTGCCTGCCCTCTGATACGGTGTATCTGGTAGTGTCTCGGTTGCAGAACATTGTTGACTAATAAGCATATACATGGAGTGTGTACTCAGTGGAAGCTTCAAAAGCCTTTAAAGTTTCTCAGGAGCAACTTTCTAAGTGTAAAATCATGGCTGGATAGTGTATAGAACTCCAAACACTTTGTTAACACTGGGCAGGCAGCAGGGATAGCTCAGTAGGTAAAGTGGTCGCCCCATGATCGGAAGGTCGGCGGTTCGAATCCACTTAACGGCTACCCTGAGGTACCCCTGAGCAAGGTACCGTCCCTACACACTGCTCCCCGGGCGCCTGCTTAGTGGGCTGCCCACTGCTTCACTGAGTGAATGGGTCAAATGCAGAGAAAAACAAGTAATTTCCCCATGGGGATCAATAAAGTATCCATTATTATTATTAAATATCCACAGCATGGAAGATAATTCAGAGAGAATTTATCCTTCATCAAACAGTGCTTCTAACTTCAGAACCTGCCAAGGTTCAGATGATTTTTGTCTTATTATGTGGTGATATGTAATACCAAAGAGGGTCTTTATCACTTTGTCATGATTTTGGTTTTAGACTCAGGGTTTTGAATTCTGGACTTGTTTATTTTTAAATATTCACAGTTTGAATCTTGAAAAGCTTATTGTATAAAATGTTTATCTTTATATATTTTTAAACATGTCCGGGTACTCCAGCTTCATCCCACCATCCAAAGACATGCACTTTGTGGGGATAGGTTAACTGATTAATCTAAATTGCCCATAGGTGTGACTGCGGGAGTGAATGTGAGTGCAAATGGTTGCCTGTCTCTGTGTGTTAGCCCTGCGACAGACTGGCGACTTGTCCAGGGTGTACCCTGCCTCTCGCCCTATGACAGCTGGAATAGGCTCCAGCGCCCCCCGCAACCCTGAAAAGGATAAGCGGATGCGAATGGATGGATGGATATTTTTAAACATTTACAGACTTTAATTCTTAGTTCCAGTTGCTCCAGTTTGTATGTAAGTTTATTTGATTTTTTATTTATTTATTCCTCTCTGTCTTGTTTTGGGGCTCTTATATTCTTGAAGTTTATATTATTGTTTTTTTATGAACGTTAGCCAATAAACTACTTGTCTTCTGTTTACTTGATTTTCCCTGTCTAGGTCTGGTTGACTGTATCCATGGCCGTGATTGCCACAGGACACCTTATGAGTAATGGGAAGAAGCAGGCAACGTCTGACAAGACAACATAATGCTATATCAGTCAAGTTAGCAGTCTGAATTTCTGACAGGTAAGTGAATCACCTGTAATTAACCTCAAGTGCCTTGATTTTATCCCTATAGATACACAAGAAGGTTATATATATTGTGCGTGTGTGTTAAAACAAAATTCTGATATCTGAACATACTGATAAAATGTAATAAATTCAAAATTAAATAAAAAAATGTATATTATATTGAAAAATTATAAATATTATAATCATATCCATCATAAATATTATATTTTTATTATATTTTTGTGCAAACGAGGCTTTGCTATAAGAAGTTGAAACTGAAACACAGGGGAGGCCAGAGAAAAGTTCCAGTTGGCTGTCAAAGGAAAGCCTCGACTGTCTGGGTTGTTTCAGCATTGTCTCATCTTACTGGTGTATGCATGATGCAGCTCATTTTCCCAGACACACACACATGCACTTGCCTGTCTCCAGAAGCATAGTATTATTGTATTGTATTATTGATAGAGAAGCAGTCAGAGAGTGATGTTTTGCACTGGAGCTGAATAAATCAACACCATGAATAAATCACCAAATCAAACCATATTTACAACCAGGGAAAGGCCATCAACCTTATCCTGTATCATTCACACAATCTCTGTTTTTCCTCCTCGTCTTTTCTTATTAATTACCTTTCGCATCTCTTCGGTTTCTTTGTATTCCTGTCTACCAATTACTCTTCTATTTGGTCTCTTAGAGTGATATTACATCTGCAATAATGTTACCAACTTAACAAATTATAATCATCCAGCACTAAATGATTTCATGAGCTGATTTCTTCCATTAGGTTGAAATCCATTTTCTGTAAAAAAAGTAAAAGTAAATTAAAAATGTGTGTGTAAAAACGCCTGACACACTTTTTAATTACATTTTTGCTTTCCCCAGTGCAAGGAGCTCATCCTGTACATGTAGCATGCCTTTTGCTTTCCAGGGATTTGAACTGTGGTTATCACATTGTGTCTGAGAATCATACCTTTAGACCAATGAAGCAATGCAAAATTGATAAAAATAGAAAACTCGATTTTTAGATAGATGTCAAATTTCTCGTGAGATTGTGTCTTTATTTGCTTCATTTTAGTTCAAGATTTAATAGATCAAAAGCTACTATGATCAGTTCAGTTTCACTCATGACGGCAAAGCCACTCAGAAGCACCAGCACACAAAAATAAATGCAAACAACTCTGCTGCCCACCAAAGATACTCTTAAGTGCTTCCTTTTTCCAGCTTTTTAAAAACCACCTCCACTTGGGATGGAATTTGTCACTAGGCAACAAAGAAGGTAACAAAAAGGTAAACTTTGTCTTTTAATAATGAGTATATGCTGCCATTCATAGACTGTTTTGTTGTGTTTGTTGATTTTGGGATGAACTTTTTAAGTGTTAGTCTTTTCTACAATGCCAGTGCCCTTTAAAAATACCATCCAATATTTCTTTCTTAATAGGAACATTTGATTTATTTAGCATGTATATAAAACATAACAGGTCGTGAATGATGCTTTTTAAAGATGACTTTACATATACCATTTGGCCTGTTCCATCAGCCTATGAACTTCTACACTGATGGAAAAAATTAATTAAATCACTGAATCAATGCTTAGGAATTAAAAAAAAATGTAATTAACAAAACTAATTGAAAACAGGTTGCAGAACAGTCAGAACATTCAGGTCAGAGATTATCAACACAAATAACTGTCAGGGCCGTAAGGTCGGTGTGTGGAGTACACTCAAAAGCAGACAAAAACCAGGCGTGAAAACAAACTTATTTTAATTTACTTGTTTAATTAAGGCTGAAAAGAACAGAGAACCAAAAAGACAGGATGGAGCTAAAATATAAGTGAACGGGGAAAGCTAAACTAACCTAAACACAAAGAATACAGAACATAAAACCTGGACATGGGAAACACTTGAATATAATAACCTGAAATGTGGCACATGGTGAACGGAGACATAGCGTAAGGAGAACAGATGATCTGACAATAAACAGAAGGAAACTGACACAATAAATCCACACGAGGGTAATTAGGGAGAGTGGAAACACATGGGAACACGGCTGAGATGAATAGACCTAATGACAAACTGCACAAAGGATGTGAGACGGTCAAAGTAAAACGGGAAACACTAAGATGAATGCTAAATCACACAACTTAATCTGGGAGCCGGGAGGAAGGAACACTCATGGAAACTGGAGAGACTGGGAAGACAATGGGGGAGAGACAGAAAGAATGGAACATGGAAAACAGTTGACGGAGACGAAACAAAGAAAGCAAAGGAAAGAGGGACGTGGAGGGAGAGAGAGGGACATGACAAGCTGTGGAGCACATGAAAGTACAGACAGGGGAGACAAGAAATAATAAAGAGACAGCAACACAAAAACATGAAATACAAATAACATCAGAAAACAAAAGGGAACTAAAACTCAATACTGAATAATAGAAAACTAAAACATTACAAAACACAATACACTCAACATGCTGGGTCAAATGACCCAGAACCATGACGAAGATTAAATATTTGGGCTCTGCAGCAATAATGCTGCCGCTCCTCACACAGATATCACTTGAACTTAGAGTAATATTCATTATTAACTGTTATTGTGATTTCTTTTTTGTTAGGGTGGGAGGAAATTTAACCATACTAAAGTGACAATGACAGTGACAGCAGGGGAATAACCTTTGACTGGCTTATCTCCACCTTTAATAAATCGTGACCAAGATGTTCTGTAGAGACAAATATTTTAAATTACTTTAAATATATTTCATGCAGTATCAATCAATTATTTGTCATTATAATGCAATAAACATACATTCTCTATAGATGAATAAATCATCATTCCTTCAAATAAATATTTTTCATTTGAAGGAATGCCAGGAGAACAACTCTAAGGTCTGACACATTACAATAACCTTTGACTGCTTAGTGAAAAAGACATTTATCATACTCAACATTTCATTGGCACATAATAGTTTATGTGAGTGTGAAGATATTTCATCTGTGGTATTCTTCACTCACTAGGACACTCAGAGTGGAACCATTATAACAATGCTTTGGCCACTGTCGCCACTCTGTTTTCTTTGTATTATTGTAGGGTCTATCTTATAATATAAAGTGCCTTTAGGGAACTGTTGTTGTGATTTGGCGCTATAAATAAAATTGAATTGAACTGAATTGAATTGAATCAAATGAGGGAAGGGGGGCACAGCCAGATTAACCTTAGTTACACAGTCACACACTCTAAAGTAGGAAAAACTAAATTATGTTAAGATGCTAAACATGCTTTCTACAATGCAGCAGTAAAGAATTCCACTTATTCTCTGTTTATCATCCTATTTCACCAAAAATATGTCTCACGTGTGTTGACCCAAACAAAGAAGCCCAGCAGGGCTCATATCAGGGGGAATCAAGCCAAGTTCAAGTCACAGTGGGGATCTTATGAGGAGAATCAGATTGCTGTTCTCAGCTCAGCATGAGGAGAAAGGAACCCGCCTCCCTTCTAGTCCTCACCATCGTTCAAAGGAAGACTATCAGCGGAACTCTACAACAAGTGTAATGCCTTGTTTGTCAGGAGGGGGACTGGGTGATGAAATACTTAAATATTTTAAAAGCAGCAGAAATACAGAATTAAATTAAAATTTCTTAAATTTAAAACATGCATCACATTTAAACCTTGGCCTCAGAGTCTCTTATTTGTGTGCTGGGAATTTTAACTGTGAAATGTAACTGCTGTACAGTTAAGGAAATGGTTAACAATAGTCAGTTTACTGGCCACCACTTCTCTGGCTTGATTGGTATTTTCAAATTCAAATTCAAATTTTTATTTGTCACGTACACAGTCATACACAGTACGATATGCAGTGAAATGGTTAGACAACAGCTCGTGACCTAAAGAAAAAAAGGAAAGGGCTATGAATAAGATAAGAAATAAATATGAAAAATTTAAGTGTAAATTTAACTAGGAAGGAATAAAATATAAAAAATTAAGGTTAAAAATGAAATAACTGTACAACACAAATTAGAATGAAGGGTAAATTTAACTGGGAAAGAATAAGATAAAATATGTAAATTAAAGTTGAAAATAAAATAACTGTACAACAAAATACACAATACACAGTATAGAACTATATAAGAATGTATGAAGAAATATAAATAAATAAATATATATATATACACACACACAATAACAGCAGCTGTACAAGTATTAACTGGAAATGAAGAATGTAGTGACCAGTGTTGTGCAATCCACATTTGTCTTGTGCAGTGCAAATATGCTTAAAGTGATTTAAGTGATAACAATGTCCAGAAAGTCCAGTGTGTGTGTAAGAACCATATGTGTGGGTCAGTACTGTGTGGTGGTGTGATTGAGAGACCGTATCGCCTGCGGGAAGAAGTTCCTCCTCAGTCTCTCTGTGTTGGTCTTCAGGGAGCGGAATCGCTTTCCTGACCTCAACAGAGAGAACAGTCCGTTGTTGGGATGGCTGAGGTCCTTCACGATCTTCCTGGCCTTGGTCCAGCACCGCCTGCTGTAGATCGAGTGCAGGTCAGGGAGCTCGGAGCGGATGGTGCGCTCAGCTGACCGCACAACCCTCTGTAGAGCTTGTCTGTCCTGCATGGTGCTGTTCCCGAACCAGGTTAAGATGTTTCCCGTCAGGATGCTCTCTATGGTGCACGAGTAAAAGTTCCTGAGCACCTTGGAGGGCAGTTGGAAGTCTCTCAAGCGTCTGAGGTGGTAGAGACGCTGACGGGCCTTTTTCACCACGGTGTTGATGTGACAGGACCATGACAGGTCCTGCGTGATGTGAACTCCGAGGTATTTGAAGCTGTCCACTCTCTCCACTGGGCACTCGTTGATGACGGGGGTCTGGTAGTTCCTCTCCTGCTTAGTGCTGAAGTCCACTATCAGCTCCTTTGTCTTACTGACGTTTAGAAGGAGGTTGTTCCTCTGGCACCAGTTCTCCAGATTCCTAATCTCCTTCAGGTAGGCCGTCTCGTTGTTATCAGAGATCAGGCCCACCACGACGGTGTTGTCAGCAAACTTGATGATGGTGGTGGAGCTGGTAGTGGCCACGCAGTCATATGTGTACAGAGAGTACAGCAGGGGGCTCAGAACACACCCCTGGGGGGCTCCAGTGCTGAGAGTGGTGGAGGCTGAGACATGTCCGCCCATCCTTACTGCCTGTGGTCTGCCAGTTAGGAAGTTGGAGATCCACTGACACATAGATGAGCTGAGTCCCAGATGCTCCAGCTTGGTGGTGAGTGTGGAGGGAATTATGGTGTTAAATGCAGAGCTGTAGTCTATGAAGAGCATTTTAACATAATTCCCCCTTCTAGTGTCCAAGTGAGTGAGTGATGTGTGGAGGAGATGAGAGATGGCATCGTCTGTGGAACGATTTGGACGGTAAGCGAACTGTAGTGGGTCCAGTGTGTCTGGTAGTGAAGAAATGATGAAGTCTCTGACCAGGCGTTCAAAGCACTTCATCACTACTGACGTGAGGGCTACAGGGCGATAGTCATTGAGAGAAGTAGGGTGGGGTTTCTTCGGGACAGGAACAATGATGGACTCTTTGAAGCATGTGGGGATCACCAACTGAGATAAAGAGATGTTGAATATCTCAGTGAACACAGGAGCTAGCTGGTATGCGCAGTCTCTGAGGATACGACCTGGGATGCCGTCTGGTCCTGCTGCTTTCCTGGTGTTCACTCTCTTGAAGGCTCTCCTTACTTCATGCTCGGAGATGACGAGCACGTTTCCAGTGCTGGCAGTATCTTCCTGTCTGCAGTCGTTAGCGCCGCTAGCACTAGCATTGTTGGAGTCCTTAGCTGCAGCCTCGAAGCGAGCATAGAAAGTGTTCAGCTCGTCTGCCAGAGTCACGGCCGCGTTCGTCATACCGGTTGTTGGTGCTTTATAGTCCGTTATTGTCCTTAGTCCCCGCCACAGGCTCCTAGAGTCACTCTGTTGGAGTTGTGACTCTAGTTTCCTCCCGTAGCGCTGCTTCGCCTCTTTCACCGCCCTCCGCACGTTATATGACGTGGCTTTGTACGGGTCCATGTCCCCCGTCATGAGTCCCGTGTTGTAGGCAGCGGTGCGGGATCTCAAAGCGTCGCGGATGGTTTTATCCACCCACGGCTTCTGGTTGGGAAATGTTGCGAAAGTCTTTGTCTCCACGGTATCATCCGCTAGTTTCCCGATGAATCCCACAACCGCTTCCGTAAACACATTGACATCATCATCGGAGCTGTTTCTGAACATGCCCCAGTCTGCGTCATCGAGTGCGTCCTTTAACACGGCCACCGATTGATCAGTCCAGCGCGCGATCTTCCTCTGAACCGGAACTTCCTGTTTTAGCCTTTGTTTGTATTTTGGCATGAGGAAGATGGCGGCGTGATCGGATTTGCCAAACGGAGGGCGGGATTGTGCCTTGTAGCCGTCCTTGACCGTAGTGTAGCAGTGGTCCAGTGTCCTTTCACCTCTGGTGGGGCAGGTGATGTGTTGATAAAAGTTCGGCGCTGCGCGTTTGAGGTTGGCACTATTAAAGTCCCCCGTCACAATAAGCGCAGCGTCCCGGTGTTGTGTCTGGTGCTGTGTGAGTGCCTCATGCAGCTCGCATAAGGCGGTGACCGTGTCTGCTTGTGGTGGAATATAAACGGCACTTACAATGGCCGATGTAAATTCCCGAGGTAGATAAAAAGGACGACACATGATGGACAGTAGTTCCAGATTTGGTGTGCAGGAGCATGTGAGAGGAACAACGTTCGCACTGTTGCACCAGTTGTTGTTCACCATTAAACACAGGCCGCCTCCCCTTGACTTCCCCGAGTCCCGTGTCCTGTCCATGCGGTGAACCGAGAAGAACTCGGCCGGCTGGATGGCGTGGTCCGGCACCGCTGGGTTCAGCCATGTCTCGGTGAAGCAGAGGAGATTGCAGTCCCGAATGTCTCTCTGGAACTTTATCCTGGCCCTGAGGTCATCAAGCTTGTTCTCCAGTGACTGGACGTTGGCGAGCAGGATGCTAGGCAGAGGTGTGCAGTGTGCATGAGCTCTCAGCCTGTTCCTGACGCCGGCTCGCTTCCCTCTAGGCAGCCGCCGCTTCCCTTTGTTCTCCCTCAAGATCTCACTCGGCCAGCTCGGATCCGGAGTTAAAAACTTCGAATTGTGAGTACATTGTATACCAATAGAAACAAGAGTGTCACTGTCATACCTAATGTACCCAATGGTGATGATTTTGCCGATTTAGAAACGCTGAAAACTAACTTAAAAAACAAAGACAAAGAAAAAGTGGTCGAAGCAGTCGTGACGGCAGCCGACCTCACCGGCGCCATCTTAAAAAAATGAGGCCAATTCATCTTACAAATGAATGGGCCTAATTTGGCCCATGTATGCTTTGGCAATGTGTCAAATAACTATTCCATTCCAATAAAGCACCCAGTGAACTGATTTAAATGGAAATGAACTGAAAATGCATCCACCAGGAAAAAACAATGGATTGTTGAACTAAGAGGAACCACAAGAAAAGTGGATACAACAAAGTGGCTCTGATCCATAACTATTTGGAACTGATTTTTATGCCCTTTCTCAAGCAACCCTCCCAAGGACCTTTGTCTCCTTCCAGGTCAAGGAAAAATAATAACAATATAAAGACTGTTGTTGTGATTTGGCGCTGTATAAATAAAATTAATATCAATTTTCCAAGCAAACGTTACCAAAATATGTATATATTTTTTAAAAAACAACTCATAAATATATATTTTAGTGGTGACAGACTTTCTGAACCCACCTTATGGTTCTTTCTTTGCTTCTCTGTGTTATTCTCTTCTTGTAAATCTGCTGCATTTTCTTTATTTTAGACATGGTTGAAATTTTAGTGCAGTGCTTCCTACACTGTCGACATTTAAGGGCTGGTCTTACATTTAAATCTCTCTGGACTGTTTTGAGCAGAGGTAATTAATACTACTAAGGGGAACATAAAAAACTTAAGACAGCTTGAATCAGCAGTTGGTCTGCATTGCATTACTTTAGCAAATTGTACCTCTGAGAAAACAAAATGTGTATGGCATTTCTCTTTAGATTAACCAAACAACATGAGAGTGAAACTGTCTTTATCTCTTTCCCCGTCATCCAGCATTTTGACAATTAAGCAGAACTGATACCACATTTCAAAAAAAATGTCATAGATATGAAACCACGTGAGAGAATGACAGACTAGTGGAGAAGGAGTTTAGGATAAGAGGGAATGAGTAATAAGGTCTGAAGAGGTAGTCAGCAAGGGACTAAAAGATAAACCTGAGAAGTCTCCAAGGGGAGAAATGAAGGCAGTACAAGAGAAGGAGTGAATATTTGAGAAGGAAAAAGATTCATGAGGGCTTCAATAAAAAGCTTCAGTGAACACAGCACAAACAGACATGCCTCAAGGTCTCTCTCTCTCTCACTCACACACACACACACACACACACACACACACACACACACACACAGCAGGGTGAGCTGAAATCAAGCATGTTTATTCAAACTCTTCCTCCTCATCAGAGAATCCCATCATGCATTTCACTCCAGTGGTCTTGCCCTGTCAGAGTATAACAAGCTCTCCTCACCACATAGCAGCCCATACAAAGTCACAACAGGCAAACAGTGCTTGACACAGACACAGTATACAGTATACACAGAGTAGAAACATATACACAAACAGAAAAGTACAGAAAAAAGCAATAACTAGTAACTTAATACTTAAGATAAAACCTAAATTAGTTTTCTGTACAGTATAAGTTCTGCACAAAGTGACTAAAGAAAATAAGCAAAGCACGAGAAAGAGAGAAAGAGAAAACTGTCTGTTGTAAATGCACAGATAACTTACCAGTGAAAAATGTTGTTCATAGAGTTCAAGAGTAAATCTTCCAGGAGCTGATGGGTCTGTCGTCTATCTTGCTCTAGAAGAAAGTCAACGGTAGCTGTCGACAGCTTTCAGATTATACTATTGTTTCGATGCTGCTGTCAGCAGGATCAAAGCAGATGTTTGAATAACAAGGACTATATCAGCTGCAGTTGAGGTCACTTAGTTGATGTTCTGGGTGATTCCTCAAAAGGTTCCGGTACTGTCACACTTTTATGCTGTGATATTTAGATGTTGGCTAAAAGCATTACAGGCAGGTCAGTTCAAGTCAATTAGACTCAGATAGAAGGAACTGTTCCACCTTGTCTCAGTGTCTTGATATAGACAGTTTTAGGCACTTTTGGATGTCTTTCAAGCAACACTGTGCAAGCTGAGAATCTTTCTTGCTTCAGTTTTGCTAACACTGCATTGTGAATTGTGAAATAAGCCCCATGCAAACAACAAGCTGGAGTGTGTGAGCAACCCAAGAGAAGATTCTGGCATTTCTTCCGTAAGCTTTTTCATATAATTTCCTTTGTCTCGATTAAAGAGGAGTGGGAAAAGGAATTTGGAATTTCCCTATCGGAAGATTTTTGGCAGGAGGTCTTACGCAACATAAATACGCTCTTTATTAATTCCCATCATTCTTTGATTCAGTATAAAATTGTACACAGGTTACATTACTCAAGGGAAAGACTTCACAAAATGTACCCAGACTGCTCTCCCCTCTGTGAAAAATGCATGACACATTATGAAAATCTGTTACATAGTTTTGCACTTCGTCCAAGGCTTCAGGGTTTTTGGTGTGACATTTTTACTTATTTGTCTAATATTTTTAAAAACAAGATTGATCCAAATCCAACAGTAATTATCTTTGGGATTTCCAAAGAAACACAAAGTTTACAACATTCTCAAAAAAGGTTTATGTCATATGCACTTATTATCGCAAAGAAACTGATCCTGCAGCTTTGGAAAGGCAAAGAGGTTCCTGTGTTAAAGATGTGGCTTGCAGAGCTTACAAATACTCTTCACCTTGAAAAAATAAGATATACCATGAATGGCAATGTGAAAGATTTTGAACTAATTTGGCACCCTTTACTTGCATATCTTGGGAAAATATTAATTTTTGGCAGATCGGGGCCCATTTTTTTTGTTTTTTGTTTGTTTGTTTGTTTTGTCTTGTTTTGTTTAGAGAAAAGGGGCCATAAGTTCTGTTAACTTGTAACAACTGTGATACTTGCTTCTAATAAAAGATAATTGAAGCAATATAATTTCCTTTGTCTCACTGAATCACATGCACTTTCACCAGCAGAACATTCAGAATATTAACCTCCTAGGACCTGGCATCCACATATGTGGACATCACATTTTGGGTTATTTAGACCAAAATACTCCATTTTGCTCTACAGGGGCCTGATATCCACTTACGAGGACATTATACTGCTAGTGTTCTATCGAAATTTTAAACGGATATCCTCATATGTGGCTCTCATTTTTCTTAAAAACAAAAATCAGGTTATTCTTTGTTTTTACATTTGTAACCCACTCCTGTGTAAGTACATGTAACACTGGTGGTGCAATACTAGACCTGTTAGTGCTACTTCTTGCCTTCTTTGCATGTAGTGCGGGCAGTATAGTTACCTTTAACCACAGTACGCGGACAGAAGGGAAATATGGACCAGATCAGACAGGTTCTAGATTCGTAGGAGCCAAGGGTGTATGACAACAGAGGACTTGTACACAGTAGGTGTAGAAAACACAATTGCATTTATTAGCAATTATTAAAGTTGTGCACATTTAACAAAAGTAGAGCGCGCTTCTTGAAAACAAAATAAAATAAACCCCACAAATGGTCGACCTAAGGATATATTGTCTTTTGTGTCTTTTTTTTAAAAGTCAATTTCAGTCTTTCAATGTTCAGTAGTCACTCAGTGTGTTTGTAACCAGTCGGGTTACAATCTACCAGTTCATCCGGCTCTTTGGGCTGGGCTCGCCATCCAGTACTGGAAAAGGGATCCTCGATTCTTCTCAGGTCCTCAAAACCAATCCAATCCAAATAAGCAAAGGAAAAAACCTGACCTGGGGACCAGGCCAGAACACAGTAGTTCAACATTTAAGCTATCATGCCTGTAACTTATTACTACTGGTTGCTTGTAGTGCTTCTAAATTTCTATGTTGTACAACAAATTATTCTCATTTCAAAGGGAAAAAGTGCATAGGAAACACACATTTAAAACAATACAAAATAGCTCAGCAGTGCATTAAAAATACACATTGGCTTGAGACTTATCAAGTTTCAGCTAAGTACAGTGCAGGTGAAGGCACTTAATTTCACGTTGCTAATACTTAATTGTGCAGAACTATAATTAGCACCATGAGAAAAGTGAACATGTGCTAACATAACGTCGCACAAAACCATACATTATACATCAATACCACAGTAATGTGACATAAACCTTTAAAGAACATCTCGTATGCAGTGCAGCAGACTCAGTGCTAATTGCTTTAGCCTCAGAAAAGGCACTTTCATTGCAAAATGGCTAACAGAAGTTAGCATCGGAGCTAGCGGCAAGTAGCATGCTATGCTAGCGCACGTGTACTGCCTGGGACTTACCATGCAAAGCAACAAATGCTACACGGGGCTTCACAGTGCTCACATTGGCTCACGGCCTCTGGAATACAGTATCACTCTTATTATTCTCGCCGAAAAAAGGACTTTCACTATCCAGCTAGCTTCTTCGCCGCACGGGTAAACTGATCTTTCACCGTCTGTGTCTCTGGCGTATCTTACTGGCACACGAAGGCACGCACAGGTGTCTCAGCAGCGCACAGACTGGGGGGAGGGTCAGACCGGCCAATGATTGGTCGCTCAGTGGATCTGACAAACACACTCTAAAGGACTAAGTCCTGCCCCCACACCATCTATATACCACATATACATATGTACATATTAAACTTATGTTTACATGCTTTTTATCAGTATTTATTATAATTAATTTTGTTTTTATCAATATTTATTCCCATCGTGAGAGTATGAATATTTATACTTTTAATCCCGTTTTTAACACTGGGTTACATACACCTCACTCTAGGTTCGGGGAGGAGCTGGACATGAGTGCAAATACTTTTTTTACATATTGCGAGTGTGAAGTGGATGAGCCTTCTCTGATTGGTAAGCCAAAGGCTATGTCAATGGGCAACCGAGGTTGTCGCCCAAACATGAGCTCGTAGGGTGAAAACCCAGTGACCTCGTTCCTCGTGCAGTTGTAAGCATGAGTGAAAAGATTGACGTGACAAAGTTTACTCACGCCACTTTGTCTTTTGTTTGGCTTTTAGGGTACCCAGCATACCGAGTAGCGTGCGGTTAAAGCGCTCCACTGGGTTTCCTCTGGGATGATATGGGCTTGTTCTGATTTTCTTTATACCCAGTAAGGTACAAAGCTCCTTAATAATCTGTGATTCAAAATCGCAACCTTAGTCACCGTGAAGACGCTCTGGGAAGCCGTAATGAACAAAGAACTGCTCCCACAGACATCTAGCAACAGTTGTGGCCTTTTCTTTTGTAGGAATGGCAACATCGTACTTAGTGAAGTGCTCTGTAATAACCAGAATGTCTTTTGTATTATGACTGTCTGGCTTCAAGGACAGAAAGTCCATGCAGACCAACTCCATAGGTCTGCTAGTCTTGATACTGACAAGGGGTGCAGCTTTTTCTGGTTGGCTTTTCCTTTTAACACACCTTGAACAGGTTTTGACTTTTAGTTCAATATCATATGACATTTTTGGCCAATAAAACCTAGCTCTGGCCAACTCAAGAGTACGTTCCATTCCCATGTGTCCCATTTCATCGTGAAGGGAACTGAGTACAGATGATCTTAACACATAGGGAAGGACTAGCTGATACACAGTTTTGTTGTCACACTGCCGTCTCCTGTATAGCACGTTATTTTTCAGTTCAAAACGAGTCATTTCTTTTAGCATCAAAAGAAGTTCTGGCGACTCTGACTTTAGGCTCTCACAAGCAGAATTCCCTGATTCTGGTAATAATTCTGTTGATTGCAGGATCTGTTCGTTGAAGTTCAGCTAATTTAGTGTTACTGTATTGTGGAATTGTGGGAAAGCTATTGAGGAATTCCTCATCTTCACCAAAGTCAGATGGAACAACATCTGGATGGACTGCAAGTGACTCTATGAAACAAGGAGAGAGTGGTGATTCCCTCTGTACCAAAGCATGGTGCTGACAAGTTGCCTTAATGGCATCCATAGGAGCCAAGTGATGTGAGATGAATTCCTGAATCCTTAAACTTTCATCTTGAGACTCTCTGTCATTTGTCAACTCTCCATGTGGTCTCCTTGACAACCCATCTGCATCCTGGTTCTGCTTTCCAGCACGGTATTTGATGTCAAATGAATAGGTGGATAGAGCAGCTAGCCAGCAGTAACTGGTGGCGTCTAGCTTAGCAGTGGTAAGTAGTATGTATCGAAGCGGATTGTTGTCTGTTATCACTGTAAAAGTGTTTCCATACAGGTAGTCATTGAACTTTTCAGTGATAGCCCACTTTAAGGCTAAGAATTCCAGCTTATGGGCTGGATATCTGGCCTCACTACATGACAATCCCCTGCTCGCATAAGCAATGACGCGACTCTGTCCATCTTGCTCCTGATACAGTGCAGCACCAAGCCCGGTTGTGCTAGCATCTGTATGGAGGATGTATGGCAACTTGGGGTTTGCAAATCCCAGGACTGGAGCAGTTGTCAGCTTTTCAATGATGTGCTCAAATGCAAGTTGACAAACTGGTGTCCATCTTTGTCCAAATGGTTCCTTTGGATTGAGATATTTGGAGTCAAGTTTTGTTCTGTCCTCACTAGATGTGGGCGTGATTTAGCTTATCCAGTTTGACAGACAGTGAACAGAATGAGAAGAAGAGAATGCTTTGAACTGAGATTCTTCTTTACTTCGATCTGCATCTCCAGTTTACAGGCCATGTTACTGAGGCTTCTTATACATGGTATCCTTTATCCATTTTCATTACTCTCCTTTCTCTTTTCTTTTTGTAAAACTAAATAAACACAAAACAGATAATTACCTTCTCATTCACTGAACATACATAATGTACCAATTGAAACTTAGTTTTCATGACAACCAGCAAAAAACATAAATCTTAAGGTTGCTTATTAAACATAAACATCACCTTCAGTTAACTAGCATTATTGATCATAGCAAGTTAGCAAACACATGCTAATATACAGTCGCTAGCACACAAGTAGCTTTACAAATGAGTAATGACCACACAGCTGAAATAGTAACTCAGTATATGCACATTACACATGCATCACAAATCAGATAGTTAAGGTTATAGTATGTAATGAAAACTTACAGGCATGCGTGGGCAAAAGTTTCACCTCCACTGAGCACTTGTAGCAAACTAGCTGGGCATAACAACTTCCCAAGTACCAACTGTGGCCAAATCATACAAACAAAAGCATATTACCACATTAAAGTTATACCAACACACTCCCCGCCTGGTATAAATTATTTTATACCACTACTTCTTTTACTTTACTTTTTAGTTTCCTGTATACCTCAGTCTTTCTTTTCAGTTTCCTTGGGGAACAGAAGGATGAGCTGAGAAACTGGACGTAGGTAAATCCGTGGAGCACCTTGTTTCACAACCCTAACCTCCACCTTTCTGATTTTATTATCTTGACTAGGAATGTTCTTAACAATGAGACCAATAGGCCATTCATTTCGCTTGGTTTGGTCATCCTTCAGTAAGACAATGTCTCCGACTTGCATGTCCCTGTTGTCATTGATCCACTTCTTTCTGGACTGCAGTGTTGTCAAATATTCTTGTCGCCATCGTTTCCAAAAGATGTCGGCTAGACATTGGACATGTCGCCACTGTTTCCTGTATAGGTCTTTCAAGTCAAACACCCCTTCGGGAGCAGACACAACATTTGCTTTCTGAGTAAGAAGCATTGCTGGTGTCAAGACTGTCGGTGACTCTGGATCTGTACTCACCGGAACCAATGGCCGAGCATTCATAATTGCCA
Source organism: Rhamphochromis sp. 'chilingali' (assembly GCF_963969265.1). NCBI lineage: Eukaryota > Metazoa > Chordata > Actinopteri > Cichliformes > Cichlidae > Rhamphochromis > Rhamphochromis sp. 'chilingali'. Next base: position 42,580,755 of record NC_137948.1, read on the forward strand.
TCACTTCTGCCATGAAGGTGACAAGGACTTCATGAGAAAGACGGGTAGGCCCAGACTGCAGCAGCATGGCATCTAAGATCCGACGAGCAACACCAATCATTCTTTCCCATGAGCCTCCCATTTGGGATGAGTGTGGTGCATTAAAGGTCCATGAGCAGCCTTCATTACTAAGGTAATTTCGGACCTCTGAGTCATCTGTAAAGATCCTTAACTCTCTACAGGCAGCGACGAAGTTGGTTCCACGGTCAGACCTGAGAACCTTGGAAGGTCCTCGTATGGCAAAAAACCTTCTTAAGGCGTTAATAAAGCTTGAGGTGGACATGGATTCAATCACCTCTATATGCACTGCTCGTGTTCCTAGGCACGTAAACAACACTGCCCATCACTTGTTTTCTGCTGTGCCTCCTCTTGTTCGTCGTGACACTACACTCCATGGTCCAAAGACATCTAGACCAACTCTGGTGAACGGGGGTTCTATGGAAAGCCTATCCTCAGGCAAGTCAGACATCTTTTGCTCTTGAGGCTTTCCTCTGAGTTTGCGGCATATGACATATCCATAGATCAAGCTAGAAACCAGCTTTCTTGCGCCAATTATCCACAAACCGGCTGAGCGAAGTGCCCCCTCAGTTAAGTGGCGACCTTGGTGGGCAACTTCCTGGTGATGATGTCTCACTAACAAAGTTGTCACATGGTGTCTCTTTGGGAGTATGACTGGGTGTTTTTCATCATATGGAAGGTCAGCTGAAGAGAGCCGTCCACCTACTCTAAGCACTCCATCCCGATCGATAAAGGGGTTCAACCTCCACAGAGGACTTGCTTCGGAAATTTGTTTCCCTCTCTCCAATTGTCTCACTTCTTCCGTGAATACTAACTGTTGAACACTCCAGATCACTCTAAATTTTGCCTGTGTTTGTGGATTTTGAGGGACTTGTTTTGAAAGCCTGGACCTGCATCGTGCCACGCTGATGAGCTTCGCCATTCCATTTATCAGAGTTTTCCATGAGGAGAACCGTTCAAATCTCTGTGGACTGAGAGGTCTATCAGTAGCCTTAGTTGTCAGGGTGCTGACTTCTGGGTGAATCTCTGCATAGTGCTGTGGTTCAACAAGGTCAAACTTACTTAATGTCACTGATGGGGATACCTGTTGTTTGGCCTGCTTTAGGAACTGAGGACCAGTGAACCAGCTTGTTTTGTGCAGGAGACTTGCTGCAATCGGCCTTGTTGCGATGTCAGCTGGGTTGTTTTCTGTTGCAACATAATTCCACTGTGTGCATGTAGTGGACTTCCTAATTCTGGAGACCCTGTTGGACACATAGATGTAAAACCTTCACGAAGCATTATAGATGTAGCCTAGCACAATCTTGCTGTCTGTGTAATACCTTACGGCATGCAGCTCAAGGTCCATCTCCTGACAAATGAGCTCTGCCACCTCTACAGCAAGAACTGCAGCACACAGCTCCAATCGGGGGATGGTATGTGCAGGCTTGGGTGCTAGGTTGGATTTACCCATGACAAACCCAATGAAGCACTGTCCTTGTTTATCAATAGCTCGTATGTAGGCAACTGCTGCAATAGCCATTGACGAGGCATCTGAGAAGACACAAAGCTCTTGGTGCTGCATGGAGGACAGAGAAGACGGAATATAAGGCCTGGGTATGTGCAGAAGCTCTACCTCTGACAGGGAGTCTTTCCATGCATTCCATTGTCTTTCTTTGGCAGGTGGAAGAGGATCATCCCATTCACATGGTTCTGTGGTAAGTTCTCTGATGAGGGCTTTGCCTTGGACAGTGATGGGAGCAATAAAACCTAACGGGTCATACAAACTGTTGACTGTAGAGAGTATGCCTCGCTTAGTGAAGGGTCTTTCTTCCTTGGAAACTGGGAAGGTGAAAGAATCTGATTCAAGACTCCAGCTCAGTCCAAGGCTATGCTGAACAGGAAGAGGATCTGTCCCTAGGTCTAGGTTTTTCAGGTCCTTGGCCAGATCATCAGCTGGAAATGCATCCATTACCTTGCTACTGTTTGAAGCAATTTTGTGTAGCCGTAAATTGGACTCAGCTAACATCTTCTGTGTTCTTTGAAGAAGACTGATGGCTTCTGTTTCTGTAGGGAGTGAAGTCAGACCGTCGTCGACATAAAAGTTTCTGGTAACAAACTCCCTTGCATCTTTGCCGTGCTCTTCCTCGCCTGCTTGAGCTGCTTTTCTCAGCCCATAGATCGCCACAGCTGGTGAGGGGCTATTGCCAAACACATGCACTGTCATGCGGAACTCTGTCACATCTTTTGTGAGGTCATTTTCTCGGTACCAGAGAAAACGTAGGTAGTTCCGGTGATCTTCCCTTACAGTAAAGCAGTAGAACATCTGTTCCACATCCGCAGTTATTGCTATAAGCTCTTTTCGAAACCGCAGTAGCACTCCAACCAAAGTGTTGTTCAAGTCTGGACCACTTAAAAGGACATCATTCAATGACACCCCCTCGTGTTTGGCGCTCGAGTCAAAAACTACCCGTATTTGTCCAGGCTTTTGCGGATGGTATACTCCAAACAATGGAAGATACCAGCACTCTTCCTCAGGCTTCAAAGCAGGTGCTAACTCTGCTTGCTGACTGTCAAACATCTTCTGCATGAACTTAACAAAGTGATCTCTCATGTCTGCCTTCCTGTCGAGACTCCGCTTGAGAGTATGCAGTCGTTTGAGAGCTTGCTGGCGGTTGTTTGGCAGTCGCTGCCTATGTGTTACAAAGGGCAGAGGCGCGACCCAACTATTAGAGTTGTCTTGGTACATCTCACTTTGCATGATCTTGAGGAAACGTTCATCTTCCAGTGAAGGTCCGGGTCTCTCATCGTCTTCGCTCTTGATGAACACTGTATCACCGAGGTTGTCTGTTTTGACCCCGTGATAAGTATCCATGTGGCTTTGAGTAGTGCATCTCTGCTGGACTGTTAACAGCTTTTCCTTTGCATTCATACTGTTGAAGCACGGGCTGAGATATGATGGTCTCCCATTGAGCAGCACGTTAGTTTTATAGGTTCTCACAGCAGAGCTCGGCTTATGCGTGCGCCCCAAACAGACATCTCCTATGACTACCCAGCCAAGGTCGAGCCGTTGAGCAAATGGAGCATCTGCTGGTCCATTGTGTTGTTCTCTCACTTTATGCAAATTCAACACATCCCTTCCTAGGAGCAGAAGGATTTGTGCGTCTGAATTGATGGGAGGGATTTTGTGTGCAATGTCTTTCAAGTGAGGAAAATGTTGTGCAACTTCAGAAGAGGGTATCTCAGACCGGTCCTCTGGAATCATATCACATTCCAGCAATGGAGGTAGAGGTACCTTGGTGTTGCCATCAATCGACTCTATGATGAAGTGTTTGGCTCGCTTTCCACTCATTTCCATTATGCCTGAGCACGTCTTGAGTGTGTATGTCTCTGTGTTCCCGTCCACCTCGAAGATGTCAAAAAACATCGTGCGAGAGAGCGGTTGCTCTGATCATCTAAGACTGCATATAGTTTGATTGCTTTCTCTCTCTTGCCAGAAGAATAAACCAGAGCTAGACAGATTTTGGCACAAGACCTGGGGCTATGCCAATCTCCACAGACTTCAGTGCACATGGCTTTAGCTGAGGTTGACACTGGCATGGCTTGAGGCTCCCCGCCATGCTTTCCTGTCTCTAGTGGCAGTCTGAAGTCGTGAGGGGGTGGGCCTGGATGCAAAGCCGAGATGTGCTTGTCGCTTTCACATTCCTTACAAGTAATTTTGGCTGTGCAGTTCTTTGCTAGATGCTTGGTGGATCCACAACATCTGAAGCATATGTTCTTCTCCTTTAGGTAAGCTTTTCTTTCTTCAAGAGACTTACTACGAAAACTGCGACATTTCCTAAGAGGGTGTGGTTTCCTATGGAGAGGACACTGCTTGTCTGGGTCATCCCACTTATCCAATTCACTTACCCCCAGTTCACATGACACATCTGTCTTTCTTACTGATATCTGTGTTCTGTTGTACCTTATAGGTCATTCAGCTTTCCCTACTCCTGTCGAGAGAAAAAAGAAGCTGGGATCATTCCTGATTCTCGCTTGTTCTCGTACAAACTGGGAAAAGACAGAGAAAGGTGGGAAGGCAACGTTGTGGTTTGTTTTGAACTTGGATGCACATGAAATCCACTTCTCTTGCAATGTGTGTGGTAGTTTCTCTACAATAGGATTGACACCACGTGCTGTGTCGAGAAAAGCGAGCCCAGGTGAGTGCCCTTCTGCTTTGGCGAGTTCCAGTTCAAGTAAGAGGTCACCAAGTTCCCTCAGCCTGCTGTTGTCTTTGGCAGATATTTTTGCAAAGTCTTCCATTTTCTTAAAGAGGGCATGTTCAATCACCTCTGGAGCTCCATATGACTCCTCCAAGCGCTGCCAAACCATTTCAAGGCTTGCAACAACATTATAAATTTGCGCAGCGCTGACTCTCCTTGCTTGCTCAGACGACTGTGGTCCTAACCATTTTATAAGGAGGTCAAGTTCCTCTCTAGGTGACAAAGACAAGTCCTTGATTACATTTAAGAAGGAGGATTTCCATGTCCGGTAGTTTTGGGGTTCGTCGTCAAATTTCTGTATAGTAGTTGACACAAGCTCTCGTCTCATTAAATATTTTGCCACATCTGTTATAGCAGATGAGTTATTGTGGGTAGGTGGTATTGGCGTGAGTGGTTCAAACTGATGTGCTGGACTTGTGTATGTCCCATGATCGTGGTGATCGCTGGGTGGATGTTGCGGTCTAAGCTCCTGATGTGTGAGGTCCTCCTCTTTCCACAAGGGTGCTTTGGGTAGAGCCACAGATGAGCTTGGATATCCTTTTTTAAGGTATGGTGATGACTGTGTGTTATCTTCAGCAGGAGTATTTTCTTGAATATTTTGCACGTATGACTGTCTGTCAATGTAATCTTGAACTCTTTGCTTACAGTCTGCAGGGATGATTGGGAGTTGTCCGCTTTTCTGGGAATTTTGTTCCTCCAGCTGAACAGCTGCCTCTAAGACCTGTGCTTCAGCTGATGCAGCAGCAGCCATTTTCTTCACCTGTAGAATATGCAGCTGTGCTTGGATTTGAGCTTGTTGTTTCATAGCTTCCGCTTCTTGTTCCGCATAAGCCAACTGCGCTTGTGCAGCCTCTGCTTTGGCATGTGCCCTGAGCGCTGCAACGCTTGCTGTTGACCTGTTGGAAAGTTTTGAGCTGGAACAGAATGATCTTGTCTCCAGAGATCCAAGTGTCTCTACCTGCTGGGCTTGGTTAGCTGATGGCTCAGACATTGTGAATACAGTAGCCGCCTTGAATGGTGAAATCTGCTGAATTGTATGCCTTTTTACTGTTCTGTCCTCACTAGATGTGGGCGTGATTTAGCTTATCCAGTTTGACAGACAGTGAACAGAATGAGAAGAAGAGAATGCTTTGAACTGAGATTCTTCTTTACTTCGATCTGCATCTCCAGTTTACAGGCCATGTTACTGAGGCTTCTTATACATGGTATCCTTTATCCATTTTCATTACTCTCCTTTCTCTTTTCTTTTTGTAAAACTAAATAAACACAAAACAGATAATTACCTTCTCATTCACTGAACATACATAATGTACTAATTGAAACTTAGTTTTCATGACAACCAGCAAAAAACATAAATCTTAAGGTTGCCTAAATTAAACATAAACATCACCTTCAGTTAACTAGCATTATTGATCATAGCAAGTTAGCAAACACATGCTAACCATGATGGCGCCGCGTATGGTCGCCCTGGTGCTTCAGTGCGTTACTTTTGTTTTGTTTTTGTGCATTTCTTCTGTGTCTGGGCACTCCTCTGGATACTCGTACACCAGAGAAGAGCTCCTTAACTACAGGACTACAACGCCTGTGGATTTATTTCCAATATTTGTCGCATCTGCGGCAGATTTACTGCTGACTCTGACCAGGAAAGCGAGACGCCGAAAGAGAGGGAAGCGAGCCGGCGCACTCGTGCGTTTGAGGAGACGCGGACTGCGAACTGCTCTTCCTGGGATCTTCCTTTCCAATGTACGCTCACTCGGGAATAAGATAGACGAACTGGCCCTGATGAGAAGCATGAACAGAGACTTTGCCTCCTCCTGTGTCTTATGTTTTACGGAGTCGTGGCTCAGTGAGAACATCCCAGACTGCGCGCTCAAGCTGGAGGGCTTCCATCTGCTGCGCGCGGACCGGCAGGCCGCTCTCTCCGGTAAGTCCAAAGGTGGAGGTCTCTGCTTCTACATCAATAGTGGCTGGTGCACAGATGTGACAGTGATTGCTCAGCACTGCTCTTCCTCTCTGGAATATCTTTTTATCCACTGCAAACCGTTTTATTCTCCGCGGGAGTTTGCTTCATTCATCCTGGCCGCTGTTTACATCCCGCCAGACGCAGATGCGCAGGCAGCTCAGTGCGCACTCGCGGAGCAGATTCTCCACACGGAGCAGACATTCCCGGACTCTCTCATCATTGCTCTTGGGGACTTTAACAAAGCCAATCTGAGCCATGAGCTTCCGAAATATAAGCAGTATATTAAATGCCCGACCAGAGAGGAGAGGACATTGGACCACTGTTACAGCACGATCAGCGGGGCCTATCGCGCGGTGCCCCGCGCTTCACTCGGACTTTCTGACCACGTCATGATCCACCTAATCCCCGCGTACAGACAGAGGCTGAAGCTCTCCAAACCTGTCGTGAGGACTAAAAAACTGTGGAGCAACGAGGCTGTGGAGGAGCTTCGCACGTGTTTGGAGACCACAGACTGGGACACATTGAAGGCTGCTTCTAACAGCTTGGACGAGTTTACGGACACTGTCACCTCCTATATCCACTTCTGTGAGGACAGCATTGTGCCATCACGCACCAGGGTGAGTTATAACAATGACAAACCCTGGTTTACTCCTAAACTCAAAAAGCTGTGGCTGGAAAAGAGAAAGGCGTTCAGAAGCGCAGACAGGGTCTGCTACAGAGAGGCCAAGTACAGGTTCACTAAAGAAGTGGTCATTGCTAAACAGCAGCACTCTGAGACGATGCAGCAGCAGATCTCAGAGAATGACTCGGCCTCTGTGTGGAAAGGTTTTAGGAATATCACAAACTACAAGCCTAAAACCCCCCACTCCACTGATGACTTGCTCTTAGCCAACACCCTTCACGACTTCTACTGCCGTTTTGACGAGCCATCAGGCAGCCTTCACACCTCCAACGGCCCCAACAATAGAGGCACTTTGGACACTAATTCCCCCACCTCTCCCCCCTCCATAGAGCCATCACCACCTTCAAACTGTTCACCTACAACACCCCCCTCCTCACCCCACACAAAAGAGGATTTCACACCACCTCCTCCCACCACAACTCTTCATATTCATGAAGCAGATGTGAGGAAGCAGTTTAAGAACCTGAATGCTCGGAAAGCTCCCGGCCCAGACGGCGTGTCTCCTGCCAACGAGCTGGCCCCAGTGTTTTCTGGCATTTTCAACTCCTCACTGCAGGCATGTCATGTGCCTGCCTGCTTCAAGTCCTCCACCATAATCCCTGTCCCCAAGAAACCTAAGATCACTGGACTAAATGACTACAGACCCGTGGCTCTGACATCTGTGGTCATGAAGTCTTTTGAGCGCCTAGTTCTCTCCCATCTCAGGACCCTCACGGCCCCCCTCCTGGACCCCCTGCAGTTTGCATATAGAGCCAACAGGTCTGTAGACGACGCCATCAACATGGCCCTACACTTCATCCTGCAGCATCTGGACTCCCCAGGAACCTACGCCAGGATCCTGTTTGTGGACTTCAGCTCTGCCTTCAACACCATCCTTCCAGACCATCTCCGAGACAAGCTTTCCCAGATGAATGTGCCTGACCCCATCTGCCGGTGGATCACTGACTTCCTGACGGACAGGAAGCAGCATGTGAGGCTGGGAAAGAATGTCTCGGACTCCCGGACCATCAGCACCGGCTCCCCTCAGGGCTGTGTTCTTTCTCCTCTGCTCTTCTCCCTGTACACCAAATGCTGCACCTCCACCCACCAGTCTGTCAAGCTAATCAAGTTTGCAGATGACACCACCGTTATTGGACTCATCTCGGACGGGGATGAGTCTGCCTACAGGAGGGAGGTTGAACGTCTGGTGTCCTGGTGCAGCCACAACAACCTGGTGCTGAATGCCCAGAAGACAGTGGAGATTATTGTGGACTTCAGGAAGCACACAGCCCCACTCCCCCCCATCATCCTGACTGACACCCCCATCACCTCTGTGGACTCATTCCGCTTCCTGGGTACCACCATCACCCAGGACCTGAAGTGGGAGCCCACCATCACCTCCGTCATTAAGAAAGCCCAGCAGAGGATGTACTTCCTGAGGCAGCTGAAGAAATTCAACCTGCCAACACGGACGATGATGCAGTTCTACACTGCAATCATCGAGTCCATCCTCACCTCCTCCATCACCGTGTGGTACGCTGGAGCCACTATCAGGGACAAACAGAGACGGCAGTGTGTTGTGCGCTCTGCTGAGAAGGTGATTGGCTGCAGACTCCCATCTTTGCAGGACCTGTACACCTCCAGGACATTGCGGCGTGCAGCTCGGATTTCAGCTGACCCTTCTCACCCTGGACACAGTCTGTTTGACCTGCTCCCCTCAGGCAGGAGGCTCCGGTCCATTCGCACCAGAACCTCTCGCCATAAAACAGTTTCTTCCCCTCTGCTGTTGGACACATGAACAATAACCATATGACTGTTCCCGCTACTAACACATGACCCTACGCTGTGTTCACTGCATCATTCCATGATTGGCACTGATCACCACCTGCACTCATGTATATATCTTTCAACGTAGCACTCTTAATTCTTATTCTCATGTATATATCTCATGTATAGCTCATGCACATATCTTTCTACGTAGCACTTTGAATTCTTATCCCTACTTTTATTTTTTCATGTCTATTTAAGTGCTATTTATGACACTATGTTTGCACTGAAGCACCGCAGCAATTTCCTAATGTTGTAAACCTGCTCAACATTTGGCAATAAACCCCTTTCTGATTCTGATTCTGATTCTAATATACAGTCGCTAGCACACAAGTAGCTTTACAAATGAGTAATGACCACACAGCTGAAATAGTAACTCAGTATATGCACATTACACATGCATCACAAATCAGATAGTTAAGGTTATAGTATGTGTAACACCTGCTTAGTATAGTAGGGTTAAACTTATAGACTAGATTCGAGAGGAGTAAAATAACTTTGAGAGAATTGAGTGTTGAACAGCCGGCAGATTTATTACAATGTTACAGTGGTGCAATAACCCAATGTAAACAGCATAGAAAATTAACAGAAAATCAACAGAGAAGAGCGCTCTTTTGAAAATAACAACAAAATAAAATCAAATAAGTAGTCTCCTTAGACCTGACTCCTGATGAGCAGGATATTGGGAGTTCAACTGTTTCCCAGAGAAACAATCCGTATCAAGTAAGCAGTTTTTGTTCTTGCTTATCTGAAATCCTGCGATTCGAAGTAATTCAGACTGTAGCTCTACTCCTGCATCCAGAACAGCTGGCCACACTGCTTTTGGATTCGCCACGAGTTTTCACAGGGTCTGGCTCGCCATCCATATCCAGAACCACTTCAGATCCAGGATCACAAAAAACCAGTCTGCACATACAGTACAGAGCAATAAACAAAATAGTTCTTAACAGTTTTTCTAAATAAAATGAGATCTCATAAAGTTTTCAAAATCAAGTACACTGTTGTTTTAACATTGTTCTGTCTCTATGAATTCCATTTGTATTGCTTTACAGCATTACAATCAATTGTATTTATATACCCCTTTTTAAGGCATATGTAATCATATCATGAAATGTTTGTAACGTAACTAGTTTTAAATGGTAAATGGACTAGTTCTTATATAGCGTTTTTCCACTCTTCTGAGCACTCAAAGCGCTTTACACAACTTGTGCATTCACCCATTCACACCCATTCGCACAAGCACAACTGACATTCACACACATTCATACTCCGATGAATGCATCGGAGAGCAATTTCGGGTTAGTATCTTGCCCAAGGATATTTGGCATGCAGACTAGGGGAAGCCGGGAATCGAACCACCAACCTTCCGATCAGTAGATGACCTGCTCTACCACCTGAGCTACAGCCACCCACTTATTTACATGTATTAACCTATAACTGAAATTACAAAGTGCTTTTATGGCTAAAAGAAAAGTGCATCCTGCATTAGTTTTGCGCATTTGTGAAGATGCCCAATCAAATAGACAATAAAATAAAATACGACATTCCATTTCACACACAATTCAAGTACTCCGACTGGTTTTAGCTTTTTTTTAGACAATACAGAATTCGCACTGTTGCAGTGTTTACCACATGTAAAATTAGCATAGGTTTTCCTGCTAACTTATCATCTCTAGTAACTCACCGGAATTCCCAAGAAACAAATACACGCTCTGCCTGGTTTTGGTCGAGAGTAAAACACATAAAGGCCTCTGAAAAGTACATAACTTTAAGTTAGAGACTGTTGAAAATACTTTATAACTGGGGGACTCTTCAACTGGTGGGGGGGATGGTCACATCTTGCAGGAGCTTTCTTCTCTTCAGGAACTCTCTGCAGGAGGGGGAGATACAGGAGAGGTGGAGGAAGATCTCAGCCTGGGCGTTTACCGTCTTATGTAGTCTGGAAGATGTGTGGATGGTGGGGTGGGTGCAGTTTTCTCTGTGGTGGGGTTGGGTGGACTGTCCAGGGCTCTGTGGAGCCGGAGGGCGCCACTGCACTGGGCCCCGGTCTGATGGGCCTGGGCCCCCCTTCCCTGGCGGGTCGCGAAGGATGGGAGTGCCTACTGGGGTCAGCGGGGGAGCTGGCCCCAGGGAGGGGTTACCTGCCCCTCCCTTCCTTCCCTCCCCATCTCCAGCTGCCTCCCTCTTCCCGCTCCTCCACAACCACCCACACATGCAGGGCCTTGGAGTGGGGGTATGTCACCAGGGTGCAGAGGAGGCTACCCCCCCCCCGTCCCCTTCTGGCTGCCTCTGCCTCAATTTTATCCCACAACTTAGACATTCACATTATTCACACTCTCATTACACATACATATAGGATCTTGGGGGTGGGGACAATCACGGAGTCCAAATTACCATCAGGGTGTATACCTCACCCCTGACGTCGTTGCCCACCTCTCAATTTTAAATACACTTAGTCATTGAGGGCTAGCAGGAGGGACTATGCGCTTACCTGCTGCTCCTTGGCAGGTAGCTCCATGCCCTCCTGGGTTTTAATTGCACCTTAGAACACATATGCATCAACACTACAATGAGTGGGTGGAGGGAGGTTTGGAGTCTTCTCCCACCCCCATTCTCTGCGGCCTGCTGGAGCGGGAGGGCTAGTAGGAGGAGTTGGCCGTCCGACTGCGGTCTGGGGTGTGGGGCCTCCCTGCTGCTGCGGAGTCGGGGTGGTCTGCCTCTCCCCACCGCAGGGAAAAGGGTAACACCACCTGGGTCTGGGTGCAATTCCCCCCTCCAGGGGCAAGGGTACCTAGACCCGGTTTGTAGAGTACGCTTGGGGAGTGTGATTGTGTGTACAGCGTCTCTTTATGTCTGTCTCCACGTTGGTTGAGTGTGGAGTAAGTGCATATGAGAGCATGAGGGTGGGAATGGATGTTTGTGTCTGTGTGTGCCTGTATGTCTGTGTCTATATGTCAGGTTGGGTATCAGACGCCACCTCTCTGGGGACACCTCAGGCCCTCCAAGGTTTGGAGGCCTATCTCCACCCACCACCACTTCCCCTGCCGGTGGCGGACTCCCTCAGGTGTCGGTGTGTTGGTGGTTCTTTGTGTCTGGGGGTGGGCGTCCGGGTACACACCGGCTCACTCCTTGGCGGCCGCTTGTTGGGGCCTGGGGCCTGGGGCTCGCTCGGGCCCCTTTGGAGGTGGGGTGCCCCCGGCCTCTCGGCCTGGGGCTCGGTCACTCAGGCACAGCTGGGGGCCGGCGGAGCTCACGGGCGCGTCACTGTAACTCCCCCTGACTTCTGCTCCGCGGCTGCTGGGCGAGCCCTCATCTGGGACTCTCCTCAGCTCTTACTGGAACAGTGGCGCGGCTGCCCCTCTGTTGGTCTTCCATGGTCTCTTGTGTTCTGGGGGCCTCTGGATGTCTGGAGTTTTGATCTCCTCCATACCCGCTTCACACCCTGGAGGACGGGGCTGTGGCCCCCCCACACTCCCTAGCAGATCATTACATGGAGAAACCTTTGGAATGCAAGCATGCTGATCCACACAGGTATGCACACATGGGTATTCACAGACGCGGACTAAAGCTTTCTTGGCTGCTGCCTCAAAGCACACTGTGCGCTGTCTATCTTGCATGCTGCACAATATCGTTTATTATTTAGTAAATATTGATATCTATGACTAGCTAGTTTATTGTGATGGTGCTTTGTTTTCTCTATTATTATGTTGCTCTTTGTTGTTTGCTGTCTCCTCTGTTTGTTTTTTTTGTTTGTTTTTTTTTTTTTTTCTCCATACAGGTGACCCAGGAGTTCTTTTTTTTTTTCTCTCTCTTCCCCCCCCCTTCTCACCGTCTCTTCTCCCCTTTGGTTTTCTTTCTTTCTCTCCCCCTCTTTCTCTCATTCATTCCCCCTGTCCTATTTATTTAAAAAAAAAAAAAAAAAAAAAAATGACAAAGGATGAACTGAAGCTCTGCCATCACGTAATGTCGCATACTGCTGTTTCTGATGTCATTTAGAAAAAAAAAAAAAGAAAAAAAAAAAAAGAAAATACTTTATAACACTTATTTTATACCGAAAGACTCACTGTGTAGCTTGTTAATTGCTCTCGGGTGTCTTGCTCCGTTTTGCCTAGCTTAATGCAGCAACGTGCTTTTGTTGCATTCACTGAACTACGGAAAATCAAAGTGTGTTCATGGGGTGTCGGAAATAATAATACCGGGTAAAAACAAGAAAATACTAGTAACCATGTCTATAGGGGTTACATATGTAATGAAAACTTACAGGCATGCGTGGGCAAAAGTTTCACCTCCACTGAGCACTTGTAGCAAACTAGCTGGGCATAACAACTTCCCAAGTACCAACTGTGGCCACAAGAGGGTGCCAAATCATACAAACAAAAGCATATTAACACATTAAAGTTATACCAACACAAGTTTAGTGAGTTTTGCCCCTTTTCTTACTGGTGGGTAGCCTGCAGTAAGTTTTGTTAAGGGCTTCACAATCTTTGAATAATCTTTCACAAACCTCCGATAATATCCGGAGAATCCAAGGAACGACCTAAGTTCCTTTAAAGTTTGTGGTCTTGGCCAGGTCTTGAGTGTTTCAATCTTTTGGGGGGTCTGTTTCAATGCCATTTTGAGAAACAATGCGTTCAGGTACACACCGGCTCACCCTTTGGCGGCCGCTTATCGGGGCCTGGAGCCTGGGGCTCCTCATCTGCCCTCATCTGGGACTCTCCTCAGCTCTCTCTGGGATAGTGGCGCAGCTGCCCCTCTGTTGGTCTTCCTTGGTCTCTTGTGTTCTGGGGACCTCTGGATGTCTGAAGTCTTGATGTCCTCCATACCTGCTTCATGCCCTGGAGGACGGGGCTGTGGCCCCCCCACACCCTCTAGCAGATCATTACATGAAGGAACCTTTTAAAAAAACAAGCGCGTCCATGCTCACAGGTGTACACACGGGTGATCACACCCACAAACTACACCCTTTTTGGCTCCTACCTCAAAGCACACTGTGTTCTGTTGATCTTGTGTGCTGCACAATAATGTTTAATATTTAGTATTTACTGTCATATTCCCATATATCATTGTGATGTTGTTTATTCTATTACTCTTGTTCTCTTCTGCTTGTTTTCTTTTTTCTTTCTCAACAGGTGATCCAGGTGATCGATATATGCATTTTCTTTTTCTTTTCTTTTTTTTTTCTGCCCATTCTGTTGGTTTTTGTTTTTTGCCCTTCTCCCCTGTCCCTCTTCTCAGCTGTTTCTCTTTCCCTCTTTCTTTCTCCCCTTTTTTCTCCCAGTCAAGTCTGTCCCGTATTCAGCAAGTGAAAATAAAATAAACAATAAAAGGTGAATCAAATGGACCATTACGGCAAGGCTGGGATGGTCAATTTGGTAAAGTAAATCCGTTGGGCATCTTTCTTTGCCTTTAGACAATAATTCTGATGGCAAAAAACCAAACGGGACAGGCGCAAAAAAAAAAAAGGAAAAAAAAAAAAAAGAGAAACAATGTTTCCCAGATAGCGCACTGATGTTTGGAAAAAACGACACTTCTCTGGTCACAACTTGAGGCCATTTTCTCGCAAGCGATTCATGACGTTAGCAAGCCGCATTCCTTGCTCCTCTAAAGTTTTGGAAAAGACAATGATATCTTCTAGGAAAACAAGTACTTCTCGCAGGTTTATGTCACCCATGCACTTTTCCATTAAGCGCTGGAATGTGCTCAGCGCGTTGGTGATCCCCTGCGGCATCCGATTCCACTCCCAAAAACCTAATGGACACACATAAGTGGTTTTATGCTTGTCACTCTCATTCATTTCAATCTGGTAACATTACCCAATCTCGATGCATAAGCATCCTTGATTGTTTGCATGTTTAACTTCCTGTTATCCACCCACAATCGAACATCACCATTTTTCTTTTTGACAACAACTATGGACGAGGCAAATGGAGACTCCGATTCGCGAATGATGCCAGCCTCCAAAAGCATTTGGAGATGACGTCTTACGGCCTCATAGTCTTGTGGGTGGAGAGGACGTGGTCGATGCTTAAATGGGGTTTCATCCTTGAGTTTGATGCAATGTTTTACTTTTGTTGCATGGCCAAAGTCAAGGTCATGATGGGAAAAGATGTCAGAGTAGGTGTTCAGTTTCTGGGTTATTCTAGCTTTCCACTCTTCAGAAAGTGGAGAATCGCCAAAGTCAAACTTCAGATTTAGGCTTGTGTCACTATTCTGTTTGTTTGTGGAATCTGCAGGTTGTTGTTGACTTAAACAGCTAGCAGATTGAAGTTGACTATTTGGAATGTTTTGGATCGGAAGTATATCTTGTGGAACACTGAGTTCAGCAATGACACAGTTGGTTGGCAAGATGATATCATGGTTGGTTTCGTTTCTGAGTACAACTGGGATTTTGCGTGGGGCATAAGATGGAACGGTAATGAGACGACTGTCAATGAATATTCCACCTGGAAGAGATGAACTCGTAGGTGGCTCAAGTAATGCCCACTTTTCAGTGTAAACATCACTGACACTTGCAAAACCTTGCAGGACAACTTTCTGACCAGCAGGGATGACATTTGAGTCACTACCACGTAGTTTGACTAGGCCAATTTGTCCTTCTGAGTTTTGTCTGTGCCTGATCTGCAGGGTTTTCAGAACTTGATGGTAGCCAGAGTAAGGATTGGCCATGAAATGAGATTCACTGAGAAACTGCTCATATAGTGGGTCAAGAGTGTTTGTACCAATCAATACTGGTATGTCACTGTTAGAGCGAACATCTGGTACAATCAGGGTGAGAGTCTCAATCTCTGGTTGAGAGGAAATGAACTCTTCAGGAAACTGCACAGTTAAATGTATTTAACCTGCATATGGTACTGTCTGACCATTAGCTCCTTCTATCTCCAATATGTCACTGATTGAATGTATAGTTTGGTCTGATAGGTGCTCGTTATAGAATGACTGGGACACGGTAGTCACTTGTGACCCAGTGTCAAGCAAAGAATTACATTCAACCCCATTAACCTTAATGTTGGCTGTGCTCTTACTTCCAACCAGCCCTTTTGGCGGTTTCCTTGTCTGTGCAAGCTGGTGTTGCTTCAGTGACAATTTCGATTGGTTATTGTGGTGAGAAGTGGGACTTCTACATTCATCTGTTCCCATTTGTCCCTCAACAGGAACACTCCTTAGTTTAAAGAAGAGTTGTCACCTGTCAAGTTGTCTTTATCTGTCTGTCTTTTAATTCTTTTCTCTTGGTACTGACTAGTGTGGGATTTGGGGGGTCATTGCAGTTGTTAGCAATATGTCCATCCTCACCACATCGAAAACAATACCAAGGTTTGGGTCTTTTGGCAGGGACAGGCTTAACTAGTGGGTGCTTTTGAGAAGCTGCTCCCTCTTTTTGTTTGTTTTTTTTTCTTTGTTGCCTTATCATCATTTAGCCTGGAGAAATAGTTTGCTGCTTTATAAGAAAGCCCTCCGCAAAGCCAGAACATCTTACTATTCATCACTGATTGAAGAAAATAAGAACAACCCCAGGTTTCTCTTCAGCACTGTAGCCAGGCTAACTAGCTATCCAGCATAAAGACACTGATAATCATGCTGCTCTGACAGGAGCATTTGACAGACATTCAGTCCATATCCTAGTAGTGTCTTCTCCCTCAGTTTCTCCCACTGTTGGCAGTAAAAGAGGACTGTTAGTTTACCTCTTACTCCAGTTTCGGAACCACAGCACTGTCACTCATGGATGTCTAAATCTTCCGTAGTACTTTCATGCTGATTTACACGTTTATTATGCTAAAAAGAAACTATACCAAGATGGTGTTATACTGCAAATGCATGCTTGATTGCTAATGGGTAATTGCATGAAACATTTGACATATTCAACATCTATAAGCATCAATCTATAAATGCTCCCCTACTCCCACACTTCTTAATAATATCACTCCAGATCAATCCCAGATGTTAAAGTTACGGCTTACAAATAAAGAAGCACTAGTTTTATTATGCTTTTCTGTTTATTATGTCAATTTTTCTGTTCTCATTTGTTCTTTGTTATTAATGGCTAATGTCTCATGTGACCTAGTTAGTTTAAAGCAACACTGGATTTTGTTACTACAGGACACATATGGTGCACTTTTACATATTTATTTCTACTTTCCATTAACAGTTTAAAGAAAGATTTTCCACAACTTTAAGCACATTTCATAGAAACACTTTGTTTGCACACGACAGGTTGCTTTCTTGGTCTTTTTCTATCCTGTCAGTGGAAGTCCAACCATCTTCCACCATCCACCATCCCTGGACCTGTTGAAGTGAAAAACAAACAAGTAATTTATAGATTTACATTTACATCATTGTGTTGACTGCATAAGATGCATGATAACAGTCACAGTTTCTAATTGTGATCAATTTTGTGTGATCTTCACTGCACTAGCCATGGTTCTCCCTGTTCCTCAGACTCGAGGTTGCTCATTACCCATCTACTGACCCCGACTCACTCTTTCATCATGTTTCATGACTAAGCACCTAAATGATTTCCCACTGTTGACTGCCCTCCAAAGCCCCACTCATCCTACACCCTCTTGCTTTCCTTCATTTATCTTCAGCAGCTTAGTTTTAAAAGAAAAATTAATGTAAATTTATCCCTTTGCTTTATTTGGGTTGACTTGCAGCCATACCATATACTGTATGAGTGACTTAGAGATACCTCTCACTCCATCTCAAATGTAAGGTTTGAGCCCCGTCTGCCTCAGGGACTCCAGGACATACTCCAGGAGATACTGGAAGGTAGCAGCGGCTATGAACAAACCAAATGGAAGTGTAACGAACAGATACAAACCTTACAGACTGGAGAATGCTGTTGTTTCCTTGGACTCTGCAGACAAGGGAATCTCCCAGTAGCCCTCGGTTAAATCCAGTGTCGTAAAAAAACGAGCAGTGCCTAACTGGTCCAGGAGCTCGTCGACCGAGGGCAAGGGATAAGCATTGAACTATGACACCTCGTTCACCATGCGATAGTCCAGACAGAACTGCATAGACCCATCTTTTTTCACTACCAGAACTATGGGGCTACAGCAAGTGCTGTGTGACTCTTCTATTACTCCCAGCTTCAACATTTCATTAAGGGTGTGTCAGGCACGAACTAACCACAGCCTTCAGTCTATGCATTTTTCCCCAGTATCTAATTTCCACCAGCATCAAGGGATATTTATAAATATCCCCATGCACACACTTCACCTCCACCCACTCTAACTTCAGCAATGCCCCCGGGCGAGCTAGAGGCAGGGTCTGCGTACAGCCCAAAATCCACCAGAGCCTGGCATGTACCCTCTTGGCACCTTACTGGTATGCAGTACGTCTCTCCTGAACTGGGGGAGGGCGTCAGAGGGCCAGCGATGTGGAAAACCTGTCTCACCTCCGTTGGCGGGCAGTCCCGGCAGAGGTGTCTCAGTAACCACACCTCCAGTTCTCCTGCCCCGACGTCTGTGCCACTGGTGAGCTTGGCGTGGGGTCTATAGCAGCCGGGACCTGTGGAGAGAAATCAGAGGAAAAGGGGTTAGTGGACTGGAAAGACCTCAGCTCCACGGCTACGGGGAATGAGGGATTTCTATGTCTATGTTGATTTCCTCATTAATCACAGAGCTAATGTACTAAACAAAGCTTTGAAGGAAACTTACCGTGACTCTCTGTGCTCTGTGGTGGTGAATCCAGCATGGCGTCCAAAGGACAGCAGGGAATGAGACCTCTTGGTCTTCTGCAGAGGTGGGTAGTAACGAGTTACATTTACTCCGTTACATTTACTTGAGTAAGTTTTTGAAAAAAATCTACTTTTAAAGTATCTTTTTTGCACGATACTTTTTACTTTTTCTTGAGTACATTCAAAGTAGTGGACACACGGAAAGAAGAAACATTAAAAACATGGCAGAACCAGTCGTCTACGCTAGAGCTGAAGAGGATGAACACCCTTGGCCTTACATACAAAGGATGTTTCGCTTAAAAGCAGTACAAAAGAACAACTATGTCTTCAGCGTCGGTGTCTTCAGTGAGAGCCAAAACAACAACTTTTCAGCGTGAAAAAACTCAGCTTGTGTAACCTGAGGAAACGGTAAGTTTTCTCTAAATATCTTTTAGCTGTGGTTAGCTGGATGTTAGTCTTATGTTACAGCAGCTGTGTCGAGCTCGAGCTGCTAGTCATGTTTTCGGCGCTATGTTGTAGTGAGATAAGTTTGTGGGTGTTTTGTGCAGCTTCGGCTGTCCTTTTAACTGCTCACTGGTTAGCTAGCGTGAGCTATAAGCTAACAGCTAGCCTGGTTAATGATGCTAGAGTTCCACGCACATGCAAACAGCTCGTCTCTACTGCTTTAACTGTTAAAACAGAAGGCAATACTGCGGCTGACAGGGTTTATTATGTGAAACAGCAGCTTGTTTAGTTTAAACAGTCTGCATTAAGCTGGGCAAACACTGTGCGATTTTTTTCAGTCGCGTTATTCAGCTCCTGCTCAAACTGTACAATTGAATCTCAGGGGTTAGAAGTTCATAGGTCACGATGTAGGGTCTCACACTATACGGCCTGATGCTCTGATGTGACCTGAGTGCTCAAACTGTGCATTCATAACATGAAGCTTATCATACAAAATCCCTCTCTCTGTCTTTCACTCACTCACACAGGCACACACACACCACCGTCAACTTTGCTAAATTACTAATGAAAAACATTGACCAGGCAGCTGCAATTGAGCAGCAATGTCCATCCAACTCTTTTCATGGTTGTTGTAGTCATGATAATTTTGTGAGGTCACATTGAAAAGCCTTGGATACGGAAGCGTAGAGCTGCCACCCAGGCAAAAGAAAAATAGAAAAGTGAAAAGTATATTGCTCTAACAATATACCTTTCAAGTTTGAACAATATAATATCACGTTATTACAATATACCGACTAAGATGATGGATCCATGGGGTCAGGAAAGCCAGAAGCAGGGCTGGAGAGGTACCTTTCATGTCCATTCACTGGAGGTGTGGCTCTATTGCATGGCGTTCCTCACATCAAGAAGCTGTTGATCAAAATCAATACAGCTCTTCCTGCATCAGGAGCCTGTGAAAGACTTCTTAGTCATGCAGGACTCCTGCCTACCCCTAACTCCTCCCTAACCCCCCTCCTGTTCACTGCCAAACGGTCACAGCTTCACAGCAAGAACCTTGAGAGCCAACTGCTGCTGAAGCTGAACCACCATTTCACTGACGGAAGAAACAATTTATGGTAAAGTGAGCCATACACATATGTACATCCACATAGTGGAAATTTGTATTTGTCTTTTATAATTAGTTTTACTCTGATTTCAGTGTTTATTTGTGAGCGTAGTTTTTATTTGAAATATTTTCATTCTGATGTTTGTATCGCATGTTTTTAGTGTTTTCATATTACATTGTGTTAATCTGTCTATACTTCAGGGTATTTTAGTATACAAAGAACATTTCATAGTTTTGTTAGAATGTCTATTCCTGTGTAATTTTAGCACAGATGTGTTGTTTGTGGGGTTTTTTTTGTTTTTTGTTTTTTTTTTAATTCCTGCTGTCCACCTTGGGAATAAACTTTTCCTGATTATACCTGTTGCATCTCTGTGTCATTTGTTTCTGATTTACTTAATCCCTCCTTGTATTTAAAAGAACCACCCCTAGTATGACATTCTGGCGCATCAGCTGTAGTCATTTATGTTGAAGTTGCCTCGTTCTAATGTTTTCTTTGAGGCTGCTGTAAATGTGAATATGTTTACTGTGGGTTTTTCTTGAAAAAGCTTTACGTTGTGAACAACTGAAATCTTGAAATTAGAATTGTTGTGCCTTATTTTGTGGATCTTTTTACATATATTCCTTTTGAAAATACTAAAATGTGTATATTTATTTAGTTTTGTTTGTCTGATAGCATTTATTTATAAAATAAATCGGACATTTCAAACACTTACTCGCTACTTACTCAGTACTTGAGTAGTCTTTTCACCAAGTACTTTTTTACTCTTACTCGAGTAACTTTTTTGACGACTACTTTTCACTTTTACTTGAGTAATAATATTTTAAAGTAATGATACTCTTACTTGAGTACACTTTTTGGATACTCGACCCACCTCTGGTCTTCTGTTTTCTGATTGGCTGACCACCACTAAGTTTTTAATGACCTTTTAACTTTTACTGACTTTGGAGATTCTCCCATTTTCATACTATTAGACCTCAGTACTGCCTTTGATACCATAGATCAGGGGTCCCCAATCCCAGTTCACGAAGGCCGGTGTCCCTGCAGGTTTTAGATGTTTCCTTTATCCATCACAGCTGATTTAAATGGATAAATTACCTTCTCAACGTGTCTTGACGTTCTCCAGAGGCCTGGTAATGTTTACCCAGGGTGAGATCCAAAACCTGCAGGTACACCGGCCCTTGTGGACTGGGATTGGGTACCCCGGCCATAGATCATAGGATTCTTATCTCTCGGCTTGAGCACTGTGTCAGAATCAAAGGGACTGCATTGGAGTGGTTTAAATCTTAACTGTCCAACCCAAGTTTTTCAGTTAGATTGGGGTATACATCATCCTCAAGAGCCTCACTTTCTTGTGGGTTCCCCCAGGGGTCCATTCTTGGTCCAGTTCTCTTTGCTATTTATATGCTCCCCATGGAGTCAATTTTTAAAAAACAAGGCATCCCATTCCATTGTTATGCAGACGACTCACAGATTTACGTTTCAGTGGCAGGTAAATCTGTGAGTCCTCTGAAGGGTTTGCCAGATTGTTTGGAGGATGTTAAGGCATGGATGGCTTTAAACTTCCTTAACTTAAATCAACAGAAAATAGAGGTGATTTTGTTTGGTCCCTGTGACCACTGCGACTTTGGCCCTTTAGAAATTTATAAAAATCCCTTTGCGAGGAACCTAGGAGTGATTTTTGACTCTAATGTAACGTTTGATAAACAGATTAATGCTGTAACCAAGTCCCGTTTCTTTCATCTTCGTCTACTTGCTAAAGTAAGGCCATTTCTCTGTTTTAGAGAACTTGAGAAAGCTATCCATGCCTTCAATTCATCTGGCCTCGACTACTGTAATACTCTTTACTCTGGTGTTAATCTGTCATCAGTTAGCCGTCTACAGCTGGTCCAAAATGCTGCAGCACGGTTACTAACTGGCACATGCAAGCAAGACCACATATCCCCCATACTGGCATCATTACACTGGCTGCCAGCTAGTTTTAGAATTAATTTTAAGATTTTATTATTTGCTTTTAAGGTGTTGCATAGGTTAGCACCCTCATACCTTTCTGATCTTTTAAATTGGTACACTCCTGCAAGATCACTCAGGTCTGCGGATCAATTACAGCTGGCTGTCCCAAGGTCCAGATTAAAGCACAGAGGAGATCGGGCCTTTGCTGTAACTGCTCCTAAACTGTGGAATGAACTGCCCCTTCACATCAGGACCTCCCCAACATTGGACACTTTTAAAACCCGTCTGAAAACTCACTTTTATTCCTTGGCTTTTAATATTATTTCTCACTCAAATCTTCTAATTTTATGATTCTTTTTCTTAACTCTTATCATATCTCTATCCCTATGTTTTTATTTCTTTTAATTATCTTTTAATTATCTCAATTGTACAGCACTGTACAGCTTGGTCAATGGTTGTTGTTTTAAATGTGCTATATAAATACATTTGACTTTGACAACAACAACACAACAAGCCACATTATTTGACAGACAGGATATCCTATCATATTCTAAGAGTGCACTATGGCAAAATGATAAAACAATGTCTCTGTGTAAAACATTTTCCAAATATAAAATCTTCCATAACTATTTGAAAAGGTAGAAAATTAATGATATAATTTCAGGTAAAATATCACTTTAATCACTCATTCTAATTACTGTTTAACTAAGCTCCTAATATCAGCTCAAGACCATATCAGTCCCAAAAAGCGCAGCTGATGTGAATTATGCATTCCAGGAGAGTCGAGGGAAATCTTCCCTGAAGAAACAAGAGCAAAGAGAGCTATAAGAATCTTTTTTTCACCAAATTCCTTCCAAACTTTTAATATAAACTTGCAGAATATTTCTAACAGATCTGAATGAGTGCTGTTCTGTCATCTATGCAGTTTGCTGCAGTAATAGTCAACATGTTAATTTGACTAAATGTCTCGTTGTTATGGATTTATTCTGAGCTCACCTGAAAGGAAATGTTTTGTTGGCCAATGCTTGTTTTTTTTTTTTTTTGTGGACTGAGTGTGTGTGTGTGTGACAGAGGAAGAGAGACAGAGAATAATGCAAATGTTTGTTATATCATTTCCTGACACCGTGTTTCAGGCACAACTGTAAGAGAGATGAACTCAGAGAGCCCATGTTTGTTGAAACACAGTAACAATTCAAATGTTAAGCCATGTTTTATTTCATCACTTTGCTCTGTGGAATCTGATAATGTGTAATTTTTCTCTCCTTTTCCATGTATGTGTAAAATCATCTGCTGTAATGTACTACACTGTATGTGTTTGTCACATGCTTAACAAACTCTCTCACACACAAACATAAACATTTTGCAAACATCTTTCTGGTAGTTCAGCATCCACTGTAAGCTAATAATAATAATAATAATAATAATAATAATAATAATAATAATAATAATAATAATAATACAGATGTGGTAATAACATTTTTTTAATGATTTTCTACAGTTACAGTTACGACTCTGCATGATTTTTTGTACATATGCTTTCTGAATGTTTGTGAGGTGATAATTAAGAGTTTGCCTTGGGCCAGCCATGTTAATGAGCAACAGTAAATACATGAGAAAAATGTATGAAGCAAAAGAGTATGCCAATGTGAGCAACAAACAACTTGTGCCAAATATTTATTTTATTTTATTTTATTTTCCAGAGTCCAGAAATTTACCACAAAGCTCTTTTTTAAATTTTCATTAACCTCAGATACAGTGGGTAAATTTATATATGGCTTCTTTCAAAATTAACTAAAACATCTTCTTTAATATTATCATTGCTGCTGATGTTTTAGTCTGTATTTATTTATCTTTTTTTTCATTTTATAATCGCAAATATATTTGAAGGTGATCTGGTGGATCCTGCCTGTAAAGCTACTGTTAAAAACACATAGTTTTACACGTTGTAGTGAAAGAATATTATTTTTAAGTTTGTGTGGAGGTTTTAGTGTGTACTGATTTGTTTCAGTACCACAAAAGTGATCAAAACTAAAACGGCTCCACCCTGGACTACTGCCTAATGCACAACAGGAATTTATTTCACGTCAGTTCATTACTTCAGATAAAAACTGCAATACACATGAACCACATATTTATAGTGGATTAATGCATGTATATTTCTTTCCCTGTGTAATGATTTTGTATTTGCTGTTAAATTATGATTGCATTATTAATAATATCAGCAAAAAACTGTGAACTCCATCACTGATTTCTGACCTTGACTTTAATAAACTGATATTTAGTGAAGCTGCTCAATTTTTAGTTGTGTGAATTGTAAAACTGGATGAAAAGAAAGAAACAAATAAATGCAAGAACAGAGCAAAAAACATTGCTTTTAGTAGCGCACATGAAATAAGCACCATTAACATTATGTGAATGGGAAATTTTAAAATGAGGATTACGTGAAAACACAAAAGACTTCTTCTATGATAGGACAGACTGTTAAAATTGTTGGTATATAAATAACACACACGCACACACACACACACATGTGCAAACATGCGCGCGCGCGCACACACATACACACACGCACACACAGTATAAATAAGGCTGCCCAACCAGAACTAACAAAGGCCCACTACAGACAGTCCTGTCAACACAGCGAGGGAGAGATACTGTGGTGTGTGTGTTATACTCCATGTTTGTTTATGTGTATATGCTCCTGTATATGTGTGTAGATTTCTTGTTGTGTGACTGTGTGTGGCTCCCTTTGCACACTAAGGAATGGTAATTGTCTCCAGTGAGTATCTCTTCTGCTTGTCATAAGCTACGCTCATCTACACTCAGGATATTGGTGTGTGTATGTGTGTGTGTGCGTGTGTGTGTGTGTGTGTGTGTGTGTGTGTGTGTGTGTGTGTGTGCGTGCGTGCGTGCATTGGAGAGAGACAGAGGGTGAGTTAGAGCTACAATGTGTGTGTCATAAGATTCGCTCATTTACTCTCAAAATATTGGACTGTGAATATGTGTGTTTGTGTCACATTTACATACTATTTGTGTCTATTTGTGTGTGTGGGTGTGTGTGTATAACGGAAAGGAGTGTGTGACAGTCAGGCAATGTGTATGTCAGAAGCTCATTGTGTGTGTGCTCTTTATGTCATGCTCATTTAGTCTCAGTAGCAGCAGAATGGGGAATTCCAATAATAATCATAAAACCTACTTTATTTTCTCTGTTTGAGGTGAGACGACTGTCTTTCCCCCTTGCTACCACTTTCCAGCCTGCTCAGCCAATCAACTCATACACACTCAGGTGCACACATAGACACATGCACAAATCCTCCTGTGTGCAGTTCTGCAGGCCCGGGCGATTGTCAGAGTTATTACATGGAGTGTTGTCTGCCTTGTTACAATTTCACTTTATGAGCTAAGAGCCTTGCACAGTCCCTCAATACTTAACATAGACAGCAGCTTAGACATTATTGTGTGTGTGTGTGTGTGTGTGTGTGTGTGTGTGTGTGTGTGTGTGTGTGTGTGTGTGTGTGTGTGTGTGTGCGTGCGCGTGTGTGTGTGCGTGCGTGCATGTTTGTGTGTCTACGGCTGCTGTTTTCTTTTTAACAGCATATGGCCACTAGGTACTGCACTATTTAGCAAACCCAACAATTTAATAAACACAGCAGGTGAGCGTGTGTGTGTGCACGAGCGCACGCGCGTGCTCATGCATGTGTCGCTAAACCAAAACAAAATAAATAAAACCAAAGAATAAAGGATGAATTGAGTGATTAACTCAAGGAGCCGTTACATGGGTTTTTATGTGACAGTCCATTAGATGAAGCAGGTTGAATTCATCACTCGTTGATTTCGATGTTAAATGCACAAGTCGCTGATAAGAAGGCCAGAAAAAGGGTAATTAATGCAACTGTAACAGATATTAAAGCTGTTTAAAGCATATATTTGGGTCAAAACTGGAGAATTAAATGTTGCATACCAGTATTTAGTATTGTAGCTCTGCTATATTTTAATATTCACCCAAGTTATTAAAATCCAGGGGTTCATGAATGAATGAAATGAGCAGGTGATGCCTGGACATGTAAAGTTGCTACTTCTACTAAGAAAAAATTAAATGATCAATATATAATTAATCTACAATGTGTTAATTGTAAAAATAACAACATGTCATAAGCCAGTTTTGCATTATAAATAGAGACCTGTGTGCTGGAAAGGTTACGCCAGAATCCTTCCTGAAACTGCCTGAAAAAGATGCGTAGTGTGAGCTGTGCTCTCAGCTGGGTAAGGTACAGGGTGAAAAAGTTTATCACAAAGAAAAAGTGTGCCAATATTAAACTAGTTAATAGAGCATCATTGTCAACAATTCTGGGGGCTTGTTTCCCAAAAGCTTCTTAGGGCTAAGAAGATCATAAATTCCATCTTAAAAAGTGTTTCAAAGCACTGTAACCAAAGTCCCTCATCATAAGGTTTAAGTAAAGCTACCAGAAGAAACTCTGAAAACTCACCGACACTTATGTTATTGTTTTATTTTCTGTCTGCTTTCCTAATTGAAACATTTTTTAGGTTCTATTGTTATTTTTTTTAAAAAAACTTCTATTGTTCTTTGTTTTGCACGACTCACTCCCGAAATAAGGCTGGCTCTTACTGGGCTTCCTCCCAACAGTGCAACTGGGGCAGGTGCTCAAAGTTAAAAAGGGGCACATAAAACTAGGCTGAATAACAACAACCCACATTCATCAAGAATCTAATACGGAATCGTATCACAGTGTATCACTGTCATCAGGTGGGGACAATGCAAAGCAAACGTAGCCTATGGCTTACTGATGGGTACAGTGTTGCTGCTGCTCCTGCTGCTGATTGTGCTGGAGGGCAGGGCTGTCTTGATCTGAGACTGTAGACCTTAAAAAGTCCATAGGAGAGTTGGTAGCTGATTAAACAATAATAAAATGCAAAGATTGGTGACAGTGCTTGGAACCGTAAGGAAACAGATTAAAACACTGTGGGAAATAAACTGAAACTGGAATATTAGTACAGCAAGAAAAGGGTTATTGTGGTAGTGTAAGAATGTAACAAAAAAAATCTATACACATAAAACACACACACACACACACACACACACACACACACACATTGACATTTTATACCTTTTCCAGAATACTGTATATACTATGGCCACAAGACTGCATCATGGTACTGAGCCGGAATGCTTCCCCTGTTGTTTATTCCTAGTGCCATAATAATAAAGTAAGAAGAACAAAAGAATTAAGTAATAAATTTAAAACAATGTATTTATCCTGATTCAATTTGTATCTACTGCAAGACAAAAAGCTTATTAAATGTAGAGTTACAATAATTTTGCTGCTGTAAAATCAGCATTTTTGTCATATTTGAAATATAAATCTAATATAATCTGTTTCTTAATGTATTTTTTTTAAAACAGTGTGTGTGTGTGTGTGTGTGTGTGTGTGTGTGTGTGTGTTTTAATGTTGTAATTATAATAATTCCATATTTATGTGGATATGCATGTTAGATAGTTTTTAGTGAACTATATAGCCCTGCAACTTACTTTAAAACTAAATATGTTCCCTAAAACGGTAACAAAGCTACCAACCCATGACAGCTTTCCCCAGTTAGCTAGCAGCTAATGACCAGCACACGTGTGCAGTTAATAAAAGGACAGGTAATGTTTGTTGCACTGTTATGCACACACACAGCACACTCATTTGTTTCAGTTCATCAGTAGACACTAGATAACTGGCTAATGTGTACATAATAAGCTAATACTGCTGTGTGCTATAGACTACAGTGCATGCTGTACACCTACTTACTGGTTTTTGTTGTATCAGTCTGCATCTTCCAGTTAATTTGTGTGTTTCCCCTACACCTCTGCTCTTTGCAAGTTTGTTCCCGCCTTGTAACTATCAAGGGTGAGCATTAATTAATGGTTATCATGTGACTGATGAAAGTCAGATCCTTTTATTTAGCAAAATTGTGATTAATATTTAAATGTTATTGTTCAGGGGCACAGGCAGGACTTCAACGTGCACACACATTAAAAAACAAACAAGCCTCAAGAAAAGGGCACTTGGGGCACCTATCACGGAAAGGACAGGTGCTCAAACCTGTGTACAGTCCAGACCTTTCTCTAGCTGAGAATATTCAGATATGATGAAGAAAAGAAACAACAAAAACACCCAGAAAAATCCAAGCGTTCTGCCACTGATCTTCTCACTCCCCAGATGCTTCTGATTAATCTATTTGATTTAAAAATTAATTTAAACATTTGATGTGTTTTCTATGTTTTATTATGACTAAAATACAGGTTCATGAAATTTGCAAATCATTGTTTTATTTCCATTTCATACTGTGTCCCAACTTTTTTGGAAACTGGGTTGTAATAAATAATTACAATTCTGTGATATCACGTATATGTTTCTGTACAAATATAGGTTTTACTATATGCACTTTATATTTCAATGTTAAAACCTTTTTTCTATTGCTTAAGTAGATGTGTGCCTTTTTTCAATCCATTGCTCAGCTGTGGCCTTTTGGTGGAGTATGCATGTTCTCCCCATGTCTGCATGGGTCCTCATGCGGATGGACAAAACTAATTACAGGCTACTGTTCAGTGCCGTTTTCCATGCATTTGAGGCCACATGGATTTACGTGGGCCTTAAAAATGGGCAAAATATTTTCTATGCATAATTTTTTGGGATTGTTTTAGAAATGCCAGCAAATATGTAAGCAAAATATGCAGCTGTCATATGTATTTGTGTACATGTATTTAGAGCAAGTTGAGCCCAATACAGCAAAGGTGAAGAATTAGGGTAAGGTAGAATTACACACAAAAATACATTTCAGTCACGGCCAACGACCATTTAAAGCCCTGAGGGTGAAACTTATTTCCAGAAATTTCCTATAAAGTTTAAGAATGACTTTGACCATAAAAGCTTCCTTTGATTGATGTTGTGCCACACTCCTTGATGTGACAGCCTGCACTAAGCCCTGAAATGATACTGTCAATGTGAAACAAGTTCTAAAAGCTTCACTGACACTTACAGTGCCACTGCAGATCTATTCTTCCCGAAAGAGCACCCTTAAGAGAGTGAAATAAATACAAGCACTTAACAAAACTAGCAACTAAATCATTCAAAAGTGGGTGTACAACATTACCGATGGCACTAGCCCTTTACAGAACACAAGACTCCTCTGTGCCCTGGCAGGTGCTATTGCGGGTTTGACAGACGGCTGAATTAAATGTAGACTCACTCGCCCTGCACCCAGAGGTGTTTTCTCAGGTCTGAAATCATGCAAAAATCATCACAATAATAAATGCACATTGAATGAACACGGTCAGGGAGTGAACCATTACCCTGAAGATGTAACGCAGTAACCACATCAAACCAGCAGCAAAGGAGTGGATCTGGATGTTCATTGTGGGAGTTTTTACATTCAGTCTCTATATGGGCTGTGTGCATCTCTGCCTATCTGTGTCAGTGCAAGCAATAACCTAATGAGTCTAATAGGGCTGTTATATTTTTAATAAACACAGCAGGCAGCTGGAGTCTGCTGAGGCTCATAGCTAAATGGATGGAGAGATTGTCAATGACTCACCATGGTACACTTACTGCTGATTACAGACACGCAACACTTGCAGGGCATATGGACTGTGTGTCTGTATGTGTGTGAGTATGTGCGTGCATAGGAATACCTTTTTCTGCAAGGAAACTACTACGTGCACAGGTGCTTGCTTGTGTCTACTTATGAGTTATAGTTTTTCATTAGCACACAATATGTGTGAGTCTACACAGAGACACGTTTGCATCAATAACTTTAAAGCTAGTTGGAGCAGTTGGATGTTTTTGTGTGTGCATCCCATTACTTCCTCTCTTTGTTGGCTAAATGAAATCCCATCTTGGCAGTTTCTCCTTCTCAGCACCCATTTGCTCCCACGGTGCTACCCACACAATATTAAAAATCTCCCATGTTCCCAGCACGTTTACAAAGATAGCCAACTCACATGTCTCAAAACATGCCTTTTCTTTTCTGCGTGACGTCTTTATGTCTGTCAAACATTATCAGGTGCAGTCTCAGGTGTAAAATACAATCAAAGCATTAAAGTTTGGGAGCATTTTACTTTTTTTACTTCTATTGTTTTCCAGCAGAGCAGATTATGAAATCAACCCAGGGAGCCATAAAGCAGAGTAGATCTTCTCAATGATCAATAAGAGTTTTCATTCTTAATCAAGTTATATTAAATCGTCACACGGATTACGTTTAATAAATAACAGCTAGCATCTTAAAGTAAAATGAAACCAAACTAGTGTTTGGTTTCATTTTATGAGATGAAGGTGAAGTTCCTTATATTGGTGCTGGTTTCAAATATAAAATAATATAAAGATTTTTGAATGTATGAGTAGTATTTTAAAACTATTTATAATTATAATTATGATTAAAAGAGATGTATTGTGAAAAGGGCTTTTTATTTGAGAGTGTATTTAAATGAGAAAAGATCATGAACGGCAGGAGTTGAACTATGAACTATTTCATGCACTTTCCTTTAAAACTGCGAAGACTCAAACTAAATCATTCACCAACATTTGATGAACTATTATGTTATGAAAATATTCACCTTCATTAATTAAATAGGATTATTAAAGAGTACTGCATAAAATAAAATGACTGTAATAATACAGTGATAATGACACTGTAATACTAACTAAAAAGAAATATGCTCCTCAGTATCTATAACAGGACTACAAATGATACACATTTTGTATTTTTTCAGTACTTTATCAAAATGCATTCAGAGATAAATGTTGATTACATAGTGTACATGCCGGTATTTGGGCCTCTGACTCTACATCTTTAATGAGAGCATAATTTAAAAGAAACAAAACTAGAGATGGTTAGTGTCAGAATTCATGTTTTATCATCTCACTGCCTCCTTTATTTAATTTACACTGCCACGAGAAGCACATCGTCCTCATCTGAATAGTAATATGCAGACTGGTTTTGAGTTTGTGTTATTAGGGAGAATTAAACTAGGCTCACCTTTCACTTGCTGAGTTTATATTTCATTCCACTGCAAATCACAAATGCACCCCCCCCAAATAACTGTGCTGTGTGCTCTGTGTTTGGAGGATGAGGTTCAAATATTTAACTTTTATTGTAGGAAGCCTATATATGAAGCATGAAAGCATCCCATTATCAGCAACAGGAAGAGTAACATGTTTTAGCATTAACACACATCCAGAGGTGACATTTCAATTTTCATGTTGACATTATTAATAAATATATCAGCTCCATTCTCTTGCATCATAAACTGGCTCATTGATGAAATAAGGGAAAGTTATCATCATCAGATATCAAATCAGATTCTAATTTTACTTTAAGATAGAAACAGCTGAATATTTGTTGATAGGAAAGCTGTCAAGTGGGTTCAAAATACAACCACCGGGCAATTGTTAGTTTCAAGAAAATTAAAAAGATGATATAGATAGAAGAAGAAATGAAATTCAGGTTTGAATATCTGCTCAACAGCTTCATGGGACACATGCTAATAGTTGTTTTATTGTTAAAGGCACAGACTGCTCGTGTGAAATGGGCATCAGCTCAAACTCTGAGTTCTGAGAAATGGATGTGATTTTTTTTTTTACTTTGATGAATTAATAACATATATTTAAACTTTCTCTGGCATGTGCTGTACATAACTGGCAACCTAAATTTTGAATAAAGAAATGAAACAAGGCCCCATGGACAAAGCTCAATGAAAGTACACTTAAAAACCCCAAACCAAAACATTTTAGCACTTCCCTAGAAGGGCCTAGAAAGGACTTTATTTATTTATTTATTTATTTATTAAAATCAAACACTTTTTAATATATTTTTTGTAAACTCCATCCTTTTACTGCTTCTTTTTATTTAAGATGTGTTTTACCTGTGGAGGATGTTTACAGCAGGAACACAACCGAAATCTCTGAGTAGCCCAGTTTTCATCATCCCTTACTCTTCCTGCAGCTCCAGAAGTGTAACTGTTTTAAAATGTCCCTGTTTCTCTTTTTTTTTTTTTTTTTTGAAAAATTAGTGTAAATATCTATTTGCCCGGTCAGCATGAATTTAATGATTTAACTCCTTTAAAAAAAGTCTTACATTTTTATGCCTCGGGTTCAAAGAGTATAGAGCTAAGTGAGAATCTGATGAGACCTTCATTTCTACAGTTAAACAGTTGCAGAAAAGATTATGTTGATGGAAAATTTTTCAAGCAAAAATACTACAGAATGAAACTGCCTGGAGCTGAGAATTGGATTTATTTGCTTGAACCTTTCCACATTGAAAAATAAATGGATGAAGAGTTAGGTCTTTGACATTAAATACAGCATCTTAATATAAATACATACTGAATATTTTTTTTATGTACTCTCAGCTAATTTTCTCAAGTAAACCTATCCAATAAACATCTATTTGAAACGTTCTCTGGTTAAATATAAATGGAAAGCAGAGGAAACAGCTGTTTCTGAACTGGGAATATTTCCCTTTAATGACATGTACACTGTTTCTGAGCAAAGAATCACAGCTAACAAAACACAACTAAAAACACCGCTTTTTTAAAATTAAATTTAATCTTTGTTCGATAATGCTCAAAGTTATTGAAGTTGTGCTATATTTTGCAGACAGATTAGCAGTGATACCATGAGTGTTAATTAATGTTGATTCTTGATGGTTTCCTTCAAAACAAAAATGAGTCTTCTTGAATGGCTGCAAGTGTAATAGATCATTTTTAAAAAGTAAGTAGTTACATCATTAGTTTACTACCAAAGAAGTTGAACTACAGACTTACAATATATGATTTCAGTCAATGTAAAATAGAAATTCACTTAATTCAATTTAAAAACAAGCATTTTAAAGTATTAATCTTAAGTAAATCACCGAAGTATTATTAGAAAGGGAATAAAAGACTCCTGAAGTTTTTTGTGGTGATTTTTTAAAATAATTCAGCACTCTTCAGAATCAAAATTACAATTTGCTTTAAAATTAATTAAAAGTAACATTAGCAATAATCCCACTTAGAGTATATATATATATATATATATATATATATATATATATATATATATATCACACACCAAAAAAAAAAAAAAAAAAAAAAAAAGCAGGCAGAAAGTCTCTCAGCTTTGTCAATGTTCTGCTCTCACATCATGTCATTCAATTACACTAACAATAACAACAACAACATTAATAATAATAGTAATAATAATAATAATAATAATATTTAAAGAAGAAGTAAATTCCTGCTTTCTTCAGTTTGCCATGCAATCTTACTGCACATGGCTTCACACACACCTGTTTTAGGTCCAGTAGACTTCATTGTATTTTTTGTATAAGTACCGTACAGTTAAATAAAATGCAATGCCTGCAGGACTTTAGCCCCCAGACCTTTTCTGTGGTTTACAAAATACTGTAAATAGCGGTACATGAGTACAGTACGAAAGAAAAGAGTGGAGACAGTGAAAAATGCCAGTGTTGAATAAAATGTGGAAAGAAAATTGAGGGGGGGTGAAGGGAAAGAGAATTTAAAAAGTAGAATGTAAAGAAGAAAAATAACACATCAATGCGTCTTAAGAGAACTTGGGGGACGGAGAACCAAGACAATGATGATATATAAAAAGTTCAGAGTCCAGTGTAATTAACAACAATAACAAACTCCATCCTGGAGCTGACACACTAACATTTCGTCCTGGTCAGTTGTGTTCAATCTGTGGTTCAATAAGGGTTAAAAGAGAGAGAGAAGAGCGCAGCCTTCATAATGACACCACCCTCCCTCTTCGTTATTCTCCAGACTACATCCAGAAACCGTCAAGCTCGTGCTCCCGGCGTTAGCGCACGTACACACGCGCACTCAGCCTTCGTCTCTCCATCTTTGTGTCCATTCAAACTCACTCAGTCACACGCACACACACACCTGCTGACGGAGGAGAGGAAGAAAAAGGAGAAGAGGGGACAACGGCGGATCACGGGGCGCATTAACGCATCCGGTCTCCCGAAAAAAAAAAAAAAAAACGAGAAGAGAGGAGCTACCGTCACTCCGCTCCTTCAAGGTAAGGACTTTTACAGAGATGAAGAGCCTTGCTCGGCTGCTCTCAGGTGGCAAATGTTCAATGCATGCTCGTGTAGAAGTTGTACACTGAGTGTGGATGTGGAGCTCCAGTGGATTAATTGGAGTGAATGAATGGTGAGTTGTTACTGGCTCCTGTTAATTAGGAAACTACACACAGGAGTTTTCAACAGTTGCACAGCTTGCACAGCGAGACAGCTGGTTTGAGAGTTGTTTGATTATTTAAAGGTACTATGGCACGGCAAATGGGTGCTGGAAAGCCTACTGTTGAAAAATTAGAGTGACATTTGAGACATGCGGACGTTTTTTTTTTTTCGTTATTAAAAAGCTTAATTTATTAAAATTGCTCTTGTACTCTGTACAAAGTTTCACACACTCTCACTGATTGCTCATTGTTGGATAAGCAGGCACAATAACCTCATTCGCAACAGGTTCACTAACTGTATCATTAAGCTGTGGCAGGTGTTACAAGTCACTGGGTGTCACTGACACTTTGCCACATCCTACCTGCATTCATATCACGGACATATTTCCCAAATTTTCATACACACCCTGTGGACCAGAACATCCCTGATCTGTGTGATTTCAACATACAGCACCACAACTCTATTTTCACAAAGTTTTCTAACATGTTTCACTTTATTTTTAAAACAGTGTAAAGTTAGGTACATAATATACAGTAATGTGCTTACAGAATTCAGCTTTTAATGATAAATATTACAAGTTTAAAATGTAACCATGGTTGATCAGAAGAACTGACCTATTAAAAAAAAAGAGTGTTGCCTGAGGGCACTGCGGCACTAACTGATCCCCACATAGTGAGCTGTTTTCTTTACGCTGTCAGATTGAGATTGTTTTTCACTGCGTTTTTTAGTTGCTAGTTTGTTTTTAGTTTGTATTTCAGCAATCATTTTATGTCTGAAATAGAAACTTAATTTGCATGGCTGGGGTTGACACTTAAGACCACACTGACCTGGTAGACGGTTGTTAAGTCAGACTTAACACTGTTAAGGTGTTCAGAAATGCGTATGAATGCAGGACAGTTATGAAGAGCTCAAAGGGTTTAGTCTAGTCCGTTTAAAACGTCAACCTACATTCCAGCCTGACCCGAGTATGAGTGGACTAGGGTCAGGTCGGGCCAGAGTGATGTCAGTTTCGTCATCAGATGGATGGCTGCGTGCCTGCTTGGTTTTTGAGAGCACCCGCACTCGTCTGCAGATAATTTATATCTACATTATATCATAATCTCATTATAGGTCGCAATTTGGTATAATTGAGGCCTTAAAATATCAGACATTGTTAAATAATGGTAAGTACTGCAGTAGCCTACTTACATATAACTGTACTGCAGATATTATCTAGCTTGTTGCGTTATGGAGATCACCTGATTTTACTTGGTATTTCTATAGATAAATGCAGCACCAAATACATAGAGACTGATGAAGCTACTCAGCTACTCAGATCAGTCAGTGCAGATTTTTATTCACCTTGAAATACAGATTTTGAACAGAAGACTACATCATGACATATGTAAAGCTGGAAAGCTCACAATG
Source organism: Rhamphochromis sp. 'chilingali' (assembly GCF_963969265.1). Taxonomy (NCBI): domain Eukaryota; kingdom Metazoa; phylum Chordata; class Actinopteri; order Cichliformes; family Cichlidae; genus Rhamphochromis; species Rhamphochromis sp. 'chilingali'. Next base: position 42,616,327 of record NC_137948.1, read on the forward strand.
CACTAAAGCATCCATGCTCATTGTGGAGCTTCATGTGATATACTGTAGGAAGTGAAATGATGAGAGAATAATTAAGTATTGCTTCTCTCTGGGTATAATTGATTTCTGGCAATTGTGGTTGTACCATAAATATTCAACCCTAACATATAACTACTAATACACCTTTTCAACCTTTTACATTGGCATTTGTTAATTTGGACTGAATAGTAAATGACTTACTTCGTGTATTTAATGTAGTCACCTGGTCATTAATGTTGTATTAATTGTCAATACATTCGTATTTTGCGGGAATTTAATTTAACCTCTTGGCTTGTGTGAATGTAGCAAAAGAATAATTAAAGCGATAATAACATTTTTTTTAGAAAGACAAAAAAGAGGAAAAAACTACAACAAAAGTGGGTTTCTGTGAAGTAGCTAAATATTTTCTCATGAGTAATTTAAGGAGATCTGTTTTTAGATCCCTCCAATTTCAGACTTCTATGAAATAAGTAAAGAGTCTATGGTCACAGACAAAAGTAAGAAAAACGTCCCTTTTCTTTTCTTTAATGACCACAACACTGCATTGCTGTAGGGAAGGAAAGAAAGTGCTGGTGATGACAGTGCAGTAAAGTGAGCAGCTGTCACAATGACAGATTTGAAATTAGCATTATAAACAATGTAAATTGCGCAGCAGCAACACCTAAATTGAAAGAAACTTGAATTGAATTAATTTAAATGAATTCAGATTTTCATATTAGGAAAGATTATTCAAGTGATCTCAACCTGATTGTGGACTGACACAAACCCAGCAGCCTCATGAGGCACAATATGTTTACAAGGTGATTAGATCCCACATTAAAAAGTATTGGAATTAATATTAAAGAGTGTTTCGTATTTACTGGTTTCTCTGGGATCCCCGTGGATCATCCCCCCCAAACTGAGTTAAGCCAGTAAAAATTATTTAAGCTATCATTTGAGCGTTTGCCTTTCATTAAACTCTACTGCCTACAACAGATTTTAATGACAAGTTACAGGTTTAGAATTTGAATGGTTGAATGCATCTTTAAAGTAATAAACTGCATTAAAAAAGGTTTGTGTTATTTAGCTGAAAATTTCACTGTGTAGTTTAGTATGTTAATGCATTTAAAAAAAGCACTTAATTTGTGATAATAGTATTTCTGTGGAATGTCTACCTTTTCTAATATGTCAGGTGACAGGTCTTTAAAAATGTTTTTTCTTCCTTCCAGACAGTCCGTTGTGTTTCATGCAGGTGTATGTGAATTTAAATTTAAAACTAATTTGTATTACTGTGCAACAGGTTTTTATTGTCTTTTTCTAAAACAAAGCAGTGTATTTGATGTTCAAGTGTGATTGGTAAGCGAGGAGGTCCTCATCAGAACCATAGCTTTTGTTCTATTCGTGTACAAAAAGTTGTCAGTTTTTCTGATGTCTTTGAGAAACATTCTCTTTATCAGTGATTGTTATAATATAATTTGAATATCCCCATGCATCCTGAAAAAAGACCAACTATAACATATCGCTATCAGAAGTAGTGGTGCTGTTAAATATTTGCATCCAGCTACTTAATTCTGTATATTTAGACCATATAAAAATATATATCATAAAAATATGACCAGAACAAAATTACAAAATGTAGCCATTTCATCTTGTTCAAAGCTTTGTGTTGTACTGATTGCTCTCATTTGTTCAGATTCGGTACAATATCTTAACTCTATCAACATCTTAGGTGCTTTCCATTGTACTTTTTGCTCTTTCTTGGTTGTTTGAGCTGACTGTAGGGAATTAACAGGCATTTCCCTTGAACAGTGGTACAAAGGATTTGGCTTCTTTTTTTTTTTTTTTTTTGCTACATTTGGCAAACAATAAAATTAAATAAATTAAATCACAGCAAAGTTGATGAAGAGGCAGTGCCTGTCCATCAAGTGGTTCAAAAATAGTTTTTTTAAATTGTAAAGCAGTGTACATTCATTAAAGGAAAAGACTAAAAAAAATCAAGATATTTATTAATAGTTCATTATCATATACAGTACTTGCCCAAAAGAACCCACACAAAAGAAACCTCACAACTTATTGTGCTTTGTGTGTTCAGGTTATACATGTCAACTTTGTATAAATAGTTGGCCTCGACATTATATGACTTAAGATAACCATAACTAAGGCTAGACAGTGACACAAGACTGGTTCCTCTACTCAGATGCCCTTATATACACCTTTAAAAGATGTTTATCAAAATAAAACACTATTTGTGGGCAGGCTGGTGATCTTCATGTGTTCTTTTACTTTGACATGCTGCAAACGGTCGCAGCAGACGGCCCCGCCCCTCCCTGAGCCTGGTTCTACTGGAGGTTGATTCCTGTTAAAAGGGAGTTTTTTTCTTCCCACTGTGGCCAAAGTGCTTGCTCATAGGAGGTCATATGATTGTGGGATCTACCTTACAATCTAAAGCACCTTGAGGCCACTGTTATTGTGCTTTGGTGCTGTATAAATAAAATTGAATTGAATATTTACATTGATTCTAGTTATGTATTATTTTGTGACTAGTTCATTGTAAGGGATAACCAAACATTTAAGCCTTCTGTGCCATTTAGGCTGTTGACTCTTTGGCAATGGAAAGTAGTTTGTCACATAATATTTACCATTTCCATTAAAATGCTCAGGGCTCTTGAATCGGCCGTGTTGGGAAAGCAATATGGTTTGTAAGCTTCTTAGTTTGCCACTGATTGCTGAAGGGGTTTCTAAAGTCATACTTCAGACACCTGAAGGTCTCTTGGGCAGCTTTTTTTTTCTATCTTGTGTTCCCTAACACCTTTCATGTTCCAGAGGAAAAGCTGCTTTTTCTTTTCTTTTTTTTCTTTTTTTACCACTCAATTACTGTGTGATTTTGAGTTTGCACCAGGTGTGAATGGTTTCTGTTAGAGGAAATGTTCTGTGCAAGGGGCAAATGCCCAGTGCTCAAGGTCAAACAAGTGTGTTAGGAAAGAAAAATCGTTTTCTTGACAAATTACTTTTCTTACCAATAAATGCATGATTTGTGTGTGACAAAATTACTTTTTTTTTACACAGTGCTTTAAAACAGATTAAAAGAATTGAACAAATTAAAAATAATTCTCAAATGTTCCATTCTACAGCTTTACCCACAAGGATGTTGGCATCCAGCACACATCTATGATGCAAATGACATATTTAAATGAATGAGAGATGACTGCTCTGATTTGTGAATACTGATAAAGTTATTAATATAAATGCAAAGCGTTATCCTATTCATTTCCTGTTGTAGAAGAGACTGGGGCTATGAATCTTGGAGTCATAAGGACTTGACATCACATAGGGAGGCTGACAGAAAGAGAAATTCAGCCTCCATAATGTCAAACATAGGAGTGCTACTGTAATACAAGCCTATATATACAATGCATCAAACTTTATGTAGCACAGTATTGAAGCAGAAAATGTAGATACTACATCTGTATCTGCAAGATGGGAAACATGTGCACATGGTTATCCTTTTTCTTTTTTTCACCTCATTTATTTCTGAAGGTGTGATGATATGATTTCAAGTTCCTTCTCGCTGTGTTATCTTGAAAATATGAAAAAAATAAAAACATTTTAAAACCATGTTACTATTTCACATTAAACAGACCTTATAAATCACAGATCATGGACAGGTTTGTGCTGTAAGTAAGATCCTTTTAATAATACAAAAGAAATAAATGTATATCTTTAACTTTGGTGACAATATTTACTGTCTATACAGGGACATACTGTACTCTGCTTATGCATAAACTGGCTACACATGAATATGGTGGGCAGCAGAAATGTGATATGTGGCAATTTCAACTCAATGTGTTATGGACATTTCTCTGAATTACTTTACATTGAACTTACTGCATAAATACAACATTGTATGGGCGACCGTGGCTCAGGGGGTTGGGAATCGCATCTGTAACCGGAAGGTCGCCGGTTCAATCCCTGGGCCCTCTGTCCTGGTCGTTGTGTCCTTGGGCAAGACACTTTACCCTACTTGCCTACTGGTGTTGGCCAGAGGGGCCGATGGCGCGATATGGCAGCCTCGCTTCTGTCAGTCTGCCCCAGGGCAGCTGTGGCTACAACCGTAGCTTGCCTCCACCAGTGTATGAATGTGAGAGTGAATGAATAGTGGTATTGTAAAGCGCTTTGGGTGCTATATAAATCCAATCCATTATTATTATTATTAAAAATGCCCATTATTAAAAATGAATAAATTATTATTAAAAATGCCCAGTCAGAGAAGTTTATTTTTCATGTCATAGCCGTCTACTGATATCGACCATATGGCTCCCTTCTTCAAAAAAACTTTGACTTAGATTGTTAGCTATAGAAGATTTTCTCAGTATTATGTTAGGGTCTTTACCTTATAATGTAAAATGCATTGAGGCCACTATTTTGATTTGGAACCATATAAATAAAACCAAATTAAATTTCACATTCTGATAGCTTTCCTTTGTAAACCTCTTTACCTCTTAACCTCTTTCAACTTGAAGTTAATTTTCAAGAGGTGACAATAGTTGTAATGCAAATGGCACATGGCAGCTGAACAATAAGCACTAAAAGAGGAAAAGCAAAAATCCCTCATTTGAAAATTCCGGAAAATACAAAGAAGATGATTGTTTTTATATTTGTGTTCTCTAAATACTTTGTGTGAACAATACCATTTATGTGTGCCGCAATTACAGTGATAGGACAAAGAGGTTATTTGGGTTGGGTTTTAGAAGTCATCGGCCTTCTGTTCAGGATCTGAGAACAGTTTGAATGGTCACCTAATGTGTGACAAAAGAATCCGCTGTGATGTTCATAATTGTCTGGGCTGTCTTATTTGTCTGTAAAAGTTTTTCTTTAGCCCTAAAATTACTGCAGTTGATTTATCAGAGATGTGGAGAGCACAGGAGTGTTTGAAGAAAGAAATACACCCGGTTAACAGCAGACAATTTACTGCATTTTAAATTATGCAGTCCATGTATTATTAGTAAAACTAGTGTTCAGACAAATCCTGCAGTTTCCCATAAATTCTGTGTAGTTTATTCCCTACATTCAGGTTGAGGGGTCATATGATGATGCTTTGATTGCACAATCCCAAGTAACAATATAGAAAATAGTTGAAAAAAAAATCTTATTCTGTGGGGGCAGGGAGTGCTAGCTCATTTTAGGTTTGACAGCATTTTTTTTAGTAGGTAAAGGCGAATGTTTTTAAACATGAATTGAGCTGCGGTTTGGGGAAGGCCTCGGAGTGGACGTCAATAAGGTGGTTGAGGATTCCATAAAATGGACCGGATGAGCTCGGAAAATTATGAAGGAATGCCGAGAGAAGAGATCAAAGGAAATGTCAGACAACAAAAGACCTTGATAGATGAATGAGGGAAACCCTCGATCAGGTAGCGATGTGGCTTGACTCGGAACTGAAGCTCTGACAGTGCCACATGACAGGATTTTGAGACTTGAGGTAATGACTCATAAACGCTTATCTTGGAGTAGAAGATGGAGAGGGGGTGGTTGGCTGGATAATTTACTTTGGGTAAGGTAGCAATAACTACTGTGCCCAGTTACCTAACAGACCTTTTCGATGTGTATAGCCAAAGAGAGCACTTAGATCCTCTTACCAACTGCTCTAAGTGCAACCAAGGGCCCAACAAAAGACTAGAGGGGACCGAGCTTTTGAAATTGCCATGCCTAAACTCTGGAATAATCTTCCAATCGATGTCCGCATGTCAGAATCCATTGCATTGTTTAAATTGCGCTTAAAAACTCACCTGTTCCATTTAGCCTTTAGCAAATCAGTTCGAACTTCCTCCTGGTCTATATTTGTGCTATGTAACTGTAACTGTAACTATAACTGTTTTATAACTGTTTTTGTTGCCATTTGTTGTAATCCGCTTTGCTGCCTTGTGTGAAGCACTTTGTTGGTCAGTGTCCTTTTTAAATGTGCTATAGAAATAAATATTGATTGATTGTGCTGATTTCTGAAATGAACACAGGTGACAATCAGCAGTTTTGGGAGGGTTTGTTAAATTGAAAGACTGATTAGAGGAGAACCACCTTCCATAAAGACAACCCTAACAGAGAGCCAAGTAGAATTCCACCAAGCGGCACAGCTGAACCTCATAGAAGATGATATTGACATTTGAGATGTTGTCAGAACTGTGAGTCGGCTTAGAGAGCTGTCTCAAATGTCTGTGTCAAGGATAGAGGGTTTAGATAATGCTAGTGAAAGTACATGAGAAGTGAAGGGATGCCTTGAGGAATTATGCGCATGGTGGAGCTCAGAGAGATAGAGGACGGAACCTAGCATCCTGGTGTCACGAAGGTTTGCTGGTGGTGTGCGAAGTCAGGATAGATGGCAGAGAAACTGGCATCCTGGTGCTGGAAGGGTTTGCTGATGTATTTTGCAGAGGAGGGAACAAAGTGGTGAAACTGGCATAAGGAATGTTTACTGCTGTGTTGGCAAATGACTGATATGGAGAAGATGACTGGAAACATGGTGCCAGGAATGTGCACTGTTATATTTTGTGAAAGACAGATAGATGCAGGGAAAAAGCTTGCTGTTACATTTGTGGAAAAGGGATAGAGGGAAGAGAAACTACCCGAAAATGTTGCTACTACAAATTGCAAAAGAGGGATAGAAGAGCAACAAACTAGCAAGCTGGTGCTGATAAGGTGTTTGCTGCATTTACAAATGAGGGATATTTCAATTCAATTAAATTCAATTAAATTCAGTTAGGGCTGCTCGATTATGGCAAAAATGATAATCACGATTATTTTCACTGAAATTGAGATCTCGATTATTTGACAATATTTATTTAACAATAACAATGTATTGAATTATGACTTTAAAAAATAATATAAAATAGTGTGCAAATACTGATAACAGTGCAAATGTTTGCAATATAAGAAATAAATGAAAAATGTAAGCATCTATGTTTAGTGAACTTTGCAGTGTTGCTCTGTGGTGCAGCTATGACACCGTAGCAAAGTTTACACACTATGTCTACTTGATCCACGTCTGACTCCGCGAACCCATAATGTTTCCACACCACTGAAGTTTTTTTTTTTTTAAACCTCTTTTCAACCAACAGCAGTCGCTCTCCTCTCTAAATAACTTCTGCTTAGCTTTCCGAGCTTCCCTCTGGTCCTCTTAATTGTTGTGATGTGTGTTCGAAATGCAGAGAGGTGTGCTCGATTTGCCACACGGAGCAGCGCGAGAGTAAAGCATGAGGGAGGTACTAATAATCGGCTCAGTCATTTTTAATGATCGTTGAAAGCCCAGATCGTAATCGCGATTAGAATTCGATTAATTGAGCAGCCCTAAATTCAGTTTTATTCATGCAGCACCAAATCACAACAACAGTCACCTCAAGGCGACTGTAAGGTAGACCCTACAATAATACATACAGAGAAAACTCCAACAATCATATGACCCCCTATGAGCAAGCACTTTGGTGACAGTGGCACGGAGACAGAGAATCTGGCATCTTAGTGCTTAAATTGCTGCTGCTTCGCATATGAAGGCTAGATGTGGAGAAACTGGCATCACACTGGTAGTAAAACTTGCTTCTGCATTTTGCAAATGAGAACCTGGCATCCCGGTGTCAAGAAGTTTGCAACTGCATATTGCAAAGGAAGGATAGTAGAGCATTTCTTTTCTTTTTTTTGCAAACAATAGATGGCGCATAACTGACATCCTGAAGACAGAAGGTTCCTCTGCTGCTTTTTGCAATGATAGATGCAGAAAAGCTTGTTGGGAATGAGGGATAGAGAAAGAATCTGGCATCCCAGTGCTGGAAAGGTTCACTGCTGCTTTGCATATGAAGGATTGATGTGGAAAAACAAGCATCCCAGTGGTAGAAATATTTGCTGCTGCATTTGCGAAAGACGGATAGAGTCAAGACAATCTGGCATCCCGGAGCCAAAATCTTGCTGCTGCATTTGCAAAGGAGGGATGGAGAAAGAGAATCTGGCACCCTGGTGCCAAAAGCTTGTTTGTTTGAGTCTGCATGTGCCTATTAGTCTATGTTTATTTGTCAGGTCAGGTCTTAGACTCCAACTCTCTCAGAACATCTCAGCCCCCCCGACGGGGCGCCTATCTCCCCTCATTACATTCCCTGTGGGTCGCCGATGCTCCCAACCGTCGATGCATTGGTTGTTCTCTCTGCCCATGGCTGAGTGCTCGGGTGCGTGGGCTCACTCCTGGTGGCAACTTGGCGGGGTCTGGCACCCATGGTTCAGTTGCGCCCCTTCCGGGGTGTGTTGGGCCCTCAGATCTTGGGTCTCTGGGCCCGGTGTTGGTCCGCTCCGGTGTAGCCGGTTGCTGGCGGAGCCTGTGGCCATGTTGCCGCAGCCCCCTGTAGCTCTGCACCTTGGCTGCTGGGTGACCACCCTGTCTGGGGTATTGTTACTGGTACTTATGCTTATGTTAGTTGTTGCTGTGATTTCCCTACTGTATTGTTCTCTTTTTTTCCAGCAGGTGATCAAGTGGATTTTTAGTGTCTTTTCTCACTCTTCCCCTCTGTTTTTCTTTCCCTCTCCTTTTGTTGAGCCTCTTCCCAACTTCTCTTTTCTTCATCTTTCTTTTTCCTATCCCCTTATCCTGTCTGACTGCCATAACTTAAAAGTAAAAAAAATAAATAAATAAATAATTAAGATTGAATAAACTATGACAATCAAGTGGACCAGTATGGCAAAAACCGTAATGATCCACTTGGGAAAATAAATCTGTTGGGTGTTTTTCTTGACGTTGCTACAGTGCCAGAGAGGACAAGCAAAGAAAAAAAAAAAAAAAAGCTTTTTGCTGCATTTGCAAAGGAGGGCTAGAGGGAAGAGAACTTGGCATCCTGGTGCCAAAAACAATGCTGCTGCATTTTATGAAGTAGGGATAGATTGAAGGGAAACTGGCAACTTGTTGGTAGAACTCGTTTGCTAGAGATAGAGAAAGAGAACCTGGCATCCCGGTGCCATAAAAACATACTGCTGCATTTTGCGAAAGAGGGATAGACGGAAGAATATTGTTGTAGGGTCTACCTTATAATATAAAGGTGACTGTTGTGATTTGGCACTATATAAATGAAACTGAATTGAATTGAATTGAATCGACCTGGTATCCCTTAGGCCCCATCCTCAATTCAGAGATGGTCTAACACAAGGGTTAACTAAGGGTTTTTGCTTAGGCATCAGTTGTCCTTCTGCTATCCTGGATTGGATGGAACTTTCTTGGATTAACTGAAGGCTTTTCAGAGAGGTTTTAAGACATCCTGATAATAATGAATTACAGTAGTCCAGCCTGGAAGTAATAAATGCATGAACTCGTTTTTCAGCATCACTCTGAGACAGGATTTTTCTAATTTTAGAGATGTTGCACAAATTGAAGAACGCAGTCTTACATATTTGTTTAATATGTGCATTGAAGGACATATTCGGGGTCAAAAATGACTCCAAGGTTCCTCACAGTGTTACTGGAGGCCAAGTTAAGGCCATCCAGAGTAAGAATCTGGTTAGATACCATATTTCTAAGATTTTCAGGGCCTCAGTTTGATCTGAATTAAGAAGCAGAAAGTTAGCGGCCAACCAGGTCTTTATGTCTTTAAGACATTCCTGCAGTTTAACTAATTGGTGTGTGTTATCTGGCTTCATTGCCAGATAGAACTCGATGTCATCAGCAGAATATCAGTGAAAATGTATGCTACGTCTTCTAATGATTTTGCCTAAGGGAAGCATGTATAATGTAAACAGAATTGGTCCTAGCACTGAACCCTGTGGAACACCATAGTTGACCTCAGTGTGTGAAGAGGACTCTCCATTTACATTAAAAAATTGGAGTCTATTAGATAGATATGATACAAACCACTGCAGCACAGTACCTGTAATACCTACAGCATGTTCTAATCGCTCTAATAGGATATTATGGTCGACAGTATCGAACGCTGCACTGAGGTCTAGCAGGACAAGCACAGAGATGAGTCCACTGTCAGAGGCCATAAGAAGATAATTTATAACCTTCACTAAAGCTGTTTCTGCACTGTGTTGAGCTCTGAAACCTGACTGAAACTCTTCAAATAAACCATTCCTCTGCAGATGATCTGTTAGCTGTTTGACAACTACTCTTTCAAGGATGTTTGATATGAAAGGAAGGTTGTAGACTGGCCTATAATTAGCTAAGACAGTTGGGTCTAGAGATGCTTTTTGAGTAAAGGTTTAACTACAGCCAGCTTGAAGGCCTGTGGTACATGGTGGTTTGGAGGAAGTAATTATTGAAGTTAACTCAGAAAGATCAATTGGAGAAAAAGAGTCTAACTTAATATCAGTGGTACTAAAAGTAGCTGTAGATAATATTACATCTGTGAGATGATTATTGGTAATTTTTTCTCTACTGATTAAAATGTTATTTGTGAAGAAGTTCATGAAGTCATTACTAGTTAACGTTAAAGGGATGGTTGGCTCAAAAGAGCTCTGACTTTTTGTCAGCCTGGCTACAGTGCTGAAGAGAAACCTGGGGTTGTTCTTATTTTCTTCAATCAGTGATGAATAGTAAGATGTTCTGGCTTTGCTGAGGGATTTCTTATAAAGCAACAAACTATTTCTCAAGGCTAAATGATGATCTTCTAAATTTGTGACATTTCCTCTCGAGCTTACGAATTGGAGAGGTTTACGATCTGTTTTAGGCTGTGTTTGAGAATTATGCCACGGAGTCTAATACTTCTGATTTGAGGCCTTGGTTTTCAGAGGTGGGACCAAGTCATTGTTTTGCAAGTCTCAAGTAAGTCTCAAGTCTTTATCCTCAAGTCACAAGTCAAGTCCCAAGTAATGTCAGGCAAGTCAGAGTCGAGTCTCAAGTCACTGGTGTAAATGTCCGAGTAAAGTCACAAGTCTGAAACTTTGAATTTCAAGTCCTTTCAAGTCTTAAAAAAAAAAAAAAAAACGAAGAAAGAATGTTGCAGTTAAATGTAAATATTAGACCATGTAATTTTAAAATCTGTGTTTTTCTCAACACATGACGAAATAGTGAACTTAGAAAATATACACAAATTGTGAAATTGCACCTCTATAAAATGCAGCTCAATTAAACTTAGCTCCAAGAATAATTTTCACCGACAGTTCTGAGATAAGCTGCATGTTATTCTTGGATGTGCTTGTAGGGCCGGCTTTAAAATCGCATGATAAAAATATCATATACATTAAAAAAAACTGTATCACCAACGTAGCCTGGACAAGATTTGCTTGTTAGATGAAGTCATGATCTCATCGTAGCAAGAGAGAAGCACCACCTACCGTTCTTTATGCAACTTCAACTGTCGGAGAAAGTTGGAAGTTGTTCCATCTCTGTCTGTGATTCTCTTCTTGCATGTTTTGCATATTGCATTTCGGTTTTTTGTTGACTACTTCATAGTTTATGTACCTGAAAAAAATAACTCCTTGCAGCATTTTTGAGCGTTTTTTTTTAAAAATCTGGTTAATTTGATTGACTGTGCTACAGCTCACGCACACATACGTACGGAGTGTGGTTTGAATAAATAAATCAATGAATTGAATTAATGGTGCACACTTTCTATATAATATGTATGTTGAATTTTATATTTGGGGTGAAATATCAAATCTTTTCAAGTAAACCGGTTCAAGTCCAATTCAAGGCCCAGGTCATTGGTGTAAAAGTCCAAGTCAAGTCACAAGTCTTAGAACATTTCTTCAAGTCAAGTCTAAAGTCATAAAATTAATAACTCAAGTCTGACTCAAGTCCAAGTCATGTGACTCGAGTCAACACCTCTGTTGGTTTTCACCTGAGCTACAGTATCCAGAGTTGTACGTAGTGAGCAGTAGTGATGGTAAATTTGATTCTTTTTACTGAACCGAGTGTTAATGAGTCACTCACCAAAGTGAATCGGGCAAACCGTCAGGCGTCTCAGGAGGGGAAAGCGGTGCTCTACCTGCACTGTGTATAGTATATGCCAGAGTGCTGGAAAGGAGAGTTCGTCCGCTAGTTGAACCTCGGATACAGGAGGAACAATGCAGTTTTCGTCCTGGTCGCGGAACACTGGACCAGCTCTTTATCCTCTCGAGGATACTTGAGGGTGCATGGGAGTTTGCCCAACCAGTCTACATGTGTTTTGTGGACTTGGAGAAGGCATTTGACCATGTCCCTCGGGGTGTCCTGTGGGAGGTGTTGCGGGAGTATGGGGTGTCTGGCCCATTGCTACGGGCCATTCGATCCCTATACAACCGTTGCAAGAGCTTGGTTCGCATTGCCGGCAATAAGTCGGAGTCATTCACAGTGGGTGATGGGCTCCGCCAGGGCTGCCCTTTGTCTCCGGTTCTGTTCATAATTTTTATGGACAGGATTTCTAGGCGCAGCCAAGTGGCGGAGGGCTTTCGCTTTGGTGGCCTCAGAATCTCATCTCTGATTTTTGCAGATGATGTGGTTCTGTTGGCTTCATCGGGTGAAGGCCTCCAGCTTGCACTGGAACGGTTCGCAGCTGTGTGTGAAGCAGCGGGAATGAGGATCAGCACCTCCAAATCTGAGGCCATGGTTCTCAGCCGGAAAAGGGTGGAGTGCCCACTCCGGGTCAAGGATGAGTTCCTGCCCCAAGTGGAGGAGTTCAAGTATCTCGGGGTCTTGTTCGCGAGTGATGGGAGAAGGGAGCCGGAGATCGATAGATGGATTGGGGCTGCAGCTGCAGTAATGCAGAGGCTGCACCGGTCCGTCGTGGTGAAGAGGGAGCTGAGTGTAAAAGTGAAGCTCTGAATTTACTGGTCAATCTACGTCCCTACCCTCACCTATGGCCACGAACTGTGGGTAGTGACCGAAAGAACGAGATCGTGGATACAAGCGGCAGAAATGAGCTTCCTCCGAAGGGTGGCTGGCCTCTCCCTTAGAGATAGGGTGAGAAGTTCGGCCATCCGGGAGGGGCTCAGAGTAGAGCAGCTGCTGCTCCACATCGAAAGGAGCCAGCTGAGGTGGTTCGGGCATCTGACAAGGATGCCCCCTGGGCGCCTCCTGGGTGAGGTGTTCCAGGCATGTCCCACCGGGAGGAGGCCCCGGGGCAGACCCAGGACACGCTGGAGAGATTATATCTCTTGGCTGGCCTGGGAACGCCTTGGTGTTCCCCCGGATAAGCTGGAGGAGGTGGCTGGGGAGAGGGAGGTCTGGGCCTCTTTGCTTAGGCTGCTGCCCCCGCGACCCGGCCTCGGATAAAGCGGATGAAGATGGATGGATATATTTTCTCATCTAAATGTCCACTGAGCTGTGAGCCAGGGGGCGGTAATGCGCCTTAACATTGGTTGCCAACCAAGAAGAAGAAGAAACTGTGAGCCAGGAGGGAGGGGGTGAGTGAGTGATTCGTTCGCTCTATGATTCAGCACAGGAGGGAGGGGGTTAGTGAGTCCTGAGTGATTTGCTTACGCTTACGATTCAGCACAGGAGGGAGGGGGTGAGTGATTCGTTCGCTCTATGATTCAGCACAGGAAGGGAGGGGGTGAATAGCTCAAATGTACTGTTAGCATGTTAGCAGAGCGATGCTACTGTGAACCGAGGAGCTATTGTCTTGATGTGAGCTTCTACTCAGGGCTTTTTCTTCCAGTTCAGAGCAGAATTTTTTTTGTTAAGATACTGGATGTTGTGTTTTTCTCCACAATTTTAATTATAAGCTAGATAGATTGCTGCTAACAGCAACAGGGATGAGTCAGTGAGTCAGTTGGGCTTGCGAATCATGATTCATGAGTCAGTAAAGTGATTCTCGAGTATTGAACGATTCGTTCATGATTCGCGCATCACTAGTGAGTGAATTATTAACAAGATGATTGACCTCTGTTGGAGTAGCATTCAGGTAGCTGCTCTGCTCGGTGTTGGTACAGGGCATTGAAGATGCTAACAGTGTGTGGATTATATTCTTAAACTTAGTTACAGCACTTTCAGAAAGACATCTACTGTGTTGAAGTCTACTCCCCACTGCTCCCCCCTTTTGAGAGAAGCCAATTGAGTCTAATAACAGATTAAATGCCATGCTGAGGCTGTCAATTTTTGCATCTACATGAATGTTAAAATCCCCCACAATAATTATTTGATCTGAGCTGAGCACTAAATCAGATAAAAAGTCGGAGAAATCAGACAGAAACTCTGTGTAAGGCCCAGGTGGACGATAGATGATAACAAGTAAGACTGGTTTCTGAGTTTTACAGCTGGGGTGGACAAGGCTCAGCATTAGGCTGTCAAATGAATTAAAAGTCTGTCTTGGTCTTTCATTGATTAATAGCCTGGTGTGAAAAATTGCTGCCACACCGCCCCCTCGGCTTGTGCTTCGAGGTTTCTGGTAGTTAGAATAACTCGGGGGTGTTGATTCATTTAAACTAACATAATCATCCTGCTGGAACCAGGTTTCTGTAAGGCAAAGTAAATCGATTTGTTGATCAATTATTAAGTCATGTACTAACAGAGACTTGGAGGGGAGAGACCTAATATTTAATAATCCTCATTTCACTGTTTTACTCTTTGGTTCAGATGTGGATACTGCATTGTTCTTTCTTTATGTTTAAGTTGTTTGTTGCTGGTTTTTAGTTTTTTTTAATCTGTTTGGGAGCTGACACAGTCTCTATGGAGACAGGGGGTTTTGGGGGGGGGGGGGGGGGGTGGTAACAGGAGGAGCAAAGCTGCAAAGAGGTGTGTAAGATCGCAACTCTGCTTCTGCTTCCTGGTCCCAACTCTGGATAGTCATATTTTGGGGGGGTTAATAAATTTGTCCATATTTCTAGAAATGAGAGCTGCTCCATCCAAAGTGGGATGGATGCCGTCTCTCCTAAGAAGACCAGGTTTCCTCCAGAAGGTTTGCCAATTATCTATGAAGCCCACATGGTTTTTTGGAAACCACTCAGACAGCCAGCAATTTAAGGAGAACATGCGGCTAAACATGTCACTCCTGGTCTGAATGGGGAGGGGACCAGAGAAAACTACAGTCCCACATTGTTTTGGCAAAGTTATAATTTTACTGAATTTACGTTTACCCTTAGCCAGCAGTTTTAAATTTCCCTCAGTGTCGCCTGCTCTGGCCCCTGGAAGACAATTGACTATGGTTGCTGGTGTCTCTAGCTTCGCATGTCTCAGAACAGAATAGCCAGTTACAAGACTATGACCCCTGGCAGGTGTATCGCTGAGTGGGGAAAAACGGTTAGACATCAGAATCAGAATAAGAATCGTGTTTATTGGCCAAGTATATGTGCAGACACATACAGGGAATTTGGTTCTGGTAGATGGCGGCTCTCAAGCACAGCAATGTAAATTACACACACACACACACACACACCACGTCTCTATATATACACATTACACATGCATACACAAAGCTGTGTAAACCAACTATAAATGACGAATCTAAACTTATATACATAAAATACAGAAATGAACGAGGTGGAATGAATACTACAAAATGTACATAAGGTGCAGTTGCAGTCTGGCAGTGTGACAGGTCAACTGTTAAGAAGGGAGATGGCGAGGGGAAAGAAACTGTTCCTGTGTCGGGTGGTCATGGTCTGCAGGCTTCTGTACTGTCTGACAGAGGGCAGCAGATCAAAAAGTCTGTGTGCAGGGTGTGAGGGGTCTGTGATGATTTTATCTGCCCGTTTCCTGGTTCTTGAGAGGTACAGATCCTGGATGGAAGGCAGGGGGGTGCCGATGGTCCTTTCTGCTGCCCGTACAGTCCGCTGCAGTCTGCTCCTGTCCTGTTTAGTGGCGGCTCCATACCAGACTGTGATGGAGGAGCACAAGACAGACTCAATGACCGCAGTGTAGAACTGGATCAGCAGCTCCTGTGGGAGACTGTACTTCCCCAGTTGTCTCAGGAAGTACATCCTCTGGTGGGTCTTTTTGAGGATGGAGTTGATGTTGGTCTCCCACTTCGGGTCCTGGGAGATGGTTGTACCCAGGAACTTGAAGGTCTTCACAGTTGACACAGGGCTGTCTGATATGGTGAGGGGGAGCAGAGTTGAGGGATGTCTCCTGAAGTCCACTGTCATCTCTACAGTCTTAAGAGTGTTCAGCTCGAGATTGTGCTGACTGCACCAGAGTACCAGCCGCTCAACTTCTTGCCGGTATGCAGACTCATCACCATCTTGAATGAGGCCAATGACAGTGGTGTCATCTGCAAACTTTAGGAGTTTGACAGCCGAGTTCTTGGAGGTGCAGTCGTTAGTGTAGAGGGAGAACAGTAGTGGTGAGAGGACACATCCTTGAGGGGCACCAATACTGAGGGACCCGGTTTCAGAGGTGATCTCCCCCAGCCTCACTTGTTGCTTTCTGTCTGTCAGGAAGCTGGTGATCCACTGACAGGTAGCTGGTGACACGCTGAGCTGGGAGAGTTTGGAGGAAAGAAGTTCAGGCACAATGGTGTTAAAAGCCGAACTAAAGTCCACAAATAGGACCCTGGCATAAGTTCCCGGGCGGTCAAGGTGTTGCAGGATGTAATGCAGCCCCATGTTCACTGCATCATCCACCGACCTGTTTGCCCGGTAGGCAAACTGCAGAGGGTCCAGCTGCTGGCCTGTAATGTCTTTCAAATGGGCTAACACCAGTCGTTCGAAGGATTTCATGACCACAGACGTCAAGGCGACAGGTCTGTAGTCATTCAGTCCTGTGATGGTGGGTTTCTTGGGAACAGGGATGATGGTGGAGCGTTTGAAGCAGGAGGGAACTTCACACAGCTCCAGGGATCTGTTGAAGATGCGAGTAAAGATCGGAGCCAGCTGTTCAGCACAGGTTTTGAGGCAGGAGGGTGAGACGCCGTCTGGTCCGGGGGCTTTCCTGGGCTTCTGTTCCTGGAATAGTCGGCTCACATCCTGAGTGTGTATTCTGAGTTTCAGGGAGGAGGAAAGGGGGGTGAGAGGTGTGGTGGAGGTCGTTGAGTCTGGATTGGGGAGGGTGGTGGTGGTCGTTGAGTCTGGATTGGGGAGGGTGGGGGTGGTCGTTGAGTCTTGATTGGGGAGGGTGGGGGTGAAGGGGGGAGAGGTGGAAGGTGTGTTGGGGGTCAATGTCTGAAGCAATGTCCCTGGGGAGGGGAGGGTGGGGCGTGGGAGTCTGTCCGTCTCAAACCTGCAATAGAAAGTGTTTAACTCATTGGCCAGGTCTTTGTTTGCTTCAATAGTGGGTGGGGGGCGTCTGTAGCTGGTGATTTCCTGCAGGCCCCTCCACACTGACGCAGGGTCGTTGGCTGAGAGCCCCATGTGAACAGGCTCTCAGCCAACAACCCTGCATTCACACACATGTGAACAGGTTGGTGGTGTACCTGGGACTTCTGTTTAAGACTATGCTTCCTCCTCACCGTCACCCAGCCGCCCTCTTTCCCCAGCTGCTTGGGGAACCGGGGAACAGCTAGCGGGGCCTACGCTATCTTCGGCTGCACCAGCTTACAGGGGCCTGGCTAGCTATGGGTGAATGAAGGGTGCGAAGCCGAGTCTCCAATTCAGTAATCTTGGCCTCCAGAGCTGCAAACATGCTACATTTGTTACAAGTATCATTACTGCTAAAGGAGGCCGAGAAGTAATTAAACATCTGACACAATGAGCAGGAAAGTGCAGGATGGACAGGTGAAGAGGCCATGCTGCTAGCAAGTTGGCTACAAGATAAGCTAAGCTAGCGAAACAGTAAAGACACAGTAAGTGAATACTTTGGCTATAAATTAGGTAGTGAGTACACAGAAAGTGTGCTTCGGATGAAGCACATGAAGATTATGCTATGAAAAAAGAATATATCTAAAACCTTTTGATTAAATTGCTAAGCAGATAAGCTACTCAAAAACACCACCTTGTTTGAGTAGGAACAGTAAGTGTTACTCTACCGCAGAGAGAGCGAACACCAAGTGACAGCGCCACCAAGAGTCAGGGTGCAAGAGAGCCATTATATAGCCATTCTACTCTACCTGAGCCCTCAAAGTGCTTCATACAACTTGCCTCATTGATCCAGTTTCTTATTTGCAAGTACTTTGTGCATAACATTCACAGATATTCATACTCCACCAGATGCAACAGAGAGCACTTTGGGGTTAATATATTGCCCAAGGATATTTGGCAGGCAGAGTGGAGCAGCCAGGGTTCAAAGCACCAGCCTTCCGACTTACTCTACCTCCTGAACTGGAGTAACCTGCTTAAAAAATTACTGATATACTGTCTTTTACCATAATTAAAGTTGCGCTCTCACAGTAAATGTCAAAAGTTGAATGCTCTTTTTCCCAGAACCAAAAACAGCCTGGTGTTTGATAGTAGCACTGCTTTCCAGGACAAAGAAAAACTACAGCAATATACTGTATGAGAAAGGCTTAAAGCGAAAGATAAGCAATACTAAGCTCAGGTACAACTAGATGAACTTGTGTATTTTAGTGTAAAGTTGGTCCCTGAAAACTGTTGTTTTGCCAAAATGCGACCATTAGTAATTAATATAAGGAGTTCCTCTAAATAGCTGCATGTGTATGTCATTACATTTAATGATTTAATGCTCTGGCTGTGCCGAGTTACAGCAACATTGATGGGTTTTTTTTTCTTCTTCCATAAATGACCTAAAGAGGATTTAGTGGTGTCTATTTCAGAGGAACAATAGCAGTTTCAGTTTTGAGTTCATTTCAGTTACGTTCTAAAGTCCAGTATCATTCCCTGTCAGATCTGGACAGCCATCACTTGTAATACATGTTTGTCCCATTTACACCCAACCGCTCTAGCAGCATGCTGTTATCTCTGCAAAAAAATATCACTCCCTTTCTTTACCTGAGAGCTTTGCTGCCAGCCCCTCTGTTATCGAAACGTTTTTCATTATCCAATGAACAAACATAAGTAACCGGCCTATGTCACAGACATCATAAATATCACCTATAGCCCAACAAAAAAGTCAGAATTGTTGGCTTTGTTTTTCAAATGTCAATAATACAAGTCTTCAGCAGTTTGCCTGGAGAATGACATTTTCTGAAATGCTTCTTAAGTAATTTGTTTTCCTAAAGATCTTTTCTCTCTTACGCTGATTTGGGTTCAAGAGATCAATTTCAAGTTTGATTTTATTTACTAACTTGACTCAGTGAAATCAGGGTGTATTATGAGGACTGAAAACCTTGCTTGATGGCTGAAGTCATGAAAAAATGTACCGTATTTTTCAGACCATAAGGTGCACCGGATTATAAGATGCATTAAGCAATCAAATCAGTCAGTTAAGTTAAACTTTACTCACCTCATTCTTCTTGCTTCCTCCACTTCCGTACCATTGATTCATTAATGCTGTATTCTATCACAGCTGCTCTATTCCCATGTTGTTGCAGTATACAGTGGAACCCCGACTTACGAATACCCCATTTAACGAAAAATCCAAGTTACGAAGCCACTTAACGGCAATATTTCTGCCCATGTTACGGCAAAATGCCCACGTAACGAAATCCGCTGGCTCTGATTGGCTGAGCCCACAATGCCTATAATGCCCACAATGCCTTCCGAATCATGTGACAACCCCCTTGGCTTTTGTACTTGCGCTTCGCTGTTCCACTTGAACAACGTATTGTTGTTGCAGTTAGCAATTAGCCTATAGCCAATTGTTCACTCAAAAGGCGCGATGGGTGCTTCGTCTTACGAAAATGTTCGACTTATGAAAGACCCATGGGAACGAATTGATTTCGTAAGTCGGGGTTCCACTGTACTAATGACTAACCTCGTATTGTGGATGGATTATCTCAGCTGTTCTTCTGACTGATGTTTGGTCCGTTTACAGCATCCTGCCATGCAATTACATTTGTCCCTAACCATCAGGAACCCTCACGTTAACTTTTATCAAGTGGAAAAAAGTTAGCATTCATCCTCAAGCTTCACTATGTTTATGCTATGCTAACATAGCTGTGTAGCTAGCCACCATGTAGCAACTTCAGTAACCCTACAAAAGTCACTGCTGATTAGTTTTCTGTTTTCATTTATGTTGGAAGTTATAGCAGAGCTGTACGATTAAATTTTTCAGAAATCTCTCAGTCAGAACATGCTATATCATGTTTACGCGGAAACTAGCAAGCTAACTTCCTGCTAACTTCAAACTCCGTGAAATATAATAAATTCTGTTTTCATGGATGCCTGGATGTTAAACTTAATTGTTACACCTGGTAAAGCAGCAACGCTGATCATTTTATTAAACATTAAAGAATTTAGACAGTTTGGAACTCTTAGTGATGCCGCAATGTTGCATTGTGCAACTTGTTTACTTGTTTTAAACAGTTATCATTACCATGGTATTAAATTCCTGTTTTTTTTGCAAAAACTGCCGCAGGTGCTTTCTTGGTTATCATCACTATTGTTTAAGTGTTATTAACATGGTTATTAATGTGTTATTAAATAGAAACAGGCAGTTTTGCATTTTTCAGTGCTGTTTTGTGCTTATTACACAGAAACAGATGTTTCCATTTAATGATCCAGAGCAGTAAATATTATGTTTAAATATATACGGTGGCCCCTAGAGACAAAGCACGTACAAACTCGAAAAAGCATGTAAAAATTCCAAAGAACATTTCTAGCCTTAACTGAACTTCCAAAGCAGACCTAATTCGCTTAAATTGCACAATTGAAAGCATATGTGTATTGTTTGTGTATTTATACACAAGCACGCATACAGTATATATTCAAATAATTTAAAAAAAATGTTAATTTACCTGTTACTACCACACACCAAATCTAGTCGTTGGTACTTCCTGGCTTTTGTAGCCACTAGGTAACAAAAGATCAACACCGCGCCTAGTCCCTTTGAGCATTTCTGTTGTGTTTTGTATGTGTTTTAGAGTTTGTACGTGCTTCAGAGTTTGTGCGTTCTATGGAGTTTTTACGTGCTTCGGGGTTTGTACATGCTATGGAATTTTTACGTGCTTTGGAGTTTGTACGTGCTTTGGAGTTTGTACGTGTTTTGGAGTTTGTACGTGTTTTGGAGTTTGTACGTGCTTTCTCTCTAGGGGCCACCATAAATATACTTTTATTTATTCACTCCACATAAAATGTAATAAATAAATCGTATAATACAAAAACCAACTATTTACATTTCAACTTTTAACTATTTAAATTTTCAGCTTTTTCCTTTTAAACAAATTTAAAACAAAAAACACAAAACACTGCAAACCACAACACAATTAAATATAAATTAAAATATGAAAACAAAAAAAGATGCACATTCTCTGTCACATTTGTTTTTCATTCCAACTCATGAGCAGTAATGTTGTATTATTTCAAGGGTGGCTTGTTTCCAGTCCAGGCATTACTGCCTGAATGACTGTCATGGATCGAGGTGATCCAAATGTAGGTGCAGAAGAAAGTCTTTAACTTCCCTTAAGTACAGTGGCAGTGGATGTGGGTTGGAGATGCAATGAGCTTGAACCTGCAGGCGACCATCTTCACTGACCACACCATCTGTGACGGAGAACTCATCTCTCCTGTTGTCCTGCAAGCAAACAATTATTTTTTTGGAACATGAACTTAATTGCTTTCTTAAAACATTTTTTTCTGCATTTGGTATAAAACAGTCTAGATTTGACATTAATAGATGTCACAGATGTTCAAAAGCTGCCACAAAGCATGAAAAAAATGGACGTCTCCGAAAATGTCGGAGCATTTTTGCAAATACAGTGGGGCAAAAAAGTATTTAGTCAGCCACCGATTGTGCAAGTTCCCCCACCTAAAATGATGACAGAGGTCAGTAATTTGCACCAGAGGTACACTTCAACTGTGAGAGACAGAATGTGAAAAAAAAAATCCATGAATCCACATGGTAGGATTTGTAAAGAATTTATTCGTAAATCAGGGTGGAAAATAAGTATTTGGTCAATAACAAAAATACAACTCAATACTTTGTAACATAACCTTTGTTGGCAATAACAGAGGTCAAACGTTTACTATAGGTCTTTACCAGGTTTGCACACACAGTAGCTGGTATTTTTGGCCCATTCCTCCATGCAGATCTTCTCGAGAGCAGTGATGTTTTGGGGCTGTCGCCGAGCAACACGGACTTTCAACTCCCGCCACAGATTTTCTATGGGGTTGAGGTCTGGAGACTGGCTAGGCCACTCCAGGACTTTCAAATGCTTCTTATGGAGCCACTCCTTTGTTGCCCGGGCGGTGTGTTTTGGATCATTGTCATGTTGGAAGACCCAGCCTCGTTTCATCTTCAAAGTTCTCACTGATGGAAGGAGGTTTTGGCTCAAAATCTCATGATACATGGCCCCATTCATTCTGTCCTTAACACGGATCAGTCGTCCTGTCCCCTTGGCAGAAAAACAGCCCCATAGCATGATGTTTCCACCCCCATGCTTCACAGTAGGTATGGTGTTCTTGGGATGCAACTCAGTATTCTTCTTCCTCCAAACACCACGAGTTGAGTTTATACCAAAAAGTTCTACTTTGGTTTCATCTGACCACATGACATTCTCCCAATCCTCTGCTGTATCATCCATGTGCTCTCTGGCAAACTTCAGACGGGCCTGGACATGCACTGGCTTCAGCAGCGGAACACGTCTGGCACTGCGGGATTTGATTCCCTGCCTTTGTAGTGTGTTACTGATGGTGACCTTTGTTACTTTGGTCCCAGCTCTCTGCAGGTCATTCACCAGGTCCCCCCGTGTGGTTCTGGGATCTTTGCTCACCGTTCTCATGATCATTTTGACCCCACGGGATGAGATCTTGCGTGGAGCCCCAGATCGAGGGAGATTATCAGTGGTCTTGTATGTCTTCCATTTTCTGATGATTGCTCCCACAGTTGATTTTTTCACACCAAGCTGCTTGCCTATTGTAGAGTCACTCTTCCTAGTCTGGTGCAGGTCTACAATACTTTTCCTGGTGTCCTTCGAAAGCTCTTTGGTCTTGGCCATGGCGGAGTTTGGAGTCTGACTGTTTGAGGCTGTGGACAGGTGTCTTTTATACAGATGATGAGTTCAAACAGGTGCCATTCATACAGGTAACGAGTGGGGGACAGAAAAGCTTCTTACAGAAGACGTTACAGGTCTGTGAGAGCCAGAGATTTTCCTTGTTTGAGGTGACCAAATACTTATTTTCCACTCTGATTTACGAATAAATTCTTTACAAATCATTTTAAGTGGGGAACTTGCACAATCGGTGGCTGACTAAATACTTTTTTGCCCCACTGTATGTGATGTCTTGATAAATCGAGCAGATATTTGAACTTTACACAGCTACATTCTCGCCTGAAAATATCTTAAAAGTTTCTTTTGTGACCCAGAAAAAGTAATACGTTTTTTAGCCGCGCTCCTCCGCCATTGCTGCGCTTACAAGTACGCACAGGCTCCGACAACCGGCTAACAAATGCGATCCTCCTTTTCCCCAGACTACCCTTTCTGGGTCACAAAATAACCTTTTAAGATATTTTCAGGCGAGAATGTAGCTGTGTAATGCTGAAATATGTCTGTGAAGGTTCTCAGTCATCCAGGTCATCGTAGTTAAACGTCAAGACTGGGCCAAGAAATATCTCAAGACTGATTTTTCTAAGGTTTTATGGACTGATGAAATGAGAGCGAGTCTTGATGGGCCAGATGGATGGGCCCGTGGCTGGATTGGTAAAGGGCAGAGAGCTCCAGTCCGACTCAGACGGCAGCAAGGTGGAGGTGGAGTACTGGTTTGGGCTGGTATCATCAAAGATGAGCTTGTGGGGCCTTTTCGGGTTGAGGATGGAGTCAAGCTCAACTACCTACTGCCAGTTTCTGGAAGACACTTTCTTCAAGCAGTGGTACAGGAAGAAGTCTGCATCCTTCAAGAAAAACATGATTTTCATGCAGGACAATGCTCCATCACACGCGTCCAAGTACTCCACAGCGTGGCTGGCAAGAAAGGGTATAAAAGAAGAAAAACTAATGACATGGCCTCCTTGTTCACCTGATCTGAACCCCATTGAGAACCTGTGGTCCATCATCAAATGTGAGATTTACAAGGAGGGAAAACAGTACACCTCTCTGAACAGTGTCTGGGAGGCTGTGGTTGCTGCTGCACGCAATGTTGATGGTGAACAGATCAAAACACTGACAGAATCCATGGATGGCAGGCTTTTGAGTGTCCTTGCAAAGAAAGGTGGCTATACTGGTCGCTGATTTGTTTTTGTTTTGTTTTTGAATGTCAGAAATGTATATTTGTGAATGTGGAGATGTTATATTGGTGTCACTGGTAAAAATAAATAATTGAAATGGGTATATATTTGTTTTTTGTTAAGTTGCCTAATAATTATGCACAGTAATAGTCACCTGCACACACAGATATCCCCCTAAAATAGCTAAAACTAAAAACAAACTAAAAACTACTTCCAAAAACATTCAGCTTTGATATTAATGAGTTTTTTGGGTTCATTGAGAACATGGTTGTTGTTCAATAATAAAATTATTCCTCAAAAATACAACTTGCCTAATAATTCTGCACTCCCTGTAAAGACTGCAAGCCTTACTGCTCCTGGCTGCAGGCTGATGACGCCATACACTCAGCTTTAACATCCCTATTGGTTCAAAAGTAAACATAATGTCCTTATCTTTGCTGTACACTGTTTTACCTTTTTGCTACTTCAGCACATGAACTGAAATCAGCTGACTGCAGTGCAAGTGCACAGGATGTTTTTATTTCTGTCTGCTCAGTGTGCAGATAAGTGAAGAACCTTTGTAACATAAGTAATGACATGTAATTAATGAATTTGGCACAGTAGTGTGTTACATCACTGTGTTACAGAAAAATATAATGTGATTACAATAATGCTGAAATCAACCAGACTCTTCTAGAATACACACAACTGGACTTTTAATATAGGAATAGCAATATTTAAAAATCCAGCTCTGAAAACGTTAGGAAGCTGTGTAAAATGTAAAAAGAAAAAAAGCAATGATTTGCAAATCTCATAAACCCGTAGTTTATTCACAATAAAACATGTAACATATTTGAAATGACAAAATGTGAAAGTTGTGAAAAATATTAGCTAATGTTGAATTTGATGGGAGTAACACTTCTCAGAAAATGTTACAGCAATGTTTTCCACAGTGCAGCATCCCTTCTCTTTTACAGTTTTTTCTGATGGCTTTAACCCTAACTGTGATTCTTATAGCACAATTCCTAAAACTATTAATACTTGTAGCAAAACCACTCACTGAGTTTGCAAAACTGGAAGCACAAACACTGCTTTGCACTCAGTTTGCAATTTTGTAACACACACTTTGCAAAACTGTAGGCACAATTCACAGCACAACACTCTTTTTGCAGAACTTTAAACACAACTCACTGCTTACACTCAATTACCAAATTTCCAACACACTCCTAGCAAAATTATACACATGTATGGCTATCATTAACACTATTTTGCCAACTGTCTGGCACACTTTCACATGTGTAAACTGTTTTAGATAATTAGTCCACTTTGCAATCAGCCTAATCACTATAAACAGGCCACAGGTAAGCCTTCTATGTGGAGTACAATGGAAGGAGCAGTAAGAGTGAGAAGAATCAGAGGAGGCCGAGGGAGAGGACGTGGAGGTGAAGAAGCAAGAGGGTTAGAGTAAGTTAGAGGAAGAGGACAAGGAGGAGCAAGAAGAGGATGAGGAGGGGAAAGAGGAAGGGTAAGAAGAGTAAGAAACAGAATAACTGATGACATCAGAGCTACAATAGTGGACCATGTCATTAACCATGGGATGACCCTGAGGGAAGCTGGCCAATGGGTTCAGCCTAAACTGAGCTGCTACACTGTGGCAAGCATCATTAGGACATTTCGAAATGAGAATCGGTAAGTACTTTGTAGCACTGCCATACTCTAATGAGAAACACATCAGTACCATACATGCAAAAATACTGAAATTGTTACTTTACAGAATTCCTAGACGTCCAGATGTTGGGGGCAGAGGCAGAATGTTCACTCCAGAGCAAGAGACCCATAAAGTGAACATGGTGATTGCCAATAATGCAATAAGACTGCGCATACAGCAGCGCATAATTGACAATGACACCATCTTTCAAAATATACACAGTTCAAGCATTTCTGCACTAAGTCGTGTACTTGCGCGCCACAGAATAAGAATGAAGGAAATTTACAGAGTTCCTTTCGAGAGAAACACAGAACGTGTAAAGCAACTGCGATATGACTACGTGCAGGTAAGCTAGTGTCATTGGTTCTGAATTTGGAAGTGCATACTGTAGTGCTGTGCATGGGCCTGATGTGTTGCATTTGTTTTGTCTTGTCCAGAGAGTGATGGAACTAGAAGCAGATGCAATGGGACATGAGCTACTTTTTGTAGATGAGGCCGGTTTTAACCTCAGTAAAACCAGGAGACGTGGCAGGAACATTATTGGACACCGTGCCATCATCAATGTCCCAGGACAACATGGTGGTAACATAACCATGTGTACAGCTATAAGCCAAAATGGTGTTGTTCACCATCATGCAACCATAGGCCCATACAACACTGCACACCTTACAGTTTTTTCTGAATGCTTAAACCCTAACTGTGATTCCTGTAGCACAATCTCTAAAACTATTCAGACTTATAGCAAAACCACTCACTGAGTTTGCAAAACTAAAAGCACAAAAACTGCTTTGCACTCAGTTTGCAATTTTGTAACACACACTTTGCACAACTGTAGGCACAATTCACTGCACAACACTCAATTACCAAATTTCCAACACACTCCTAGCAAAAGTATACACATGTATGGCTATCATTAAAACTAATTTGCCAACTGTCTGGCACACTTTCACATGTGAAAACTGTTTTAGATAATTAGTTCACTTTGCAATCAGCCTAAGCACTATAATACAGGTAAGCTGTGTGTGCGGAGTACAATGGAGGGAGCAGAAAGAGTGAGAAGTAGAGGAGGCCGAGGAAGAGGACGTGGAGGTGAAGAAGTAGGATGAAGAGGACGACAAGGACAAGGAGGAGCAAGAGGAAGACGAGGAGGGGGGAGAGGAAGATGAGGAGGGGGGAGAGGAAGGGTAGGAAGAGTAAGAAATAGAATTGCTGATGACATCAGAGCTACAATAGTGGACCATGTAATCAACCGTGGAATGACCCTGAGGGTAGCTGGCCAACGGGTCCAGCCTAACTCGAGCCGCTACACTGTAGCAAGCACCATAAGGACATCTTGAAATGAGAATCGGTTAGTACAGTCACTTCGCACAAAGATTTGTAGCACTGCCATATGCCAATGAGAAACACACCAATACCATTGATGTAAAAATACTGAAATTGTTACTGTCATGGTCCTGGGCCATGTGGGCCCAGTATTCTCAGTTCCTTGTATTTTTGTATTTCGTTCCTTATTTAGGTCATGTTTCCTGAGTTGTCCTGTTATGTTGTTCCTTATTTGACTTCCCCTTGTGACTCTTATCCCCTGTGTGCCCCTCTATGTATCTGTGAGCCCTCATCTCCCCTCGTGTTTCATTTCCATGTTTCCCCAGCCCACTATGCCCGTGCTCTCTCTCTCCTCCTGTTTGCACCTCTGTGTACTTCCTGTTTTACTTTGACAGTCTCCCGTCAGTGTTGTTTACTCCTGCCATGTCTTGTTATGTTTATCTGTGTCAGCTGTGTTCCCATGTGTGGCCACTTCCCCTGATCATCCCTCTTGTGTATTTAGTCTCTGTGTTTCATGTAGTCTGTGTCGCGTCGTCTGTGTTTCCACCCTCTATGTTTCTATGCCCGGTCTATTGCATTCTTAGTCATAGCTTTACCTTAGTTATTCCCAGTTTAGGTTTCTGTTTAGCCACGCTATCCCTGCTGTATTTGTATACCTTGTCATCAGCCACAATAAAAGGCTCGCTTTTGTTTAAAGTTCACTCCCGTCTGCTCACCTGTGTTCGCACCTGGGTCCACCATACACACCACCGCACGGTCTGTCACAGCGGACCGTGACAGTTACTTTACAGAATTGCTAGATGACCAGATGCTGGGGGCAGAGGAAGCATGTTCACTGCAGACCAAGTAACCCATATAGTCATTATGGCGATTGCAAATAATCCTATACTTGGAAATAAACACTTGTGTTTGTTTTGATGTGTTTGAATAAACACCAGTACTTGAAGTTTGGATCCCTCTATGCTTATGGATCTATGACAGAAGTATGAGCTCAAACTGACATAGCCTACCTTGTGCACAGAGAAAGCAAAAGCCAGATGTGTTTTGTATTCATACCATCAGTGTGCAGTTGGCGCATTGTGTGCTTAGTAGATGATGGCTTGTGTGTACTGTTTGATACGGAAACACCATTTTTACGAGTTAATCTAGCTGTGTTTGCTTTTGCAAGAGAACTACAATGTTTTGATTATTGGGTGACAGGTTTTCTTATTTGTGTGAAGAGTTTTGCAAAATTAGCCAATAGTTACAAAAAATGTGCTTAAGCAATCAGAAAAAACTGTAATGCATTCCTGGACACCTTGCATGACATGCTCACTGTTCAGAGACCAGAGCAGACCCGATATGTCATCATATGGGACAATGTTAGTTTTCATAGGGCTGCTTTGGTCCGCAACTGGTTTACAGACCATCCATCCTTCATGGCACTCAACCTCCCTCCATACTCTCCATTCTTAAATCCCATCGAGGAGTTCTTCTCTGCCTGGCGCTGGAAAGTGTACAACCGTCATCCTCATCAACAGGTAGCCCTTTTACAGGCAATGGAGGAGGCATGTGGAGATATTGACCAGGCATCATGTCAGGCCTGGATACGGCATTCAAGGAGATATTTTCCCCGGTGCCTTGGACTGGAGGATATCGCATGCGATGTGGACGAAATTTTGTGGCCGGACCCAGAAAGACGACATGATGTAGGCTGATTGTCTTTTTTTTTTCCTTTTTTTGGGTGAAATTCCTATTTTTTTTCTGACTTTGTCTTGGTTTTGATGAGTGTGAATAAACACCAACACTTGAAGTTTGGATCCTTGTATGTTTACATGATACTATGACAAAAGTGTGACCTCAAATTTACATCTGTACACAGAGAAAGCAAAAGCCAGATGTGTTTTGTATTCATACCATCAGTGTGCAGTTGGCGCATTGTGTGCTTAGTAGATGATGGCTTGTGTGTACCATTTGATACGAAAACACCATTTTTACGAAGGTGTGAAGAGTTAATCTAGCTGTGTTCGCTTTTGCAAGAGAACTACAATGTTTTGATTATTGGGTGACAGGTTTTCTTATTTGTGTGTAGAGTTTTGCAAAAATAGCCAATAGTTACAAAAAATGTGCTTAAGCAATCAGAAAAACTGTAATGTGCCTCATGATGAGCCTTTTGAAGCACTTCAACGTGATTTGTGTAAGTGGAAGAGTCACAGTAGCTGTTGAGGCAGGACACTGGGGACTTCTTTGGCACAGGAACTCCTCCAAATTGGTGCTCCGCCTGCAGGCCAGGCCACCTGTCTCAGAACTGGTTTGCAGCATCTGACGAGCGGTCTGTATGCCTGAATTAGCACTATAATACTATTGCCACAAATCAGTAAAAATACAAAGAAAGATTTTTTCAGTGTCTTGGTGTTGCCTTTAAGGTGTTAATGTAAGCACACTAGCTGGGTTTTACATTTATACACACTGATCTAAGTGTTGCTACTGAGTAAATGTGCTACATGAAGAGCTGCACTGACAACGTGACAATGGACAAACGTATTTGGATTTATCCAAACCAACAGACTTGGATAACCTCAGATGTCTGGACTCTTCTAAAGAAATGGAACCCAGCCTGCAAGTCAGGGGACAAAGCTCAATACAGTGTTGCAAGGGCATAGCTGTGGAGAGGCATCAAAGCTGCAAAAAGGCAAATTGAGTCTTGTTTGGAAGAGACTACAGAATATTACCAATTGACAGGCTCCACACCTGTCACGACCCCTCTGACACCATATTGGCAGAAGAATTAAATAACTTCTTCTCTTGCTTCGAGGGACCTGACACCAACCACTGCTTTCTCGTCCTCCAGGAACACCAGGTGAGACAGTGGCTGAAACCTGTGAACATCAGAAAAGCTGCTGACCTGGATGTAGTACTTGGAAAAGTATGTTGTGCCTGTGCTGACCCGAGTGGGGGAGTCCTGACCAGGATGACCATCACTGTCACAGGCCACTATGCGCCCGTGCCTAAAGACAGCAACCATCATTCCTTTGCCAAAGTGATCTGCTCCAAAGTCTCAACGACTACAGGCCTATCGCCTTAACATCTGCAGTCATGAAATGCTTTGAGAGGATTATCCCGCAGCACATAAAGGCTTGCCCCCGACAGAACTTGGACTCTCATCAGTTTGGATACAGGGCAAACAGATTGACAGAAGACACCATTGCCACAGCCCTACACACAGCTGCCACCTGCCACCTCAAGCAACCAGGAAACTATATCAGAAGGCTTTTCATAGATTAAAGTCGGATGTTCAATATGATCATTCCTGGAATCCTGGTTGAAAAGCTGATTATCATCGGTTCACCCCCCTCCAATTGTGCCTGGATCTGGGATTTTCTGTCCAACTGCCCCCAGGGTGTTAAGACTGGCGCTGCTTGCTCCTGTACCCTGTCTCTTAGCATGGACTCCCTCCAAGGCTATGTGCCGAGCCCTCTCCTGTACACTTATGATTGTACACCTGCCCAACACCATCAGTAAATCTTTTAATGACACTCCAGTCACTGACCTCATGAGCAGAGGGGACAAGACTGCGTACAAGGAAGTGGTTAAAAGCTGGCACTTTGGTGTGCTGAACACTAACTTTTGCTCAACAGCATTAAAACTAAGGAGATGGTGATTGACTTAAGCAGGAGCACAGGAAAGCATGTTCCTCTTCACATCAACAGGGACTGTGTTCAGTGTCCTCCTTCAAGTTCCTGGGGACTCACATAGCTGAGAACCTTTCAGGTACACACTAACCAATGCAGCAATTAAAAAAAGCACAACAGCACCAGTTTAACCTAATGGCCTCTTGTAGGAGTTACAGGTGTTTAAAAAGTAGGACAGCCCAGCTGAGAAAAAGCTTTTATACCTGGGCCATCAGGACACTTAGCACTAAGCCCAGTGAATGGGCTTAGTGAGCTTCTCTCACCACCCCTACCTACAGTATTCCTGTGTAATATTCAATAAAACATTCACACAGTGCTGCCAAATGTAACATTACATCATAGTACAAAACACTAGCATAACAAGTACAATATCCTTCTTTGACAAGTGCAAATCCTTTTTAGCAAAACTGTATTTGTGTATTTTTACTTTTATATTTGCTATTTTATTTTTTATACTCACTATTCATTATATTATAATTTTTATTCTCTTGAATGAATGATGAGTGAAAGCATGTAAGAATGTATGTATGCTAGTCTGCTGAAATGTAAGCTCTGTTCCAATTTCACTGTAAAATGCCTAAGTACATCAATAGCAAAGGAATTTTTGATCTTTATCTTTAAATGAACAAATGTTCATTCATTTTGGTATTCAATATATGGGCTATTGAAAAATCTGCGATTGTTAACAAAATGCTGGATATAGCTATGTTTACTAGGTGTCATGACGCTCTGTGTGGCAGGCAGGAGACCCAAAATGCAGGACTCAGACACAAGGGATGAACTCAAAACCACAGCTTTAATTGCTGGCATGGGAAAACGTGTATACAATGCAAACTAAACTGGGAAATAATAAACTAACACACCAGGCGATCCACACAGCATGAGGGATGACGCGACACTGACCCAGAGAAACACAGGGTTTAAATACTCTGGGAAGTAACGAGGGGAATGAGACACAGAAGGAGGGCACAGCTGGGAGAAATCAGAACTGATGAGACAAGGAAGCAAAGTAGGATACACTCACATCAGACACAGACCTTCAAAGTAAAACAGGAAGTAGCACAGACGCAGACTTGACTAGGGGAGACAGAGCAACTAAGAAACACAGAGACAAACCATAACTCTAAGAACCAAAATACATTGGGAAATACTAAGCATGGAACACAAGAAACTAGACTCGAGGGAGTAACAAAAGACCAACCATGAGAACCTAATTCACAATACAGAGTGACAGAAACCACAAGAAACTCAAAACATGCAAAGACACTGACCAAGAAACACAGACTTACACAGAACAGAGGGGGCACAGAGAAACATGAAGGGCAAGGGATCAAAACTAGAAACCATAGAATAAATCACACGAGGACAAAACAGAAAACAAAAGCAGTGCACAGTAAACACCGGAGCCCAAGAAAACAGCCCAAACACAGTTCAGTTCAGGTGGCCGACTGTGCGGACGGCAACGGCGGCGACGTGGAAACAGTTCAGGGGGCCTACCGTGCGGACGGCAACGGCGGCGACGTGGAAACAGTTCAGGGGGCCGACTGACGTCCGGCTAGAGGCCCAGAAAGTGGCTGGCGATGCTGAGGTGTTGGACGTGTAACAACCGCAGGACCAGGCGAGGCAGAAGCAGAGGCTGGACCAGGTGACGCCGAAGCCGAAGCAGAGGCTGGACCAGGCGACGGCGTGGCAGCTGCGGATGGTGACACTGCAGGTGACGGCTGAACGGGCCCCTCCGACCCTCCAGCGGAGACAAGGAATGGCTAGCCGGGCTCTCCAGAACCCCCAGCGGACACAAGGAAGGGCTGGCCGGGCTCTCCAGAACCCCCAGCGGACAAGGTGTGCTTGACAGAGTGCTTGATGTGCTCACTCGAGCCTCCGGCAGGAGCAGATGTAGGGCCAGAGGTTGTGGGGACCCCTGACTGAACGTGTAGCTGGGTCAGGAGGCCCAGGATCCTGACACTAGGAAAGTTAAAAAAAACAGTCCAATATTAAAATAGTGAAAATACTGATAACAGTATCACAGTTTCCTTTAAAAACTATAAATATTACAACAAGGTTGTTAAAGGTCCTAGCAGGGTGAAACAAATTATGAACACATTTGTTCCTCATTTGGACACGAGGGAAAACAACAAAAATGCAGAGCTGGAGAATAAGTTTAATATTAATACAATTTTAGTTGATAAAAATAAACTTTCTTGACATTCTTTGAAATTAAAGTAGTAATTCTCTGGTGCCTGTGTTGTTTATAAGCAAGGACAAAGAGATAATCATGCTGTCAGCATCTTCCAATAAAAAAAGATCACAAATGCAGGGCTTTATGTTCTCTAGTAGTGTACTGGAAGTCTGCTACAGGGCCATTTTACAACTGACAATAGATAATTATGTCCTTGTTTAAAATTGTTATTTATTATTTGTAAAGAAACTATTAAAAAAATATTTAAAAAAAACAAAAAACAAAAAAACCAGCAGGCTTATTATGCTGCATACTCCATTTGGTTTTATTTATCTTGCACAATTTTACACCAACAGTTGACAACAGTTTAGGGTACCTTATATTGTAAGGTAATTACCTTAAAATATTAAAAAGAAACCTTTAACAATCCCACAACCTCCTATGAACAAACGCTTGGCAACACTGGGAACGAAAAACCCCTTTTTAACAGAATGAAAGCTCAGGCAGAATTGGGCTCTTGGACAAGCAGCCATGTGCCACAGCTAGTTGAGGCTGAGGGGAAAGAGAGCAAAGAAAAGACACTATAGGAGAAAGAACCAGCCATATGCTACTTAGAGACCATCAGAATGAGCTGAAAGGTCTGAAGATATATAACTCTGACAGTGATATTTGGATACAGTTAAGATACAGTAAGCTATAAGGCAATGGTTTCTGACCAAAGGAAAGGTCAGTAATACATCTTATTATATTGTGTTATGGTTTTTAGGTTCTGGGGGATGTGGCACTTATCCATCGTGGTAATTGCAGTTTGCTAGGCTATGATACCATCATGTTATACTGAAATGACTAACAAAAAGGGGGAAATCTCATTTTCTAGTTAGAATACATGCAAGCGTCTTCTACTACTCTGGGACTGTGCACACACAGACAGGATGATAACCCAATTAAGAAAATCTATTAAAAAATGTCATAAACACTGACATTTTGTACCATTGAACCACACTCTTTATGCCAAATCAGATCTCAAATTAATTTTAGACAGTATTTTTGTGTTTCCCCATCACATTTACCAAAATTGGCTCCACCATATTCTTCGACCTGTGGTCAGTTGTGGAGCTATGAGCAGCATTTATAAAATTTCTCTTCCCACTGCACACGTCAGAATGATGTCTTTTATATGTCATCTTTGGTCACCTGCTTTAAGCTCACTGAACGGGTTTGTGATGGGGTGTGGTTTATGGCTCAGCTGCAGGTGAAGGGTGGAGCAGTGGGTTCAGAGTGTGGTGTCAGGGTAGGCTGACCCATCTTTGTATGCATCTCCAGTTCCATCTGCGGCTGAGTCAGTCAAATGAAGTTAGAATGACCCGGAACAGTATGCCACCTTCTGAAATGGGACTAGATCATAAGAGTTATGCGTGAAGGAATGCAGAGTGGTCAGCCAATATCTCCCAGATGACCTGGGCTCTTAGTGCTAAAACAAAAGTGAGCAGTTACACGTAGGGTTGCCAACTCCCTGAAAAATAAATAAGGGACACCTCGTGGCCAGGGCCGGGCGACCCAGTTGTCTTCACCCTTCCCAGTGTGGTGAATTTTCTAGCTCTTTTTTTGTGTGTGAAATTATTTTTTTAACCATTTGACTTGAATTTGATTTAAGTAGATGTGTATTCTTTGTGATATGAACACATGTGAAACAAATGATCATTTAGCCATTTATTTTTAGCTCAAAATGACAACATTAACACAATAAAACAGGTCTCCTTCTTAAACAGAAGCCTGTCATGCTTAACTTTTGAGAATATAAGTAAATCTTTCTTTAAAAGAACTCTGTCCTGCTTAACTTAAAATAATAGAAAACAATAGAAAGAAAAATATTCTTGTAACAGTGCACATTTAGTGCATTTAGTACAATTGGCTTAATGCTAATCAGCTGCTCCTGTTTGTAAACCCACTTGTTCCCATGATTACGCATCTTAACTCATCATTATTCATCTATGTATTACTTTTATGTATTAGTCATCTATTTGTTGTAATCATCTATCCTTACAGTTGTTTATTACACAAAATAAATTATATTATCACACTTCTGGCCACATAGCACTGATATTCACTGCACATGCCCATATTAACTTTTTCCAGCCAGGTGTTTTCCTTTTCCCATTTTTCCCTTTCTCTGAACAAACATTGCTACTCTAATGCTGGGCTCACACTGTGCGGTTTTAGGCCCATTTTGAGCCGATTTTTGAGTGATCGGACCGATTTTGGCCTTCATCGTGCATCGTGTAGTATACGTGGGGTAACGAGAAGTGATTAACACCTCACGACCAGCTCCCGATCATCAATCGCTCGTGAGGGTCTCACCACAGCCGCTCACACTGCTCGCGCGCAAACACGTAAACGTTGGTGTAAAAGATGGAGCAGCACGGCTGTGCAGCGTGTGATCTGGACACAAGCGATGGAGGCACACAACCGTGAAAATAGTTGGATTTACATTGCTGCTCAGTCACAGCTGCCCGATCAATGTTTTTCATTAGCAATTTAGCAAAGTTGATGGTGGTGGTGTGTGTGTCTGTGTGAGTGTAATGCTGGGCTTACACTGTGCGATTTTTGGCCCATTTTGAGCCGATTTTTGAGTCGTGCGACCGTTTTGGCGATCGGCCCGATTTTGGCCTTCATCGTGCGTCGTGTATCGTGTAGTATACGTGGGGTAACGAGACGCGATTAACACCTCACGACCAGCTCCCGATCATCAATCGCTTGGTCGGGAGGGTGTCACCGCAGTTTGTCACACTGCTCACGCGCAAACACAAATGTCGGCGAAAAAGACGCCGCAACACGGCAGTGCAGCGTGTGATCTGGACACAAGCGATGGAGGTACAACTTGTAGAACTTTGGAAAGCTCATCCGAGCCTTTTCGATGTGGCCTCAGAAATTATCACGACACAACAACCGTGAAAATAGTTGGATCTACACTGCTGCTCAATCACAGCTGCCCGATCAATGTTTTTCATTAGCAATTTAGCAAAGTTGATGGTGGTGGTGTGCGTGTCTGTGTGAGTGAAAGACTGAGAGAGAGAGCGCGACAGATTTTCTGTTATAACCTTCATGTTATGGAGGCACAGTGTGAGCACTCAGGTCGCATCAGAGCATCGGGCGGTATAGTGTGAGACCCTGCATCGTGACCTACCAACTTCTAACCCCTGCGAGTCAATCGTGCAGTTTGAGCAGGAGCTGAATAACGTGACTGAAAAAATCGCACAGTGTTTGCCCAGCTTTAGGTGTACTGTCGTCCGAGACTTGCACCGCAGTGTCGGCGTTTGTTTCCCTGTTGGCCATGCTTCTTGTTGTGGTCATCTGTTGTCTTCCGGTATTTTCTCCGTAAGCGACCTTTCCTTGACCAATGAGATGAGCGGTAATCTGAATTGTCATACTCGTAAGTGTGCTGTCAGCTCATTGGTCACAAAGCAGGAGAGGGGCTGGGAATTATGTTTTCAAACAAAGCGTTAATTCCATTAAAAGTTATAGACTACTTTTGATTCTCACTGTATTACGGGACAAAGTGCGTCCCTTATTAGCTCAATACGGGACGTGTGCTTTTGTTTCGAAATACGGGACGATTCCGTATTTTAAGGGACGGTTGGCAACCCTAGTTACACGGTGGATTTGGAGCAGAAATATCCCCAGGTTTTGACAAGCTGTTTGAAAAACTGTGTGTATCCACAAAGACTGCCCAGCGGATAGTCGAGTTCATAGATAAACTCTTGCAAAACTCGTACTTTCTGACACAATTTCTCTCAGTCCAGCAACCAGTCACAACTAGTGCTGGGCCATATTATACCGTTCATAGTAATACCGGTATAATGTTAGGCAACGATAGTAAAATGAAATATCGCGATAGAATATGAGTAAAAGGCGCAAGCGCAGTGCCTTTGTTTTCATACGCACATGGCCGATTGTTGAGTGAAACAGATGAACCAGAATTGGTTTGTAAAAATGGTGCAACTTCAGTGATGTGAAACTGGTTTGGTGTTTGTCCGTCAGATACACGACAAAGCACTTTTTTTTGCAGAAAATGTAAGCGGCCGTCGTTATTGTCGTATTTGTCGGACTAAGATGCTCTTAAATCTGGGAGTAATCTGGGTCCAAAACTCCATATCCTTCAGGTCAAACAACACTGCAGCATCACTGAGAGTTAAAAACTGTCTAAATTCTTTCATCTTTAATAAAACGATCAGCATTGCTGCTTTACCAGGTGTAACTATGAAGTTTAACTTCCAGGCATCCATGAAAACAAAAGTTATTACATTTAACCCTTTACAGCCGATCGGAGCGGGCACGCTCTGTTTTGCGTAACTATTTTTAAATCCCGGTAGCTCTGCAACCAAGTAAGCTAGCGCAATAATTTTTTTTGCATATGAAACTGGAGGAGTTGTACTTACATCTGATGCCATCAGCTTGTCCTAGGTCACAGTTTCCTTCCACATATAGCTTTGCAAAAACTGCATAAAAATCACTTGCAGCAACAAAAACATGATATTCCAGAAACACGCTTCGCCGATCCATCAGCTGTTTGTAACACTTCCTACGTCCATCAGCGCGAACTATCACATGACCGCATGACCTGCCCGAAACCGGAAGTGACGTCATTTTGCGGAAATGTAGTTTTTTACGATCGGGGCCTTATGAGCTTGTGTTTTACTTGTTATGTGTTTTAAAAAGTTATGTTTGACTTTATGACTTTCTGTGTCGTTTCTGGGATGCTTAGGACTCATATTGCACTGCTGGAAATAGTTTATTTTGATGCATATGCTGTTATTTTGCAAATTTGCACTATAATATTTATTTTCGTTTTTCCTGCAGTATATAAAAATTGGTGTATTTCAAAAATAAAACTATGAAGACACTCAAAATAAATTTCCTGTGGTGGGAAACTAGTTTGTGTAACTTTTTTGTATTTACAGTTTTGAGGGATAAGCCTCTTAAATTTCTCTAACTAGAAATATATGTTAAAAAAACAAAAACGATTTTCAATTTTTTTGTAGTTTATTGCACTTTTTTGCAATTTATGTAATTACTATGCACCTAATGCAGACATATTATTAAAGTTTGGGCTATAATGGTTGTATTGATGTATAGCAACTTGAAATGCTCCCAAAAATGGCTCCACAGCATGTAAAAATATAATATAAGCTCTGGCGAACTTGGTTCTATGGTAGGTCTTAAAGGGTTAACAGAGTTAGAAGTTAGCAGGAAGCTAGCGGAAGTTAGCTCGCTAGTTTCGCTAGTTACCTAAGCATGATATTGCATGTTCTGACTGAGAGATTTCTTTTTTTTTTTTTTTTTTTTAAATGACATCAGAAACAGCAGTATGCGACATTACGTGATGGCAGAGCTTCAGTTCATCCTTTGTCTTTTTTTTTTTTTTTTTTAATAAATAGGACAGGGGGAATGAATGAGACAAAGAGGGGGAGAGAAAGAAAGAAAACCAAAGGGGAGAAGAGACGGTGAGAAGGGGGGGGGGAAGAGAGAGAAAAAAAAAAGAACTCCTGGGTCACCTGTATGGAGAAAAAAAAAAAAACAAACAAAAAAAACAAACAGAGGAGACAGCAAACAACAAAGAGTAACATAATAATAGAGAAAACAAAGCACCATCACAATAAACTAGCTAGTCATAGATATCAATATTTACTAAATAATAAACGATATTGTGCAGCACGCAAGATAGACAGCGCACAGTGTGCTTTGAGGCAGCAGCCAAGAAAGCTTTAGTCCGCGTCTGTGAATACCCATGTGTGCATACCTGTGTGGATCAGCATGCTTGCATTCCAAAGGTTTCTCCATGTAATGATCTGCTAGGGAGTGTGGGGGGGCCACAGCCCTGTCCTCCAGGGTGTGAAGCGGGTATGGAGGAGATCAAAACTCCAGACATCCAGAGGCCCCCAGAACACAAGAGACCATGGAAGACCAACAGAGGGGCAGCCGCGCCACTGTTCCAGTAAGAGCTGAGGAGAGTCCCAGATGAGGGCTCGCCCAGCAGCCGCGGAGCAGAAGTCAGGGGGAGTTGCAGTGACGCGCCCGTGAGCTCCGCCGGCCCCCAGCTGTGCCTGAGTGACCGAGCCCCAGGCCGAGAGGCCGGGGGCACCCCACCTCCAAAGGGGCCCGAGCGAGCCCCAGGCCCCAGGCCCCGACAAGCGGCCGCCAAGGAGTGAGCCGGTGTGTACCCGGACGCCCACCCCCAGACACAAAGAACCACCAACACACCGACACCTGAGGGAGTCCGCCACCGGCAGGGGAAGTGGTGGTGGGTGGAGATAGGCCTCCAAACCTTGGAGGGCCTGAGGTGTCCCCAGAGAGGTGGCGTCTGATACCCAACCTGACATATAGACACAGACATACAGGCACACACAGACACAAACATCCATTCCCACCCTCATGCTCTCATA
Organism: Rhamphochromis sp. 'chilingali'; assembly: GCF_963969265.1. Classification (NCBI taxonomy): domain Eukaryota; kingdom Metazoa; phylum Chordata; class Actinopteri; order Cichliformes; family Cichlidae; genus Rhamphochromis; species Rhamphochromis sp. 'chilingali'. The sequence goes on from NC_137948.1 coordinate 42,655,709, forward strand.
TGCACTCACTCCACACTCAACCAACGTGGAGACAGACATAAAGAGACGCTGTACACACAATCACACTCCCCAAGCGTACTCTACAAACCGGGTCTAGGTACCCTTGCCCCTGGAGGGGGGAATTGCACCCAGACCCAGGTGGTGTTACCCTTTTCCCTGCGGTGGGGAGAGGCAGACCACCCCGACTCCGCAGCAGCAGGGAGGCCCCACACCCCAGACCGCAGTCGGACGGCCAACTCCTCCTACTAGCCCTCCCGCTCCAGCAGGCCGCAGAGAATGGGGGTGGGAGAAGACTCCAAACCTCCCTCCACCCGCTCATTGTAGTGTTGATGCATATGTGTTCTAAGGTGCAATTAAAACCCAGGAGGGCATGGAGCTACCTGCCAAGGAGCAGCAGGTAAGCGCATGGTCCCTCCTGCTAGCCCTCAATGACTAAGTGTATTTAAAATTGAGAGGTGGGCAACGACGTCAGGGGTGAGGTATACACCCTGATGGTGATTTGGACTCCGTGATTGTGCCCACCCCCAAGATCCTATATGTATGTGTAATGAGAGTGTGAATAATGTGAATGTCTAAGTTGTGGGATAAAATTGAGGCAGAGGCAGCCAGAAGGGGACAGGGGGGGGTAGCCTCCTCTGCACCCTGGTGACATACCCCCACTCCAAGGCCCTGCATGTGTGGGTGGTTGTGGAGGAGCGGGAAGAGGGAGGCAGCTGGAGATGGGGAGGGAAGGAAGGGAGGGGAAGGTAACCCCTCCCTGGGGCCAGCTCCCCCGCTGACCCCAGTAGGCACTCCCACCCTCCGCGACCCGCCAGGGAAGGGGGGCCCAGGCCCATCAGACCGGGGCCCAGTGCAGTAGCGCCCCCCGGCTCCACAGAGCCCTGGACAGTCCACCCAACCCCACCACAGAGAAAACTGCACCCACCCCACCATCCACACATCTTCCAGACTACATAAGACGGTAAACGCCCAGGCTGAGATCTTCCTCCACCTCTCCTGTATCTCCCCCTCCTGCAGAGAGTTCCTGAAGAGAAGAAAGCTCCTGCAAGATGTGACCATCCCCCCCACCAGTTGAAGAGCCCCCCAGGCGGCTCGACGCACCGGCGGCACCCTGCTCCAGGGCCGGGCCCCCATGCACCCACCCGCCCACAATCCCGGCAACACACCAACCAGGACCCAAGCCCCCGAGGCCCGGCCCGGGCCCCAGCCCAGAGACGGAGCGCCCCCAGAACCTCACGCCCATCCCGGACCCACCCAGGGGCAGCCAGGTTGCCAGGTCAGTAACCCACGTCCGTCAGCACAGACCCTCCCCTAGCCCCGCTGCACGCAGCCGCGAGGAAACAGTCACCTGAGAGCCAACAGAGCCCCCAACCGGACGTGACCGCTACCCCGGGTTGAGCTCCCCAAGGAAGATGCCTCCGGGGAACCCCCCGACGCCCTAAGCCTGTCCCTACCCCCTCACCAATCACAACAGTGAAGGCGGGACCAAACTATGACCCCCCACCCCCACTAGGTGATGGAGCTGATAAAAGGGGCCCAGAGCAATTGATCTAATGTGGTGGCAGGGGCTGTGTCAAGACTAATGTAATCTAATAGATAATTTCTATATTGGTTAGAATTAAGATTATTTTTATTTTTCCAGTTCATGAGGACTGTTTTCTTGGCTATGCATAGGGCAGTGAAGATCATATGGGCTATATTCTTTTCTGAAGTGACATTATCTAAGCTGCCCAGTAGACACACTAAGGGGGAAGTTGGGATGTTACATTTCAGACACTTTGATAAGTCTTCACATATCTCGCGCCAAAACTTTTGCACTGGTGGACAGAACCAAAGAGCGTGGATGTAATTGTCTGGTGTATTGCCTTGACAGTGTGAGCAGTTGTTGGAAGATGTAAAGCCCATCTTGAACATCCGATGACCTGTATAGTGCACTCTATGAAGTATTTTGTATTGTATTAATTGCAGACTGGGATTTTTAATTAATTTAAAAGTTTTTAAGCAAATCTGAGACCAGAAGTTTTGGTCTAGGTTGACTGATAAATCTGCTTCCCACTTTGCAGTAGGAAGGGATATTGATTCATCTAATTTAGAAAGTGTTCTGTATATTTTAGATAATAATTTGGGGGATTTAAGAGTAAGAAAATGTGCCGCACTTAGTGGTGTTTGTAATTCAACTTGACTGAGGTTAAATTTCTTTTTTACTATGGATTTAATTTGTTGATATTCTAAAAACCTTGTCTTGTTGATCCCATATTGTTCAACTAGTCTGTCAAATGGAATAAATTCTGTTCCCTCTAATATATGTTCTAAGTATTTAATTCCTTTACAACTCCATTCTGGGAAATTAATCATATTATTGTTTTGTAATATGTCAGGGTTATTCCAGATAGGTGTACGTTTGCATGGGATTAATGAAGACTCCGTTATTTTTAGAAACTCCCACCATGCTGTTAGAGAAAAGCTGATGTTGATACTTTTAAAGCATTCATGTCTTTTGATGTTTGAGCTAATAAATGGTAGGTCTGAAATCTCTAGATCCTTGCATAGTGCCTGTTCAACATCTAGCCAGGGCTCAACTAAGAAGATATGTTTTAACCATTCTGAGATGAACTGAAGCCTGTTGGCTAAGAAGTATTGGTGAAAATTAGGCAGATCTAATCCTCCTCTATCCTTGGTTCTTTGTAGCGTTTTTAAGCTAATACGCGGGGATTTATCTTTCCAAAGGAATTTGGAAATATATGAATCCAGAGATCTGAACCAATCTTGTGATGGTTTGTTAGGGATCATCAAAAATAAGTAATTTATTTTTGGCAAGATCATCATTTTTATAGTGGCGACCCTTCCCATGAGTGATATGGGTAAAGATTTCCATCTAGTCAGATCGCCTTCTACTTTCTTTAGAAGTGGGATGTGGTTTAGTTTAGTTAAGTCTGAAAGCTTAGGAGAGACATTAATACCTAAATATTTAATATTTCCGGATTGCAGTGGGGCAGAGGAAGAATTATGGAAGGAGCAGTTAATGGGGAGAACTGTAGATTTTGGCCAGTTAATTGAATAATCTGAAACTCTTGAAAACCAGTTTATTAAAGTAATTACCTCAGAGAGGTTGGTTTGTGTGTTTTGCAGAAAAAGCAACACATCATCCGCATAGAGACTGATTTTATGTTCTATGTTCTTACATTTTATGCCCTTAATTGTTGTAGCCTGTCTAAATGCTGCTGCTAGAGGTTCGATAAAAATTGCAAAAAGTGAAGGGGAGAGTGGGCATCCCTGTCTGGTGCCCCTCAGGAGACAGAAGCTGGAGGATGTCTGGTCATTTGTTCTGATACGAGCCGTTGGGGAATTGTATAATATTCTTATCCAGTTTATGAAAGAGTTTCCAAAACCAAATTTGTGTAAAGTTGCGAATAAAAATTTCCAATTAACTCTGTCAAATGCTTTTTCTGCATCTAGAGATAATATTATGGTTTCGATGTTTTTATCGTATGAGTAGTCTATTAAATTAAGTAATCTACGAGTGTTTGTTGAGGAGTGCCGACCTTTTATGAAACCAGTTTGGTCAGGATGAATTAAGAGGGGGGTCATTTTCTCTAATCTCTTTGAGAGAGCTTTGCAGATTATTTTAAGGTCTACATTTAAAAGAGAAATTGGACGATAGCTTGAGGGAAATAAAGGGTCTTTGCCTGGTTTTAGCAGGAGACTAATGTTGGCAGAATTCATATTTGGTGGTAGTCTGCCCTTTTCCTCGATTTCCTGCAACATGCCGTGGAATACTGGTGCCAAAATTATCCAGAATTCTTTGTAGAATTCTGCAGGGAAGCCGTCTGGACCTGGAGCCTTATTATTGGGCATACTTATCAGGGCTTCCTGGAGTTCACTTGGCGTCAGTGGCGAATCCAGTTCCATTGCTTGACTGTCTAGTAATTTTGGAAGAGTTACGTTGTCAAGAAACAGATCAATTTCATTTTTAGATGGGTTTATTTGTGGTGAGTATAAAGTTTCATAGAAATCCCTAAAAATGTTGTTTATTCTTCCAGGATCATATATTGTGTTCCCCGATAAATCTTTAGCAGCACATATAGTTATTTTTTCTTTATTTATTTTTAGCTGGTTAGCTAGAAATCGACCTGATTTGTTACTGTGTTCAAAATTCTGCAAGCGAAGTCTTTGTATAAGGAATTGTGTTTTTTTATTAATAGTTTCATTTAATTCTAGTTTTGTTTTGCATATTTTGTTCAATGTTTCCTGATCTTGGTGGGACGCGTAGGCTTCTTCTAGTGATTTGATGTTTTTTTCTAATTCCTGAATATTTTTGTTTTCTTCTTTCTTTTTGTGTGATGAGAAAGAAATTATTTTACCTCTCATCACAGCTTTCCCTGCTTCCCATAGAACAGAAGCAGATATTCCGGGAGTGTCATTAAAGTCTAAATATGAAGTCCATTCCTTTTTAAAGTATTTAATAAAGTCTTCATCTTTAAGTAGTGATATATTAAATCTCCAGTTTTTACTTGGCGTAGTATTATTCTTGTGCATTAGTGTTAAAGATACAGGAGCATGATCGCTGACAGCTATAGGATGAATCTCAGTGTCTGAAATGTCACACAGCAGTGAGCTGCTGACCAAAAAATAATCCAGACGAGAGTAAGAGTGATGAACATGCGAGAAAAAAGTATATTCCTTACTGGTGGGGTGAAGAGAGCGCCATGCATCGCAAAGACCAAAGTCGTTCATATACTGTTTGATTATATTTGTGGACTGCCAATTACGCTGAGTTCCTGTTGTGTTGAGCCTATCCATTTCTTCATTTAGTCCAAGGTTGAGGTCACCGCCAAGAATGAGTGTGCAATCAAGGTGTTCAGAGAGTGCACTAAAAAAACCGTGGAAGAATGAGGGTTCATCAACATTTGGACCATATATACTAACAATACATAGTTTTTTGTTCAATATTGATAGTTTAATAATTAGAAATCTACCCTCTGGATCTATAACTGTATCGAGTACTGTAAAATTAACATTTTTATGTATTAAAATTGCTACTCCCCGTTGTCTAGAATTATAACAGGCTGCAAACACGTTAGGAAACTCAGGTGTTTTAAGTTCATTTAAACCTGTGACAGGTTTGTGAGTTTCTTGTAATAAAACAACATCTGCCTGTAGTTTTTTAAGCTGGTTAAATATTTTTAACCTCTTTCCTCTGGTGCCAGCTCCATTTACATTCCATGTGACAAACCTCAGCATGCCCTTAATTGTGCGTGTATGTCTAATGATGTATGCTGGGTGTTTCGTTTAGACAGGTGGAGAGAATATGGAAACATCCCTTGTTTGTAAATAGAAAGAGAAAAAGAAGTGTGGTGAGAGACTCCATAAGTCTGACTATGTGTGTGAATATTCACTAATATGAACAAGCGTGGCTTGCTTATGTGTCCTGCAAGTCTGTGCGTGCTGTGAGGCTGTTGTGAATGTGCTGCCGTTGAGCTGATGTGTTTGCGTGATCGTGTTGTGACTGAGAGATTTCTGAAAAAAATCAAACGTACAGCTCTGCTGTCACTTCTAACATAAATGAAGACAGGAAACTAAACAGCAGTGACGTTTGTAGGGTTACTGAAGTTGGGCTAGCTGGTATATAATGATGTGCTACGTGATCGCTAGTGACACAGCTACGTTAGCATAACATAAACAGTGAAGCTGGAGGACGAACACTAACACTTTTCCACTTATCAAAGTTAACGTTAAGGTTGATGATAGTTAGAGACAAATGCAATCGCATGGCAGGATGCTGTAAACGGACCAAACGTCAGTCAGGAGAACAACTGAGATAATCCATGCACAATACAAGGTTAGTCATTAATATACTGCAACAACATGGGAATAGAGCAGCTGCCAGAAAATTCAACATTAATGAATCAATGGTACAGAAGTGGAGGAAGCAAGAAGAATGAGTTTAATAAAGTTTGATTTATCTGACTGCTTTGTTTCGCTTAATGTGCCTTATAATCCCGTGCACCTTATGGTCCGAAAAATATGTACTGCACACTGCAGTTTAATGTTGCAAAGCACCTCTAACTTCAGTGGATATTATACATGGTTATGCTCAGGATATGTCAGCCCATTTCTACTGGAAATGCCTTTTGGTTAAACTTTCAGCAAGGAATTTGCATTTGCACTGTTACATTTTTATAAAGCTTTAATGTACACAAAAACCAGCTTCTTGTTTTAGTGAAAATAAATGGAAGGTTGTCTTTTTGCGCTAGTAATGTTGTGGAGTTGTATTTTGTCTCGCATCAATTATATCGCCAGTTATATCGTTATCGCAAATTTTCAAATATATATCGTGATAAATATTTTTGGCCATATCGCCCTGCTCTAGTCACAACCACATTCACTTCCTCTTACTCATGAGCTCTTCACAGTAACACAGAATGCTGGTAAAAATTAACAATATATAACGGAAATACCTTTTTATTCATCATTATTTTACATTTTAACAGGGATTTCATCGTTTTTAATATTTCAACAAATTTTAATAAATTACAGTTTTATCCTGCTTACGAACTAATAGTTGATTAACTGAAATAAATAAATCAGTTAAAGAAAAACAGTAAAATATATAATAACAAAAAGAAAACAAAAAACAACCCATATGTATTGAATAAATCAGTAGGCTAACACATAATTTGTGTTTGTTTTTACATGATGTTGATATTTGTAAATAAAAAAAATATTGCACTTATATTCATTTAAATTTTCTGCACCTGTCATTGATGTCCACATGATGGTCAAAGAAATTACTCAGTCCAAAGTGCAAAGCCATAGAATTATCTAATTAAAGATCAACAGTATGAATGTGTATGCACCCCTGGACTCTGAGAAGAAGAAGACAAAAAAAATTTCACCATGGGGAACCCGGTGACCCTGAAACCCCATCTGAACAAAACCACACATTGAAATGCAGACACTCCTCACGTCGTTATAAGCGGAGCAAGCTTTGGCAATGCTCGCAGTGTAATCAGGGAAGATAACCACAGGGTTCCCCTTGTACTGCAACTGGCCCTGTTCCCGGGCCCACCGTAGCACGTTGATGCAACCTTGGTAGTAATGGAGTTTAGTGATGATGACTCAAGGTTTCCCGCTAGGTCTTCTCAGAGCAAGGCCTCTGTCTTAACTTCCCTCACTTTATTCTTACGGAAGGTGGAGTCCTCTGCACATTTTACCTATGCTATTAATGTCTATAATGCTGTGTGCACTAGGTGCACTATACAAGGTGCACTATACTGCTGGCACCTTGTGGATATAAATTCACACATCAAATCGGGTAGTCTGTCATCAATCACAATAGCTCTTGAAAAAGAAAGACGGAAAGAAAGACCCTGCTGAACTGCTGCCTTAAAGGGGCAGTTTTATTTTTCTATATCATTACAAATATTATTATTACAATTTAAATACTGTGACCAGTAATACTGAAATGAGAATTTTTTTAAATTGTCCTGCCTTGATTATTGTAACTCTCATGTTTTGTGTATCTCTCAGTTTTCCCCAGCCTATCCATCTTCAGTTGATCCAGAGTGTATGGAAGTGTGTATCCTGTGAAGACTATAAGACTGTGTGATATCTCTATATATGCTGAAAGTCAAATTTATTTACATAACACATTAAAAAAAAAAACAACAGTGTTGACAAAAGTGCTGTGTATTTAAAATAATCAAATGAAATAAAATTAAAGGAAGACAAAATTTAAGAAAGGAAACATAAAATGAGAAAACTCAAGTAAAAAAAATCACAAATAAAAGTAGTCAGTATCCATTACAGAACTCATAATTTAAAAGCCACGGGCTGCTGCTTCTTCCAGCTGTTGTTTCAATTGGTCAACTTCCCTTTGTCGAATGACTATAATCTCCTGGAGTTGCTTCTCTTTGGTTGAGTTGAGTTCCTTAAGTGGCAGGGATGCAGACGCAAAACCAAATGTGTGCCCTCTAAAGCAACGGTCCCCAACCCCTGGGCCTCGGACCGATACCGGTCCGTGAGTCGTTTGATACCGGGCCGCGAGAGTTGAGGCTCAGGTCTGAAATGTCTGGTTTTCAGCGTTATTTTGTCATCGTTTTTATCGTTAACTCGGTTTTCCTGGGTCTTTTCACGTGTGTTATAAATAAATCTTCTTTTTTTCGGTACCGGTACTAGTTTTATTTTGTTGTATTTATCCGCGACACCTTAAAGGCCGGTCCATGAAAATATTGTCGGGCATAAACCGGTCCGTGGCGCAAAAAAGGTTGGGGACCGCTTCTCTAAAGCATCTGGTCCAGTCTCAGTTTTCTACAACACTCTGGCTTTGTGTTAAATGATTCTGTGTCTTCCCTTTAACCATCATTTAACACACTGTTGTTATTGTGACCAGAAGATCTCTCTTGTTATCCATATCAGCCTTTCTTGAACCCCATGCCTTTCTTCCTCCTTCTTCCCATGCTGTACGTGCCTTATCATATTCCTCTTTTGCTTTTCTATGTAAGACTTTTATTGTGTCATTAGTTGGGAGTTGTGCTGCTGGATATATATATATATATATATATATATATATATATATATAAAAACACAAAAAACACCCAGCACGCCCCTGCGGGCGGTTTATCCTTCAAGCTCGGGTCCTCTACCAGAGGCCTGGGAGCTTGAGGGTCCTGCGCAGTATCTTGGCTGTTCCCAGGACTGCGCTCTTCTGGACAGAGATCTCCGATGTTGTTCCCGGGATCTGCTGGAGCCACTCGCCTAGCTTGGGAGTCACCGCACCTAGTGCTCCAATTACCACGGGGACCACCGTTACCTTCACCCTCCACATCCTCTCGAGCTCTTCTCTGAGCCCTTGGTATTTCTCCAGCTTCTCGTGTTCCTTCTTCCTGATATTGCTGTCATTCGGAACCGCTACATCGATCACTACGGCCGTCTTCTTCTGTTTGTCTACCACCACTATGTCCGGTTGGTTAGCCACCACCATTTTGTCCGTCTGTATCTGGAAGTCCCACAGGATCTTAGCTCGGTCATTCTCCACCACCCTTGGGGGCATCTCCCATTTTGACCTCGGGACTTCCAGGTTATACTCGGCACAGATGTTCCTGTACACTATGCCGGCCACCTGGTTATGGCGTTCCATGTATGCCTTGCCTGCTAGCATCTTGCACCCTGCTGTTATGTGCTGGATTGTCTCTGGGGCATCTTTACACAGCCTGCACCTGGGGTCTTGCCTGGTGTGATAGACCCCAGCCTCTATGGATCTTGTGCTCAGAGCTTGTTCTTGTGCTGCCATGATTAGTGCCTCTGTGCTGTCTTTCAGTCCAGCTTTGTCCAGCCACTGGTAGGATTTCTGGATATCAGCCACCTCCTCTATCTGCCGGTGGTACATACCGTGCAGGGGCCTGTCCTTCCATGATGGTTCCTCGTCTCCCTCCTCTTTCTTGGGTTTCTGCTGCCTGAGGTATTCACTGAGCACTCGGTCAGTTGGGGCCATCTTCCCAATGTATTCTTGGATGTTCATTGTCTCATCCTGGACTGTGGTGCTGACACTCACCAGTCCCCGGCCCCCTTCGGGGACTGGTGAGTGTATATATATATATATATATATATATATATATATATATATATATATATATAATAGGGAACTCAACCCTCCTTTTCCCCATATTTTCCATATTTCATCAAAGCATTTTTCCAGTTTTGTCAGTTTCTTCTTAACAAAGTTCTTGAGCTGTCTCATATTGCTGGGAGATGCTGGTTCTTCTTTGAATGTTGCAGGGATGGTAGTTTTTTAATTTCTTTTTTTCATTCTTGTGGTTCAAATTCTCAGCTTACTCTTAATTTGTTTTACCTAGATTTTAAACTTGTCCTATCTAATTGTGGCACCACAGAATTTTCTCTATGTTACTTTTATGATCCTACAGTGAGTACTCTTTAATTTTACCGGCCTCAATATTTCGCACGATCTCAAACACTTGCTTATCAGATCCTGTTCCTCTTAAGCACTTGCAAGGGCCTTTAACCCAGCATTTCTCCAAAAAATCTTTTACCTCAACCACGAAATTGGATATGTTGTAGGTGTAGTTTATACTGCTCACAATGGGTCTGGGTCCTTCTTTGTGGATCGTCTAAAGTCCATATATACAGGTTATAACATCCCCTGAGAATGCAGACCCAGGTAGCAGCCAGACCCTTAACTTCAACAGGTAACAAAAGCAGTGATGAGCAGTCAGGCTACAGCCTCCGCTTCTACCTCTTCATGTTTCTAAAATAGAATCACTGTAGCCAACGCTTTGAAGCCTGTGCTAGTTTTCATCTTTGCTTTGTGCTGTTGGCTTTGTGCTCATACCTACATACTAAGCGAAAGATTGTATGGTTTCATATGGCATATTCCTATCATAATGGGATTGTTATATAATTCCATGAGAATTGGAATTTGTGTTGCCGTGTGGGACTATGCTTATAAGTTTATATAGCTGAATGGTAATTATGGGACAATGTATTTCAAGTTATTTTATGGAGATATGTCAAGGTAGTGCACAGAGTAGTATAACTTATTCTCTCCTGCAAGTAAAGTGACATTTAAAAAAAAAAAAGTGATCTGTGTCATATGTGAGGCACATTACTTTTTTTGAGTAATAAGCCCTGCGCTAATGACAACAAAGGGATGGCTGTAGGTCAGGAGGTAGAACAGGTCATCTACTGATCAGAAAGCTCCCCCAGTCTGCATGCCAAATATCCTTGGGCAATATACTACCCCAAGTTGCTCTTTCATGCATACATCGGACTATGAATGTCTGTGAATGTTGGCTAGAAAGCACAAAACATAGAATGTGAGTGGGATAGTGTGGCATGTTGTATAAAGTGGTTTGAGTGCTTTGTGAGAGTAGAAAAGCGCTATATAAAAATCAGTTCATTTACCAAAGTTAGGAAATACCTCCAAGATGCAAAAACATTTCACCACACTGCATGCAATTAATTTGTTTGAATGTCTTTAAGATGCTGCTTACAGATTGTGGTGACTCTCAAAGCGCAACCAGTGAGAACCCAATAAAAAAACAAAACAATAAGAGAATAAGATCAATAAGATATATTGATAATTTATTGGAATCACTAAATTCTAATCAATTCCCATCCCTAATAGAGCTTGGAAGAGATACATTTATATTCATTGCATACAAAATAAAAAACGTACCAAAAGCTGAAAATTTTAGCATCCATGGAGATGCTGAAAATGAAATCCAGAAGAATGCATTTAAACTATTATTAGACACAATTGGCTTCTGTGAAAAATGTAAACTAGCCCACCCACCACTTTAATCACACTTTTGGTTTTGCTCTGACATATGGAATACAAACCGAACAGTTAACAGTATTCCCTGAAAACCATCTTTTGTTTGATCACATTAATTTTTAAATTTACAATAACTGATTACACAGCAGTGGGTAATACATTTCACTTAGAGTAAATGTCTTTCTGAAAGGATATTATTCCTCCAATGTTATCGCCCTCAATGCCATGTGCCAACACAGTGAGTAGCCACTACCTAAACTCTACTCAAACACACAGGTTGATTATCTCGTTAATAGTGGTACATCCTCACTATGTATGACACTGGATACTATAACCTGTAAGCTTGTGAGGGAATAGCTTCTCACTGATTTAGAAGATCTTCATTAAACCTGGAAAATGAGTTTCTTGCTCTATAAGAAAGTCCTCTTTAAAGCCAGCAAATCTTAGGATTCATTACTGATTGATGTGAACTACAGGGATGTCTCAAAGACATAAAGACCTGGATGACCTCTAATTTCAGACAAAACTCAGGTCATTGTACTTGGCCCTAAAAATCTTAGAAATATGATATCTAAGCAGATGTTTACCTGCAGGAACACTGGGCGGAATCTTGGACGTTTTGAGAAGAATATGTCCTTCAATGCACATATTAAACAAATATGTAAGACTGCTTTCTCCCATTTGTGCAATATTTCAAAAATTAGAAATATCCTGTCTCAGAGTGACGCTGAAAAACTAGTTCATGGATTTATTACTTCTAGGCTGGACGACTGTAATTCATTATTATCAGGATGTCTTTAAAACTTCCTAAAAAACCTTCAGTTCATCCAAAATGCTGCAGTGAGAGTACTGACAGGGACTAGAAAGCGAGAGCAGATATTGGCTTCTCTTCACTTGTCTTGTATAATCAGGCCCCATCTTACCTTAAAGAACTTATAGTATCGTATCACCCCAATAGAGCATTTCGCTCTCAGACTGTTGGCTCAGTTGTGGTTCCTAGGATATTTCAAAGTAGAATGGGAGGCGGAGCCTTCAGGTTCCAGGCCCCTCTCCTGTAGCACCAGCTCCCAGGTTGGATTCGGGAAACAGACACCCTCTCTGCTTTTAAAATTAGGCTTAAAATTGTTCTTTTTGATGAAGCATATAGTTAGGGCTAGATTATGTTACCATGAATTCTCTCTTAGACATGCTGCAATAGGTCTAGGCTGCTGGGGGCTTCCCAATGAACACTGAGCATGTCTCCTTCTCCCACCACTTTTTACCCAATTTATACTCTACTCTGCATTTAGTTGTCAGTTTTTATTAATCTCTGGGTGTCTTCCACAGCATGTCTTTTGTCTTGTCTCCCTCCCCTCATCCCCAACTGGTCACAACAGATAACTGTCCCTTCCTGAGCCTGGTTCTGTTGGAAGTTCATTCCTCTTAAAAAGGAGTTTTTCATTCCCACTGTCACCAAGTTCTTGCTTATAGGGTTTGCTGTGGTTTCTCAGTATTATTATAGGGTGTTACAATATAGAGTGGCGTGAGGTAACTGCAGTTGTGATTTGGCACTATATACATAAAGCTGTATTAAACTGAATTGAATGGAACTGAATAGTAGAGTCCAACTTGAAATAAATGGATTTTTTGAAATTTCTCAGAGCATTGCACAGTCTAACCTTGGGTTTAAATTGTTATTGGGATATTACTTTTATTATTTTTGTCCTCTGGTAGCGTCTCATATGGAAAAATTGGTCCTGGGTGAGGAACCAGACAAAGAGTGATTCAAAACCCCCTATGAGCAGAAGATCGACGGAACCCTGCCCAGGATAGAGTTACTGGGACCCTGCCCTGGAGCCAGGCCTGGGGAGGGTGCCCAAGGGCAATTGTCTGGGTCCTGACGGTCATCTGTGCTTATGTGCTAAATGACCGTTCAGAGTACCCAGTCTTCTTGGAGTCCCTGGGTAGGGTGCTTGGGGATGCTCCACCTGGGAACTCTGTTGTCCTACTGGGAGACTTCAAAACTCATGTGGGCAATGATGGTGGTACCAGGAGGGGTGTGATTGGGAGGAATGGCCTCCCAGATCTGAACCCAAGTGGTGTTTTGTGATTGGATTTATGTGTAAACCACAGTTTGTCTGTAGCAAACACCATGTTCGAACATAAGTGTCCATAAGTGCACTTGGCACCACGACGCCCTAGGCTGCAGGATGATGATTGATTTTGAGATCATATCACCAACCATATGCTCTAGACACTCAGGTGTCTAGGGGGGCTGAGCTATCAACTGATCACTACACGGTGATTAGTGAGTTGGATCAAGTGGCAGGGGAGGATGCTGGACAGACGTGGCACACCTAAACGTATAGTGAGGGTGCGCTAGGGATGCCTGGCAGAGGCCCTGGTCCGTGAGATCTTCAACGCACACCTCCAGCAGAGCTTCAGCAGCATTTTGAGGGAGACTGGGGAGATTGAGTCCGAATGGACCATGTTCAGCACCTCCATTGCTAGGATGGTTAGCCTCGGGGACGTCAGAGGCTGTTAATAGGTACCGACAGGCCAAGCAGAACGTAGATCAAAAAGTGGCTGAAGCAAAACCTCGAGTGTGGGAGCAGTTCGGAGAGGCCATGGAGAAAGACTTTCAGACTGCCTCGAAGTGTTCTAGCAAACTGTCAGGCGACACAGGAGGGTAAAGCGGTGCTCTACATGCACTGTGTACTGTGCGGGTGGAGTCCTGCTGACTTCGAATGAGAACATTGTTGGGCGGTGGAAGGAATACTTCTAGGACCTCCTAATCCCACTGGCGCGTCTTCCATAGAGGAAGCAGAGTCTGGGGACGAGTGTGACGACTCACCCATCTAAGAGGTGAGGTCACTGAGACAGTTAAACATCTCCTCTGTGACAGAGCCTCTGGGGTGGACGAGGTTTCGCCCTGAGTTCCTGAAGGCTCTGCATGTTGTAGGTCTGTCTCCGTTGACACAACTCTACAATGCTGCGTGGAGATCAGGTACAGTACCTCTGGATTGGCAGACCGGGGTGGTGATTCCCATCAGTCCCATCATTTGTCCTGGTTGTGGAACATTGGACCAGCTCTTTATTCTCTCCAGGATACTTGAAGGCGCATGGGAGTTTGCCCAACCAGTCTACACATGTTTTGCGGATTTGGAGAAGGCATTCAACCGTGTCCCTCGGAGTGTCCTCTGGGAGGTGCTTCGGGAGTATTGGGTGTCTGGCCCATTGCTACAGGCCATTCGATCCTTATATAACCATTGCAAGAGCGTGGTCTGCATAGCCGGAAATAAATCGGACTCATTCTGGTGGGTGATGGACTCCACCCTTTGTCACCGATTCTGTACATAATTTTTTTGGAAAGAATTTCTAGGCATAGCCAAGTAGTAGAAGGCTTTCACTTTGGTGGTTTCAGAATCTCATCTCTACTTTTTGCAGATGATGTGGTTCTGTTGGCTTCACTGGGTGACAGCCTCTGGGTGACAGCCTCTAGCTCGCACTGGGATGGTTTGCAGCCGAGTGTGAAGCAGTGGGATTGAGAATCAGCACCTCCAAATCTGAGGCCATGGTTCTCAGCCAGCAAAGGATGGAGCGCCCACTCTGGGTCAGGGATGAGTTCCTGACACAAGTGAAGGATTTAACCTTGGGGTCTTGTTTACGAGTGAAGGGAGAAGGGAGCGGGAGATCGACAGATGGATTGGTGCTGTGGCTAGCAGTGATGCGGATGCTGTACTAAGCTTTGTGGTGAAATGATGTGTAGGCACTGAAGTGGTGAAATATACAATTTGCCACACTAAAATGCTGCTATTCAGCTGTCAGCAGTTCTTACTACTGATACTATAGCGTATTGATGAAACAATATGATTACTGAAAGCACAAGGGGAAAATACATTGACCATTACATTAATGGGGTGCATTCTCCTGATGTTTCATCAAATTCCAATACAAGCTCCACTCTAAGTTGATTGCTTGGGGCCAGCTGTAGGGTTAACTGTTGGAAGTGTTTTCTCTAAATCTGCCCCTCTTTCTTCCAGATTAAATGAGTCTTGCCGTGTCTGCAGACTATCTGGGCAGCATATGGAAAGCCACTATGACAAGCTAGCCTTCCAAACAACAACAAGGAGAAATCAATAACCCAGTTGCCCTGCTCAATCCCACTGCTGACCTGCCAGCTGTGTGTGTGTGTGTGTAGGTGTGTGCGCGTGCCGATGTAAAACAAATCACCCCCCACACACACACACAGACCTTATTGTGTTGCTATTTGAACACTATTCCTTTCTCTCCCCCTTTGCCCTTGGTAGATTTATATGAAGCCTACTATAGAATTCTTTTGAGAACTGGATTTATAAAAGATCCAAAGATTTTTTTTTCATTCTTCAGGGAGTCATTTTGATATTTTCATGGTCGTCTAACCACAGAAGCTGTAGATACTGTAGTGGATTCAGATTTTTTGTCATGTACTCATACCTAGATGATTTGTCATAGAAACTTCACATTTTAGATATTCCTTTCAGGCATTCCATAAAGCTGCACTGGGGATTTTTTTGTGCCGCCTGCTTCAGCTTAGAGTTCCATATTTGCTATGAAATGTTTACATGAGTCAGTTGGTGTAATATTCATCAAACGTATTCTAAAGATTAATGGACACACATTAAATCATCAGCATCAGCATTAAAGCAATCAGCATTTTCAAGTTTCAAGTTTTAAAAGGTAGTCACCTAAAAACATAGTTCAAATTCCAAACAGGACAAAATGTTTTAATTTTCATTTTTAAATTCTTTATACTTTCATTTAGTAAATATTATGTTTAGGAAAAACTTTTGAGGAAACATTTTTGGAAAAACTAAGCAAGAAGAATCAAAACATAGTTGTAACTGAAATATATATAGGTTATATTTCAGTGCCACATGCACATGCTAGATAAATTGGTCATTCTAAAATGGATAAATGATTGGATTAGTGGAAGAAAATGGATGGGTGTTGGCTTGACAACAACCCATCCACCGTCTCTGCTCATATAACTAAGATTTCAGTACATTAGTCTTACAGATGGTTGCATCTCCAATTTTTGTACAACACTGGATAGGGAGTTTAACACAAGGAGAATGAAGCAAAAAAAAACCTAACAAAAACAAAAACATGGGAAGCACTGAGGTGGCAGCAGTGGACAGCTGTTATTGTTTTTTAACACTCAGTTTCACTTTATAGAAGTTCTGACTTCTGCCAGCAGCAGGAGGTAAGTTCAAGGACCAACACCAACAAAAACACGGATAACTTATAGACCAGTTGTTTAACATATTTTTTACACTGCTCCCAGGAGACCATAAACATTAGATGACAATCTGTAAAGTTTGATTTGGGACAAACTCACAACATGCTGGTCCAGTAGGCTTGTACTCTGACAGTGAAGTGCTCCATTGAGATATATGGTCTTTAATAAACTATGGGCCTGCTCATTCATGGTGTTTTATATCTGGAGAAGGATTTTAAACTCCATTTTAGATGAAAAGAACAGTAGTACCATTGTGCAAGAGGCACATATTCCTGATCATCATGACTGGGCCAACCATATGTCTTTGACCCTCTTCATCATTCATTTGGGAACTTTTTTTCTGTGTGTGAATTTGTTTGTTTTTAAAAGTTAGTCACAGCAGAAAGGAAAACTAACTTCAGACATAATGTCTGAACAGAAATTAGACCTATTCCATCCTGTGGTCAACCACCTGTAAGTGTTCAGGCCTGTTTGGTTGCTGAGGTCATTGGTGTTAATGGACTTGATATGTCCTGAGTTCAATTCCACCATCAGGCCGGAGTCTTTCTGTGTGGAGTTTGCATGTTCTCCCCGTGTTTGCGTGGGTTCCCTCCGGGTACTCCGGCTTCCTCCCACCAAATTGCCACTAGGTGTAAATGTGCGAGTGAATGTGAGTGCGAATGGTTGTCTGTCCCTGTGTGTTGGCCCTGCGACAGACTGGCGACCTGTCCAGGGTGTACCCCGCCTCTCGCCCTATGACAGCTGGGGATAGGCTCTAGCGCCCCCCGCGACCCTGAAAAGGATAAGAGGAAGCGAATGGATGGATGGACTTGATATGCTTTTCTCATTTTGCTGTATACCTTAGACTACAAACCATATTTAATGATACATTCACAGAGTGCTTTACAGTTCTTTGAAATGTGTCACTGTGTATAAAAATGGGAGTTTGCATGAGCACTTAAAATCTATTGCGGTGACATAAGTAGGAAATTTTTTGAAAACTGCTTTGCTGTCCACAAAAGTTGTACGGAAAATTGCTCCTTATATTCCTGCATTTTCAGGGTTTTTAAATACTAAATAGTAAATTAATGACTATGTGTTCATTATGTGTTATTCAATGTGTTATTCAATAATTATGAATGTTGTGAATAAATTAACATTTGACTTTATTTTGCTGATATATGTTGATTTAACAATTTTATGACCAGGTTATCCAGAATTAAATGTGCTGAAACAAAAGAAGCAACGCATACGTAACTGTCCAAATACTCCAGTCTGTATCTTATATTCTGAACCAAACATTTAAATGGGCAATATACAAAACTCAATATCACAAAATCACAATGTTTCATTCATTTCTGGAGTACCTTTTTTTCATTTCTTCCTACATTGTGAAATGTCAAGTGCTAGACCAGACCAAGAGTGAAAATTAAGTGGTCAGACAGAGATAATTGACTTGCAGTCACTTGTACATATGTCTACACAGGTGTTCGACTTATGTGATAATTGCCTGACATATAAAGCCTTCTACATGATTTGACATTGATCTATAAAGAGTGGCTTTGTGTGTGACTACTCACACCTACACATAAGTACATGTAGATGCTTATGTTGTCCCCTGCGTGATGCCATAAAAAGAGGTGACAACAATGTGTCTGACACTCATTTCTACTTGATGATCTCCAGAGATTCAACTAACATGCTCTTATTTCATTTCATGCTTTTTGTTAAGTCAAATGTTTACTTTTATTCAGTAAACACACACACACACACACACACACACACACACACACACACACACACACACACACACACACACACACACACACACACAAGACTCAGCACTTGGTTATTTATAACAGAAGGGAGTGATTTAACATGACGTCAATAGATTATTATTATTATTACACACACACACACACACACACACACACACACACCTTCATACATCAAGTTAGTGCAGACACAACAGTGCAATAGAAAATCTGTATCGTTCTGTTCTGTCTGGTGGTGTTTTTTTGTTTGGTTTTTTGCACACTTGAACTTTTTGTAGTCCCGTGTGAATTGTCTGTTATATGTAGCAACATGGCCTTGGAGAAGACTGTAGCACTGCACATGGTTGAAATGACTACTTATGGTAAAACTCAGAGTACAGATCAGATTAGAGGAAATTAGAAGATTAGAAATTTTATTTTATTGCTTTTTGTTAAGTCAAATGTTTACTTTTATTCAGGGTTATTTTCATGACTACATTTTGATTATAGATTCTCATGGAAGGCATCAAAACTATGAATGAACACACATGGAATTATGTAGTAAACAAAAAAAGTGTGAAATAACTCAAAACATTCTTTATATTTTAGATTCTTCAAAATAGCCATCCTTTGCTTTGATTACTGCTTTGCTCACTGTTGGCATTCTCTCGATGAGCTTCATGAGGTCGTCACCTGGAATGGTTTTTCCAACAGTCTTGAAGGAGTTGTTGGCCCTTTTGCCTTCACTCTGCGCTCCATTTCATCCCAAACTATCTCCACTGGGTTTAGGTCAGGTGACTGTGGAGGCCAGGCCATCTGGTGCACTCCATCACTCTCCTTCTTGGTCAAATGGCCCTTACACAGCCTGAAGGTGTGTTTGGAGTCATTGTCCTGTTGAAAAACAAATGATGGTCAAACTAACCGTATAACCGGATGGGATGGCATGTCACTGCAGGATTCTGTGCTTGACAGTGCTTGACAGAGACCATCCGTTCACCTTTTATGTGTCACACAAAGACACGGTGGGTGGAAACAAGGATCTCAAATTTAAACTCATCAGACCAAAGCACAGATTCCCACTCAAACATTTTGGGTGAAAAGGGTCAGTTGTTAGCATGTCCTGCTTATTGCTTTGCCTTAGTCGTGGTGTCTTAGCAGCTGTTTGACCATAAAGGCCTGATTCACACAGATGTGTCTGCTATTGGATTTCTGTGTGGCATCTATCTGGGCTCTAATCTGAGCTGCTGTTAACTTGTGATTTCTGAGGCTGGTGACTCAGTTGAATTTATCCTCAGCAGCAGAGGGGACTCTTGGTCTTCCTTTCCTGAGCCAGTTTCATTGTAGCGTTTGATGGTTTTTGCAACTGCACTTGGGGATGCATTCAAAGAATTAGCAATTTTCCGGAGTGACTGACCTTCAGAAAACACAGAACGAAAACCCTAAGAACTAAAAATTCTAAACGCAAATACATAGATAGAATACACTAGAACATAAGATCATAACCATAGTAATAAACACAGTATATTGACAGTAACCCCAGTGTAGGACATTGGCTCTGCCCAGGCAGTGACAACAGAGTAGGAGTTCATGGTTTGTATAGGTATAGCTCCTTGCACAGACAGAGTGGGTGAAGGAGGTAACTGAACCACACACTGAGCTAATGGCTCAGTAAGACCCAGGACCATGACAAAAATGTTAACTCGGTTTATTTACATCCCATAAAGGCAGGGATCAAGCAGAGATCAGGCAATCAATATATTACCTAGCTGAACAAATGACGCAAAAATTGTAAAATATATATATATATATATATATATATATATATATTTTTTTTTTTTTTTTTTTTTTTACTTTATTGTGTTCAAACACAACTGCACCACAGACAATGTTTTGAGATGAGCCATTTTTAACATACTGACAACATTCAGTCACAAATAAAGTCCTTTTCCAAAAACAAAAAAAATCAAATTTTTGTAATAAATGTTACTCATCCAATTTTAAAGGTGTGGTATTGTCAGTCAGAATATCAAACCTATCTTGATTGATTGTCACTAACAAACAGATCAAAACATCAGATGGCAGGATGTGAACTCTTCTATCTGGTTTCCATACAGCAAACAAATGTGTACTTGAGTTCTTTGGGAAACTCCATGTTGAGCCCATAAAGTAGGCCAAACAGGTAGGCAAAGGCAGCGGGAAGGTCTGGCAGATCATCAAGAATAATGTCCTCTTCCAAAACACTGGCAGTGTTGACCCCTGTGGACTGCGAGTTGGGTCCCACGCAGTCCACCATAACACCTCGGGTTGCCCTCTCAACTGGATCTGTGTCCTATGAAAAATTAACAACAGTACATATAAGTCTCTGAAAACCAAAACTGAAGATTGAGTAGATTTGCATACTCACCAGACATGTTAAGAAGAGTTTGGTCTCGTCGTTGTGAACAAATATCAGTACCCCTTCCAAACTGATGGTTCATCAATGCTGGACTATGTTTGAGACCTAAAACAAGGAAATCAAATAAGACTCAGTCTCATTTATAAACCTACCATTTTGTTTTAAAAAACACATTAAGTGTTGTTGCTAAAAATATAGCCTTATGAAATAAGATGTTAAAATTAGTTATTCCAGATAATTGCTCATGGTTTTGTCAGTTTCTTTAAAGTAATTTTGATGCAAAACCAATGTAGCACACTTATGACAACATTTATAACAAAAAGTGGCATGAGTGGGATGAGAGTTGAACTGTCCGTCATGACCTGCCATCTGCCAAACACACAGCGCTGCTTGTTAGCTTATAATCCCATTCAGGAGGACACACTTTTTGAAAACTAACAATTTTTATATCAATTTGGGAACTTCAGGTTCATGCACAAGTTTTGCAAACAAAGTTATATGGTACTATTTACCTAAACATGCAGCCAAGGCCTCAGGCGTTTTTTATATAACCATTTAAATCTATTTACAGAACAATCAGGTGTTCTGCATCAAATAAGAAGGCACACAAATTATTTGTGCCAGTCCAAGAAAATAGTTTGTGTTCAGTATAAGACAGAAGAGAACAGCACAGGCCTAAACCCTGCAGGTCTGACAACAGGAGGTGTATCAGTCCTGTTTTCCATGTGGGAACAGCGTTTACACTGGAATCTGCTTTTGATGGCTTTTTTGGAGCAAATGTGACATTCAGCAGTATAACTGACACACAATACAAAATAATAACTACACTACACACTAACTCTAACCTCCAAACACGCTAAACGTCACTAATGTCTCACATATGAAAACTCGCGCTCTCTTTCTTTTGCTCGCCCGCTTTCCGTTGCGGGTGTCACTCCTAAAACTGCCCCCTCTCCCTAAACAACCAAGTGCCACATGTTGCCATATGATTTTTTTTGATTGGCTGACATGGTACAGTCTAACACCAATTGTTTTTTTTACTCGCAAGTGGAGTGTGTTTGCTAGCGTGGTCCATAGAAAACGTCGTCTTTCCCGTTCTTCCTGCTGTAAACACCACTGTTTTGTTCAAAAAAAAAAAAAAAAAATGTGTATTTTTTTTATCATGACTCTGGTTTTACGTGGCCTATCGGCACAATTCAAAAACTGGTGTATAGTTTGAATTCCGCACGTTCGACCCAAGTTGAAATAGAGACTGAGTCGCTGCATCTTGTAGCTGTATCGTCTTAAATTGGTCATGTGATTTTGACGTGCCGGCGCGTCCGTCGACCCCAGAGGGTTAAAGTCTGTTTGATATGACTCTTGCAGTCTGCCTTCGTATTTAAAATACCCCCATATTTACTGCTCTGCTGCTTGTGCTCTGTAGCTGCTTCTCTGATCTTCCTCTCCCTCCTGTTTGTGTGTTTGGTGGAGCTCGCTGGCCGTGAGGACTCCACCACCCCGCTCACACAGAGACTAAACCACATATTCTATTGGCTAAATATGATTTGAAAATTTTTTTTTTTTTTAAAGCGGCGGGGGGTTTTCCGCCGTTGGTCGTCAGCCATGAGCGAGCTAGCCTATTTTGTCGGGTTTTTTTCGTTCAGTGGTATGGCGGCCACAACCTGCACTTCATGAAATACACGTAAGGGGTGTCGCGGAGGCTTGTCAGACATGAGCGCGCCTGTTTGGTGGGGATGCTTGGCGGATTTTCATTGTTTTGTGACATGGCGATTTTTATACGAAAACTTTAAAGCACTATTTTATGATGGAAAACATTCAAGTTGCTCACGAGGGCTAACGCTCCGTCAGCTCATCTCTCCAGTTTGTCCCAATAGGATATACCTGGAAATCCTCACCCACTAGACTAGTGGCTCTACAAGGATTCCCCCGCAAACCACTACCCAGAGCTTGTTACCATAGGTGAGAGTAGCGACATAACTCGTACAGCACCTGCATCACTGCGCACGCAGCCCCCAATCTGTCTGTTCATCTTCCTGCACCTCCCACAAGTTCACCCAAGGGATGTAGTCAAATGGCTTCTCCAAAACAGAAAAGATATACTGTATAGATTGGTTGGGCAAATATTCATGTAAATATCCTAGAGAATATAAAAGACCCCTCTGATTCCCCATCTTACTGATGGGAGCAACCACGCCAGTCTGCCAGTACAGAGGCATTGCCCCAGATCTCCACATGCACAGGCATGCCAAAAAAGCCCTAAAGAATTTGGAGCCTTGAGGAATTTTGAGCAAATCTCATTCACTTTGGAGTTGTTTAACTGGCCTTCAGTGACTTTGTCCACAGTGAGATCTCAGACTCTTGTTGTCAGTTGCCACATGGGGAAGTTTCCAGCACTAGACCCCAAAACTCCAAGAGGCTGGATAATGTAAACTTGACAATCATATAATTGTCAGACCTGTTTCCCAACCAGAAGGTGCAAGGATCAAACGCTCTCGTCCACTGGGAAAAGGCCAAAGTACATGCTTCCTCTCACAGAGGGCAACTCCAGACTGGAACAGAGTACAGCCCCAGGTGACTCCAGGTTTGTTGAGGTGAACCTGACTATATGTAGCCGGTAAGTCTCATCCTCACACGTTAGCTCAGGGTCCTTCCCTACTAGAAAGATGACATTCTATATGGTGCTTCCTGTGGGTGGTGAGCGACAGGAGTGTGGCCACATTTCCTTTTCAAGTTGTGCCCGGCCAAGCCACGTTGCCACCTACTGAATTTTGAAGAGTTGATTGATTAAATTAACTTCATCATGAATTTTGATGGTATACTTGCACATAAACCACTACATTGGACACTTATGTGTCACTCCACACCCTGCCACCCACTCCAAAGGTGATGTCGTCCACCTAAGCGGACATGCAAAAAACTCTTTCAAAAGTACATGTTTAAAAAATAAAGTTCAAAAATCTTTTTTCATGCTTTAAGATGAATAAAAATACTTAAAAAAAAACAAAACAATAATTCAATTAAGATAATTTAACCCTTTCATGCATGAATTATGACAACCTCAATCAGAATTTTTTTCTTAAGTTTACTGCATTGTTTGTATGTTGTTCTGTCATCATGACTTGTACTTTGTCAATTAATATATTGTACTTGATTTTTCTCTGCAGTTGGATGCAGTCATTAATTAAGTAGTGCCATTGCTATTATACTGTGTTTACACCGTAGTCCTTGAATCTATGATGTTTCCAGTGTTTTCTTCTTGTCTGATTTAATAAATTTTCCATTGCTTTTTATCTTTCATTATCTCTTGCTGGTTAGGTTTGAACATATATATATATATATATATATATATATATATATATATATATATATATATATATATATATATATATATATATATATATATATATATATATATAAAACACCCAGCACGCCCCTGCGGGCGGTTTATCCTTCAAGCTCGGGTCCTCTACCAGAGGCCTGGGAGCTTGAGGGTCCTGCGCAGTATCTTAGCTGTTCCCAGGACTGCGCTCTTCTGGACAGAGATCTCCGATGTTGTTCCCGGGATCTGCTGGAGCCACTCGCCTAGCTTGGGAGTCACCGCACCTAGTGCTCCGATTACCACGGGGACCACCGTTACCTTCACCCTCCACATCCTCTCGAGCTCTTCTCTGAGCCCTTGGTATTTCTCCAGCTTCTCGTGTTCCTTCTTCCTGATATTGCTGTCATTCGGAACCGCTACATCGATCACTACGGCCGTCTTCTTCTGTTTGTCTACCACCACTATGTCCGGTTGGTTAGCCACCACCATTTTGTCCGTCTGTATCTGGAAGTCCCACAGGATCTTAGCTCGGTCATTCTCCACCACCCTTGGGGGCATCTCCCATTTTGACCTCGGGACTTCCAGGTTATACTCGGCACAGATGTTCCTGTACACTATGCCGGCCACTTGGTTATGGCGTTCCATGTATGCCTTGCCTGCTAGCATCTTGCACCCTGCTGTTATGTGCTGGATTGTCTCTGGGGCATCTTTACACAGCCTGCACCTGGGGTCTTGCCTGGTGTGATAGACCCCAGCCTCTATGGATCTTGTGCTCAGAGCTTGTTCTTGTGCTGCCATGATTAGTGCTTCTGTGCTGTCTTTCAGTCCAGCTTTGTCCAGCCACTGGTAGGATTTCTGGATATCAGCCACCTCCTCTATCTGCCGGTGGTACATACCGTGCAGGGGCCTGTCCTTCCATGATGGTTCCTCGTCTCCCTCCTCTTTCTTGGGTTTCTGCTGCCTGAGGTATTCACTGAGCACTCGGTCAGTTGGGGCCATCTTCCCAATGTATTCTTGGATGTTCCTTGTCTCATCCTGGACTGTGGTGCTGACACTCACCAGTCCCCGGCCCCCTTCCTTCCGCTTAGCGTACAGCCTCAGGGTGCTGGATTTGGGGTGAAACCCTCCATGCATGGTAAGGAGCTTTCTTGTCTTTATGTCAGTGGCTTCTATCTCCTCCTTTGGCCAGCCTATTACCCCAGCAGGGTACCTGATCACGGGCAGGGCGTACGTGTTGATGGCCCGGATCTTGTTCTTACCATTCAGCTGACTCCTCAGGACTTGCCTGACCCTCTGCAGGTACTTGGTGGTTGCAGCTTTTCTAGCGGCCTCTTCATGGTTCCCATTCGCCTGTGGGATCCCCAAGTACTTGTAACTGTCCTCTATGTCTGCAATGTTGCCTTCTGGTAGTTCAATCCCCTCAGTTCTGACTACCTTCCCTCTCTTTGTTACCATCCGACTACACTTCTCCAGTGTATGTATGTATGTATGTATGTATGTATGTATATATATATATATATATATATATATATATATATATATATATATATATATATATATACATACATATTATATATTAGGGGTGCAATGATACACTAAATTCACGGTTCGGTTCGGTTTTTTTATTTTGACAGCGAATGCGCACCTGTGGACCACTTATGTGCAGCGCTGGTTATTTAGCTCATCATATCGCAGCCACAGAAATTATTTTGTCCATGAAACCATAAAGCTGCACTTTCTTTTTGCTTTATAGTCTGATTTGTCATAACTTTTCCGTTTTGTGGTAAGCTTTTCTTTGGCTGTCACTTCTTCACCCTGACCTGTCTTATTTGGCTCAGCAGAACTGAAATATATATCCTGCTGCTTTTACACACGGACTCGCATAAGCTCAGCGATTCTCTCTCTCACTCTCACATGTTTAAGCTTGCTGCGGGAGATTTCACTCGTCATGTTTGTGTAGTAAGCTAACGATTAATAAGACGATGTCAGAGGAATTGGTGCGCAAATTATCATCACTCACCAATCAGTGCTGTCCAAGCGATTGCAAAGTGAAAGCAAAAAAACAAGCGCAAATTCAAACACGATTTCAATATGTCACATATTGACAGTGGCTCACCGATGCCAATGACATAATTACCCAGCTTCATTTCCGAAAGAATGCAAAAGCATTGACATATATTTTTCCTTCCTATAATAGCCCGACGGGCAGGGCAGAGATAGATTTTGGTAGCCCGACTGGAAAAATCGCTAGCCCCAGGACGTCGGGCTCGCGATATTGCGAGCCCTGTAGCTGATTGAGGAATCATGCATCTTTGGAAAAGAGAGTTTATTACAGAGAAATGGCTCTTTCCAAAATAAAAGCTATACTATACGCTTCTTCTGGGCTATATTCTCAGCAGCATATTAAACATATCAGGTCCCCATAAGGAGAATCATGTGCTAACGGCTGTCTAAATGACTCGGCTAAAGTTTGTAGCATGCATGTTGTTGTTTATATACTAGGATGATGTAAATGTGCAGTCATATTCATTGTGTTCCCACTAGTGCTTTCAGGTTAATCTCGTTGAAATGACGTTAACGCCACAACACGGCAAATCTCCGTTAACGAGCTAACCCTGATCGCCCCGTGCATGGGGCTAGACGGCCAACACGTTAACGAGCTAACTGCGCTAACACACTAGTTCCCACTAGAGCTGGGCGATATAAGATTTTTTCATATCACGATATGTTTTTTTCATTTCAGGCGATAACGATATCTATCACGATATAAGCCAAATAACTATATTTGTAAGATTTAAATGTGCCGTTGCTCACAAGTAAAATGTGAAATAATCAGCAGCTTGCTTTTATTTAAATATTTATTTCCCATAATAAGTTCATCCATTAAGCGGACGCGAATGGATGGATGAAGTTCAACAGGGTAGATGTACTTAAGGAACATGAGACTTTTTCAGATAAATAAAGGCAAATATTGCAAACTACACAAAAGGCAGCCGCTAAAGCGTTTAAGTTTCAAAATAGAACAAACGAAACAGACTAAATTGTCAATTCCACTTAGAAACAAAATATTAATTCTAAAAATAAATCTTAGTTTGTTTTACAGAAGAACAGACAAAACTGGCTAACTTTTGTCAATATCAAATAAACTGAGAACTAAAAGGAAATTCTCAATCTCTCCTTGTTGTATAGCTTAGCTTTTCAAACAGTTTTAACAGTTACTTTAGTCTGACAAAAGCCGAATGACGAATTAGCGCTTCCAGTCAGAGACTGAGGCTACGTCCACACGTACACGGGTATTTTTGAAAACTGAGATTTTCCGTTTTCGTTTTAAAAAATAATCCCGTCCACACATAAAGGCAGAAATGAAGGAAAACGCTGCTATGAACATGCCAAAGCAGCAGGTGGAGCTAGATTCCTAACCGTGCAGAAATGTTGGCCAATCAGAAGTCTAGAAGCCTCGGTGGGAAAAAGTAAACAAAGCTGGGGCATAGAAGCAGAACTGAGTCGTATGTGTGGAGGGACAGTAACTGTGTGTATATGTAAGCATTTAAACACTGCAGAGAGTAGAATTAACAGTAACAGTATTGTAGAAATTCATTTCACCGAAACAATAATGTGGCGCACAGTGTGACGCATGCACCAGTTTATTGTATTTCCAGACTTGCTTTCGGCACAATTTACAGTGCACGCTACTCTGTTTTTGTCAGACTTGAAATTGCCGAAATACCTTCACATCACGGAACTTCTATGGCTCTTCCGTTCGACAATCTCTCCGGCATTGGAACCATCATCTGTTTTCTCTTCGGTCACGCTCGGTTGATTTTTCTAGTCGGCACACTCATTTCCTCCATTACCCGGGCGCTACGGTGGCTGGCTGCTTCACAAACAAATACACATGTGCGGCTTGGCACTTGTGCTGTACGTAACAAGTCACGCGACGTGACGCTGCGGCTGTGATTGGTTCGGCTCTGCGCTACTTGGTTTCGGTTCAATATCGATACGAATATCGTTGCACCCCGTATATATATATTAGGGGTGCAACGATATTCGTATCGATATTGAACCGTTCGATACAGTGCTTTCGGTTCGGTACGCATATGTATCGAACAATACAAAATTTGTAATTTATTTTATCAACTTTCCTTCTGACGATGCTGTCTGTGTTGAGCGCTCAGTGAATCTGCGTTCGACTACTCCGCCTAGGCTACACTGTCGAGCCCAGATCCCCTGAGCACAGACAGCATCGTCAGAAGGAAGAGCGCAGGGCAAGCTAGCGAGACAGAAGTTAATCTCTCCTTGCAACATGGCAAATTGAACCTCCCCCACCCTTCAGATCTGGCGTTTGGAATTATTTTGGTTTTCATGTGACGTATGACCCTGAAGGTAAGCGCGTCATGGACTAAAGTAGACCAGTATGTTGGATGTGCCACGCAATGCTTAATTACATGGGTGGGAACTAGTGTGTTAGCGCAGTTAGCTCGTTAACGTGTTGGCCATCCAGCCCCATGCACGGGGCGATCCGCGGTAGTTCGTTAACGGAGATTTGCCGTGTTGTGGCATTAAGGTCATTTCAACGAGATTAACCTGAAAGCACTAGTGGGAACACAACGAATATGACTGCACATTTACTAGGGGTGCAACGATATTCGTATCGATATTGAACCGTTCGATACAGTGCGGTTCGGTACGCATATGTATCGAACAATACAACATTTGTAATTTATTTCATCAATTTTCCTTCTGACGATGCTGTCTGTGTTGAGCGCTCAGTGAATCTGTGTTCGACTACTCCGCCTAGGCTGCACTGTCCAGCGCAGATCCACTGAGCGCTCAACACAGACAGCATAGTCAGAAGGAAGAGCGCAGGGCACCTCCCCCACCCTCATTCAGATCTGGCGTTTGGAATTATTTTGGTTTTCATGTGACGTATGACCCTGAAGGTAAGCGAGTCATGGACTAAAGTAAAACAGTATGTTGGATGTGCCATGCAATGCTCAATTACATTGGTGTGAACTAGTGTGCTAGCGCAGTTAGCTCGTTAACGTGTTGGCCGTCTAGCCCCATGCACGGAGCGATCGGCGGTAGCTCGTTAACGGAGATTTGCCGTGTTGTGGCGTTAAGGTCATTTCAACGAGATTAACCTGAAAGCACTAGTGGGAACACGACGAATATGACTGCACATTTACGCCGACATCATCCTAGTGCAAAGACAAGTGGAAGCAGACAAAAAAAAGCAAGCATGCTACTAACTTTAGCCAAGTCATTTAGACAGCCGTTAGCACATGATTCTCCTTATGCTGCTGAGAATATAGCCCAGAAGAAGCGTATAGTATAGCTTTTATTTTGGAAAGAGCCATTTCTCTGTAATAAACTCTCTTTTCCAAAGATGAGTGATTCCTCAATCAGATACAGGGCTTGCAATATCGCTAGCCCGACGTCCCGGAGCTAGCGATTTTTTCCAGTCGGGCTACAAAAATCTCTCTGCCCTGCCCGTCGGGCTATTGTAGGAAAAATATATGTCAATGCTTTTGCATTCTTTCAGAAATGTAGCTGGGTAATTATGTCATTGGCATCGGTGAGCCACTGTCAATATGTGACATATTGAAGTCGCGTTTGAATTTGCGCTTGTTTTTTTGCTTTCACTTTGCAATCGTGCGAACTGTGTATAGAGAGCGACAGCACTGATCTGTGAGTGATGATAATTTGTGCACCAATTCCTCTGACATCGTCTTATTAATCGTTAGCTTACTATGCAAACATGACAAGTGAAATCTCCCGCAGCAAGCTTAAACATGTGAGAGGTTGATCGCGCAGAGAATCGCTGAGCTTATGTGAGTGAGTGTGTAAAAGCATTTCAGTTCTGCTGAGCCAAATAAGACAGGTCAGGGTGAAGAAGTGACAGCCAAAGAAAAGCTTACCACAAAACGGAGAAGTTATGACAAATCAGACTATAAGGCAAAAAGAAAGTGCAGCTTTATGGTTTCATGGACAAAATAATTTCTGTGGCTGCGATATGATGAGCTAAATAACCAGCGCTGCACATAAGTGGTCCACATGTGCGCATTCGCTGTCAAAATAAAAAACACGCACAAGGGTTAGGGTTAAATTTAAAAACTGTACTTTTGAGTTAAAATATATATTTATAATTTTAATAAATGACAAATTAAAAATGCATGAACATTTTTTTGTATCGAAAAAATATCGAACCGTGA
Source organism: Rhamphochromis sp. 'chilingali' (assembly GCF_963969265.1). Classification (NCBI taxonomy): domain Eukaryota; kingdom Metazoa; phylum Chordata; class Actinopteri; order Cichliformes; family Cichlidae; genus Rhamphochromis; species Rhamphochromis sp. 'chilingali'. The sequence goes on from NC_137948.1 coordinate 42,685,921, forward strand.
CACCAAAGTATCGAACCGAACCGAACCGTGAATTTTGTGTATCGTTGCACCCCTAACATTTACATCATCCTAGGGCAAAGACAAGTGGAAGCAGACAAAAACAACAAGCATGCATGCTACAAACTTTACCCGAGTCATTTAGACAGCCGTTAGCACATGATTCTCCTTATGGGGACCTGATATGTTTAATATGCTGCTGAGAATAAAGCCCAGAAGAAGCGTATAGTAGAGCTTTTATTTTGGAAAGAGCCATTTCTCTGTAACAAACTCTCTTTTCCAAAGATGAGGGATTCCTCAATCAGCTACAGGGCTCGCAATATCGCTAGCCCGACGTCCTGGGGCTAGCGATTTTTCCAGTCGGGCTACCAAAATCTATCTCTGCCCCTCCCGTCGGCCTATTGTAGGAAGGAAAAATATATGTCAACGCTTTTGCATTCTTTCGGAAATGTAGCTGGGTAATTATGTCATTGGCATCGGTGAGCCACTGTCAATATGTGACATATTGAAATCGCGTTTGAATTTGCGCTTGTTTTTTGCTTTCACTTTGCAATCGTGTGATCTGTGTATAGAGAGCGACAGTACTGATTGGTGAGTGATGATAATTTGCGCACCAATTCCTCTGACATTGTCTGATCAATTGTTAGCTTACTACGCAAACATGACGAGTGAAATCTCCCGCAGCTTAAACATGTGAGAGGCTGATCGCACAGAGAATCGCTGAGCTTATGTGAGTGAGCGTGTAAAAGCAGCAGGATATATATTTCAGTTCTGCTGAGCCAAATAAGACAGGTCAGGGTGAAGAAGTGACAGCCAAAGAAAAGTTTACCACAAAACGGAAAAGTTATGACAAATCAGACTATAAGGCAAAAAGAAAGGGCAGCTTTATGGTTTCATGGACAAAATAATTTCTGTGGCTGCAATATGACGAGCTAAATAACCAGGGATGCACATAAGTGCTCCGCAGGTGCGCATTCGCTGTCAAAATAAAAAACACGCACAAGGTTTAAGGTTAAATTTAAAAACTGTACTTTTGAGTTAAAATATATATTTATAATTTTAATAAATGACAAATTAAAAAGGCATGAACATTTTTTTTTGTATCAAACAAATATCGAACCGTGACGTCAAAGTACCGAACCGAACCGTGAATTTTGTGTATCGTTGCACCCCTAATATACACTGAACAAAAATATAAACTGCCCACAACAAAAGGCCACCCTGGAATGTGCAGTTTTTTGCGCTATTGGGGGTCTGGGGACCCAGAACCGGTCAGTATCTGGTGTGACCACCATTTGCCTCATGCAGTGCAACACATCGTCGCATGGAGTCTATCAGATTGTCAATTGTGGCCTGTGGAATGTTGGTCCACTCCACTTCAATGGCTGTGCGAGGTTGTTGGATATTCGTGAGAACTGGTACACGCTGTCGTATACGCCGGTCAAGCACATCCCGAACATGCTCAATGGGTGACATGTCCGGTGAGTATGCTGGCCATGCAAGAACTGGGACATTCTCAGCTGCCATCTGCCCTGAACAATGTGAACCATGATTCATCCGTGAAGCGCACACCTCTCCAACGTGCCAGACGCCATCGAATGTGAGCATTTGCCCGCACAAGTCTGTTACGGCGACGAGCTGGAGTCAGGTCAAGACCCCGATGAGGACGACGGGCATGCAGTTGAGCATCCCTGAGACGGTTTCTGACAGTTTGTGCAGAAATTGTTTGGTTGTGCAAACCAATTGTTCCAGCAGCTGTCTGGGTGGCTGGTCTCAGACGATCTTGGAGGTGAACCTGCTGGATGTGGAGGTCCTGGGCTGGTGTGGTTACACGAGGTCTGCGGTTGTGAGGCCGGTTGGATGTGCTGCCATATTCTCGGAAACGCCTGTGGAGACGGCTTATGGTTGAGAAATGAACATTCAATGCACGGGCGACAGATCTGGTTGACATTCCTGCTGTCAGCATGCCAATTGCACGCTCCCTCATTGCTTGTGGCATCTGTGGCATTTTGCTGTGAGACAAAACTGCACATTCCAGGGTGGCCTTTTGTTGTGGGCAGTCTGAGGTACACCTGTGCACTACTCATGGTGTCAGATCAGCATCCTGATGTGGCACACCTGTGAGGTGGGATGGATTATCTCAATATAGCAGATGTGCCCACTACCACACATTTGGACTGATTTGTGACCACTGTTTGGGAGGGATGGTTATATTGTGTATCTGGAATGAATTTTAGGTCTCTACGTCCATCCCATGGGGAATGGGAGCAAAAACAAAAGTGTTGCGTTTATATTTTTGTTCAGTGTATATATACAGTGGTGCAAAAAAGTATTTAGTCAGCCACCGATTGTGCAAGTTCCCCCACTTAAAATGATGACAGAGGTCAGTAATTTGCACCAGAGGTACACTTCAACTGTGAAAAATCCATGAATTCACATGGTAGGATTTGTAAAGAATTTATTCGTAAATCAGGGTGGAAAATAAGTATTTGGTCACCTCAAACAAGGAAAATCTCTGGCTCTCACAGACCTGTAACGTCTTCTGTAAGAAGCTTTTCTGTCCCCCACTCGTTACCTGTATGAATGGCACCTGTTTGAACTCATCATCTGTATAAAAGACACCTATCCACAGCCCCAAACAGTCAGACTCCAAACTCCGCCATGGCCAAGACCAAAGAGCTTTCGAAGGACACCAGGAAAAGTATTGTAGACCTGCACCAGACTAGGAAGAGTGACTCTACAATAGGCAAGCAGCTTGGTGTGAAAAAATCAACTGTGGGAGCAATCATCAGAAAATGGAAGACATACAAGACCACTGATAATCTCCCTCGATCTGGGGCTCCACGCAAGATCTCATCCCGTGGGGTCAAAATGATCATGAGAACGGTGAGCAAAGATCCCAGAACCACACGGGGGGACCTGGTGAATGACCTGCAGAGAGCTGGGACCAAAGTAACAAAGGTCACCATCAGTAACACACTACAACGGCAGGGAATCAAATCCCGCAGTGCCAGACGTGTTCCGCTGCTGAAGCCAGTGCATGTCCAGGCCCGTCTGAAGTTTGCCAGAGAGCACATGGATGATACAGCAGAGGATTGGGAGAATGTCATGTGGTCAGATGAAACCAAAGTAGAACTTTTTGGTATAAACGCAACTCGTCGTGTTTGGAGGAAGAAGAATACTGAGTTGCATCCCAAGAACACCATACCTACTGTGAAGCATGGGGGTGGAAACATCATGCTGTGGGGCTGTTTTTCTGCCAAGGGGACAGGACGACTGATCCGTGTTAAGGACAGAATGAATGGGGCCATGTATCGTGAGATTTTGAGCCAAAACCTCCTTCCATCAGTGAGAACTTTGAAGATGAAACGAGGCTGGGTCTTCCAACATGACAATGATCCAAAACACACCGCCCGGGCAACAAAGGAGTGGCTCCGTAAGAAGCATTTGAAAGTCCTGGAGTGGCCTAGCCAGTCTCCAGACCTCAACCCCATAGAAAATCTGTGGCGGGAGTTGAAAGTCCGTGTTGCTCGGCGACAGCCCCAAAACATCACTGCTCTCGAGAAGATCTGCATGGAGGAATGGGCCAAAATACCAGCTACTGTGTGTGCAAACCTGGTAAAGACCTATAGTAAACGTTTGACCTCTGTTATTGCCAACAAAGGTTATGTTACAAAGTATTGAGTTGTATTTTTGTTATTGACCAAATACTTATTTTCCACCCTGATTTACGAATAAATTCTTTACAAATCCTATCATGTGGATTCATGGATTTTTTTTTCACATTCTGTCTCTCACAGTTGAAGTGTACCTCTGGTGCAAATTACTGACCTCTGTCATCATTTTAAGTGGGGGAACTTGCACAATCGGTGGCTGACTAAATACTTTTTTGCCCCATTGTATGTATGTATATATATATATATATATATATATATATATATATATATATATATATATATATATATATATAGTGTGTGTGTGTGTGTGTTTGTGTGTATATATACTTAAGTTTAAGAAGACATTGCCATCTGCCATAGAGTACGTCCCTTCTCAGCAGTAACCATGCTCAATCACAAATGACAAGCTCAGAGTAGCAAACCTGTCTCACTGATGCTGGAACAATCTGGAGGGATAAAGACATCAACAGGACTCCTTCTGCATAGTCCTACAGAAGCATTTCAGGCTCTGAATGGATCTACTTTATGACCAGAAATATGGTTTAGAGAAACACTGTAAAACTTAATCACCGATACATCATATATCACAACTAATTGTGTTATTTTAATAACAGCAAAGCTTTTAGCAGTATACACAGCCGCACACACAGACACGCACAGAGTCACCAAGCCACACGATAATGAGTGTCACAGAGAAGGCATTTGTCTTAGGTAAGACTTGTATTGTCAGTTTTTAATTCACATAGCTCTCATCAGAAAAGCCCTGAAGGTTCTCATCATCATCTTCACAAGAATATATTATTCACTGGCTCCAATCACAAAACACATACAGGCACGCTACATATGAATAAACAGTTTTGTACTGATGCACTCAGTACTCATACTAAGTCATGCACCACATACCGAGAAAGGGACATTAACTGTTACACTAAGTAATAATGCACATATAAAACTGCACACGTTAAACAAGTTTTCTGTGTGGGTCTAAATGCCTATACCTGCATATACAAAACATCCAGACAGGGTTACACCCCCCCCCTCGCTCTTTCTCTCTTTTTCTCTCTCTTTCTATCATTATTGCCTGGCTCCATCTGACTGTGACTAAGTGAAGACCTGTCTTCATTTGTTTCAATCTGAGCCACTAATGTTCCCACTGCCGTAAGCTAGCACCATAGGTCACACACATTAGTTGACTGTGCGTGTGTGTCTGTGTGTGCATGTGTGAATTTTAAGAAAAGGCAGTCTTTGTTATTTTATGACAAATATTTTGCCTGTTCTCTCCAATATGTTGCTTGCTCTCTGTGTTTTTCCTGTGCGACAGTTCATGTCTGGACACTAAAAACGGTTTGTTCTTTTAAAATTTTAGTGTTAGATTTCAAGCACAGTAAACCTTGAAAGAATTTAGTGCAGGTGTGAGAATGCATTTTCTACTTCATGAGCTGCAGAAAAATTTTATGACAGACAGTGGCAGTATTGTTCAGTAAATTGCAGATTTAAGTGGCATTTCACAACTTTAATACGTTATGAAAGAGCCTAGATACTAGCTATATTGTCCATACTAGCCATATTTTTGAAATCAATAGATCAAAATCATAGTCAAGCTTGCATTTAATCTATCAATTTAATTCAGTTCAATTTACCTTTATTTAAATAGTGTTAATTCACAACAGCAACAGTTTATTTCAACAAGTGTAACTGCCTGAATGAAAGTAATGCACCTAAATGAAAGAAAGGACATTTCTGTTTTTTCAAATGTGCAAATTTGTGTGCAATGGCAAGATGGTGCTTAGCTGCTGCAGTTCTCTGCACTTCATTTTCAGTGCTTTGCTTACTGTACATACTCCATATTGGGAAGAGTCTGTGTTCAGTCACCAGGATCTTCTGGAATACACTGGACTATTATTTTAAGATTACGGTGTGAAATGACTGTTATGGCCAGCTATATCTGCTGCCACATCATTTCAGAGGACATAGGTGAGAACCCAAGGTCTCCGTGGATGATTCTCCCCAGGGGCAAGCCCAAAAGTGAGCGTAAGAAGAGGAACTATAAACAAAGGAGGCAAAAGTGGACTGGAGCCAACGGCAATGACTGCTGCATTGTGTTGATCAAAGAGACTTAGCTACTGCCATCCAGACTGGACTGTGATATTGAGCTAGTAGGCTGCACAGCCCACCACCATGACAGGAATGCTCCAGTAAAAGCAGACAAGGGGAGCTATGCAGTCTACATCTGTGACAACTGACTAGCTCTCCTTTTAACACAATACTGACTAAACTGACTGACTGTAAAACTACTGGATATTGAACTTTTTATTACCAACTCCAGCTGTATCACAGACTTGCTGTCTGTCATCTTTCCACAGCCCTTAGCCTTAATAGAGGCTCTCCATAAGGTTGTATGCCAAGTCTATACACATATGATTTTGTCAGTACCCACCCAAACAATGTTGTTTAATTATGTTGGTGACATCACCATGGTATGGCTCAACTCTGAGCTCTGGACGAGACAGTATGAGGTCCAGAGACTAGTAGACTAGTGGAGTGGTGTGTGGAAAACAGCTTGGTCCTTAACACCTCTAAGATAAAAGAACTGATCACTGACTTCAGGAAGAGGGAGTCTGACCTGCAGCCCGCCTGCATCAACTTTGTGCAGAAGTGCCCAGCTTTAAGTTCCTGAGTGTACAAATGGATGCAGACCTAACACCCAGCAGCATCTTTGCTGTCTTAGGATCCTCAGGAGGATCAGGATGTCCATCGTGAACATATTGTACATATTGCATCTCTATGTGGTTTCCAAACTGCAGGATGGCACACAAGAAGGCACTTCAAAAGGGTCATTAACAAATACTTTTCCTGTAGAAATAACATTCATTACACTCCAGCTCTAGAGTGCTTAATGGAACACACAACACAGGACCAAGAACTTGGAGGGATTGGGAAGGAAGAACTATTTTTTAACAGGAACAAACCTCTGACAGGCTTGGGGTGAGGGGTAAGAGAAAAGAATAAAAGGAAAACACAAGGAGACGAGATGCAAACATCCATTAGGGGAGTTAATGATATGCAGCAGTTAAATGCACAGCGAGTGAAAAGACAGTAGAGAAGAACAACTAGTCATTCCTGGGATCCTGAGATCTCCTGGAGCCACTCACCCAGTTTGAGGGTCACTGCCCCAAGTGCCCCGATAACCACAAGGACAACTGTTACCGTCACCTTCCACATCTTCTTCCAGCTCCTCTCGCAGCCCTTGGTATTCCTCACGGTTGTGTTCCTTCTTTCTTATCTTGTTATCACTTTATCCTTGCAGTCGTGGGTCTGCAGTCATGGGTGAAGAGGGAGTAGGGGAAAGGGCTCATCTCAATGCCTTGTGGTACACTGGTGTTCATTGTGATTGTAGATGAGCAGTGGTTAGGACAGGTGGTTCTTCCTCAGAGTCCTCAAGAAGAAGAGGCGCTGGTGAGCCTTCTTGACCAGCTTGGAGCAGTTGGTCGTCCAGGTGAGATCCTTGGAGATGTGGACTCCCAGGAACTTGAAGCTGCTCACACGCTCCAGGTGAAATTATGTGGTGGCAAGACTTGTGTGTTTAAGGTTGTTGAGGTTGTTGTGGTGATGGGTTGATTCTGTCAGTTAGGTTTGGGTTGTTGTTTTTGTTTTTAATAGAGGGAGTTTTAGGAAACATCGACATGTCTAAAATTGGGCCCATTATTTTGTAACAGTGCACTTAAAGAAAACCTGTCAGGTGATTTTGTTTTGTGTTCTCATGAGCTAATAATCAGCTCTATTTTTTCATTTCTGTTTTAAGCAGGCCTGCAACAGTGAATAACGGCGCTGAAAATTCTCGGGAAGAGCAAATATAAGGGGGCTTTCCAGATTACAAGTCCCTGTAAAAAGGATTTTATGCGAGTCAATCCAGTCCAAAAGCATAAAGAAATATTTTCCTATGGAAAATAAAAAATGACTGAGCTCATTTTGCTGAGGGTGGAGAATCTGATCACTTGCTCCATTATTAGCAATATGGAGTGAATGTGTGAGTGAATGTGAGGATGAATAAATGTGGACAATTTGTTTTTACCAGAGAAAATTTCTGTTTTGTTTTGTAGACTGGGGTTAGATTATGGGATTATAGTATATTGTTGGGAGAATGCCTAATGTTAAAGGGGAAACATTTTTGATATAACTCATGTTACCATTAATTGAAGAAACACATGACTGATAATTGTTCTGTTTTAAGTTTATTTTTATGATATAGATTGGTACATGAGTGGGGAAAACTGAGCATTTTTAGTTTTGTATAGTATTTTGACACATTTCATGTGTCAAAATAAAGGGGGGTTTAGGGTGTATTAATTTAATTGTTTAATAATTTAGGATCATTTTAGGACTTTTGGGGTTTTTGATCATTTGGATATGGTAAAACTGAAACTGTTATTTTTATGTTAAGGTTAAAGGATTAAAGAACTGAATCCTGTTTAGAAGATACAATACCAGGGTTTTAAAGCTGTGTACAAATCTTAGAGGGAAATTGTGGGACACGTTGACAAAAAGATATCCTTTGGGGAAAATTAGTGAGGGTTGAAGGAGGAGAACAGGTTTGATTTCTTTTGATTTCTAGAAGTAGTGGTTATAATGTAGGCTTACACAGACAGATATTACACAGAAACACACATGACAGTATTGATTCCAGGCAAAAGGCCTCAAATTCATTTAGCTTTTAACTGAACTTAAAGAAGGACCAAAGAGGAAGGAAAGCATATATTTTGGTTAAGTCTGATAAACTAGAATTAGAAGGTATTGTTAAATTAAAAGGAGCAAATGAAATAAAAAGGCTATACCAAAAACGGGTTATAACATAGGAAATGTGAGGTTAAAATGAAGTTAACACATAGGAGTTGTTTTTAGGCAGCATTTAGCTATGATGAAATATATGCAGGAGTAATTGCTTATATGCTTAAACTTAATTGATTAAAGTGGTTGTTTTTCTTTTGGAGCTTTTAGTAGAATAGGCTGGTTCTAATGATTTTTTGTTAAAAAGGTGGACAGTTTGTGTGTACAGGATGTTGATGATCATATAGGGGAAATAGAGCGAGCAACCGGACGTAAAAGCAGGGCTTAAAGAGTTTTAAAGTGATGAGTAACGTTGAAGAATATACATAAATACAAGTCAATAAGTTAAGAAGATAATTAGGATCAGGCTTTTGATTAAAGAGTCCCAGATAGGATAAGTTAGGGAGGTGCAGGAAAAGGTGTTTTGTTTCCTTTGCAGAAGATCTCGACGACCACAGGGAGGTCCAAGACCACCAGAGAGGGACCGAGAAAACCTAAGCTTACACATGGAGTGTTCTCGAAGGGGAGCGGGTGTTTATTACTGGACCAATTAGATGACATGAGGTTGTCTGAGCGAGGACACAATGTATTGCGACCTCTGGTGTTCCAGAGGTCGAGAGAGGGAGTGTGGAGCAGGGAAATTATTTTACTGCTATTGTTAAATAATCATCATTATTACCATTGCATTAACAATATAATCTGGAGTTTATATTGCATTCAGGGGTTGAACAGTGTGTGTCTTTCAGAAAGGCTAAAAGTCACAGGCTGACAGGAAACAGGCTTGCAGAGAGTTTGCAGAAGCAGGAAGTTATTTTGAGCAGCAGGCTAAGACGAGGCTTTAACAATGTAACAGATAGCTTTAAGATGGCCTTAAGATGTTTATGATGATGTTAATTTTGTATTTCAGATGCAGTTATAACTATTGTGTACACAATGCATATCTGTGCTTATTTGAGTTGATGTTCAGGTTCTTTAAAGGTCTTAAGCTTCACTGACGTGACTGTTCAGGTGATACATGCTGAGGGAAAACTAGAACATAGAAGGAATTGCAATACATGCTTACAAAACACTTATATATCAGGTCATTTTATATTAAGGTTTTAGTAGAGGTTCTTGGTTAAAACATTTATTTAGTAGAAGATATACACATAGTCTCAGTGAGCCTCTGGTCTGGTGAAAGGTCAGAAGTGCAACAGGTGAATTGAGAAAGAGCATTTGAGGACGAGACACAGACAGTTAGTAGGTGAAGAGGTGACACAAAGAGCATGTGAGGTCAACACACACACACACATGAGTTAGATTTATTTAGAGGAGAGATTAGTCATGTCTCGGTAAAAGAGGAACAATTCACTTTAAGACAAGAACGGAAAGTACCAGCCATGAAAATAGAAGATGATCTTCTGGGTTAAAAGTCATTGTGGTGTTGATCTGATCTATGTATAAAATGTATCTGTGACGCATGAAGGGGCGTCAGTAAATCAAACCCTGATGCTATAAAATATCTGTTCATGCTTTGAGGAAGTCGAAGACTACTTGCTGTCTGCATACAGAGTGTCTTCCCACACGTGTGTAGTCATTAAAATCATTGTTTGACCAAGACCTACTGGACCAGGGTGGTTTGTACTCTCCCTCCTCAATTTTGAACCTTAACAGGGCGGTTGGTCAGGAAGTCCAGTAACCATTTGCAGATGAGGGAACTGATGCCCAGGTCTGTCAGTGTCCTGGTGAGTTGTGAGGGGTGGATTGTATTGAATGCTGAACTGAAGTTGTTGTTGTTGTCCAGGTGTGAGAGGACAGAGTGCAGTGCGATGGAGACTGCATCCTCTGTGCTCCTGTTCTGGCGGTATGCGAATTGGTGGGGGTCCAGGGTGGGAGACAGGATTTGAAGTGTGCTAGGACCAGCTGCTCTAAGCACTTAGTGATGATGGGGGTGAGTGCTACTGGGCGGTAGTCATTGAGGCTAGATGGGTTGGAGTTTTTGGGGTATCGGGACGATGGAGGTGGATTTGAAGCAGACCGGTACCACAGCGTGGGCCAAGGACAGGTTTAATATGTATGTAAGCACTCCTGCAAGCTCCCCAGAACACGCTCTGAGAACACGCCCGGGGATGCCATCAGGGCCTGCAGCCTTGTGGACATTGATCCTGCTCAGCACCGCTCCTACATCGGTGGGGGAGAGAGTCAGAGGTTGGTGGTCTGGTGTCACGTCTGCTTTGGTTGTGGTTGTGGGGTTCCCTTGCTCAAAACGAGCATAAAAGTTGTTGAGCTTGTTGAGGAAGGAGACATCAGAGGATGCGGGGGAGGGTTTGGTGGTCCTGTAGTCTGTAATGGTCTGGAGTCCTTGCCACATGCGTCGGGGGTTGGAGTTGGAGAAGTGTTCTTCTACCTTCTTTTTGTAATGGTGTTTGGCTTTTTTGATACCCTTCTTTAGATTAGCCCTGGCTGTACTGTAGGCGTGTGCATCTCCTGACCTAAAGGCGGTGTTGCGGGCCTTCAGGAGGAGACGAACATCCCGGTTCATCCAAGGCTTCTGGTTGGGGTACATGGTGATCCGTTTCTGGGTGGTGACACTGTCTGTGGTTTTGGAGATGTAATCCAGTACAGATGAGGCGTACTGGTCCAGGTCTGTGTGGATGAACGTATTCCAGTCTGTGTTTTTAAATCTGTCCTGGAGCACTGCGTCTGTCCCCTCTGGCCACACTTTAATTGTCCTCACAGCAGGTTTTACATGTTGGATGAGTGGTGAATACCTAGGTGTGAGGAACAGGGAGAGATGGTCCGATTGTCCAATGTGAGGGAGAGGAGTTGGTTCAGCGAAGTTGGAATAAACATGGTCTAAAGTCTTGTCTCCTCTGGTGTGGCAGGAGACATGTTGGTGGAATCTGGGGAGGACTGTCTTTAAGTTGATGTGGTTGAAGTCGCCAGCAACAATAAAAGCAGCCTTGGGGTGTTTATTCTGGTGTTTGTTAATGGCTGTAGAAATGGTAAATGGCCTGCATTTGTATAGCGCTTTTCTAGTCCCTAAGGACCCCAAAGCACTTTACACTACATTCAGTCATTCACCCATTCACACACACTGGCGATGGGAAGCTACATTGTAGCCACAGCTGCCCTGGGGCAGACTGACAGAGGCGAGGCTGCCGGACACCGGCGCCACCGGGCCCTCTGACCACCACCAGTAGGCAAACATGGGGTTAGTATCTTGCCCAAGGATATTTGGCATGCAGCCTGGGATCGAACCACCGACCTTCTGATTAGTGGCTGACCTTTACGAGATCGCTGCAAAAAGTGCAGCCTTACCTAATGTCCACGCTACTGTTACTCATTTTATATTATGATTTTATATTATGATTTAAAAATCTAGTTGCTATTGGTATGGGGAGTAACCTTCAGTAATAAATCACGCAGCAATAGTACATTCATGTAGTTGTAAAAAAGCATGGTAATATATTAAGTAATCCAAAGTATTCAGAATATCTTACTCTCATTGAGTAATGTAATGGAATACGTTACAAAATACATTTTGGGGCATGTAATCTGTAATCTGTAGTGGAATATATTTTAAAAGTAACCTTCCCAACACTGGCCTTTGGTGAGCTTATTATCCAAGAAGGGTGTCTGAAAACCAGCTGGTCATAGGTGTTGACTGCCTAGATCTTGTTCTTCCCAATCAGCTGACTCCTCTGGAGTTTCTGGAATCTTAATTCAGAATGTATGTGAAAAATAAAGCTTTCACAGGACTCTGTGTAATCCTTTAAACAACTACATACACTCCATGATTAAGGAGCTTATAGAACCAACTTTAGCTGCAATAACATCTACTAATTATTTTCTATATGACTTTAACATTCTCTCACATCATTGTGAGTAGTTTTGGACCACTTTTCTAGTTTTGTTAATGTCCTGCCAGAGTATAAGGTTGAGGTCTGGACTTTAATCCTTTTTTTTTCAACCATTCTATTATAAATTTGCTGGGATATTTGGGTCATTGTCCTGATGCATGATTCAACTTCACCCAAGCTTTAGCTGTCAGACAGATTGCTTCACATTGACTCTAGAATATTTTGGTATATACTGTATGTACCTTGGGGTCATTACTGCCATTGCATTCCTATTTCTTTCTTTAACCAAATACCTTGGTCTAAGTTGGATTTAACTAGATAGACATGCAACTAATCTGAGCAGAAAACACGACATAGTGCTCACCAATTAATTTTTTTAGTGCAGGATGTAGAACTGACATCTCCCAGAACAAATGAAACAAGACCTTAGAAATTAATGTGGTTCTTAGGTTAAATGTCAGACCTGTCTACAGATAAATTTATATAGTTAGTCTTTTAACATTTGACAAAAACTATTAACCACTGTCATTCCCTGACACTGTTAAATAGTTAACCCTCTGTTAACTATGTTAAGCCCCCACACTTTGTAAGTTTACTATTGACCAAAACATTGGCTGATTAATAGTCAATAGTCAATGGATGCAAAAAAACCCCCCAAAAAACCAACAACAACATCAAAAACCAAACCCAATAAAAAGCCAATGAGAAAGACAATTAAGAAATACTACTACATAATAAAATACACATTATTTTTTCATGCACAGACCAACATGAGGTAGAAGCCAAGTAAGAACAATAGCTTTAGTTAATTTAGTTTGTTTTAGTTTAATGTTGTTTCATTATGTTATATATTTTAACTGACCTCTGCAACTTTGCACCAAGAAACATTATACACAGAAGTGTTGCCTATTTACAATGATATAACATTACTATAATAAATAATATTACTATTTACAATAATCACAAAGAACTAAAAACGCTGGGTCAGGAGACCCAGGACCGTGACAGAAACATTATACACAGAAGTGTTGCCTATTTACATAACCACACGTACTACTGTGATATGGTCAGGCAGATATTAACATTGAAAATATAGAAGTAAATATAGTGCATTTGCTTAGTTTAAGACAAGTTAATAGTTAAACACAATCTATATGAACTTAACTATTTAGGTTAGTAAAAATCTAAATAGTAGTTTATTATTTTATTTAAAAAATATTAACCTGCTCTAAAATCATTAGTAAGCAGGTATATATATATATAGGTAAATGGAAATTTCTTCTTTGTTGCTGAAATAAATAAGAGAAAATAATGCACTACTATACTTTGACACATGCACACGAATGCCCACAAACACCTTTGCTCAGTATGATGATGCTGGCAACAGAGCTCTAAATCTCATTTTCTTGTTCTAGACACCAGGTCTAAAAATTCACCAGACACACACGCAGGCTAAAGAGAGGAAACATAAACAATGTCACAATCTCACACAAGAACACACATACAGACACATTTGGCTAAAAATATTCATGGCTATAGAACTTCAGCTCTAATGGGATCACCGTCTGATCTAATTGTGGATTTTGTGGTCATTTTTGAATTTTTTCTCACAGGTTGTTTCTCTTTTTGTCCCTTTTTCTCCATCTCATGTTCTAACCCTCTCTCTCTTCTCTTTGTGCAGTATTGAAAATGCTGACTTGTTTTTGTGATAGATGAATAGTCCATAGATGCTTCTGAATATTTCATGTATTATGCTTAAAAATCAATCCCCTTAGTATTAGGTATATGTGTTCAAATAAAATATGCACTTAGCACATGCTTCTTCCTGCCTGCTATAGATCTATAGATGCTGTGAGGCAACACCTGCTGATATCTGTATTTGTCACATCTTATATATACAGTTGAAACCAGATATTTACATACACTTCAGAAAAATAAAATCTTTACCATCAAACATCAAATCAGAGTAAAATTTGTTTGTTTTACATCAATAAGTATTAGCAGCACGGTGGCACGGTGGTTAGCACTGTTGCCGCACGGCAAGAAGGTCCTGAGTTCAATTCCACCATCAGGCCGGGGTCTTTCTGTGTGGAGTTTGCATGTTCTCCCCGTGTTTGTGTGGGTTCACTCCGGGTACTCCGGCTTCCTCCCACCGTCCAAAGACATGCAGCTTGTGGGGATAGGTTAATTGGATAATCCAAATTGCCACTAGGTGTGAATGTGCGAATGAATATGAGTGCGAATGGTTGTCTGTCCCTGTGTGTTGGCCCTGCGACAGACTGGCGACCTGTCCAGGGTGTACCCCGCCTCTCGCCCTATGACAGCTGGGATAGGCTCCAGCGCCCCCCCTCGACCCTGAAAAGGATAAGCGGAAGTGAATGGATGGATGGAAGTATTAGCATTTTTTTTTTAGAATTTAATCAAAGTCAGAGGTATGCATACACTTCCTTAGTGTTTGGTAGAATAGCCCTAAACTGTTTCACTTGTCTAAACGTTTCGGGGTATCCTTCCACAAGTTTTCTACAATAGTTTGCTGGAATTTTCGCCCACTTCTCTTGACAGAAATGGTGTAACTGGGTCAGGTTGTAGGCCTTCTTGCTCACACTCACCTTTTCAGTGCCACCCACACATTTTCTATGGGATTTAGATTAGGGCTTCATGATGGCCACTCCAATACCTTGACTTTGTTATTTTTAAACTACTTTGACCACAAGCATAACTCCAAATTAGTTACATTGTCCATTTGGAACACCCATTTGCACCCAAGCTTCAACTTCCTGGCTGATGTCCTCAGATGTTTCTGCAATATGTCAACATAATTTTCTGAGGCTTCAACACGTCCCCCTTTTTTCTTCATATATACAGTTTATTATTATGGCCAAACAGTTAAATTTTAGTATTGTCAGACCATAGGACATGCCTCCATAAATTAAGACTTTGGTTCCCATGTGCATTTGCAAACTGTAGTCTGGCTTTTTATGGTGGTTTTGAAATAATGGCTTTCTTCTCTCAGAGTAACGATTAAGCTCATGGTGGTACAGGACTTGTTTTACTGTGGGTAGTAACACTGTCTTGTTGTCTTATTTTTTCCTGTTCTCCTGTTGTGCTGCTGATTTGCATATTTCACACCAAAAAATGTTCCTCTCTGGGAATCCACCTCCTTCTCAAGCAATTTGATGGTTGTACATTCCCATATTTTTAAACTTGCGTATTATTGTCTGAACGGATGAACATGGGGCCTTCAATCAACAGGAAATTGCACCGAAGGATGAGGCACACAATTATTTTCCTGATGTTTTAGTTGATTTCTCTTGATTATTCTAATGATACCAAAGAAACAGGCTCTGTGCTTGGGTTGTGCCTTTATATGTATTCACAAGTGTTCCACCAATTGACTCAAATGGACTCAGTTAACCTATCAGAAGTTTCTCGAGCTCAGAATGGAATCATCTGGAGTTTTCTTTTTGTTTAAAGGCACAATGAACTTGGTGTGTGTACACTTCTGACTTTGATGAAAGTAATAAAAAAATACATAACAATTTTCTCTCTCTCTCTCTTTATTCTGACATTTGAAAAATACAAAAAATATGTTAATATTTATTGATCTAAAACAAAAAAGTTTACTCTTGCAAACAGGGCCTCTGTATCCAGTAAGGGTCCCTAGGCTAGACCACCCATGCTAACCAAGCCTACCTCGGATATGAGCAAGAGACAGAAAACTGAAGCCATACATGAATAGGATGAGGGACCTATGGATACTTCGATACCTGGCATCCAAATTGACGGCAGAACAACTAGTAGTTCAGTGTTCCAACATTCGGAAGAAGGAACTGCTCCCAAGTCAACACAAGGTACAACAAAAATGCTGCAGCCAAGGGGAGCCAGGAGGATAGGTCACGGGAGATATCATCATCCCCACTGTAGTTTGGGTACCAAGCCCCAAGTGCAATAGAAGAAGGATTCTTGAGTGCGAGAGGAAATAACCTGAAAGATAGGATCATGGCGAAGCTTGAAACCTGGACCCCCCATAGCTGGTTACCAAGATTGCATGAAGTACCCTCTGAAGGTGTACTGGATTATCTACACTACAGCAGCAGTGATCAGTGAGATGCTTGGCTACAAGATGAAGAGCCTCAAGAAGCATTATCCTCCATCAAATTTCAAATTCAAATTTAAGTATTTATTGTCATTGTCAGAGAACAATGAAATTGCGTTTGGGGCTTCCGTACAACCCGTAAATAAAATAATGAAGAAAATAATAAATACCCCTTAAAACCCAAGTGTAAATATTTAACCCAGTGTGACTCCAGTGCAATAAGACAATCCTTAGCAACAACATGAGAACATGACAAGTAATGTTCATAAGAAATTCAGACAAAGACCTGAGAAACATGACAAAGTACAACAATGCAACCCGTTCAATATTATTGTACTGTGAGATATGATGTCAGATATGATAGTTATCTATTTAAGAAAAAGGGGGGGGGGGGGCAGGAGGGGGAAAGAGAATAAAGATATGATGCACCAATGCAGACCAGTTCAGTGCCATTAAGAAGTTGGATATGGTTATTGTCCGTGAGAGGGGGGCAGAGAGTTCAGGAGCCTCACAGCCTGTGGATACAGGCTGTTGGCCAGTCTGGATGTTCTGGCCTGTATAGACCTGTACCTTCTCCCTGAGGGCAGCAGGTGGAAAAGGTGGCGCGCAGGGTGATGTTGGTCCCGCAGGATACTGTGCACCCTCCTCAGACAGCGAGTGGGGAAGATATTACTAATCTCTGGCAGACTTGTTCCAATAATTCTGCCAGCTTCTTTCACCACCCGCTGGAGTGCTTGCTGATCGGCCTTGGTGCAGCTGGGGAACCACACTAGAAATCCATACGTCAGAACGCTGCTGATGGCACAGTTGTAGAAGTTCAACATCAGAGATCTGGGAATGTGTGCGCTCCGCAGTCTCCTCAGGTAGTAGAGGCGCTGTTGGGCCTTCCGTGCAACTGAGGTGATATGGTTGCCCCAGGACAGGTCCTCGGTCACAGTTACCCCCAAGAATTTAAAACTGCTCACCCTCTCCACCGCCTCACTGCCAATGAAGAGAGGCAGATGGTTGTTATGACCCTTCCTCCGGAAATCTACAATGATCTCCTTGGTCTTTTTGGTGTTTAAGACCAAGTTATTGTCGTGGCACCATGACTCTAGTTGTTGCACCTCTGTCCTGTAGTTTGTCTCATCGTTGTTGGATATAAGTCCGAGCACTGTAGTGTCATCGGCAAACTTAACAATGAGATTGGACGCGCAGGAGGAAATACAGTCATGGGTGAAGAGAGTGTATAGCAGAGGGCTCAGGACACACCCCTGAGGGGCACCGGTGTTGACCACAAGGGTGGAAGAGGTGTTCTTACCCACTCTGACACTCTGTCTACGGTTAGTGAGGAAGTCCACAATCCAGTTGCACAGAGAGGAGTTAAGTCCCAGTTGGTGGAGTTTGGGACGGAGTTTGTATGGCCGGATGGTATTAAAAGCCGAGCTGTAGTCTACAAAGAGGAGCCGTGCGTAGGTGTTCCTGTGTTCCAAGTGCTTCAGTAATGTGTGCAGCACTGTGGCGATCGCATCCTCGGTTGACTGGTTCTCCCTGTATGCAAACTGGTGCGAGTCCAGGGATGGTGGAAAAGCAGCTCTGATGCGTTTAATGACCAGTCTCTCCAGGCATTTGGCGGGAATGGGGGTGAGTGCCACAGGTCTGAAATCGTTCAGACATGTGACATTTGACTGTTTTGGGATGGGAACGATGGTTGCTGCTTTGAAACAGGATGGTACCAGTGAACAGGACAACAAGGTGTTATATATAGAGGTGAAGACGTCCACCAGGTCCGCAGCACAGTCTTTTAGCACCCGGCCCAGCACTCCATCTGGCCCGGCCGCCTTCCTGGTGTTAATGCTCCGGAACACACGCCTCAGCTCATGAGTGCTCAGGACCGGAGCAGGGTCGGTTGAGGGGAGAGGGGACAGGACAGGGTCGGTGTTCTCCCTATCAAAACGGGCATAAAAGAGATTTAGATCCTCAGCCAGAGTAGAACTGTCGGCTGAGGGTGATGGTGTTCTCCTTTTGTAGTCCGTGATAGCCCTGATGCCCTCCCAGACCTGCCTTGGGTTTGTGTTGTTCTCAAACCTGGCCTCGATACGCCTCCTGTACTGCTGCTTGGCAGTCTTGATGCCTCTTCTCAGGTTGGCCCTGGCAGCACTGTATGCCTCCTGGTCCCCGGATTTGAAAGCGTTGTTCCTCGTTCGAATAAGTTGTTGAACTCCGTCTGTCATCCAGGGTGGATTATTAGGGAACACACGGAGTCGTTTCCAAGTTGTTACATTGTCCACACAGAAACAGATGTAGTCCAAGACAGTGGAGGTGTAACTGTCCAATGGGACACGATTGTCAGTGTCCTGCACCTTGAATACATCCCAGTCTGTGCAGTGGAAACAGTCCTGAAGCATCGGAATAGCATCCTGCGGCCATGTTCTCACGGTTTTGGTTGTAATCCCAGTGCTCTTGATCTTTTGTGTGTATATTGGGTGTAGCAGAAGGGAGACATGGTCTGACAGACCCAGGTGGGGGTAAGCCTGGGCTCTGTATGCATTCGCCATGTTGGTGTACACCTGGTCCAACGTTCTATCTCCTCTGGTAGCACACTTCACATTTCGGTGGAAATTGTGAAGTACAGATTTCAGGTCCGCGTGGTTAAAATCCCCAGCCGCAATAAAGACACTGTCCGGGTGTGCTACCAGGCTGTTATTGATGCTGCTGCTCAATTGTGCTAACGCTAGCTTAGCATTAGCATCTAGTGGAATGTAAACAGCGCAGATGTAAACGGCAGAAAATTCCCGAGGGAGATAGAATGGACGGCACTTTAACACCAACAGTTCTACCTCTGTACTGCACAGTCTTTCCGTTACCGTGACGTTCGTGCACCAAAAGTTGTTAATATAGATGCACAGCCCCCCGCCGGTCTTCTTACCCGAGTCCGCAGACCTGTCGGCTCGATAGGCGGTGCGGCCTGCTAGATCAATAGCCGCATCGGGAATGGCGCTGTCCAGCCAGGTTTCAGTGAAAATCATGCACGAACAGTTATTAAAAGTCCGTCGAGTGGCGATCTGCAGTCGTATTTCATCCAGTTTGTAACGGATTGAATGGGCATTGTAGAGGAATATGGTCGGGAGTGGTGGTTTAAACGGACTAGTCTTTAGCCGTGCCCACAGGCCTCCCCACCTGCCTCTCTTCTGCCTCCGCTCGCAACGTCTCCTCCTGCGGCTTGCTGTTGCAGGTAGCCCCGGGGGTTGCTTAACGATCTCCGGGGGGATGAGATACTCGGATGTTAGTTGGAGATCTCCATGGCTTAGTTGTAGTAGATCATCTCTGTTGTATTGAAGTAACCCCAAACTGTGTGAAATAATACCCAGTACCACCAAAAGTGCAAAAGTGTAGGAGCTCCGGGCCGCTGCGTCTGTGCGCGCTGCCATAGTTAAGTGCTATGAGACCTCCATGAAGAAGAAGACGAGAGACCAAGATCAAGGTAGCCTAAGAAATACACCAAGCTGTCTATATCTGAGGCCCTGGAAATTGCTAAGCAAAGACTCATAGCCTTGGCTAGCCACTTGAAGAGGTATACCAGAGAAATAGAGGGCAGGAGAATAAACCAGCTGTTCTCCACAGAACCATCCAATGTATACTCATAGTGGCAGGGAAACAATGTGAGAACAGCACCACCAAGGCTGGATATGGAGCAATACTGGAAGAGTATATGGAAGAAGGATGCAACTAATAACGGCAATGCACAATTGCTACTGGATCTAAGAGCAGACCACAGCAACCTCTCTGAACAGGAACCAGTAACCAGCACAGTGGCAGACATCCAGGAATGGGGCTCCAGTATAAAGAATTGGACAGAGTTGGTAAGAACAAGATCTGGGCAATCTGCCCGTGATCGGGGACCCTGCTGGGGTAATAAGCTGGATAGCTGGAGCTGGAGGAGATAGAAGCCACTGACATCCAGACAAGAAGGCTCCTGACCATGCATGGAGGTTTTCACCCTAAGTCCAGCACCCTGAGATTGTACACTAAGTGGAAGGAAGGGGGCTGGGGACTGGTGAGTGTCAGTACCACAGTCCAGGATGAGACAACAAACATCCACGAGTACATCAGGATGATGTTAACTGATAGGTTTGTAGCTTGAACCTATTCGCTGGAACATTGAAGACAATATAATTACACAGCAAAAGCATTGAACACCAAGTAGGCAGAGTTCTTCATGTTACTCATGCATGAGGGAGACCTGCCTGGAGCCAAGTGTCGTTCCACCACTTGACCTCCATCAGACTCTCAGCCAGGTTCCCCATAGCACTCCTTTTATTGTGGTTACATGAATATGCATAGGGTCATTAACATATGATGTCTACATACACACAAAGAGTACCTTGCCTGTGTGTGTGTGTGTGTGTGTGTGTGTGTGTGTGTGTGTGTGTGTGTGTGTGTGTGTGTGTGTGTGGTCAGAGTGTGACCCCATAAATAACTTCCCTAAACCTGCTGGTCTGGAAGTCCAACAGTTCATCTAAACAAAAGGCACTTAGCCTAAAACAGATATAGCCACGTTTATCCTACCATAAAACAATGAGAGAAGGTACGACCGCTTCCATGCTCCCAGGAGCATGGGGTGCATTCCAGTGTGGAATACACACCAAGCCTTTGCAGCCTGCTAAAGATGACACATCCTATCACTACACAATCGATTATACACCTCTAAGCATATATGGTTAAATATTCCTAAGCATAAATGACAATCAACAATACAAAACCTAACAGTAACGACCAACCATGAGCTCAGTAATTACCTCAGGCAGCACAAACCCAAGACAGAGGAGCAAGACGAGGAACCATCATGGAAGGACAGGCCCCTGCACGTTATGTACCAGTGGTACAGTGGTACATAACGTGATAGAGGAATTGACATCCAGAAATCCTACTAATGGCTGGACAAAACTGGACTGAAAGATAGCAAAGACGCACTTATCATGGCAGCACAGGAACAACCTCTGAGTAAAGACCCATAGAGGCTGGGGTCTATCACACAAGGTAAGACCCCAGGTCCAGGCTGTGTAAAGATGCCCCTGAGACAATCCAGCACATAACAGCAGGGTGCAAGATGCTAGCAGGCAGGGCATACATGGAACGCCATAATCAAGTGGCCAGCATAGTGTACAGAATCATCTGTGCTCAATATGGCCTGGAAGCCTCGAGGTCAAAATGGGAGATGCCCAATAGGGTGGTGAAGAATAACCGAGCTAAGATCCTGTGGGACTTCCAGATGCAGACGGACA
This sequence comes from Rhamphochromis sp. 'chilingali', assembly GCF_963969265.1. Lineage (NCBI taxonomy): Eukaryota > Metazoa > Chordata > Actinopteri > Cichliformes > Cichlidae > Rhamphochromis > Rhamphochromis sp. 'chilingali'. Next base: position 42,707,621 of record NC_137948.1, read on the forward strand.
AAATGGTGGTGGCTAACCAACTGGGCATAGTGGTAGTAGAGAAACTGAAGAAGATGGATAGTGATAGATGTAGTGGTTCTGAATGACAGCAACATAAGGAAGAAGGAACACGAGAAGCTTGAGAAATACCAAGGGCTCAGAGAAGAGCTTGAGAAGATGTGGAGGGTGAAGGTAACAATGGTCCCAGTGGTAATCAGAGCACTAGGGGTTTAAGTCTGGAGACTGTGCTGGACACTCCATGTTTTCAAGCTTACCATCTTGTTAATTTTTCCTGACTTAGTTCCGGTAAGTCTTGGACGTATGTTTTGGGTGATTATCTTGCTGTAGGATGAACCCTTGACCAACTAGGTGCATACCAGAGGGTATTGCATGGCGCTGCAGAATGCTGTGGTAGCTGTTTTGGTTCAGGGTGCTTCATTCTGTACAAGTCACCGAACCTGGATTCAGCAAAACAGCCCCAGACCATCACACTTCCTCCTTCGTGTTTGACAGTTGATGCCACACACTGTGGAACCATCCTTTCCCTGCATAATACCTTCTTTCAACCTTCAGTAGTTCCGTGCTGGTGTTTCATGGCCCAGGCAAGCCTCTTTGTCTTATTCTGACATCTTAGCAATTTCAAGACTGCAGCCAGAAGTCTTTTCTTCACAAATGAAACTGAGACTTGCTTACTGCAGCCACTATTAAACTGTGCTTGAAGCTGTTGTCCTGTGAGCTAACTATCACTCAAGCTGTTAACTCTCAGAAACTTGTCCTCTGACAGGAAGAAGTCTGGTAGACCCAAAGACACAACTGAATCAGAGTTTGTTTCTGAGTGCCTTTTGATGGTGAAGGAAACTGTACTCACTGACACCTTGACTTTGTTTGTAATTGCTATGTAGGAAAGACATACATTTTTAAGTGGTGTAATGGTATGCCTCTCTTCCATTGTTAATTTTCTTTTTCTCACCATTTTTGTAGATACACACTACTTTCTGGAGCACAATACTGTTCAACTGATGCTCACGAGGCTATGGTACCACATACCACAATAAACATGCTTTTCAGTTAATAAATGCAAAACTGAATGCAGAAACTGAAGGTAGCGGCAGTAAAAGCCTAGGAGAGCGTCTTACTGGAAGAAATTGGTGATGCCACTCAATTCAATATATCAAACAATCACTTTATTGTAAAATATTTATAAAATTAGGTAATTTTGTCAAATTTTCTGACTTAGAAAATTGGAGACTATCTACAAAATGTCTGTAATTTATTAAGTAAGTGCTGATAAAGTAGTAAGTAATTTTTGCCTTTATTCTAACTAAACCTACCATAAACTTAACTATATGTATCTTATGTTATGGTACTCTGTGGCTGATAAGGATGCTGTTGTAATGGTCTCCTGACTGTGGATAGTGACATCAGTCCTTCTTTGGCTATGAAAACGTGTGAGCCAGTGCTGATTTTAACTTCAGGTTAAGTTCATGTGTTGATACGCTGAGCTCACTAGTATTGTAGAGCAGAACAAGGACTGCTGCTCCAAAATGCAAGATAATGGAGTCGAGTACATCGACAAGATGAAAATTTGCGCTGTTCTGTTATTTATTTCCACAAAGTATGTATGGTATGATTTTCTAATGTGTTTATGAAACTGTGGGTGTACCAGTTGCTGCCCTTTGGCCATATTTTACCTTTGTGTGCTCTTAGGGGACAAGTGCACTAAAGCCACGGCAGAAAAATGGCACACACCTGATCCCCTCACTGTAGAGGCCAAACAAGCCTCTATAGTGAGGTTTTTCTTCAGGTTTTTCTTATCATTTATCAGCCATCTGTGTGTTGTTATACCCACAGCAAAGTTTACAGAATCAGGGATTTTATAAAGGTTATTCCCTATTGATACTGACTCCTTTTATGCCATACGTCCAGTGGTTAATGTTCTTCCAGCATAGAAGAAAACTAAATATTATTATTTTTAGTCTGGCTCTTCTGTTACATCTCTGTCATGATATTTCTCTCCAGGTAGATTACGCTGTGGGACTGAATTTGAAAAAAAAAAAAGAAAAAGTGCAGTAAGAGTTTTTTAAACGTCAAATATCATGTCCAATAATCTTTTCCCACAGGTACAGTGCTGCTGCTCTTGAATTGCACTGATTTCTCAAGGTTTCTAATGATAGAAGTTAAGCTTTTCTTTCTCATTTTGCTCTGCCCAACCTCTCTTCACTGATGTTACTGTTTGTCTCCCTGAGCTAGAAGTCTTCCTGGCTTCTGGGAGTGTGAGAAGGCCTAATGGCTCCAATGGGAATGACACCAAACTGTCTTTGATAAATTGTTTTTAAATTACAACATAATTTCATTTAGCTAGCAATTTCCACAAGACTCCTGCAGAGAAGAGATTCAGGCTATGTCAGGATTGGCTTACAAACACACATGCATGCACGCATACTCTCGCACACACTCATGCAAATGTGCACGTGCACATAAACCCAGAGTCATCTGCTTTGGCGCAGATAGTGTTACATGACCTGCAGCCCGGAGGCTAAGTAAATTACCGCCTCCAAACTACTAAAGTGGTCATTAAGGACACTCTCTCTCTTTCTGTCTCTTTGTGTCTGTCTGTTGCTCCCTCTGTCTTTTTCATCATCCTCTCTAACTGTTTTCCATCATTATTCTTAATTATTTCTCTTAATCTATTTGCTCCCCCTTACATGTTTTTACCCACTCACTTCGGGCTTATCATGCCTGCTCCAACGTTTTCATTTTTCCCTTTCCCCCCCTTTTTTTTGAGTGCTCTTCATCCCTGTCTTTTCCTATTTTTTAAAAAAAATTTCTTCTATCTCTGTCTCGCTTTCTGTCTTTGCTGGTAAAAGCTTTATGATTGTGGCCCATCTCTATTATTGTTCAGACTGTCAGCTGTACATCATTACACAAACACACACAGAGCATTACCAGCCTTCATTACACAGACAGTATGAGGTAATGCACACATTCACACAAGCTGTGTAATACCAAAGGTGAATGTCTAAATGATCCATAATGATCCAGAGCCCTAAACCTTGTTAGCCTTGCCCTGCCCTGAGAAAGCCCACACACATTAGAGGCAAGGTAACTTTTAGTGCATTAAAGTATCCAAAAAACTACTTTCAAATTTATATTCATTCGAATAAATCCCGAGGAATGCTACAGTTACTTTTGATATCCATTTGGAAATCCATAGTCATATGTGTCTTGCCTGGAACACCATAATCACCATAGAAAAGAGAAGATAGTCATATTTGCTTTTATTTATTTACTTTTAAAAAAGATACCGTCTGTTTACATTCGACTCATTAGGCAGCATTTCCACTGGTGTCTCTTCTCACTACTGTGATCTTCTTCAGTTTGATTAGTTACAAATATGTTCATTATTTTGAATTACTGAGCCATTATCAAATGATTATCCTTGTCAAAATACAATTTTAAATTCTGTCTTACTACAAACTGTGTTTCTCATTGCACACAACCTAAACAGAATTTGGAGGCAGTGAGGTTTTAAATTAAGCAAGTTGGAGTGTGAGAGTGTCAAGGTTTTGAGTCTTTGACCAAGTACTTTGATTTTGGCTTTGGACATGCAATTCCGTCTTTTGGAATTTGGAGATTTTCCTGTTCTAGTTTTGTATTAGTTAACCTTGACTTCAGTAATACCCAGTGACTCAGACTTTTTATTGTTTCTATTTCTAGTTCTTGATTTCTTGTTTTGTTATGTCAGTTCCTCTTTCGTGCCCAGTCTGTCCTAGTCTTCTCTCCATGCTCCATCGTCATTGTCTTTGGGTTGACGCTCCTTCAGCACAGTAGATCAATTATTCACAGTCAGTTGAATCTCAGCAGAAAGCTCACAAAAACATTTCAACAACCGCCAAAGAGTTAAAACACCAAATGATTAAAAATCAGGTAAATGGATTCCACAGAAAGACATAAACACAGTGTGACCTGGCAGCACGGACACGCTATCGGGTGCTGAACGCAGACATCTCACAGATTCTGAGGCTGCAGGTTTCATCACTCGACCAAAATTCACTGAACCAGCGGCAAAAAAGATTAAAGCCTCATCTTTGATAAACATTGTCATTAGCTCTTTCTTACTTTGTCTTTTTTGCTCCCACCATGATAAAATCACACTTCTACCCAGCTATTTCGCTCTCTCTGTACTCAGAGACCAGTTTCCCATGAAAAATCTGTTTTCTGCATTATTCGCTTGGTTATTACGCACCAGTCTATTGCTGTGTTCAGTGTCATTGCCTGCTGGATTGGTTTTTTTTAAATGACTAAATGAATTGACTCTGATTGTTCACATATTCTGACACTGCTTATTTGACACTCTGGATTTTACAGTGTATGATAAACTGGACCACGCCCCTTTTAGATTGGTGTGATGCTGTAATACCCCTTTTGTGTGACTGCACAGGGGAAACCCTTAGTGAGCTGATAACCTTCTTCACGTGGCAGTTTTTCCTATTTACCAGTGTTAGGGTAAGTGTAGCCTGGGTATATTGAACAAGTTCGTATTATAGGGCTCACAACTAAGGCTTTTAAGATAGGCCTACACAACTATATAGTTCTATCAGTACCACTCAGCACTAACTTTCTCAGCTAGTTCTCTTCATTCTTCAAACACCAGAATGACTCAGAGACTCTTTTACACTGCAATGAAGTACTTCACATTACCTCTATCTGGGAGCTCTCTGTATGTGTGGGATACTTACAAAATACACACACATGCAATAAGCCACAAGTGGAGTTCTCAAGGGAAAATGAATCAACACATTGCTATTGGTAATTAGGAAAGTATTGAATGAAAATACGTTATTTGTAGGCTTAAAGCTGTGAAACAACCATGGGCACCAGAAAGCTCATTAAATATAATGTAAACAATATCACAGCAATTAATGTTTAAAGAAAATGACTGTGGGTTGTTTATCGAAGAAATATATAGGAGGTCAATAACCAGTCTATACAAGTGGTGTACACTGTCGCAACAATGCTCTACCCAGATTCACACTAAATTCGAGAGGTGTAGTGCTGGCAGAGCACTAATGAGGAAATCAAATATTCACCATTAGTTTAATTGGTTGAAATGTAATTGTAACTTTAAGAGTATTTCATGAAAGAAAATTAAAGACAAAATGAGTTAAAGCATTATGATATTTATGAGCAGACGTAGTACAGTCTGCACCAACACAAAAGCCTCATTTGCCATCGAAAAGCTACTGTTGAGCTTTATCAATGAAGTACAGTGTCAGTTTTGTAAGTAAAAGCCACAGAGTAATAACATGGCGATTTGCAAAATTCAATGGAGTGTCAAGTTTTGAATGTAATCTACTAACAGTATTCTAATTAATATACAAAGACACAGTCAGTTTATTTGAATAATTACCTGCCACCAGCAGCACAAATTAATGGCTCAGAAAGGAGCACACATGATGTCTTAACAAAAGTAAAACGGTCTAAGCAAAGGATTTGCACCAATTTCAGAGAGAAATTGGTGCAAATCCTTTGCTTAGACTTGCACACTTTGCCTTTTGAGAGGCAAAGTGTGAAATGGACCAGCGTGACTATTACACACTTTGCCGTGATGCTGGGTTGGTCTGTTGGACTGTCTAAAGACTAAAAATAAGGTGGAGCAGGCAAGAGACAGGTACGTTTGCTCACTTACAAAGAAATTAACAGTCTCTAATATTTATAGTAGTTTCATTCAATAGAGAGAGACAAAATTTTAGTCAAAAAATCAAAAATGATACATAAAAGATAAATAGGGTCATTGAGACTATATTGAAAATCCATCCATCCATCCATCCATTCGCTTCCGCTTATCCTTTTCAGGGTCACGGGGGGCGCTGGAGCCTATCCCAGCTGTCATAGGGCGAAAGGCGGGGTACACCCTGGACAGGTCGCCAGTCTGTCGCAGGGCCAACACACAGGGACAGACAACCATTCATACTCACATTCACACCTAGTGACAATTTGGATTAATCAATTAACCTATCCCCACAAGCTGCATGTCTTTGGACGGTGGGAGGAAGCCGGAGTACCCGGAGAGAACCCACGCAAACACGGGGAGAACATGCAAACTCCACACAGAAAGACCCCGGCCTGATGGTGGAATTGAACTCAGGACCTTCTTGCTGTGCGGCAACAGTGCTAACCACCGTGCCACCGTGCTGCCCACGGATATATTGAAAATCCTAACACTAAAACAGCACGTGCTTTTTTAAGTGTTAAACTTACCTTACTAAACCCGATGGGCACCAGTTCTATCCCTCAACCTCCTAGTTCATGGACCTATGGTGTGAATTTGAAAATCACCTTGCTCTTGAGTAATCACATTTATAATGTTTTCAGAATACTTTACCTCTGATCTTGACCTTCAAGACCACAGAGATTTGAACACAGAGATTTTTAGTACTGTAGCAACATCTATGGTATCTACCTGAAAATCCTATGTTGCATCACTCTCCAGTTATTGTACAGTATTCATAAACTTGGGGGTCCATGCTGTCCATCTAGGTGGGGTGATGATAATACCCTATCAGCCCTTTAGAGCTAAGGGGTAAAAACTGATGAAGATGGTCAGACTGATGACTTTATGTTCTTATTCAGTTTGACATTTGATCGCTTACTCACTTATAGCTAAACAACGTTAACTTTCCACTGTATTGAAATTGCACTGTGCCTTAGAAACAAACACCATAAATGTGCACATGAATGTGAATATGCACCTAACCAGTGTGCTCTGTTACTGAGCCAAACAGCACAACACCTCTGCATATAACAATTCATTTACTTCAGTTTCTTACAGAATATATTATACCAAGGTCAGTGTATTTACATTGTTCTTAATTTGAGTGATATTTTATATAAATCTTCAGAATGTAATTTTAATGGTTATGATGTTGTTAATGTTCTGTACTCATAATGCAAACTCATTAGGCCTGATAATTTCAGCATAGATTACATTCCCATAGCACTCTTTAAGTAAGTACCATTTACGCCAGAATTCAAATGACAGCTTGTACACACCCCAAAAAAACAAACAAACAAACAAACAAACAAACAAACAAACAAAAAACCAAGACAAAAGCAAGAAAAATCCTGAAGACTTTAATTTAACATTAATCAGAATCATCACCAACAATATTCAAATCCCACTACAAAACATCTTCCTTTCAGAAATATCTCTTGAGAGTCTTTGATGTTTTTTTTTTTTTTTGTTGTTGTTGTTGTTTTTTACATTCCTTTAATTGTTTATTTATTGGGAAGCTTACAGACAAGACAGAGTTGGTAAGAAATGTGTACAAGTGTGTGTAGTGAGTGTGAGGGTGTTAGTTTCCATTCATTCCAGGATCAATGCAATCCATGAGAGAACTATACCTATAATGACAACAACAGCAAAGCAACATCATCTCAGTACCATCACCATCATCACCAATAACGCAAGATTGATCAGACAGCAGTATGTGTTTGTTTATTGATGACAGTTGACCAGTTTTTATTGACCTGAGCTGACATTGTTTCTAAGGATATGTGATCTAATAGAAGGCTCTTCCACTGTAAGAGCTTTAAGGTTTTTTTGTATTTCCACTTTAGGAGGATGACCTTCTTTGCAATAGTTAAGGTTGTGAAAAGAATAGTTGCAATGGAGGTTTGTAGTTGGAATAGTGATAGCAATGCCGAATGACAGCAACATCAGAAAGAAGGAACACGAGAAGCTGGAAAAATACCAAGGGCTCAGAGAAGAGCTCGAGAGGATGTGGAGGGTGAAGGTAACGGTGGTCCCCGTGGTAATTGGAGCACTAGGTGCGGTGACTCCCAAGCTAGGCGAGTGGCTCCAGCAGATCCCGGGAATAACATCGGAGATCTCTGTCCAGAAGAGCGCAGTCCTGGGAACAGCTAAGATACTGCGCAGGACCCTCAAGCTCCCAGGCCTCTGGTAGAGGACCTGAGCTTGAAGGATAAACCGCCCGCAGGGGCGTGCTGGGTGTTATATATATATATATAAATGTAGACACTTTGCATATATATATATATATATACATATATATATACACACACAAAGTGTCTAGTGTCTAATGATATAATTTGTCTGTTTAATTCCCTTTTAATGCTTGCATGATCAAACAAATAAACAAAACAGAAGCAAATAAACATATAACTCTAAAAATTGTCAAGTACAAGGACTGTTGAAAAATGAATGAAAATGTTGCAAATGTCTAAAGAAAATACTTGTAGAATTGTATAAGGTTCAAGTCTGTTGTATTTGTCATTTATTAAGAATAGTCATAGTTACTGGAAGCAGCCCATGATTTATACTGTGAGAAAAAAAATGGAAAAAAAAAAGTTGAAAAAGGGAAAGAAATTGGGGACAATTTTCTTTGTTTTTCTTTTCCTCTTTTTCTTCCTGTGTCTTTTGAATGTGTATTTGATCTAAAGGCCACAGCTAAGGGTTGATTCCTGCTGTGTGTGTTTGTGAGTGTGTGTGACTGGTTGCCATGTCCAGCCAAATGACCTCTCCTGGGGCACTGGCTGATGTCTTTGTTTTATGACTTGTCATAAAAGTGCCATCTGCACACACACACACACAGCAGGACTACTTAGTGGCCTTTACTTTTGGGGGGGGGGGGGGGGGGGGGGGGGGGGGCACTGTGTGTCTTTGTATATACCTACAGTGAAGTGAGGCCTATTGTTTCATCTTGGTGTTTTAAGAGTTTCAACTGGAATGTGTCCTGAACAGCAGCCAGCTGCAGAATGATTTCACAAACATGTTAAAACCTATTGCCAAAGCGTACAATTTGCAAGTTTGTATAACTTTTTTTTCTGAACACAAACAGCAGTAAATATCTTCCTAATCATTAGGTTGCTCCCTTCATGGGTTCATCCTATCCCTAGGATCCTATTATATGGTTAATTCATATTCCTCTACTAAAAACAGTAGAAGATAATCTCACATGTTAGAAAATATTATCCAAATCACTCATGAGAAGAGCTGCCATCATTAAAATTAAAACGCTTCAAAATTTGTGTGGGAAAAATATCACAAATAGGCCTAAAAACACAATGGTGATCTACAACTACAAAATATCTATCACCACGTCTTATCCATATATCCTTTCTATATGTTTTGTAATGGATTAAACCAAGCTTATACTTATATATAACTTTTATCACAATATGGAATCAGCAGGACTACATTTCTTGAATATCTGCAATTAAAATCCATTATACAGGACAGTTTTAATCCCAGCCAACTGGACCTAAAAATACCTATGGGGGTAATTTTAAATTTCCATCCCCCAAATTTTTATTAAAATATATAAGATATTGCTAAAATTGGATGAATCAGTTTTGCTCCTAACCAGTGTTGGTCAAGTTACTTGAAAAAAGTAATCAGTAACTAATTACTTTACTGATTACTTATTTTCAAAAGTAATTAATTACATCGTTACTTAGTTACTTAGTTACTTTTTAAAAACACGATTTACAATCTGAATAGGTGATAAAGCGATAGATCTTTCAGCCCAATTCTACTTTTTCTACATGATCCATCATACAAAATGTAATCAAATGGAAAAGTCTCTTTTTAAAACTTGTTTTGTTAGTTTTAATCTTTTAACTTTATGAATCAAGCAAAAATTTAATTATATGCAACATTCTCTGACTGGAAGAAATTAGTTTAACATTTAAACCTATTTTCTGCACATTCCAGCACATAAAATAAAATATTTTTTGTGTTTACACTCAGTCTTTCAAATAGATGCAAGTAAAACACAGCAGAAAATAAATTAAGTCAAAGACTAGCGGTCCTTTTGCTCTATTTTCACCTGTAAAGCAGGAGCAGGGTAGGCGGAGGTTTACCCTGGTGCAGGTGTGCCGCGGTCAGTGGAAGAATCCGTGAGTTTCTCTGTGAGTTTCCCATTACGTCGTAGCTACTCGGTGCTTGCTCGAAAGTTTAGGGGTTTTTTCGCTGTAAAAAGAAGTTTTCTTCCCACGCACAACGGACACTAATGTTTTTGTCACTTTTTATGGAATCAAACTTAAAGTAAGGTCAGTACTTCCACGCTTTAAATGCTGCATGCTCATACTCTCTCCCACACTCGATATATTATCTATTGTTGATCTGCACACAGCTGTTGTCACGAACGTCGCACCCGCTTACGTTACTGTCATGAGACATTCTCGCAAAAAAAAATCACGGTTTTAGTAACGAAGCGTTCCTACGGGAAAGTAACGGTAATCTAATTACCGTTTTTGCAATAGTAATCCCTTACTTTACTCGTTACTTGAAAAAAGTAATCGGATTACAGTAACGCGCCCATCTCTGCTCCTAACTACAAAGTGCGACTGAGATCTGTCCATCAATCCAGATCAAAGCTTCTAGCCACAAATATGATAAAACACCTTCAAAATGACTAAAATGCACAAAATACAACTTATATGAAACAAATTATAGAGAGAACACTATACAGGATGAAGGGAACTCCGAATGGGTCTTACAGACTCAAACACATGCACCTACTGCACAGAGAGCTCTGATCCCCACTGATCAGTTCCATTACTTTGTTGGGGTGGTCGGCTGTAGTCTTGTCTCTCTCTCAGCCTTGGAGGTGGCTGAAGGAGGTTTCTAGGACTATGGGCATCTGGTGACTTCCTGCAGACTGGAGAGCTGCAGCTGCTTTTATGGTGTCTCTCTGCCTAAGTTGGTGGTAGTGGGGGCTGGGGTTGGTACTGCCTTGCAGACGCAGGATGTGGGGGCTAGAGTGCTTGTGGTGGTGGGTGTTTTCTGGATTGGTCTAGGTGTCAACCGTACATACACAGCACAGACAACACATGGGAAGACAAGGTCAGAGACCGGTAGTAGTATGGAAAACACACTGAAATGTACAATACAATGGGCAAGTGCATGGAGGAGGGGGAAAAAGAGACCTCTACTCATGCTGGGCTCCTGTGGGAGGACAGCATGAGAACAGAAAACAAAAAAATAATTCCTCTGCATAGAGAGCACATAAATATCCACATCACAACACCATAAACACATAACAAGCAACAGGGGTGGGTAAGGGGTGAGAAGTAAGCCAATGTAGACATAGCCATCCTGCCCTGCAGCTATCCAGCGCTGGGCCAGACCCACCATCTGACCTCGGCCTTGGGGATAAGCGCACGAAGGCGTTTGGAAAAGGAGGGACAAAGAAGTCTCACAACAATCCTGTTATCATGGAAGAAATGTTGTTGTTCCATTCAGCTTCGACCTTGACAGGCCTTCAGCTGGTGCCTTTTGGGATAGCTGCATGAGTGAAGATGGTGAATGTTTGGGTTAGTGCGAACAACTGCATCCAATTTTTACATTTGGTCTAATGTCCGTCACTTGTCACCTCTCGTTCCCGTTGTTCTCTATTCAAAATCTTATTCATATTGCGTTCAGTAAACACAGTCTGAGTACTCACAGGCCTGCCATCGTCTGTCATGTCGGCCAGCCTTGTGGGATTTTGAACAGCTGTAGCTGCTTCTTTTCCATAAGCCAGGTCTGAGCCAGCTCCAATCAGCCAGAACTCTGTTATCGTGGTTCCAAATTGGTAGATGCAGTTCAATGTCCTCCATCGAGAGTGTCGCCAGACACATGACACAACCAACCATCAAGTATCCGACAACAAACGTCTCTGCAGAACAATCGGGCTCTCCGTAGCCCATGAGGGTGTCAATTTCGCTGCGGGACCAGTTGATTAAATCCATAATTCTTTAGGTTTTAGAGAACAAGTCTGAGAGACTCCTTGAGGGTTAGAGTGAGACAAGACTAGACTTACATGAGCAAAGCAGGAAAAATAAGGGAGAGGGAGAAAAGTCCGACCGCCTTCATCAAGAGCCAAACAAGAAACGAGGCGTGGAGCCTGAGGCTGTGGTACCGGGGGTCAACTGGTTCCTGGTTGGGTCCCTTCTTGCCCACGAGTGGTCTGCTCCACTGTCTGGAGGGGTGTCCGATCTGCACCTCAGGGCTTCTTGGGTACCTGCAGGCCCTTTTTGGGGTGGGGTGTTCAGGTGAGGAAGCAACCTTTGTTAGTTGTAGCTGGTCTCAAACTTATACCAGTTTGTCTTGTCCCTAACAAGTATTGTTTTTTTGGTGATGGCTAGAGCTGTGAATGTGGGTTTAGCTTGTTTGTTTGGACGACTGATTGATGTTATGTCACTGAGCACGTACATGTGAGGAGACAATGACTTCTCCAGCCCAGGCTGGAGAATCTCAAGCTTTTGAGTAACTTGAGTACACTGAGGACAAATGTTAGAATCACACAAACCCATTTTATTCAGAATATGTTGTGTGATATGAGTTCTGTGCAGGATTTTGTATTGACTGAGTTTTGTCATTGATAATGTATTTTTATATTCTGTTGTGCCAGACTGTGGAAAGCCTACAGGAGTTTAAGGGTTTTCTACCAGACTGTAAAGTTCAAGGTCAACAGGTTTTTGAAGCAGGTGTGCCGTTTAATAGACATGGTAATAATCTTATTCTTAAAGTTCACTAAATATAATCATTTGGGGAAGGTAATTATAATTAGATATTTGATACTGCCTGTGGGGAAGGGTTAGGGTGAGAGTGGACATCCTTGTTTGGTCCCTCTCCCCAGAGTAAAGGATTGTGATATGATCCTGTTAGTGGATATAGTTAGTGGTTAGAGTTATACAGAGTTGTTATCCATTGAATGAAATGTATGATATGTTGTGGGGTTTCATTTCGTAATTACTAGTTTTCCGGGTTTTTCCAGAATAAAAACGGAATTATTTTAGGAGGGTCATTTTGTCCAATCCTTCCTTATAAATCTGTCAAATTCCATCTATCAAATAACTCTGACCATTAATAGGGAAGTATTAAACCAGCATCGGAAGATGGTATAGAAATAGTTTAAATTTGTGTAATAAGGGATATGGATGCATGATCACCTATATATATATATATTGTATGTATGTATGTATGTATGTATGTATATTCCTTTATTATTTTGTCACATTGTAAATGCATATATGAGCGCTGGTGAAACTCTGAATTCTGTTAATGACCACTAAATCACTGTGATTTTTACTTTCCACAATGACCATTTAACACAAGGGAAAACCCTCCTTTAAGTACTTCATGTACTTTTTTAGGAGACCTTTAGAGGAATTTAAATGTCCTTGTCTCTAAAGCCCTTTGCGTTAGGCTATAAAAAAAAAGTAGACGTAACAGTCAACACAAGAAGGTTTAGACATTTTTCATAATGAATGTATATATATATATATATATATATATATATATATATATATATATATATAATTTTTTTTCCATTTCCAAGAAGTTTTGAAACCAAATTCAGTGGTTAGATACTGATCTTAGAGGATACTATTTTCTATCCAATAACAGTACCAGCGCTGGTATCAATACTATTGATATTTGTATTGATCCACCCACCTATGCCTTACATTTGCTTAATTATTGTAGTGATTGGTTCAAGGGTTTAAAACAGTATTAAAATTTTCTCCAGCAATATGTTTTACATTTGCAGTGAGATGAGATATTTGGATCTGGATGAATATCTGTGAAAGAACTACTTGCTTGTGGGGAGCTACTGTACAAACTGTGGTGTTGGGCTATAGATACTGAGGTATTAACAAGGGATACACACAAAATGAAACAAGACAAAGTAGAACACAACATATACAGAGTGTCTGTGTGTGAGGGGATGAGATGTGTGAATGAGAAGGAGAGGAAATGGGAGGAAACGTTTGGGAAGGAGAGCATCACAAACCTCTTTTTCTCCCAGTGTGATGTTAATGTGTTACTCGTGATTTTTATGTACTTCTTAGGTTTTAAGGCTATTCTTTGATTACATATGCATTCAAATTACCTCCATTTAAGAGGTGGTGGTGGGATCCCAGAACAACTGCCCATCAGGGTAAAACTTATCAATATAGAGGGAGGGCCTTTTGCCCTTCTGTCTTGCTTTACTGTGGGATTTTACATTTATTGTTGATTTCCTTAGGAAACTGATCATTTATTCTATTTGATGGTCCTTTTGATTTGATTTATGCTCATTGCTTTTAACCAATTCTTTTGCTGGAAATGTTCAGTTTAGATATGCGATGTGATGTGGTCTGTGTCCTCCTCAAACTCAGTCAGTGTACGTGGAGGAAGGAGATGTTATCTGGAATATTTTCAGGTATTTCTGAGAAATCAAGTTGTTTCATGAATTTCTTTGACAGTTTCTATCCAGGATTTATTCTTATATTTTTTGACTGCCCATTAAATTATTATTACATTATTATTAAAGAGGACATGGCACATCTGAGCTCCTCCCACGGTATCCCTTTGGAGCTATTTGCTAGTGTGTGAATTCTAGGCTTGATTTTAAATGTTTGACCTCATGATGGAGCATGGATAGGATATCCAACTTTTTGTTTATGGGCTCTAGTACCTGAATCCCAGCTGTGAGCAGGTCCTTGGTGTCAGCTGTTGGGTTATCCAGTTGTTTGTGGGATTACTCCATGACACACTGGTAAACGTGTCAACATATGAAATCTTTTAGTTCCTCTGCCCTGGATAGTGTTGCCGCACATTCTAATGTGTGTTTTAAATGGATTTTAAGTTTTAGTTTAAGTGTAAATAGAAGCTTAACTAGTTTTGCTAGTCTGAGCCAATTGCTGCACATTTGAATCTCTGGCACTTGGACTCTAGTGACCTCACAGCATCTCACATTCTTCCTCTGATTATTTAAATGACTTTTAAAAAGTGCCACATAAAGCCGTAGGAGTTTATATCTCACATTAATGATCTTTGTGAACAGCATTAACAATGAAGATGCTGCGTTAAATGCTGCTAATCTTTCATTTCTACTGAGCTAAATTAGTCTACATTATTTATTAACAGCACATGGTGCAGTTTTAAACTATGTAATTTTTTGCTGTGGGTAAAGCAGTAAACTATAGATTTTCCACACAGAGCAGACATGAAAGTGTGTGGGCAGAGATTGCATGAGGAGAGTTGAGGATTATTTAGCTTCAATTACCACTAAGGATTAGTAATGTTAATCAGTGCAACTGTGATATTTAAATCTGTTTACAATAGGTTTATGTTTTACCTAAATATAAATGAAATAGAGTCCAACAACCTGAAGAAAACTCAAATCTATTTTAGAGAAACCTGGCTACAAGTATGTGCTGCAAACACTGCATTCGTCTTAACAGTTTTAGATTTATTAGATTTATTCAGCTTTGTTATTTTGTTGCTTTCTCTCTAAAACAAACATTTCCTGCAGGACTGTAGTGGGAGACTGAGGCCTTGTCATAGTCATTTCTTCTCATCAAATACATGACATGTATTCTTGAGTTCTAAGAGAAATACAAATGTTTCATGAATTATTTGCAAAGCAGAGTTGTTAATGTTAAAAGTTAAGTATCTACATCAGTGTTCAAACAGTACTCTATCTGATATTTCATGTTTGTAACAGTGTTATTAAAGCTTGTTTCAAATGCTCCAGTGCCATCATGGTCCTGGGGTTTTTGGTGATCTGGAATTTGAGATCTCACTTGTTCTATTCTCTGTTTAAGGCTTCGATTTCCGTGTTTCTTATATTCTCTGAGACCTTGCGTGCACATGTCTTGCATTGCCTTTCCTTTCCTTCTGGACTTTGCATTTTGTGGACTTTCCAAATACACTAAATTGCCAAAAGTATTCACTCTGTCAAGAATTTGCAGAATTCCTCCAGGCTGAAAAAATGTAGATTCAGGCATTTGGAACCCAACTAAAACCAAAATATGAACCTCACAGGAGAAGAGCAGAGTTCAGTGCCAGCTGTTTTATTAAACATGCAAGTTGATTTATTAATTTTGCTCCTATTTCTCTCCTTTTTTTTCTGACTGTCAGCTTAGACATTTCCATAATACACATACTGAATTTACATCATCTTGGAAAAGCAAAATGTGTTTGGCACTACATTAATTTCAAATCATAATTCTGAATGTAAAAGACAAGACAGGTTAAAAAGAAGAAAAAGAACAAGAAAGCTCAATGAACACACGCAGGCAAAGATCCAGCAAAGACAAACAAGGATGAAGACTCCCTCAGGCTCTGCTTGGCCCCTTTTATTGCAGAGAAGCTGTTGGCTTCTCCCTTTTTGCATTTCCTCTTTAAATGTGTTTCATTTATACTTCAAACCGAATAATTTTCCCAATTTATATCCAAATGTTTTTCTTTACAAATTAGACTGAAATATTTTCTACCAGAGACATTATGTGAAAGGTCAAACATTTGAAGCAGCTGCCTTTAACCACTGATGTAGTTACATGATTTTCCAGAATGTAGCCACATCAGCGATTCTCTTCCTGTCAAATTATATCACAGCTAGTTGTCACATGCAACTAGCAAGTGTGGCCAGAGAGGTGCCTGAAACTTAAGTGAATCTTAATTTGATGCCAAATTTATTTTTTGTTTAATATCTATTTAATCTGTAACACACAGTTTCTCATTTATATTTCGATATCCAAACACACACCATCTCTACACTACATCAGTCGCAGCTGCAAAACTTGCAGGTGACCAGATCATCATGACCTGACATGTGAGGTATTAAAGAAAACCTGTTTTTCATAGAAGGCTTGTTTTTCTGTTCTTTTAGTACTGATGCTGTGAAAAGTTTTTTTTTTGTTTTTTTTTTTGCTGAAACAATTTTCTTTTCCTCAACCTAATCTATTATATGTGGTGTCAGAACACTGGCAGAAAATAATAATAAAAATACCCTAACCCTTGAAAGTAACACTATACCAGGGGTCGGCAACTGTTCTGATGATGAGTGCATCTAAAATTTCCTCAGAGGTAAGTGTGCCATATGATTGCATTAGCAATAAATTTAATAACGCTCTATATTAACAGTTACACACTATATAGAACGACTTTATAGGATTATATTTGTTCGCAGTTGTTGGCAGCTGTCAGCGAATAGTTATCAGCTATTTAGAAAAAAAAAAAGACTTTTTATCCATAACAGCAAATGAACTGTACAACAGAAAATACAAATGCTATTTATGGTCTCCTCACAACAGTGATAAGAAAAATAAACTGGGCCAATATGGCATGTTTGTTAATACAGAGACACACATGTTACTGTGATCTCTGGTCTCCCACTCAGACACACAGGTCTCCCAGTGTCCAGCATTCAGAGGCTACCTGAGGACTCATGTGAGAGAAAACCTGCTCACACAGACATGTAGAGCCAAACACTGTCAATAAGGCCTCTGCAATGTTCTGAAGACAGTTAAACTTGTCAGGTAGTGATGTCCAGCAGGTGAACATGCAGCTCCATGAACACGCACAGCTGTGGATTCCAGCTGTGGTCGTAGTTCTGCAACCTTTGACCCCCACAGAGTCGAGCTTTTCAGTTCAATCAGCTGCATTTCGATCTTGCATTAACTGGCATTAACTCAGCCAGTTAATGCCAGTTAATGCGAGACAAATCCAGCTGCTCATTAAAGCTTTATGGTTTGATCAGTCTTGATGTATCCGTGTATTTCCGCGGTGCTGATGCTGCGCTGAGCGGAGAGCTACTGAAGCATTTGAAGTGTCGGAATGTGGAAATTTCAACATCGCTTGAAAAAACTGACAGCTAGCAACATCCCTCTCACCAGTAGGCGAAGTGATTTTTAGCCAATTACAAGTTGAATCTGGTAGCTGAGGTTGTTAGCTAAGATACCGTCATTAAGAAGCGGCACAACTAATGTGTGTATGCGAGCTAATTTGCGATGTGCACCGCTGGCCCAGCCATTTATTTTTTAATGCACCTTCTCAGATTAATTCACTGCGTGTCGTGCCCAGGGACAAAAAAACGGCCCAGGCATTTTCACTAGATATTTTTTAACAGCCCTCTGTATCTTTAGCACCATTATTACAGCCATACAATATTGATTGTAAATAAGGTTAGCACGTTGTTAAAGCAGGCCATACAAAAGGCGTCATACGTTTTGTAATACAGATATTACAAAACGTATTACAGGTATTAAAGCCATAAAGCCTTTGAATGAAAGCAGATGCTGTTGTGACAGTGATGTACAGTCTTGTTGGTATATGTAAGATTTCTATACATTTTACATCAGATAAAAACGTTGGTTGTAAGCTTCAGATAATTATTTATTAAAAGTGAGACATTTAAAATGAGAATAAGAAAGAAAAGTATTTCTTTGTGCCCCCCTTTCCCTGTTAATGCCTTACCTGCCCCCCTGGCAACACTTTGCTAGACCCGCCCCTGCACAGTTACCAGCTGTCAGCTACTTAGAAAAGGATCCTGGTGTTATTTGTCTCTCAGAAACAGTTCATAACTTCAACTCATTCATGTCACCTAAAAGGTAAACCTGTTTCTCCATCACCTGTTCAGCTCTGATGATTCAGTAAGGACATCTCCTGGTTTCATCTTCATGTTTCCCTCTCACCACATATCCAAACCGACATCATGGCCAGCAGCTTTACAGCTGTGGCTCCAGCAAACATCAGCTGATACTAGAAATTAATATTAAATAAATTCTAACAACAGCTGATCAAGCTTAAAAGTGCTGCTGTTGTTTAGCGCGACATCCGCTGGTTTCCTGTTTCTGGCGCAAAGTGGGCGATCAACAAACAAGAGAGAAAAGCCGATCAGCTGATCATTGATCAGTTTCATGATTGAAGTAGAAACAGGAGAGGGAGGGTGAGAGGATGAGAGAAGAAGAGGCAGCTGTGCAGCGTAAACACAGAATAACTCCAGCTTTGTGTCTTTTTCATTGTAGCTGAAGTCCGGGACAAACTGTTCATTTTCCCCTCAATACGAAACGCATGATATTTTCTCTGAATACGAGACAATTCCGTTTTTTACCGGACGGTTGGCAACTCTAATAATTAACCTTATGAACAAAATAAAGTTCAACATCAGTAACATAGCACCACCCAGCTGTATAGAAACTCCGTCATGCTAGCTAGTAGCAGTACGAGTTATTGTAACTGACTGTAAAAAGTCAGCACAACGAAAATAAACTCCACCTGAACTTGGTTTATACACTCAACAAAAATATAAACGCAACACCTTTGTTACTGCTCCCATTCCCCATGGGATGGACGTAGAGACCTAAAATTCATTCCAGATACACAATATAACCATCCCTCCCAAACAGTGGTCACAAATCAGTCCAAATGTGTGGTAGTGGGCACATCTGCTATATTGAGATAATCCATCCCACCTCACAGGTGTGCCACATCAGGATGCTGATCTGACATCATGAGTAGTGCACAGGTGTACCTCAGACTGCTCACAACAAAAGGCCACCCTGGAATGTGCAGTTTTGTCTCACAGCAAAATGCCACAGATGCCACAAGCAATGAGGGAGCGTGCAATTGGCATGCTGACAGCAGGAATGTCAACCAGATCTGTCGCCCGTGCATTGAATGTTCATTTCTCAACCATAAGCCATCTCCACAGGCGTTTCAGAGAACATGGCAGCACATCCAACCGGCCTCACAACCGCAGACCTCGTGTAACCACACCAGCCCAGGACCTCCACATCCAGCAGGTTCACCTCCAAGATCGTCTGAGACCAGCCACCCAGACAGCTGCTGGAACAATTGGTTTGCACAACCAAACAATTTCTGCACAAACTGTCAGAAACCGTCTCAGGGACGCTCAACTGCATGCCCGTCGTCCTCATCGGGGTCTTGACCTGACTCCAGCTCGTCGCCGTAACAGACTTGTGTGGGCAAATGCTCACATTCGATGGCGTCTGGCACGTTGGAGAGGTGTGCGCTTCACGGATGAATCATGGTTCACATTGTTCAGGGCAGATGGCAGCTGAGAATGTCCCAGTTCTTGCATGGCCAGCATACTCACCGGACATGTCACCCATTGAGCATGTTCGGGATGTGCTTGACCGGCGTTTACGACAGCGTGTACCAGTTCCCACGAATATCCAACAACCTCGCACAGCCATTGAAGTGGAGTGGACCAACATTCCACAGGCCACAATTGACAATCTGATAGACTCCATGCGACGATGTGTTGCACTGCATGAGGCAAATGGTGGTCACACCAGATACTGACCGGTTCTGGGTCCCCAGACTTCCAATAGCGCAAAAACCTGCACATTCCAGGGTGGCCTTTTGTTGTGGGCAGTCTGAGGTACACCTGTGCGCTACTCATGATGTCAGATCAGCATCCTGATGTGGCACACCTGTGAGGTGGGATGGATTATCTCAATATAGCAGATGTGCCCACTACCACACATTTGGACTGATTTGTGACCACTGTTTGGGAGGGATGGTTATATTGTGTATCTGGAATGAATTTTAGGTCTCTACGTCCATCCCATGGGGAATGGGAGCAGTAACAAAGGTGTTGCGTTTATATTTTTGTTGAGTGTGTCTGACCCAGATAGACTGCAGGTCATAACTTCTTACCTGATGTTCAGTTCACCTGACACTCGGACCGGCAGCCACCTTGGGTCTCTCCTCCTCCTGCCTCCCCTTTCTCTCATCCACCATAACCACCACTAGACAACTGAGTTATTTTTACACATCTGCCAGCATCTGGCCAATCCACCACCTTTCATTGTTTATACCGTTACAAAAAAAAAAAAAAAAAATCATCGGCCCATAAAAAAACGAAAAATCACAATTGGCCCACTGGGCAAATGCCTGGTATCCCAGATGGCCAGTCCAGTTATGGTCGTGCCATCAATTAACCCTTTGCGTGCCACAGCTGGCACGCGTGCCCAGGGTGGCCGACCCCCTGCACTATACAGAGGGGTAACTGTTGCCTTAGATCTGATGCAAAGAGCATCAGAAACATCTGAATGTGATCAAATGAAACAGTACATTACATTCCATGCAAGCAGCAGCACTCTTGGTTATTTGCTTTATAGCACTTTTATATGCCATAATTTGATCAGATGCATCCATAATATATGAAAGTCACTTTGAATGGGAGAGAGGCCAGAAAATCTTTTGTCTGAACAAATGAAACATCTTTCTTTCACTGTGTCAGTCTGGATATGAGTGTATCAAAGTCACTTTATGCTCTTGCTGTTTGTCTTGCCAACGTTTGAGACCCCTGCATGCCATCAGTCTTAATAATCACTGTGGATAGCCGTAGTTCTTAATATGTATTGTGTACTCAGAGGATGTTTTCTCTGTTCTGCATTCCCTCTGTAATCTACAAACTGACCTTCAAAACACAGAAAACAGGAGGAAACAAACAGGAATGATCGAAATGTCTTCACTGTACTAACAAATAGAGAAAAAGTGAGGACATGCATATTCACAATCAGCTACAACAAAGGCTTTGCTCCAAACCTCACAGCCCACAGTGAAACTGTAAACCACAATGAGACAGTTCCACCCTGTTGTTTTTATTTAGTGCTTCTGCTCTCCGGTTATGCATATTTCATGGGTGGGATATTCTTCTTTATATCATTAATGTCTTCTGCAATAGTGTGTGTGTGTGTGTGTGTGTGTGTGTGTGTGTGTGTGTGTGTGTGTGTGTGTGTGTGTGTGTGTATTTAGTATTTATTTATTTATTGTCATTGTCAAGAACAATGAAATTGCGTTTGGGGCTTCCATACAACCCCCAAAAAAAGAAGAAAATAATAAATACCCCTTAAAACCCAAGTGTACATATTTAACCCAGTGTGACTCCAATGCAATAAGACAATCCTTAGCAATAATGTTCGTAGAAATTCAGACAAAGACCTGAGAAACATGACAAAGTACAACAATGCAACCCATTCAATATTATTGTACTGTGAGATATGATATCAGATATGATAGTTATCTATTTAAGAAAGAGGGGGGGGGGGGGGGGGGGGGGGCAGGAGGGGGAAGAGAATAAAGATATGATGCACCAATGCAGACCAGTTCATTGCTATTAAGAAGTTGGATATGGTTATTGTCCGTGAGAGGGGGGCAGAGAGTTCAGGAGCCTCACAGCCTGTGGATACAGGCTGTTGGCCAGTCTGGATGTTCTGGCCTGTATAGACCTGTACCTTCTCCCTGAGGGCAGCAGATGGAAAAGGTGGCGCGCAGGGTGATGTTGGTCCCGCAGGATACTGTGCACCCTCCTCAGACAGCGAGTGGGGAAGATATTACTGATCTCTGGCAGACTTGTTCCAATAATTCTGCCAGCTTCTTTCACCACCCGCTGGAGTGCTTGCTGATCGGCCTTGGTGCAGCTGGGGAACCACACTAGAAATCCATACGTCAGAACGCTGCTGATGGCACAGTTGTAGAAGTTCAACATCAGAGATCTGGGAATGTGTGCGCTCTGCAGTCTCCTCAGGTAGTAGAGGCGCTGTTGGGCCTTCCGTGCAACTGAGGTGATATGGTTGCCCCAGGACAGGTCCTCGGTCACAGTTACCCCCAAGAATTTAAAACTGCTCACCCTCTCCACCGCCTCACTACCAATGAAGAGAGGCAGATGGTTGTTATGACCCCTCTTCCGGAAATCTACAATGATCTCCTTGGTCTTTTTGGTGTTTAAGACCAAGTTATTGTCGTGGCACCATGACTCTAGTTGTTGCACCTCTGTCCTATAGTTTGTCTCATCATTGTTGGATATAAGTCCGAGCACTGTAGTGTCATCTGCAAACTTAACAATGAGATTGGACGCGCAGGAGGAAATACAGTCATGGGTGAAGAGAGTGTATAGCAGAGGGCTCAGAACACACCCCTGAGGGGCACCGGTGTTGACCACAAGGGTGGAAGAGGTGTTCTTACCCACTCTGACACTCTGTCTACGTTTTTTTTTTTTTTTTTTTTTTGTGTGTGATATAAATGTTTATCCTTAAATTTCAGACTTCTGTTTTAGTGCTCAGCTATAGTGGGTGATTTTAACATCCATGTAGATGCTAACAATGGCAGCCTCAACACTGCATTTACGTTTTTATTAGACTCAATTTTGCTTCTCTCAAAATATAAAGAGCCCTCCCACCACTTTCATCTTATTCTAGATCTTGTTCAGACACATGACAGAGGTCCGAGGTCAACTCAATAGACTAAACTCAAGATAATAATTAACAAAACCTCAAACAAACATAAGATAAACTGACCTGCTGGAATGACACACGGGGGAACTTAAATACTGGTTTAGCTAAACCAAATGACACACGGGGAATAACAAAATGGCTCCCATATAACCAGTGTTGGGACTAACGCGTTATTAAGTAACGCGTTACAGTAACTACGTTATTATTGTGGTAATGAGCACGGTAACTAGTTATTATGCCAAAACCGGGAACGCGTTACTTGTTACTGGGATTTAGATAGGCTCGTTATTCGTTACTTCGTGTGGTGGCTATCGCGGAGCTTCCACAGATTCAATAACATTAGCAAGTGGTGGAAGCCAGCAGGTGGAGGAAGGAAAAGGGAGGCAAGAGGAGAGACCCGAAGCGGCCGCTGGTCCGAGAGTGTCAGGTGAACTGAACTTCAGGTAAGAAGTTATAACCTGCAGTCCATCTGGGTCAGATATGAACCAAGTTTAGGTGGAGTTTATTTTCGTTGTGCTGACTTTTTACAGTCAGTTACAATAACTCGTACTGCTACTAGCTAGCATGATGGAGTTTCTATACAGCTGGGTGGGTGCTATGATGTTACTGATAGTGAACTTTATTTAATTCATAAGGTTAGTTAGTAGAGTTGCCAACCGTCCCGTAAAAAACGTAATCGTCTTGTATTCAGAGAAAATATCATGCGTTTCGTATTGAGGTGAAAAGGAACAGTTTGTCCCGGACTTCAGCTACAATGAAAAAGACACAAAGCTGGAGTTATTCTGTGTTTACGCTGCACAGCTGCCTCTTCTTCTCTCATCCTCTCACCCTCCCTCTCCTGTTTCTACTTCAATCATGAAACTGATCAATGATCAGCAGATTGGCTTTTCTCTCTTGTTTGTTTATCGCCCACTTTGTGCCAGAAACAGGAAACCAGCGGATGTCGCGCTAAACAACAGCAGCACGTTTAAGCTTGATCAGCTGTTGTTAGAATTTATTTAATATTAATTTCTAGTATCAGCTGATGTTTGCTGGAGCCACAGCTGTAAAGCTGCTGGTCATAATGTCGGTTTGGATATGTGGTGAGAGGGAAACATGAAGATGAAACCAGGAGACGTCCTTACTGAATCATCAGAGCTGAACAGTGATGGAGAAACAGGTTTACCTTTTAGGTGACATGAATGAGTTGAAGTTATGAACTGTTTCTGAGAGACAAATAACACCAGGATCCTTTTCTAAGTAGCTGACAGCTGGTAACTGTGCAGGGGCGGGTCTAGCAAAGTGTTGCCAGGGGGCCAGGTAAGGCATTAAAAGGGAAAGGGGGGCACAAAGAAATACACAACAGTGTTTATTTTCATTCAGAGGCTTTATGATTTTTCCTATAATGGTGGGCCGGTCTCTAGTCAAAATGCCCGGGACGATTTTTTTGTCCCAGTCCAGCCCTGTATGCAGCTCATCTGCAGTCTGGTGTTACCTACATCTTCCTATTCAGAAGGCAGAATTTCCGAGTTCTGAGTACAATCGAAAGCACCACGACTGCAGTTTTTGTGTTGGATGTAAAAAGCAGGCTAGGATAGAATCAGGCGTGGGATTTCTCTCGTGGAAATGTGCACATTATTTTTTCCTTTCTGTTGGTAGGTGGCACAGTGCACTTGTGGCAAGTAAGCAAGCTAGAAGACTGGCAAACTTGCTGGGTATCCAGTTACGGAAGCAACACATTATCGAGAGAATTCTGAGTAAAACCAAAGTTACTTTACCTAGTAGCTAGTTACTCTGAAAGTAACGAGTAACTTGAAGTAACTGAGGTACTTTTGATAGAAGTAACTAGTAATGTAACTAAGTTACTAATTTAAAGTAACTTACCCAACACTGCATATAACCAACTAATACAAAACAATTAAACAAACATGAAACACCCCTCAAGCAATGAATCATGTGGTGCTATCCAATTAGGCTGTCAGTGGTACTTCAGGTCTCCCAGCCCTTAAACTAAAGTGAATCAACTGGTGGTGAGGTGTGGAGCTTACCATGTGTGGCATGCCATCACAGCAGGCTCACAGCAAGGAGCACTCATTCTTGAAGATGGGCATTTAGTGGGCTAAACAGAAGTATACGCAGCACACTGATGAACACTTTGACATTAACATGGACTATGTGGAGCACCATTAAGATCATAAGATCATATAGTCTCTCTAACCCTAAGAGAGTCTCCCAGACTTGTTCTCTAAAAACCTAAAGAATTATGGATTTGATCAACTGGTCCCTTAATGAAATTGACACCCTCCTGGGAGAGCCTGATTGTCCTGCGGAGATGCTTGCTGTGTCGTGTGTCTGGCGACACTCTCGATGGAAGACATTGAACGACATCTACCAATTCGGAACCACGATTACAGAGTTCTGGCTGATTGGAGCTGGCTCAGACCTGGCTTATGGAAAAGAAGCAGCTACAGCTGTTCAAAATCCCACAAGGCTGGCTGACATGATAGACGATGGGCAGGGCTGTGAGTACTCAGACTGTGTTTACTGAACGCAATATGGATAAGATTTTGAAGAAGAAGAACAGGAATTGAGAGACCTGCTGACCAGTGACGGACATCAGACCAACTGTAAAACTGCAAGCAGTTTGTTCACACTAACCAAAACAACTACCATCTTCATCTCATGCGGGCCCCCTGGCGCCAGCTGGATGCTCAAGGCAAAAGCTGACGGGCATAACAATTCTCCTTTAGATTAGGGCATTTTTTTACTGCAAGTACGCTGTATAATTTAAAGATCTCTAGTCTGAATAATCAAAGCATTAAATGGGATTCCATCGTTTTAAGGATGCAGTGAATTCTTGTTGTTTAAATATTAATACAACAACCCAAGCAGATGTAAGTCACACTCCCAAATTCATCAACAGCTCCACATTTCTCCCTCCGTACCTGGATAGAGCCTGTCTGCAGCGCCAAAGCACCGCGAGCGATGTCTGTCTTGCCCTAGCAGCTCCTGCCCCTCTCCTCCTCTTCACTTCACCTCATCATAAACTCATCATCACATTCTGTGTTACGCTTTACTTTTGTTTGTGTTTGACAAGCTTTGTGGACCTACCACATGTGGCACAAACTGTGTCTTGGCTGTTTGTGGAGCTGAAATAGCTCCACACATGACTCTGCTTACGATCATGAACTGAGTGAGTGAGCACACGTGATGCATTTATACAGCTGTACTTCGGATATCACTGCTACAGGCGAAGGAAGTAGTTCCTACCCATCATTTAGACACAAAACCCTGAGCCTAGACCGATCAGGAACTACGAATTTACCTCAAATTACTGAAATATATATATTATAATATTTTAATTTAAGAATTGATTGTAGAACAAAAATATCTGATATCACAAGAATCAATATTTCAGTATCGATGCACACACCTTTAGTGACCTCAGTTTTCTTTGGTATGTCAGAGGCAGAGTGTGTTGTGGTGTATTCTCCTTTAGTATTGTCAAAGGGAAGTTATAAATTGTAACTGTTGTCAGTGTTGAATCAATGGGCACTACACCATTGATGTTTAATACACAAGCCAATGTCTTATTCAATCTTTTACTGTGTGTCCATCTGTGTATTTGTACTAAAATGTGGTAAAAAAAAAAAAAAAAAAACCAGAGAAAGAAGAGTTAAAGGATGCAAACAAGGAGGAAAAACTACAAACAGAAACATTTGGGGCTTCACTTTTGAATCACTGCTATCTGTTTTACTAACAAGACAAGAAAGGAAGTGAAAGGACTTGGCGGGTTCTCATTTAAACGCAAACCTGCACATGTTTTCATGAAGACATTTTAAGGGTTTTCAAACTGATTTATTTATTCACTTGTTCTTCACAGGGATAAGTAGAAAACGAGGAGCTGGCTGTGTATTTATTTACACCCACATATGGTTTCACACTCTGTAATGCACCCACTGTGCACAATTATGCATGTATGTGCATAAGTCATTCACTGGTACACGGTGTATATAGTGACACTGAGTGATGATTGCCTAGACACTCACACACACACACACGCGCATGCACGCACGCACGCACGCACACACACACACACACACACACACACACACACACACACACACACACAAACACATGCACACAAACGCACACACACAGGGAGAATGTCACTCTACAGGATTGGTACAATGTACGTTTAGAGGGTGTCAGTCGCTGCTTTCAAGTGTGCAGCCTATTTTGTTGCTACAGTGTGGACGAAAGGAGGCAGATTACAAATAAAAGAGCAAAATGTTTTGTTTTTGCTTATTAGTCTATAAGCAAAAAGAAAACACTAATCAGGGAAACCATTAGGAACAGGCAGAGAAACCCAGAAACACAATAACCACACAAGCAAATTGAGAATTTAAATAGACGCATGAGGTAATTAGGGAGTGAAAACACAGGTGGGGAAAATAAGAGATATAAAATAAATCCATAAGAGAAAACCAAAACAAAATAGAGAGCACAAGAGACTACCAAAATAAAAGAGGAAGCAATCAAAACCTGAGATGAAATACGGGAATTAACAACTGGACACACAAAGCATGAATAGACCGACCCGTCTTGCAGGCAGTTGTAACAAGAATCATGCTTTGTTGTACCAAACAGGTGTGCTTTCCCTGAGAGGAGCACTGTGGGCTCTCGGTAGGCTCCTCTTGATGATCTTTTATTTAATTATGATTTTTTTTAAGTGAATGTTTACATTTGATAAATTAACGTATATTGCTCAAAATAAGTCAAACATCTATTATCATTATGCAGAAGACAAACCTGGATGTTGTTTTAATTACTAAAAATTGCAAAAACGGTCAAATCTAAACCAAAAGCTGAATGAGACCAAGAGCTCACAGCATTATTTCTCTGCAGCTTAAAAACGCTCACCTGAAAATTTCAGTGGAGCTATTATTACGTCAATGCAAAGTATGATTTTGTGCAGTTAGCATGTAAGATCAATGTAAGTGCATTCACACAACAGTACGTAAACCCAGTATACTGTGTGTTGTACATGCAGGACAGTGTAACCTGTATACGGTATGCTGAGTGAAGGTGTGTTGCACTGAGGTAACAGCAGCCTTGTTGAACTCTCATTTTTCCTCATTTTATACTACACTGATCATAGAGACAGCGAGAGGGGCGAGACACAGCCACGGTTGAATGTAAGAGGATAGGAGATCTGAGGAGGTTTGAAAGGCAGAAAGAGCCTCTTGCTGCAGGTCAGCCTGTGTACATGTGCCACAGTGTGTACTAGCTGCTTGGTTCTATGTGTGTTTGCAGGTGTTTGTACATTTTTGTGTATTTATCCACAAATGAGCACTTTTCACCCCATTTTGCTGAATATATGCTGTTTTGTCCGAGCATGCTGTTAGTGTGAGTGTGGTCTTCTCTAAGAACAGGTAATGACTGTGAGCAAAAGCAAGAAACAGAAACATAATATCAAGATATCTGGTGAATGGAGCTATATTTGAGTTTTCTGTCTAATGATTTTTCACAACTGAAGGAAACTGTTTCCAGGGCCTACTCCGTGGATCGGCTTCCTCCGAGGCGTGGACGTCTATCAGCAGAGAATGTACCTTCACCTATCAGCAGAGAATGTCCCTTAGTCTGTAACACAGTCAAATATATTCTCAAGTAATATTCAAGCATGCCATTCAGCGTGTTAGTACGAGCAGCTCGGGAGCAGCTTGGGAGAACAAGAAAACAGAGACTGCTTTAGATTGTCTTCCCAAAGTGACTCAACTTTATTCACAAGTACAACAGTTTATATAGAGGGTAAAATTCATGAGACAGCAGATTTATCAGTTTAAACCAGTACAGAACAAGATAAGGCAGCGTCTTCCTGCCCTTGGGTGAAGAAGCATCCTTTGTGTAGTGTATCAGTTCAGCTACAATTGTGATTATCTCAGCGACATATTTTCAAGGCACAAAACGAAGAGTTCTTTCATTAGTGAAATCTGAAACAAACCATTTGGCCTTCAACAGGCGTCTAAAAGATTAAGAAACTAATGTAGCTGAGGGAGTGATCTCTGTGGTATTTCAACCTTGTTGAATGACAGAGTTTTCCTGTATAATGTCACTATAAAACAATATCCAGTAAATGCTCCCATGGTACTAAAATACCTAACAACAACAATAGTCATTTCATGGCTCTTCTTACTGTAAGATAAAGACCCAGCAGTAACTATTCATAGAGGGCTTACTTTCACTGAAGCATTTAAATACATTTTTATTTGTATTTATTTGTGTGTAGCCATTTATTGTTACTAATATATACTGCATGTATTTGCTATATTTTATATTACAAAGTTAGCAAATCAATTCAAGCCTTGTCTTGTCATTGGTGCTCAGCTAAAAATCTGTTCTGTATGTTATTGTTGCCATTATTGCTCCAGCTTCGCAGTTGATCTGTCAGGGTTCCTGGGTCGTTGACCCAGTGATTTCAGTTTGTTCATGTTCAGTTTGGTTCGCCACATTAATGTTCTCACTTCCTGTCTTTTCCCGTGTCAGCTTGTCTCCCGTGTCATTAGTCAGATTATGTTCAGCCCTGTACTCACCTGTTTCCAATCATTGTCATCATTCAACCTGTGTATTTAAGTTCCTCGGTTTCACCAGTTCTCTGTCGTGTCATTGATGTTAATGATGTATGTCTGATGTCGTCTGTATGTCCAGTCAGTCAGTCAGTCCTTTGTTCATTCATTCAGTCAGCCAGCCATTTCCTCCCTCTGTACTGTTTGCTCACTCCTTCGGCAATAAACATCCACCTTCACCTACCTGCCTGTGAGTCCAGCGTTTGGGTCCTCCTTCTCTCATCCACGACACTACCCTTGACATGATCTGACATTTGTATAGCATTTTTTGTAACTTCCCCTTTTATACTTTCATACTTGTTTTTTATTTTTCATTTACCTTATATGTTTATTTTTTGTACCAATGTAAGGTGACTTTGAGGGTCTTTAAAGGTGCCTATAAACAAAATGTATTATTATTATTACTATAATGTGTAAAACGCTTTTCATTTAAGCTAAATAAGGAAGTAAATGCAAGAAATCTGAAAGTCTAAAAAATATTTTATTGAGTTTCCTTTTTTCCCCCCTTTTTTCAATTGGAAGAACAATGTCTCCAGGTAACGCACCTTAAAGTAGAAGAAAGTATCCAAACATCAGCTTGTTACTGGGTGGTAACATTAACCCAACAAACAACAAAATAAAGGTAAAAATAGTGACCTTGAGATCCAATAATTAGTCCTACGAGGTGGTTTTATGTATGTTATGTCTGTAGGGACAGAAATGGACTTTTTCCTAACCCTTTTGTTTCTGAGAGTTTACATTTTTTAAATTTAGCAAATCCATAAAAATGTAATTTATTGTTTCCTTCTTTTAACCTCCTAAGACACGAACTTTTTCATGGCATGCATTTTTTTAATTTCTCCTTGCTATTCGGGCTGATTGGGACCTGATGAATGTAAAAACAAAGAATTACCTGATTTTTTTTATTTTTTATTTTTTTACCTGATTTTGTTTCTGAGGCAAATAAGATCCACATATGAGGACATT
Organism: Rhamphochromis sp. 'chilingali'; assembly: GCF_963969265.1. Taxonomy (NCBI): domain Eukaryota; kingdom Metazoa; phylum Chordata; class Actinopteri; order Cichliformes; family Cichlidae; genus Rhamphochromis; species Rhamphochromis sp. 'chilingali'. The sequence goes on from NC_137948.1 coordinate 42,738,214, forward strand.
CGTTTTCATTTTCGATAGAACAGTGGCAGTATAATGTCCTCATAAGTGGATATCAGGCCCTTGTTGAGCAAAATTTAGTATTTTGCTCTAGACCAGGGGTCGTCAACCCTTGGCACGCTTGCCACAGTTGCCATGTGAAGCGTTAACTGATGGCACGACCATAGCTGGACTGGCCATCGGGCGTACTGGGGAAATGGTGATTTTTCGTTTTTATGGGCCGATGATTTTTTTTTCTTTTTCTTAATGGTATAAACAATGAAAGGCGTTGGACTGGCCAGATGGTGGCAAATGTGTACAAATAACTCAGTTGTTTGGTGGTTTCTATGGCGGAGCTGCCACAAGAGGCCAGGTGGATGAGGGAAAGGGGAGGCAGGAGGAGGTGAACTGAACTTCAGGTAAGAAGTTATGACCTGCAGTCTATCTGGGTCAGATATAAACCAAGTTTAGATGGAGTTTGTTTTCGTTGTGCTGAATTTTTACAGTCAGTTACAATAACTCGTACTGCGTACTAGCTAGCATGACGGCTACAGCTGGGTGGGTGCTATGATGTTACTGATAGTGAACTTTATTTTATTCATAAGGTTAGTTAGTAGAGTTGCCAACCGTCCCGTAAAAAACGGAATCGTCCTGCATTGAGAGAAAATATTACGCGTTTCATATTGAGCTGAAAAGGAACACAGTTTGTCCCGGACTTCAGCTACAATGAAAAAAGACACAAAGCTGTAGTTATTCTGCGTCTTTACGCTGCAGCTGCCTCTTCTTCTTTCATTCAATCATGAAACTGATCAATGATCAGCTGATCGGCTTTTCTCTCTTCTTTGTTTATCGCCCACTTTGTGCCAGAAAGAGGAAACCAGCAGATGTCGCGCTAAACAACAGCAGCACGTTTAAGCTTGATCAGCTGTTGTTAGAATTTATTTAATATTAATTTCTAGTATCAGCTGATGTTTGCTGGAGCCACAGCTGTAAAGCTGCTGGTCATGATGTTGGTTTGGATATGTGGTGAGAGGGAAACATGAAGATGAAACCAGGAGATGTCCTTACTGGATCATCAGAGCTAAACAGTGATGGAGAAACAGGTTTACCTTTTAGGTGACATGAATGAGTTGAAGGGAAGTTATGAACTGTTTCTGAGAGACAAATAACACCAGGATCCTTTTCTAAGCAGCTGACAGCTGGTAACTGTGCAGGGGCGGGTCTAGCAAAGTGTTGCCAGGGGGCAGGTAGGGCATTAACAGGGAGAGGGGGGCACAAAGAAATACTTTTCTTTCTTATTCTCATTTAAAATGTCTCACTTTTATTAAATAATTACAACCAAAGTTTTTATCTGATGTACAATGTATAGAAATCTTACATATACCAACAAGACAGTGTACATCACTGTCACCACAGTATCTGTTTTCATTTTAGATAGCACTCGTCATTAAAAAGTTTGCCTACCCCTGGTCTAGACAACCCAAAATGTAAAGTCCACATATGTGGACACCAGGTCCTAGGAGGTTAAGACTACCTTGGCCTTTGTTGCTGTTGTATAGATTTTTTTTGTGTCAGTTTACAGGGAATGCAGAATTATTAGGCAAATGAGTATTTTGTCCACATCATCCTCTTCATGCATGTTGTCTTACTCCAAGCTGTATAGGCTCGAAAGTCTACTACCAATTAAGCATATTAGGTGATGTGCATCTCTGTAATGAGAAGGGGTGTGGTCTAATGACATCAACACCCTAGATCAGGTGTGCATAATTTTTAGGCAACGTCCTTTCCTTTGGCAAAATGGGTCAAAAGAAGGACTTGACAGGCTCAGAAAAGTCAAAAATAGTGAGATATCTTGCAGAGGGATGCAGCAGTCTCAAAATTGCAAAGCTTCTGAAGCGTGATCATCGAACAATCAAGCGTTTCATTCAAAATAGTCAACAGGGTCGCAAGAAGCGTGTGGAAAAACCAAGGCGCAAAATAACTGCCCATGAACTGAGAAAAGTCAAGCGTGCAGCCGCCAAGATGCCACTTGCCACCAGTTTGGCCATATTTCAGAGCTGCAACATCACTGGAGTGCCCAAAAGCACAAGGTGTGCAATACTCAGAGACATGGCCAAGGTAAGAAAGGCTGAAAGACGACCACCACTGAACAAGACATACAAGCTGAAACGTCAAGACTGGGCCAAGAAATATCTCAAGACTGATTTTTCTAAGGTTTTATGGACTGATGAAATGAGAGCGAGTCTTGATGGGCCAGATGGATGGGCCCGTGGCTGGATTGGTAAAGGGCAGAGAGCTCCAGTCCCACTCAGACGCCAGCAAGGTGGAGGTGGAGTACTGGTTTGGGCTGGTATCATCAAAGATGAGCTTGTGGGGCCTTTTCGGGTTGAGGATGGAGTCACGCTCAACTCCCAGTCCTACTGCCAGTTTCTGGAAGACACCTTCTTCAAGCAGTGGTACAGGAAGAAGTCTGCATCCTTCAAGAAAAACATGATTTTCATGCAGGACAATGCTCCATCACACGCGTCCAAGTACTCCACAGCGTGGCTGGCAAGAAAGGGTATAAAAGAAGAAAAACTAATGACATGGCCTCCTTGTTCACCTGATCTGAACCCCATTGAGAACCTGTGGTCCATCATCAACTGTGAGATTTACAAGGAGGGAAAACAGTACACCTCTCTGAACAGTGTCTGGGAGGCTGTGGTTGCTGCTGCACGCAATGTTGATGGTGAACAGATCAAAACACTGACAGAATCCATGGATGGCAGGCTTTTGAGTGTCCTTGCAAAGAAAGGTGGCTATATTGGTCGCTGATTTGTTTTTGTTTTGTTTTTGAATGTCAGAAATGTATATTTGTGAATGTGGAGATGTTATATTGGTTTCACTAGTAAAAATAAATAATTGAAATGGGTATATATTTGTTTTTTGTTAAGTTGCCTAATAATTATGCACAGTAATAGTCACCTGCACACACAGATATCCCCCTAAAATAGCTAAAACTAAAAACAAACTAAAAACTACTTCCAAAAACATTCAGCTTTGATATTAATGAGTTTTTTGTTCAATAATAAAATTATTCCTCAAAAATACAACTTACCTAATAATTCTGCACTCCCTGTGTGTGTGTGTGTGTGTGTGTGTGTGTGTGTGTGTGTGCGTGCGTGCGTGCGTGCGTGCGTGTGTGTGTGTGTGTGTGCGTGTGCATGCAGTGGCGGTCCTAGCCTGTTTGGCGCCCTGGGCGAACACTCCCTCTGCCCCCCCCCCCCCCACACACACACACACACACAGACAAAACATGTTAAGGATTGTACATTAACATAAAGCTGTTATACACACACACACACATATGAAGAGAGAGAGTATGCGTTGTATGCAGACGGCTATCATGATTCGTCATACAATGAGAACAGGACAAATCAACAATTAACAATGACTAATTAATATTAAAATCTGTAACATAATGTATTGTTTGGAGTTTAGTCTGTTACTGTTACTATTTTTACCATTTCTTCTTGGAGCAACTATAACCCACATAATTTCCTTAGGGATTAATAAAGTATTCTGATTCTGATTGTTCCAGGATGACCTGCCATGATCCAATCACACATCTGCTTACCTGCATCTTTTGCTCGTTTCTCCTCCTCTTCTTTTCTCTTTTTTCTAAACTGAGCACCTGATGGCTTTGAACTTTTCTTGTCCATCTTACATTGGTTTTAATTTTGCACTCCAGTATGAACACAACTCCTCGAGGACTCGAGGATCACCACAACATAACCTAACACACCTACACCTTAGCTCACAGTTTCACTTTGTCTAAGGTTTATTTCTGGGATTTCACACAACCCAGGATTCAAATCATGAATACATAATGGGCTTAGATTTACATAATTATAACTGAAATGTGCTCTATTTGGAAGCAGCCAGCCCCCCTCCTCTTTGAACGGATTGTTCAAGGTTCAAGGTTCTTTATTTGTCACATGCATAGTTATACAAGTATAACACACAGTGAAATGTAGCCTGACACGCTATTCGACATGTGCAAAAAAACTGGGGGGGGGGGGGGGGGGGGTGTAGAGGAAAAACATTATATATATATATATATATATATATATATATGTAGTATATACACTGGGTGAATGTGCAGTAGTAGCAGCAAGCAGGTGAATTCTGTACATTAATATGAATAGACATCTGACTATTTTACAGGATAGACAATATAAACAGATTTAAAATTAAAGGAATTGAAATGTACATTGTGCCTTGGTTTAGTGTCTGGAAGAGTCCTGTCTCAGTCAATTATAGATGATGTGAGCGGGCGGGTGTGTGTGTTTAGGGCACGGATGGCTTGGGGATAGAAGCTCCTCTTGAGTCTCTCTGTCCTTGCCCGGAAGATGCGGAACCTTCTACCAGATTGCAGAAGTTGGAACAGTTTGTTGCCAGGATGGGACGGGTCCTTCAGTATCTGCGCTGCTCTAGTCCGGCATCTCCTGGTGTAGGTGTCCTGAAGCGGGGGGAGAGCAATCCTGCAGCAGCGTTCTGCTGTACGGATCACTCTCTGGAGAGCTTTTTGGTCCTTCACACAGCTGTTCCCGAACCACGATGTCATGTTCTGTGTGAGGATGCTCTCCACAGCGCCTGTATAGAGCATGTGTGTGAAACTTTAAATCATCAAACTGTAAATTTTAAATTGTTATTGATCCCTTTACCCTGAGTCCTAAAGTGTATATTTATTTTCTTACTCTTCTTATATATATTGTTTGTTTACTTGCACTGCTGTAACTGGAGCCTTGTCGTCTCTCTATATACTGGACTGTATGTAGCGGAGATGACAATAAAGTTTACTTTGACTTCAGCAGCGCGCAGGCGCACCGAGGGCTCTCACGCTCAGTTTTCGTGTATAGAATTTCGAAAAAACATCGGTGCAAATTATAAGTCTGTATCATGATGTCTGTTGTTTTCGTGTTTGTTGTTTTGTTTTTATTTTGTTTTATTTTGCGAGTTGGTCATTAGATGCTGCTCCAGCCGGTCAGAGAATCCCCCTCCGCCCCGCCCTCTCATCTCTGCGCTGCAAGCAGCAGGCGCACCTGGCAAATGGAGGGCGCCCTTACTCCCAGCAAATGGGCGATAGAAAACCGATCGGTGCCTGTGGCATTCCCAATATGCACTGGCTGACGTCGGGGCAGCATGAGTACGAGCATTTTTTTTTTTTGCCGATGCCCGTGATGCCGCCCCCCACCACTAACCCTAACTCCCTGTGTCGCCCGTATCTAAAACCGCTACTGTGTGTGTGTGTGTGTGTGTGTGTGTGTGTGTGTGTGTGTGTGTGTGTGTGTGTGCGTGTGTGTGAGTACACAGTCTGGTTAAGTTCAGGCCCCTAGAGTAGATAAGGATCAACTAAAATTATGTGTGTTTTAAGTCACTTTAATTTTTTCCAGGATTTTTGTTTCCTCTTCATCAATTTTCAAGGTTAAAAATACATTTAAACTATTAAAAACCAAATACATTTTAAAAACACTGCAAGTGTCACAATCTTGTTTTTTAAACAACAAAAGACATCTGTGGCTTAAAGTTATTGCTTTTGTTCCTTTATTTTCTGTGGTTAAGTGGTGGTTGGGCTGTACAATTAATAAATGTCTGTCTTGTTTTCAATTCAATAAGCACAAACTTCACTGTTTTAACTGCAAGGAAAAGCAAACCAAAGGCACCCTGAATCAACTGATTACATGCTTTTGTCAATCAGAGCCTGATGTGTCTTGGACTTGTCCGGACGAGCAACACTGTGGAAAAATAGATGTAAAGTCAAATATGTATAAATGACAGTCACATAACAAAATTTAGAGGTTCCTTTAAGAGGTTCATTACGTGTTATTTGTAAATACTTTGGATGTAGTGCAGGACTGTAGTATGATTCATGCATGAAGGCTAAGAAACACACAACAACGGGTTGTCAACATGGATTTAGTAATAATCTGATTATTACTGAAGGTTGCACAGTTAAATTGGTATGCAGTTTTAAAGGTGAGGAATTAAGCATTGCTGTGTTCTAATACCACTGCTTTCAAATTTAATCTGAGCTAACAAACAGAATTAAGAAGAGGAAATCATTTCCAGCCACATCAGTGAGATGTTAGCTAATAGCCGAGCTCAGCCGTAGCATTTGGCCGATGCCCAAGACTCATTTTCTTTCCTGTTTTCTGAGCTGATGGTGAAAAGCCACCGACACCCTGTGCTGCTGCACAGAGCTACAGTAACAAGCTGATACACATGTTTTCCTGTTTTAGCCATCTCCATGGCTTTGACACCCCTTTCTATCATTTCCAGCTCCTGCCTGTGCCTCTCATCACATCTATTTTTCCGCTTCTTCTTCATTCTCACTGCAGTCATTTTTTGCAGGCCAATAACCCAAAATCAAAAGGAGAAAAACAAACAAACACACATAATCCCAGCTGTTTAATTTATATTACAAATCTGACCGTTTCAGCGTTTTTTTTTTGTTTGTTTTTTTGACACATTTTGTCATTTAAAGCAGTTGAACAGCTGTGGGTTTGATTTGGACAATATCTTTTCCTGTAATTTAAAAATCACATAGCAGCTAATTTTAAAATCCAAAATTAAGAACCTTAATCATTTAATCTGATTGTTTAATACAATGGCATATTGTTTTCCTTTTTTATTTCTGCTTTTTAGGAATATCAGCATATCTTTAGTCCATAGAAACCCAAGCAGCCAGTTCAGTCTTTCTAGTTTTAGTAGAAGCAATTATGTATTGAAATCATAATTATTTTCACTTGGTAATGAGGCTTTATAAACTATCAGGGTGTGCAGTTTGTGTGTGAAACAAAATCAGCAGTCACATATATCCTGAAGTGCTCTGTGGCTATAAATGCCCCCCAAACCCCTGAAAGTTAATTCCATTGATTAAAAAAAATAATAATAATAACAATAATAATAAATTTTTATAGGCGCCTTTCAAAATACTCAAGGACACCATACAAGCACAGTATAGGTAAAACAGTTGAATTCAATTCAATTCTATTTTGTTGAAGGAAGTATTGCCTCAAGGAACTATGCTGTAAGGTAAAGACCAGAGAATGATACAGAGAAAATGGAGAAGGCCCCCAAAATCACATGACCCCCTGTGAGCAAGGGTTTGGCAAGAGTGGGAAGGAAAAACTCCTAACAGGAAGAAACCTCCTGCAGAACCAGGCTCAGGGCTATCTGCTGGAACCGGTTGGGATGAGAAGAGGAACACAGGACAAAGACAAATTCAATTCAATCCTGGATTTAACAGGAAGCCAATGAAGGGAAGCCAGTATTGGATAACTCTGCTCTCTCTTTCTAGTCCCTGTCAGGGCTCTTGCCGCAGGATTTTCGATTAACTGAAGGTTTTTCAGTCAGTTTTTAAGACTTCCTGATAATAATGAATTACACTTCAGTTTCAGTTTTATTTGTCATATGCAAGTTAGCACAGGGTCAACATTACAATCAAATGTACAGGGTGGGCCATTTATATGGATACACCCTAATAACACGAGAATGCTTGGTGATATTAAAGTCCTGTTTGTGGCACATTAGTATATGTGAGGGGGCAAACTCCTCAAGATGGGTGGTGACCATGGTGGCCATTTAGAAGTCGGCCATCTTGGATACAACTTTTGTTTTTTCAATAGGAAGAGGGCCATGTGACACATCAAACTTATTGGTAATGTCACAAGAACAACAATGGTGTGCTTAGCTTCAACGTAACTTTATTCTTTCATGTTTGTAGCACTCTTTGAATTGAGTGTAACAATGGTCCAGTGTTTGATCATCTCTTGTGGGGAAGGAGATGTGTTGGTAGTATTTGGGGAGAACTTTCTTCACGTTGGCTCTGTTGAAGTCTCCCAGCACAATAAAGGCAGCTTCAGGATTTTTGTTCTCAAGTCCAAGAATGATGTCGTACAGTTCGTTCATAGCCATAGCTTTATCAGCATGTGGAGGAATGCAAGCAGCTGAAAGGAGAACTGAACTGAACTCCCTCAGGAGGTAAAAAAGTCTAACTTCATGGTCAGCAGCTCGAGGCTCTGAGAGCAGTAAGTTTTTAAGATACATACATCTCTAGCTCACAAAGAGTTAACCATAAAGCACACCCCTCCTCCCCTTTTCTTGCCTGAGTCCTTCGTTCAGTCTCCCTGGCAAACAGTGAATCCATCTGGTGTGACGGCATAGTCGGGGACACTTGGCTCCAGCCATGTCTCTGTGAAGGCCAGAACGCAGCAGTTCATGATGTCTTTTTGGTGTTTAATCTGTACACACAACTCGTTAAGTTTTTTGTCCAGAGACTGGAGATTCGAAAGCTGGGCAGAGGTGGCTTGCTGTTTCTCTGTCGGGTTCGGCTCAAAACTCCGGCGCGTTTCCCCCTCTTTGTTTTCCCTCGGCGTCGCGCGAGTAAACAAAGGATCCCAGGCAGAGCGTCCACAGTGTCGAAACCCGCTGTAAAGTCCGAACTGGCTGATGAACGTAGCTCCAAAAGCGTTTGTCTGTCATACCGAGTATATGATAGCGCTGTCTGCACAGAAATAGCAAGCAGTACAAAATAAATTAAAAAAAATATTTGCTGAGATGACTCAGAGCTCTCGTCGGTGTGGCCATTTTTCGATGCTCCCGGATGCAAAAACCGATGTAAAAACAGTCATCCAGCATAGAAGCCATGAACTAGTTTTTCAGCGTCACTCTGAGACAGGATATTTCTAACTTTGGAGATGTTGCTCAAATGGAAGAACGCAGTCTTACATATTTGTTTAATATGTGCGTTGAAGGACATGTCCTGGTCAAAAATGACTCCAAGGTTCCTCACAGTGTTACTGGAGGCCAAGGTAATGCCATCCAGAGTAAGAATCTGCTTAGATACCATATTTCTAAGATTTTCAGGGCCGAGTACAATAACCTCAGTTTGATCTGAATTAAGAAGCAGAAAGTTAGCGGCCATCCAGGTCTTTATGTCTTTAAGACATTCCTGCAGTTTAACTAATTGGTGTGTGTTATCTGGCTTCATGGGTAGATAATGTGTTTTCTACGCCTTCTAATGATACTGCCTAATGTGGGATTTATGGTCCCACAAATATGTTCCTCCGTGTAGAGTTTTTGGTCAGACAGAAGGGATTTACACTGTTTTCACACAGATGACCAGGAGAGAAAGTTCCATTCACCTGAAGCAACAAGCACTGATTTAGAATGAGTCTTTTTTGTTATTCATGAAAAATATGGGGTGAGAGAGGGTTTTTACCCACGCAAGACCCGCTGCCATGCATCCTCCAAGATCCTGACTGCCTTACTGGAAGCGTTTGACTGTTGATTGGTTAGTGGATAGGGGAGTTCACTGGGAATAGGAGAACTGAAAAACATTACAAGATCAAAAAATGAAGCGCAGTGCACACTGTTCATTGTATTTAACACCTGGTTTCACTTCAGCTCTTTGTATGTTATAACTTGGCTCACGGACCAGCAACACACGAGCAATTAAATCCACAGCAGGTGACGAGACTGATGAAGACAAGTGTGCAGGAAGAAAAGTGGGAACTGTAGGCTCTTCCCCTAAGTGGAGCCCAAATTAGGCCATGAACTCCCTCACTGAAAAGTCAGGGCTAGTGTACAATAAAATGTACAATGTTATCATCACATCGTCAGCTTAGAGGCTTTGGCTCTGAAGCTTTTATAAGCTTTTCTGTGCAAAGCTGAAACATGCATGTTACATTTTTTACCATCAGCCACGATGAATAAATATCCAAAACTGCTGCACATTTATCTTTTGCAACTTTACTATTTATTTATTTATAATTTAGAATGTTTTCCAGAGAACAAAGTGGCATCTTAGTGTCAGTGCATTATACTGACCGTATAATTATAACATGCCCACATATGCAAACACACAATATAAACCTAACAAACCATAACCAATTATTACCATGACAAGTGTAATTACAGCCTCGACTGTGTTCATAGATGTGCTTTCAGCCCATTTCAGTCTTTGTGCATGTTTGGGTGCATTTATGTTTGCCAGTGAAGCCAAAATAATACGTGACATAATGGCTCATTCTTCAAACTCTCAATATCAAAGAACATTTAAAACAGCCAAAGAAAACTGAAGTTGGACAACCAGGGCAAAATGAAAACACCATGAATAATACATACACCAAATTACATATTTTTCATGAATAACAAAAAAAGACTGATTCTAAGTCAGTGCTTCTTGCTTCAGCTGGATGGGACTTTCTCTCCTGGTCATCTGTGTGAAAACAGTGGAAATGCCATCAATAGCAAGATGTGAGGGCCAGTTTACAGTTTTTTCTGATTGCTTAAGCACATTTTTTGTAACTATTGGCTAATTTTGCAAAACTCTTCACACAAATAAGAAAACCTGTCACCCAATAATCAAAACATTGTAGTTCTCTTGCAAAAGCAAACACAGCTAGATTAACTCGTAAAAATGGTGTTTCCGTATCAAACAGTACACACAAGCCATCATCTACTAAGCACACAATGCGCCAACTGCACACTGATGGTATGAATACAAAACACATCTGGCTTTTGCTTTCTCTGTGCACAAGGTAGGCTATGTCAGTTTGAGCTCATACTTCTGTCATAGATCCATAAGCATAGAGGGATCCAAACTTCAAGTACTGGTGTTTATTCAAACACATCAAAACAAACACAAGTGGTTATTTCCAAGTATAGGATTATTTGCAATCGCCATAATGACTATATGGGTTACTTGGTCTGCAGTGAACATGCTTCCTCTGCCCCCAGCATCTGGTCATCTAGCAATTCTGTAAAGTAACTGTCACGGTCCGCTGTGACAGACCGTGCGGTGGTGTGTATGGTGGACCCAGGTGCGAACACAGGTGAGCAGACGGGAGTGAACTTTAAACAAAAGCGAGCCTTTTATTGTGGCTGATGACAAGGTATACAAATACAGCAGGGATAGCGTGGCTAAACAGAAACCTAAACTGGGAATAACTAAGGTAAAGCTATGACTAAGAATGCAATAGACCGGGCATGGAAACATAGAGGGTGGAAACACAGACGACGCGACACAGACTACATGAAACACAGAGACTAAATACACAAGAGGGATGATCAGGGGAAGTGGCCACACATGGGAACACAGCTGACACAGATAAACATAACAAGACATGGCAGGAGTAAACAACACTGACGGGAGACTGTCAAAGTAAAACAGGAAGTACACAGAGGTGCAAACAGGAGGAGAGAGAGAGCACGGGCATAGTGGGCTGGGGAAACATGGAAATGAAACACGAGGGGAGATGAGGGCTCACAGATACATAGAGGGGCACACAGGGGATAAGAGTCACAAGGGGAAGTCAAATAAGGAACAACATAACAGGACAACTCAGGAAACATGACCTAAATAAGGAACGAAATACAAAAATACAAGGAACTGAGAATACTGGGCCCACATGGCCCAGGACCATGACAGTAACAATTTCAGTATTTTTACATCAATGGTATTGGTGTGTTTCTCATTGGCATATGGCAGTGCTACAAATCTTTGTGCGAAGTGACTGTACTACAGTTTTTTCTGATTGCTTAAGCACATGTTATGTAACTATTGGCTAATTTAGCAAAACTCTACACACAAATAAAACAACCTGTCACCCAATTATCCAAACATTTTAGTTCTCTTGCAAAAGCAAACACAGCTAGATTAACTCTTCACACCTTTGTAAAAATGGTGTTTCCGTATCAAACAGTGCACACAAGCCATCATCTACTAAGCACACAATGCGCCAACTGCACACCGATGGTATGAATACAAAACACATCTGGCGTTTGCCTTCCCTGTGCACAAGGTAGGCTATGTCAGTTTGAGCTCATACTTCTGTCATAGATCCATAAGCATAGAGGGATCCAAACTTCAAGTACTGGTGTTTAGTCAAACACATCAAAACAAACACAAGTGTTTATTTCCAAGTATAGGATTATTTGCAATCGCCATAATGACTATATGGGTTACGTGGTCTGCAGTGAACATGCTTCCTCTGCCCCCTCCTCGTCTTCCTCTTGCTCCTCCTTGTCCTTGTCGTCCTCTTCATCCTACTTCTTCACCTCCACGTCCTCTTCCTCGGCCTCCTCTACTTCTCACTCTTTCTGCTCCCACCATTGTACTCCGCACACACAGCTTACCTGTATTATAGTGCTTAGGCTGATTGCAAAGTGAACGAATTATCTAAGAAAGTTTTCACATGTGAAAGTGTGCCAGACAGTTGGCAAATTAGTGTTAATGATAGCCATACATGTGTATACTTTTGCTAGGAGTGTGTTGGAAATTTGGTAATTGAGTGTTGTGCAGTGAATTGTGCCTACAGTCTTGCAAAGTGTGTGTTACAAAATTGCAAACTGAGTGCAAAGCAGTTTTTGTGCTTTTAGTTTTGCACACTCAGTGAGTGGTTTTGCTATACGTCTGACTAGTTTTAGAAATTGTGCTACAGGAATCACAGTTAGTGTTTAGGCATTCGGTAAAAACTGTAACCGATTCTCATTTCAAGATGTCCTTATGGTACTTGCTACAGTGTAGCGGCTCGAGTTAGGCTGGACCCGTTGGCCAGCTACCCTCAGGGTCATTCCACGGTTGATTACATGGTCCACTATTGTAGCTCTGATGTCATCAGCAATTCTATTTCTTACTCTTCCTACCCTTCCTCTCCCCCCTCCTCATCTTCCTCTCCCCCCTCCTCGTCTTCCTCTTGCTCCTCCTTGTCCTTGTCGTCCTCTTCATCCTACTTCTTCACCTCCACGTCCTCTTCCTCGGCCTCCTCTACTTCTCACTCTTTCTGCTCCCTCCATTGTACTCCGCACACACAGCTTACCTGTATTATAGTGCTTAGGCTGATTGCAAAGTGAACTAATTATCTAAAACAGTTTTCACATGTGAAAGTGTGCCAGACAGTTGGCAAATTAGTGTTAATGATAGCCATACATGTGTATACTTTTGCTAGGAGTGTGTTGGAAATTTGGTAATTGAGTGTTGTGCAGTGAATTGTGCCTACAGTTGTGCAAAGTGTGTGTTACAAAATTGCAAACTGAGTGCAAAGCAGTTTTTGTGCTTTTAGTTTTGCAAACTCAGTGAGTGGTTTTGCTATAAGTCTGAATAGTTTTAGAGATTGTGCTACAGGAATCACAGTTAGGGTTTAAGCATTCAGAAAAAACTGTAAAAAAAAAGCCTGTCTGTATTTGTTTTTCACTTCATAAAAAACGTAGACAGTAAATAATTATGGTGATTTTTGTGATTTTTTGTTATTTCAGTTCCAAATTTCCAAATAAAAAATATATTCTTTAGATCCTCATTTGGAAAATTGCCACCTCAGTATTGTAAATCTAAAGAGCCGGATTAGAACATAAACACCGTAAATAATCCAGTTTTCACTGGATTTTGTTTGTACGGGAATCAGTTGAGGGGAGGGCAGTCCGTTTGCTTTTAAGACACAGAAGTAGAAAAAAAGTTGTGTGGAGACACTAACACGATTGTTTGGTCACAGTCAGCACAGTTGTTGTTGTGTTTAGAAGCCATGAAAAGTGAACAGACAGGCAGGGACAACATTTTGTACTTACTGGATACAGAAGTTTAGGTCTTTCTTTCTACCAATGAGAAGCGGTGACGGTAAGGCTGTTTGTCATAACAATTAAGGTCAGGGTTATATAGACAGTGACTGAATGGAATGAATGCGCTCGTCACAGTGGGCCATTGAATGTTTGTGTCTGTGGATTTGCATGCCTCTTACCGTGGCGGTAGCCATGAATTCCACGTCTCACTCGCTTCACTTTTCCTTTAGAAAGTCTCGTCATGTTCTATTTGTCATTAACGTTAAGGTCAGCCCTGTGGAGTGTTCACTTCACATTTGACAACCACTGAAGTTAAAAGTAAAATGAATTTATGTTTGTGTTTGCTGTTTCGAGCCTGGATGTGATAAGCAAGTGATCGAGGCACATATAGGCTAGTCCTATCAGACTGGTTACACTGTAAAATATGGGGAAAATAACCATCATGTAAAAATACAGAAAATGTCCATATTTTTACAGGATAATAACATAAGACACAACTGCTTTAGCTTTACATGAAAGTTTCTGTTTTTTAATTGTAATGTATAGTTTTTTGTGACTGCTGTGAATGATCCTTTTCCCTCCCTCAAAATTAGTTTTTGATGTTTTTACAGTAATTTTCGAGTGTTCCTGTGTCCGCAGTGTTTGTCCAAAAGTAAACACTGGTTGGTCTTATAAGGTCCATTTTTCCATCATTGACCTGGTACAAACTTAGAAATATTTAATTTTCCTCCGCTGAATTTTCTCTTGTTGCTGGATATTTGAAAAAAAAGCTTCACCTTCTCCTCCAAAGGGTGGAAATTTGCATAACATGCCCACATATGCAAACACACAATACAAACCTAACAAATCATAACCAATTACATAATAACATAATAAAAATGTCCCATAATCCACAATGGCTCCATGTGCTAATGTGAGTGATAGCTGCTGTTGATATTGCTGTACCTTTGTTTCTGTTTAAAATAATGATTGATCGCTAAAATAATTAACCGTTTCACTTTTTGCTAATTTATCTGTATTATAAAAACAGAATATTAAGCACTAAGTATTTACAAAACTATTTTGACATTGTGTAACAAACTATTTTTAAACTTATCTAAAAAAATGTACAATAATACTAACTACATTTGTTATGACAGAATCGTGTCATTTTCAGAGGCATTTTTGGATATAAGTATATGAATAATATATGTTATGTTATATTATATATATTATATTATTTCTATTTTTATTCTTTTTCTGTAAATTACTGTAAGCATACATTTTGACACAATACTTGAAGGTTGTATATTAAAAAGAAAAAAAAATCGTACAATAGTTTTCCATCACTTATGTAGTGACTTCTATAATTACACACCATCTTTGAATTAATAAACAAACCCATGTAAATTTACAGAAAATGTCTGTCTTTTAATGGCATTTTACCACTCAGTGCGACACATTTTAGATATATATTTATAGCTAAATATATATCTAAAAATAAAACTAGAATTTATTTTGTATAATTAATTAATTATTAAAAATAATACTTTTAAAAATGATTAATAATTAGTTAATTTAGACATTTTGTCATTTGATTGATGTTCCATGTATGTAAAAATAACAGGAAAACTTTGTAAAATTCATATATAAAATTCTGTTTAATTACACAGAAAAGATGGATAGTGATTTGTCAGTCGTAAACCCTGCTTTATCCTCTTTTTTGACTTCATTGAGGACCCTAATTTACAAACTGTACATTTGTTTGATTTACAAACAATTTGTAAATTGAATAATGTGTTAAATTTACAATTTAAAAATGTTCAGTAAGACCTGAAACTCGCACTTAAGGTCATAAACTATGGAGTGCCTTGAGGTGACTGTCCTTCTGTTTTGGTGCTACATAAGTAAAATTAAACTGAAACCGAATTGAACAAACTAATCGTAAAGTGTTAAATGAGATCACTTTAAATCCAACTTTTAGAAAATAAAAAAATACTCACAGAATGATCAACTTGAATAAAGGTTGGAGTACTTGTTGTGCTTTGTCAAAGTATGTTCCAATAAGTTAGGCATTTCTGTTTTTCGGGTATTTACTAGGACAGGAGTACTGGCATATAAATTGGCAGAGGATCATAAATATTCCTTACTTTAGGTGCAGGGTGGATTATGTCTGGGAATATTTTGCTTCAGAATTTTGTGGTCATGGGCAGCACTTTCTACGTCTACAGCTGTCAGTGTAGATCTCTTCAGCACAGAGCTCACTGTAGGCTCACACACACACACACACACACACACACACACACACACACACACACACACACACACACACACACACACACACGAACAGACACAGAAACACACACACACACACACACACACACACACACGAACAGAAACACACACACACAGGTATGAATACCCTCTTTAGACATATGTGATCTCTCCAACCTTCTTGTTCCCTTGCCTGATGTTTTATTCCTACTTGTTCTTGTTCCATGGACAGCATTTCTTCCTGGACATACGAAGATTGATTACTGTTCCTGTCAGATGTGTGTGTGTGTGTATGTATGTGTGTGTGTAGCCATATTGTTGCTGTGATAACTGGTCAAAGGAGAATTCAAGGACATCAGTTCTTCTAGAGGTAATAAGGTGTGTGTTACGAGGACACTATTTTCCAAATAGCAAATTAATGAAATGAATACATACGATGCCCTATAAAAAAGAATAAGATAAGATAAGATTAACAATATGATTTAAATCTGAGCTATTTAGTGACTTTATTCAACAAGTTATAGAACTCTGATGCTGACTGTTCCAACCTCCCCCAACGTGGTTTCATAGTGTCAGTTTGTGATACTGAAACGAAAAAAGACTGGAAAGATTTTTTATTACATTTTCTTCCAGTATTTGTTAGAGTTTCTTACAAGAATTAGCATGGACCAGTTTACTAGTTTACTAATTAGGTTGGCGAACGCATCACATTCTCCTCTTGTGGTTGTAAGTGCTTTGAGTGGTGAAATAGAGTAGAAATCATTATCGATATTATCAAGATATATATATATATATATATATATATATATATATATATATATATATATATATATATATATATATATATATATCGATAGATAGTTTCTACCAATGAGAAGCGACATAGATAGATAGATAGATAGATAGATAGATAGATAGATAGATAGATAGATAGATAGATAGATAGATAGATAGATAGATAGATAGATAGATAGATAGATAGATAGATAGATAGATAGATAGATAGATAGATAGATAGATAGACACTATATTGCCAAAAGTATTTGCTTGTCTGCCTTTAAACGCATATGAACACAGACACATCACTGTCTGTAAGGTTAGACACTGATGTTGGATAAGAAGACCTGGCCCGGAGTCTCTGCACAAATTCATCCCAAAGATGTTCTGTTGGGTTGAGGTCAGAATTCTGTGCAGGCCAGACAAGTTCTTCCACACCAAACTCGTTCATGTCTTTATGGACCTTGCTTTGTGCACTGGTGGGCAATCATGTTGGAAGAGAAAGAGGCTGTTCCCACACAGTTGGGAGAGTGAAATCCCCCTGCACCAAACTTTACACTTAGCACAATGCAGTCAGACAAGTTTGATACTCCTAGCAACCACTAAACCCGGACTCGTCTATTGGATTACCCGACGGAAAAGTGTGATTTGTCACTCCAGGGAACCGGTCTCCACTGCGCTAGAGTCCAGTGGCGGTGTGCTTTACACCACTGGATCTAACACTTTGCATTGTACTTGGTGATGTAAGGCTTGGATGAAGCTGCTTGGCCATGAAAACCCACCTGCCTTTATACACCCATGGCCAGGGAAGTGATTCCAATGCCTGAATTCAATGATAGGGATGGATTAGTAAATATTTTTCAGCAATATAGTGTACATACTCAATTTACTTAGAATATGTTATGTCTCTGCTGGTGACATTTCAGCTTTTGCATCTAGACGAGTGCCCAGGGATCCTCCCATGACCAGTCCTTTCTTGCAGCTTTTGCAATTTGCTGTGTTTTACTTTTTATGCATCGCATGTTTTCTTCTCTTTTTTTGACTGTTTAGTGGGCCTGGCATAATCACAACGTTTAATTCCAGAGACCCAGTTTTAACTGTCAGCAGTAAGAGCTAAGCTCATGTCTGACTGCCTGGGCTACATATAATAAACAGTAAACAGTTATAAAATCAATGCATCTTATCTGGAAATGTATCTTAATTGGAAATAATAATTTGAATATGAAACTACATAAGTTAATACATGTGCATGCAATTAATCCATCTAAGAGTACTTGATGGACTACTGCAGCAGTTTCCATAAGAATGCTTAAACATACACTGTTTATATATAATTATTGAAAACCTGTATAGAATCTGTATTTAGCATTACTCCAAGACACAAACAAGATGTGTATAATATTGACTGTACCTCTATTAGCAGCAGATTGCAATATGAAAATGCTTGAAAATTCAAATTGTGTTGTACAGAACATCTTGGTTTCAGCCCTCAGACAGAAAATATGAATCCTACCTGAAGGACACCACAGATACTGCTGGGCTATCTCAGCTTCTTGGAAAAATGTCTCATGTCCTTCAAGGGGCAATCCGAAGGCTTATCAAGGCATTTGACAGACTTCTTTGTGTGATGGATGGAAGTGTAGTCCCTCCTAGAAAGAAACCAAAATTGTCAGCCCTCCTTCACTTTCACCCTCATTGCTTGTGACTCATATATCTGCAGCCTGAAGCACATCTGGGGACTGGCTATGAGCTCCTTGAGGCCCTGAAGGAACTATCAGACTGGTAGTACTAATGTACTTCACATCCATGGGAGTACTTTTGTCAGGGAGAAATACACCTAAATCAGGGGGTCATTGAATCCAGGGGCACATCTGAGTCAGAAACACTCTGATAAAATTAAAGGAGGTAAAGACTGTCAAAGTATAACCCTTGGGAGTAGATTCTTTTGCCCCATAATCTTAAAAAATCAGGAATCATCTTTCAGTCACAGAGTTGAAATATGTTCATAATTACCTAAGGGAAATGTAGTCACACTAATGACTGGAAGCAATGGCCAGCTATCACAGAGCCAATTATAATTAGAGAATTTCATCTTCTTATTAATAGGTGTGTGTGTGTGTGTGTGTGTGTGTGTGTGTGTGTGTGTGTGTGTGTGTGTGTGTGTGTGTGTGTGTGTGTGTGTGTGTGTGTGCATGTGCACATGTAAATGTGACTGTCAGGATCCATCTGTATGTAGGTGCCTGCTGTATGTTGGCTTTCTATACTCATATAGAAGAATGTGTGTGTGTGTGTGTGTGTGTGTGTGTGTGTGTGTGTGTGTGTGTGTGTGTGTGTGTGTGTGTGTGTGTGTGTGTTGTCTATTATACCTAATAATTACCAGCCCCATTAACATTTAAATGGAAATGTATGTAAAAATAATTACATCATAAGTCCTGATTTTTATTACCATGACCCCTGGCAAAATGCTGATGGAAGGTGGAAAGGACAGATTGATGGATGGATGTAAAGAGTTTTTAGGGAAAAAAGAAGAGAAGATAATGTGAGTCAAGATGAAATAGGACCAGGTTAATGGCAATACAATTTATCATGAAAGTTTTCCCTCAGCAAAACCTTTACAAGCAATGACACCCATAAGGATATAAACAATAATTTACAAACATAATGTATAAAAAGGAAAAAAAAACAGTTTAAGAAAAGTCCAGACTGAAAAAACAATGAATCTTCAAACATTATGTTAAATTGATTAAACATTGTGTCCATTAAAGTAAATCCTTTCAAATCAAGATGTCAAACATCAGAACATTTTTGTATTTTAGCCTGCAGTTTTGATATTGTGGCTTCAATTACTCGGTCCTACATAGACAGATGTATGCCTTTTCTAATCACGTCCACACCAATAACTTTACCACAGGTAGATTCCAGTCAAGCTGTAGAAACATGACAGACGATCAGTGAAAACAGGACGCACCTGCTGAGATTAATTTATTTTATTTTACTGGCAAAACCTTAGTTTTTATAAGCTGACAAATATTGTAAATATGGATTGAGATCTAGATGTGGTTAGTACTTTCAAATAAGACATAGTAAATTTATAATATTATTAATGATGTTTAGAGTATTCACCACTCCAGTTTCCATTGTTTATGCCACGGCTAAGGGGATGAGCCTTTTGGAGAAAATAAATGAGGATCCAAGCACAGGCACTCGCTGAGATGCGAAGGTGGTTTAATATACAGGGTGGGCCATTCATATGGATACACCGTAATAACATGGGAATGGTTGGTGATATTGAAGTCCTGTTTGTGGCACATTAGTATATGTGAGGGGGCAAACTCCTCAAGATGGGCGGTGGCCATTTAGAAGTCGGCCATCTTGTATACAACTTTTGTTTTTTCAATAGGAAGAGGGTCATGTGACACATCAAACTTATTGGTAATGTCACAAGAACAACAATGGTGTGCTTGGCTTCAACGTAACTTTATTCTTTCATGAGTTACTAACAAGTTTCTGACCACTTATAAAATGTGTTCAATGTGCTGTCCATTGTGTTGGATTGTCAATGCAACCCTCTTCTCTCACTCTTCACACACTGATAGCAACACCGCAGGAGAAATGCCAGCACAGGCATCCAGCATCCGTAGTTTCAGGTGCTGCACATCTCGTATCTTCACACCATAGACAATTTCCTTCAGATGACCAGAAACAATTCACAAGGACGCTGAACTAAACCTGCACTAAACACGAGGACACAACATCTGAGAACAAAACCCTAAACCAGAATAAACTGAAACATAGAATATGATATTCAAAACAGGATAAGAAAAGAATCAGAACATAAATCATAATACAGAAGAATACCAAAACATAAGAAACTGAAAATGCTGGTTAAAAAGGCCCCAGAACCGTGATAGTTTAGGTGAGGAGGTTTGAGGTTTGATAGGGATTAAAAATGTGTTTCAATGCGTTACCTTTGGAAGAGAAGGAAAACTATTAATTCATTATTTTACTTTATATACAAATTATAATGGTGGATTTTCTTTAAATAGGACAGTCCGTGTGAAATTGTTACATCATGCTTTCTTTAAAATTGTTCTTCTTCAAAACTTTGAATTTTTTAGTATCCAAGGCTTGGTGCTACTGGCTGCAGGCGAGACTGGATCTTCGGATGGTTAGAGGTCAATCGGTGATGAAGGCGGTGCAGGATGGTGCTGTTGTGCCCCCCACAAGTCTGAATATGACAAGAATATGACATTTTTAACATGTGCTCCACGTTCTTGATAGCTGAAATATTTTTACCATATTATAAATTGTGTATTATGTAGTCATCTACACTCCTATGCAAATCTACTGTATTCATGTGTATTATTCTTTTAAAAGTTACTGTTATGTTAGTAAATACAAACAGGCAGTCTTTGATTTTGCAGTCCTGTTTCCTACTTATTACACAGAAACTACCACAGGTAACTGAGTGGTAATAACATATTTGTTTCTGTACTTGTTTCTTGTATAAAGTAGTCATTACTTTGGTAATTTAATGGTAATAACCATGCACACCTTGTTTCCCTACTATTACTACTTTGTTACCAAGCTGTAATAGAAAGTGCAACCCTTTTTATTATTTTTGTCATATTATAATCATATTATAATGATTATAACTACCGATGCTGGAAAAGGTTCTAACACCAATAGTTTCTGGAACACAAATGATTACAGAATGATACTTTTCTGTCTTTTACACAAATAATGTTCTTTGTGACTGTGAAAGAGAAAGAACGAGACACAGGGGAAAAAAGATTTGTGTGAGAAAACTGAAGAGGTAATTTCTTGCCCTGCCCCTGGTTTTGCTCTTTGCTCTATAATGGCAGCCTGTGGAACCATACAAAACTTCATTCAAGGAGCATTAGATGAGAGGAAAATGTCAGGGTCAGCCCACTTTGGGTCAAACTGAGTGAGCTGTTTGTGAGTGAGAGACAGACCTGCAGCTTTTGCTTCAGTTTAATTACTTTAGCATCAATAGAGGGAGGCAAAACAGAGGAAACCAGTTTCATTAAAACCTTTTAGTTGGTAATATAGGTACTGAAAACAACTCACTAATAAGAGGGAGCTACACAGGGTTAAACACTAGAATTTTTTCAGGTTTCTATTAACAACAACCAGATGCAGAGGATGCTGATCACTGCAGTGTCATTACTACAAGGATCATTACGTTTCAACTCAACCACGTCTTCTGCTCGAGCATCTCTTATTTGCATAAAGGTTTTATGGTAGAGAATTTCAACATGATTGCTGTAAAATTGGGATGGCTGTAGCTCAGGAGGTAGAGCAGGTCACCTACTATTCAGAAGTATGGTGGTTCGATCCCTGACTCCTCCCTGCATTTCAAGTATCCTTGGGCAAGATACTAACCCCAAGTTGCTCTCCGATGCATCCATTGGAGTGTGAATGTAGTTAGAAAGTGCTTCTGAGAATGGGTGCAATTGGGTGCATGTTGTATAGAGCACTTTGAGTACTCTGGGAGAGTAGAAAAGCGCTATAAAAGAATCAGTCCATTTACCATAAAACTTCAGCTGCTTACTTTTGGACAGATGCATCAATAAATGTCCAATAACTGACCAGTTGACATATGAAAAACAAAACAAAGTAACAAAAAAACCCATCAAACACTCCTTTGCCATATTTGAGCACACATCATTAAAAAAATGTAATTGGAAAAGACAACAAATGACAATTGTTATTTAGTTGGATTAAAATCCTATAAAATGAAGCATTTAGAATTCTGTTCAATGTCCTTAAAAAACATGATAATGTAATAATAAAAATCCTCCATGAAGTCACAAAAATGAAGAAAATGCCATTTTCATTCAACTTTCATGTTAGATTCAGCAAATATAACAAGTTGTAACACAAAAGCACGACAATAGCTTGTTTCCACTCAATACTCTAATTATAACTCAGAAATAATTTAATAAGCCTTTGATCAATGATCAGTCAGTGGTTGGTGATCAATGGTCATGACAATTTGCATATTAATGATCAAGGATCTGACCTCTCAGCCCATTGTTCATTCAGTGGTGCTAGTTTCAGTCATTGTGCAGATGTACTGTTTATAAGGTTGGAAACCTGCAGTCAGCTGAGACTGAAGAAGTCACCTGGATGATTGTCCACTGAAAATGTCCAGATGGATAGAATCAACGTTTCCGGATTTCCTTACCTGGATGATTGAGCATGCATCGAAACACTTCCTGTCTTTCAGTCAGCACCACTGTTTCCAGCGTGTACATCATACCTGACTCGACTACAATCTTGAAAACCTTCCCTTTCACTTTTTCTGCTGTCCTTCTGTCACTGACATTGACACTCGCTTAATCCTGCATGAACTTTCTTCATCAACCCTCTCAAAGTCCATTGCTTTGGTTGTTTTTTTAAACTCACCTGCTTTGACTTTATCTGCATGTTCACCTTTAAACCTGTCTCCCTCTCACACATATATTCTGTCTTGCTTCTACTGACTATCATTATTCTTCATTCTAGAGCAGGGGTAACCCTGGGCAAAGGTTAACTGATGGCACGACCATGTGGGCCGAAGTTTTTTGTTTTGTTTTGTTTTTTGTAATGGTATAAACAATGAAAGGCGTTGGACTGGCCAGATGGTGGCAGATGTGTACAAATAACTCAGTTGTTTGGTGGTTTCTATGGCGGAGCTGCCACAAGAGGCCAGCAGGTGGATGAGGGAAAGGGGAGGCAGGAGGAGGAGAGCCCCGAGGCGGCCGCCAGTCCGAGTGTCAGGTGAACTGAACTTCAGGTAAGAAGTTATGACCTGCAGTCTCTCTGGGTCAGATATAAACCAAGTTCAGGTGGAGTTTATTTTCGTTGTGCTGACTTTTTACAGTCAGTTACAATAACTCGTACTGCTACTAGCTCGCATGACGGAGTTTCTTTACAGCTGGGTGGGTGCTATGATGTTACTGATAGTGAACTTTATTTTATTCATAAGGTTAGTTAGTAGAGTTGCCAACCGTCCCGTAAAAAACAGAATCGTCCTGCATTGAGAGAAAATATTACGCGTTTCATATTGAGCTGAAAAGGAACACAGTTTGTCCCGGACTTCAGCTACAATGAAAAAAGACACAAAGCTGGAGTTATTCTGCATCTTTACGCTGCAGCTGCCTCTTCTTCTCTCATTCAATCATGAAACTGATCAATGATCAGCTGATCTGCTTTTCTCTCTTCTTTGTTTATCGCCCACTTTGTGCCAGAAAGAGGAAACCAGCGATGTCACGCTAAACAACAGCAGCACGTTTAAGCTTGATCAGCTGTTGTTAGAATTTATTTAATATTAATTTCAAGTATCAGCTGATGTTTGCTGGAGCCACAGCTGTAAAGCTGCTGGTCATGATGTCGGTTTGGATATGTGGTGAGATGGAAACATGAAGATGAAACCATCTGAATCATCAGAGCTGAACAGTGATGGAGAAACAGGTTTACCTTTTAGGACATGGATGAGTTGAAGTTATGAACTGTTTCTGAGAGACAAATAACACCAGGATCCTTTTCTGTGTAGCTGACAGCTGGTAACTGTGCAGGGGCGGGTCTAGCAAAGTGTTGCCAGGAGGCAGGTAGGGCATTAACAGGGAGAGGGGGCACAAAGAAACACTTTTCTTTCTTATTCTCATTTAAAATGTCTCACTTTTAATAAATAATTATGTGAATCTCGCAACCAACGTTTTTATCTGATGTACAATGTATAGAAATCTTACATATACCAACAAGACTGTACATCACTGTCACAACAGCATCTGCTTTCATTCAAAGGCTTTATGGCTTTAATACCTGGGGGGCCGGTCTCTAGTGAAAATGCCTGGGCCGTTTTTTTGTCCCTGGACACGACACGCAGTGAATTAATCTTAGAGGGTGCATTAAAAAATAAATGGCCGGGCCACCGGTGCACATCGCAAATTAGCTCGCATACACACATTAGTTGTGCCGCTTCTTAATGATGGTATCTTAGCTAACAACCCCAGCTACCAGATTCAACTTGTAATTGGCTAAAAATCACTTAGCCTACTGGTGAGAGGGATGTTGCTAGCTCTCAGTTTTTTCAAGTGATGTTGAAATTTCCACATTGCGACACTTCAAATGCTTCAGTAGCTCTCCGCTCAGCGCAGCAACTGTTAATATAGAGCATTATTAAATTTATTGCTAATGCAATTATATGGGACATTGACTTCTGAGGAAATTTTAGATAGCACTCGTAATCAAAAAGGTTGCCTACCCCTGGTCTAGAGCATACCTCCACCTCTTCAGGCTGCTCCCTACTCTCACTAACAATCACAGTGTCGTCACCCTTCTGTGGAGCGTCCACGGAAACTCCTGACATCATCAGTCAACCTGTCTGGGGCTCAGATCCCTGATGTAATCACATCCTCACCTTGAACCCATTTGTAACACACACCACCATACATCTCCTTCACCACCGTCATGTACTTCTTTAACACTTTTGACATTAATAAAAAAAATTTAAAGTCAGGAGTGGCAAAGCTGACTTCAGTTACACTTGTCAAACAGACTTTATTATCAGACCTGGTAAATAAAGAAATCAGAACTAGAAATAGAACCTGTCCGACAAAGCAAAGTAGGCTAAAAGATCTCAAACAGCAACACGGCATGGCACAAAAAAAAAAATCAGCCGAGAAACAAAGAGAGCAAAATTTATGAGCGTAGAAAGGGTTACAAAGCCATTTCTAAGGCTTTGTGCTATGAAACCAAGTCTGACCCATGAGTGGATGTCATGTGGCATCAGCTGCATATGCTGGATAGAGGCAGCTGCTGTTGGGAAATGTCATCCTATTATGTGGCTACTGTCCAAAAGTGTTTGGGTTAGAGAAACTAACAAAAATCGTATCCACATAAAGTGTAGTTATAGTATGTAACTAAGAGTATAAGCATGGTACTGGTTTAGCTCAGTGGGTGAGCAGGCTATCATATGCTGTCTGGGTGGAGACCAGTTGGCCTGGGTTTGAGTCTGACCTGCAGCCCTTTGCTGCACGTCTCTCTCTCTCCTGTCTCTCTACACTGTCTCTATCCAATAAAGGCCAAAAATGAAATACAATAACTGTGAGCAACAATCTCCTAAAAGTATGCTGCATTGTAAAGATTTGATTAATGTTCTTCACCTGCAGTAGTTTCAATGTTGTGTCCACATATTAATTATGAGACTCTGAATCTAATGATGGTCCTGAAGCTTGACTGCCTCCTAACCAAAACAAGAACCTCCCAAATGCCTCATCCTATATTTGGTCTCATATTAAAAACCGCTGTGGATGGCCAGTGGGGCAAGTGCAAACGTCTGATTTCCTTTGGGGGACATGTCATTGTCAAATGCACTGGTCCCTGTCTGTATACATGACAAATTATTAAATAACCAAACAAATAAATACATTGGCTAGTTCAAGTTATTTCAATGTGTCAGCACAAAAGAGCCAAAGTGGTCATGGAGTAACAATGTTTAGATGTCCCAAAATAAGAACAAAGAAGACTGTTTGCTGTATTTATCATCCGACTTGAAAGTACCAATGCTCATAAACCCATAATGAAATGTCTGACAACAACAATATGTAATAGGGCAGCTATGAAGGTTAAGTGAGTCATCTACCAATTGGAAGGTTGGTGAATTGATTACCCAGCAACTCCAGCCTGCATGCTGAAGTACATTGGAGCAGGATAGTCAACCCTGAGTTGCTTCCAATACATCCATCAGAGTGTGAGTTTGCACGTTAATGTTAAACAAGTCGCTTGTATGAAAGTATATGTGTCACTGGGTTAATGAGACTTGTAGTAAGACTGCTTTGAGAGTTCAGCATGGAAAAGCATGGTACCAGTTCATTTATTATAATACATAATTCACGCACTAAGATCTATGTAGTTAAGAAAAGAGTGTTGTTATGTTATAGGAAACCACGACCGAGTTTTGCAAGAGACGCTATTGTTAACAGCCTTGAACATTCATTTCACCCAATCACTTGTATTAGTAAGACTCAATAAGACTCAAGTGATCATAGAGAGGGAAAAAGTTAAGGATCTGTTGTTTGACAGGGTACAAGTAACACAGACTGTTTACTGTCATATAAATGAGCTGTTAGTGTGAATGATGAGGGATAGACAATGTAGTATCACAGCCCAGTTGACAAACAAAGCATAACAAAGCATAACAGGTTTAAATCTGGGACTCCCCACCATTTAACCTTAGAACTGAAGAAGCTTCTCGGATGAGAGGTGAAACGTCTTCAAGCAACTTAAAGAAGTCCAGACGCTTTTCTTTGCAAGCTCCTTTGACTACGATGACCTGGATGACTGAGAACCTTCACAGACAAAGCATAACGGGGGCGATCGTAGCTCAAGAGTTGGTCGTTCGCCTTGTAATCGGAAGGTTGCCGGTTCGAGCCCCGGCTTGGACAGTCTCGGTCGTTGTGTCCTTGGGCAAGACACTTCACCCGTTGCCTACTGGTGGTGGTCAGAGGGCCCGGTGGCGCCAGTGTCCGGCAGCCTCGCCTCTGTCAGTGCGCCCCAGGGTGGCTGTGGCTACAATGTAGCTGCCATCACCAGTGTGTGAATGTGTGGATGACTGGATATGTAAAGCGCTTTGGGGTCCTTAGGGACTAGTAAAGCGCTATATAAATACAGGCCATTACCATAACAAAGTAAACTGTCAATCAAAATGAGCAGTTAACAGTATTACCCTTTTTATTATTTAGCTTTTCAGTATATAGATTGTATATAGACATTTCATAAGTTTTCATTTATATATTTTTTATTTCATAAAAAATATGAAATACAATTGTTTAAGCCATTTTAAGTGGCTGTACCTATTCGAGTCCATCCTATTTGAGAAAGTAAAACTCTCCTTCTTGTTTGGAATGGTGACAGGTTGACTTATAGGTCAGGCAGCAGTCTCAGTACACTACACGGAGTGCAGAATTATTAGGCAAGTTGTATTTTTGAGGAATAATTTTATTATTGAACAACAACCATGTTCTCAATGAACCCAAAAAACTCATTAATATCAAAGCTGAATATTTTTGGAAGTAGTTTTTAGTTTGTTTTTAGTTTTAGCTATTTTAGGGGGATATCTGTGTGTGCAGGTGACTATTACTGTGCATAATTATTAGGCAACTTAACAAAAGACAAATATATACCCATTTCAGTTATTTATTTTTTACCAGTGAAACCAATATAACATCTCCACATTCACAAATATACATTTCTGACATTCAAAAACAAAACAAAAACAAATCAGCGACCAATATAGCCACCTTTCTTTGCAAGGACACTCAAAAGCCTGCCATCCATGGATTCTGTCAGTGTTTTGATCTGTTCACCATCAACATTGCGTGCAGCAGCAACCACAGCCTCCCAGACACTGTTCAGAGAGGTGTACTGTTTTCCCTCCTTGTAAATCTCACATTTGATGATGGACCGCAGGTTCTCAATGGGGTTCAGATCAGGTGAACAAGGAGGCCATGTCATTAGTTTTTCTTCTTTTATACCCTTTCTTGCCAGCCACGCTGTGGAGTACTTGGACGCGTGTGATGGAGCATTGTCCTGCATGAAAATCATGTTTTTCTTGAAGGATGCAGACTTCTTCCTGTACCACTGCTTGAAGAAGGTGTCTTCCAGAAACTGGCAGTAGGACTGGGAGTTGAGCTTGACTCCATCCTCAACCCGAAAAGGCCCCACAAGCTCATCTTTGATGATACCAGCCCAAACCAGTACTCCACCTCCACCTTGCTGGCGTCTGAGTGGGACTGGAGCTCTCTGCCCTTTACCAATCCAGCCACGGGCCCATCCATCTGGCCCATCAAGACTCACTCTCATTTCATCAGTCCATAAAACCTTAGAAAAACCAGTCTTGAGATATTTCTTGGCCCAGTCTTGACGTTTCAGCTTGTGTGTCTTCTTCAGTGGTGGTCGTCTTTCAGCCTTTCTTACCTTGGCCATGTCTCTGAGTATTGCACACCTTGTGCTTTTGGGCACTCCAGTGATGTTGCAGCTCTGAAATATGGCCAAACTGGTGGCAAGTGGCATCTTGGCAGCTGCACGCTTGACTTTTCTCAGTTCATGGGCAGTTATTTTGCGCCTTGGTTTTTCCACACGCTTCTTGCGACCCTGTTGACTATTTAGAATGAAACGCTTGATTGTTCGATGATCACGCTTCAGAAGCTTTGCAATTTTGAGACTGCTGCATCCCTCTGCAAGATATCTCACTATTTTTGACTTTTCTGAGCCTGTCAAGTCCTTCTTTTGACCCATTTTGCCAAAGGAAAGGACGTTGCCTAATAATTATGCACACCTGATCTAGGGTGTTGATGTCATTAGACCACACCCCTTCTCATTAAAGAGATGCACATCACCTAATATGCTTAATTGGTAGTAGACTTTCGAGCCTATACAGCTTGGAGTAAGACAACATGCATGAAGAGGATGATGTGGACAAAATACTCATTTGCCTAATAATTCTGCACTCCCTGTATAATGTTTGCAGATGACATTGTGATCTCTAGCGAGAGTAGCAAGCCAACCAAAGCAATGAAAAGTACATAAGAGAGGAAAAGAAGAGAGTACAGGCAGGATGGAGCTTGGGAGGTGAGTGTCAGTGGTTTGTCAAGAGAAAAGCTGGTGGTGGCAGAGTTGAAGATACTAAGCTTTTGTTGAAAGTGACCAGGACATACAAGATTAGTGTATCCAAGGGACAGATCAGGTTTGAGCTTGAAAACAAAATTAGAGAGGAAAGGCTGAAATGGTTTGGACATGTACAGAGGAGGGATAGTGGATATATTTGGCAAAAAACTTTGAAGATGGACTTTCAGGCAGGAACATAAGATACCTGGATGGAAGGACCACATGCAGAGGGTTGCTGTGACATGAGTGAGGTGGTGGCAGACGATCAACTGTAGTAACTGTTTTTCCCAGTGGTACACATGTTATTATACTAGATGTACAATATTCTGACTCACTGTTTATCAGTTTAACAGATAAGTATTCATTAACTACATTTTATTCATACCTTCAAAACTTCCTTTTATGAAATGATCTTTTCATTTTTATAGCACTGTACAAATAAAGTTAATATCCACATAGTAGTATACAGAATTAGTAGGTGCATCACAGATGAATAAAAGCCACATAATGTTATAATTAAAACTAATTATACATGTTCTAAAATACAGGCACTTGAAATGAATTTTAGGGTCATACATTAATTCCAACATAGACCCTTCCACACACTCAGAAACTATGTAAACTATGGGCCCAATATAATGGGGAAATCATTAACAGGTAGCTGAATAAATCACATAATCAGCCAGCCTGGTAGGCTGAGGAAAGCTGTTCCAAAGTCTGGTTTTAAAGTAAGAGCGTGGAACAGTTAGGAGACCTTGATCAGATGATCTGTTGGCTGTAGTGACGAGGTCTCAGTAGCTCTGATACATAAGTAGGGATCTGTCTCTGTAGAGCTTTTTATGTTAGTAATAGGATTTTAAAGTGGGAGCCAGAGAAGGGAAACATGATGATGTTACTGGGAATGGGGGCCGATGTACAGCCTGACCTTTGGAGCGCAGTACCACTGATGTCAAGCCAGTTCTGTAATCTGTTGTTGTGAATGGTACAATCAGTAATATCCAGGGCAGCAGATAAGTCAATCACGACAAAAACTGAATGTTCACCTTTATCCAAGCACATAAGAATATCATTATGCTGTTTGGCTGAGTTTCCCCTCTGCTTTCCATCCATCTTCACTGTACTTTCCAATAAAGCCAGAAAAAGGCTTAAAAAAAGTAATGTGCTTTTTTCTGTAACCAGATTTTATTTGTCATAAAGCTAGTTGAAGGGTTTGATGAGCGACGACATTTATATCACGTTAATAGTTAAGATGGTGTCACTATGCATGGCTTGTGTCTACAGCTGTTAGTTGTTCATGCTGTGTTTTTATAATGTTTGTATCACTTTTATTTGAACCTTGCTGACTCGACTGACCCACTATTGCAAAGCTCTCTTAAATATTCAACTTGCCACAGAGAAACTGAGAAGGAGTAACACTCGCACACAGGACCCTTTCCCACCTCTGTTCTCATATGAAGCATAGACCCTAACTACACCACACCTCAGCCCCAACTCACAGAGCTTTAAACCTCTGGGCAAACACAGTGGACTGCTAATGAAACACTGATAACACACCTGACACTATCATCTGGAAGTAACAGAACAGTTTCTTAAGGCATTATGGCTGAATTCAGTCTGTTGCACTGGCGTTTTTGTCTCGCGTCTCTCCTGTGACCTGTTGGCACCTGGCTGGTTGCCGGCATTGTTCCAAAAAGTAATTAATACAGTTGGCTACTCAAAGCATCTTTACATAACTGTTAGATCATAATTATTGCAGTGACTGTTGCCCTCTTGGCCCAATCTCTCTAGAAAAAAGATTTTAAGTCATTGAGAGTTTTTCATTCGAAATTAAAGGATACATAAAAGTCCTGCTGCCAAAAACTGATTGCAACTTCTACTTCATGACAGAAATGTTATTTCTGTCTTAAAATGTCTCGATATCAATTATGCGAGACATGTTTGACATATTTTTCACAGATGCTAGGCCAACAAATCATTTATAACTTTTTAAATATCCATAATAATGTTTTGGCAAATACCGGAAATCACTTTTGGGCATGTGCTCACTATTTGGCACAACACTGGCTCAGCTGAGAAGATCCAGCTTCCCCACTTTCTCTCACCTGGAGTTGGAGTGAACCCACAGAGCCTTTAGCCATTGAAACGAATTTCTTAAACAGCTGGGTCTAGGCAGGCGGATCCTACTAGGACTGCTCTAAATAATGGTAGATGGCTAACCAATTAAACCTTCATTATTCAATTCCTATATATTATATATATATATATATATATATATATATATATATATATATATATATATATATTATATATTATATAGCGCTAAATCACAACAGCAGTCGCCTCAAAGTGCTTTATATTGTACAGTAGATCCTACACTAATAGATACAGAGCAAAACCCATCAATCATATGACCTCCTATGAGCAAGCACTTTGGCGACACTGGGAAGGAAAAACTCCCTTTTAACAGGAAGAAACCTCCGGCAGAACCAGGCTCAGGGAGGGGCGGGGCCATCTGCTGCTGTTGGGGTGAGACAAGGAAGACAGGATAAAGACATGCTGTGGAAGAGAGACAGAGGTTAATAACAGATATGATTCAATGCAGAGAGGTCTGTTAATACATAGTGAGTGAGAAAGGTGACTGGAAAGGAAAAACTCAATGCATCATGGGAATCCCCCGGCAGCCTACGTCTATTGCAGCATAACTAAGGGAGGATTCAGGGTCACCTGGTCCAGCCCTAACTATATGCTTTAGCAAAAAGGAAAGTTTTAAGCCTAATCTTGAAAGTAGAGATAGTGTCTGTCTCCCGAATCCAAACTGGAAGCTGGTTCCACAGAAGAGGGGCCTGAAAACTGAAGGCTCTGCCTCCCATTCTACTTTTAAATACTCTAGGAACAACAAGTAGGCCTGCAGAGCGAGAGCGAAGTGCTCTAATAGGGTGATATGGTACTATAAGGTCATTAAGATAAGATGGGGCCTGATTATTTAAGACCTTGTATGTGAGGAGCAGGATTTTGAATTCTGGATTTAACAGGAAGCCAATGAAGGGAAGCCAAAACAGGAGAAATCTGCTCTCTCTTTCTAGTCCCTGTCAGTACTCTTGCTGCAGCATTTTGGATTAGCTGAAGGCTTTTCAGCGAGTTTTTTGGACATCCTGATAATAATGAATTACAGTCGTCCAGCCTGGAAGTAATAAATGCATGAACTAGTTTTTCAGCGTCACTCTGAGACAGAATATTTCTAACTTTAGAGATGTTGCACAAATGGAAGAAAGCAGTCTTACATATTTGTTTAATATGTGCGTTGAAGGACATGTCCTGGTCAAAAATGACTCCAGGGTTCCTCACAGTGTTACTGGAGGCCGAGGTAATGCCATCCAGAGTAAGAATCTGCTTAGATACCACATTTCTAGGCTTTTCAGGGCCGAGTACAATAACCTCAGTTTTATCTGAATTAAGAAGCAGAAAGTTAGCGGCCATCCAGGTCTTTATGTCTTTAAGACATTCCTGCAGTTTAACTCATTGGTGTGTGTTATCTGGCTTCATGGACAGATAGAGCTGGGTGTCATCTACATAGCAGTGTAAATGTATGCTATGTCTTCTAATGTTGCTGCCTAAGGGAAGCATGTATAATGTAAACAGAATTGGTCCTAGCACTGAACCCTGTGGAACTCCATAATTAACCTCAGTGTGTGAAGAGGACTCTCCATTTACATGCACAAATTGGAGTCTATTAGATAGATATGATACAAACCACTGCAGTGCAGTACCTGTAATACCTACAGCATGTTCTAATCGCTCTAATAGGATATTAGGGTCGACAGTATCGAACGCTGCACTGAGGTCTAGCAGGACAAACACAGAGATAAGTCCACTGTCAGAGGCCAGAAGAAGATCATTTGTAACCTTCACTAAAGCTGTTTCTGTGCTGTGATGAGCTCTGAAACCTGACTGAAACTCTTCAAATAAGCCATTCCTCTGCAGATGATCTGTTAGCTGTTTGACAACTACTCTTTCAAGGATGTTTGATATGAAAGGAAGGTTGGAGATTGGCCTATAATTAGCTAAGACTGCTGGGTCTAGATATGCTTTTTAAGTAAAGGTTTAACTACAGCCACCTTGAAGGTCTGTGGTACATAGCTGATTATTAGAGATAGGTTGATCATATTTAAGATTGAAGCATTAATTAATGGCAGGACTTCTTTGAGCAGTTTTGTAGGAATGGGGTGTAAAAGACACGTTGATGGTTTGGAGCAGCGGTCTCCAACCTTTTTTGCGCCACGGACCGTTTTATGCCTGACAATATTTTCACGGACTGGCCTTTAAAAACCCTGAAAACCAGACATTTCACACCTGAGCCTCAACTCTCGCGGCCCGGTACCAAACGACTCACGGACCGGTACCGGTCCGAGGCCCGGGGGTTGGGGACTGCTGGTTTGGAGGAACTAATTATTGAAGTTAACTCAGAAAGATCAACTGGAGAACAAGAGTCTAAATGAATATCAATGGTACTAAGAGTAGCTGTAGATAATGTTACATCTGGGATAATTATTGGTAATTTTTCCTCTAATGATAAAAACTTTATTTGTGAAGAAGTTCATGAAGTCATTACTAGTTAACATTAAAGGGATGGTTGGCTCAACAGAGCTCTGACTGTTTGTCAGCCTGGCTACAGTGCTGAAGAGAAACCTGGGGTTGTTCTTATTTTCTTCAGTCAGTGATGAATAGTAAGATGTTCTGGCTTTGCGGAGGGCTTTCTTATAAAGCAACAAACTATTTCTCCAGGCTAAATGATGATCTTCTAAATTTGTGACACGCCATTTCCTCTCCAGCTTACGAGTCATCTGCTTTAGGGTACGTGTTTGAGAATTATACCACGGAGTCAGGTACTTCTGATTTGAGACCTTAGTTTTCACAGGAGCTACAGTATCCAGAGTCGTACGTAGTGAGGAGGTGAAATTATTAACAAGATAATCGACCTCTGTTGGAGCAGCATTCAGGTAGGGCATTGAAGATGATAACATTGGGTGGATTATATTATTAAACTTAGTTACAGCACTTTCAGAAAGACGTCTACTGTGATGAAGTCTACTCTCCACTGCTGTGTAATCAATTATTGCAAATGTAAATGTTATCAGGAAATGATCAGAATTGAGGCTCATAGGCTGGATTTCCTCTGTGTGTTGATATTTTAGCTTACCAGTGACTGGTCGAGGGTGGGTGGCGGCTACAAATACATTTAACTGTTGTCACCTATCATGTATCTCTAGTTTTAAACTGAATATGTTTTAGCTTGGAAGCAATTGCTTTAGTCTGTGTGCCTTGATTTGCTGTCCACCTAAATACACTCAACAAAAATATAAACGCAACACCTTTGTTACTGCTCCCATTCCCTATGGGATGGACGTAGAGACCTAAAATTCATTCCAGATACACAATATAACCATCCCTCCCAAACAGTGGTCACAAATCAGTCCAAATGTGTGGTAGTGGGCACATCTGCTATATTGAGATAATCCATCCCACCTCACAGGTGTGCCACATCAGGATGCTGATCTGACATCATGAGTAGTGCACAGGTGTACCTCAGACTGCCCACAACAAAAGGCCACCCTGGAATGTGCAGTTTTTTGCGCTATTGGGGGTCTGGGGACCCAGAACCGGTCAGTATCTGGTGTGACCACCATTTGCCTTATGCAGTGCAACACATTGTCGCATGGAGTCTATCAGATTGTCAATTGTGGCCTGTGGAATGTTGGTCCACTCCACTTCAATGGCTGTGCGAGGTTGTTGGATATTCGTGGGAACTGGTACACGCTGTCGTAAACGCCGGTCAAGCACATCCCGAACATGCTCAATGGGTGACATGTCCGGTGAGTATGCTGGCCATGCAAGAACTGGGACATTCTCAGCTGCCATCTGCCCTGAACAATGTGAACCATGATTCATCCGTGAAGCGCACACCTCTCCAACGTGCCAGACGCCATCGAATGTGAGCATTTGCCCACACAAGTCTGTTACGGCGACGAGCTGGAGTCAGGTCAAGACCCCGATGAGGACGACGGGCATGCAGTTGAGCGTCCCTGAGACGGTTTCTGACAGTTTGTGCAGAAATTGTTTGGTTGTGCAAACCAATTGTTCCAGCAGCTGTCTGGGTGGCTGGTCTCAGACGATCTTGGAGGTGAACCTGCTGGATGTGGAGGTCCTGGGCTGGTGTGGTTACACAAGGTCTGCGGTTGTGAGGCCGGTTGGATGTGCTGCCATATTCTCTGAAACGCCTGTGGAGACGGCTTATGGTTGAGAAATGAACATTCAATGCACGGGCGACAGATCTGGTTGACATTCCTGCTGTCAGCATGCCAATTGCACGCTCCCTCATTGCTTGTGGCATCTGTGGCATTTTGCTGTGAGACAAAACTGCACATTCCAGGGTGGCCTTTTGTTGTGGGCAGTCTGAGGTACACCTGTGCACTACTCATGATGTCAGATCAGCATCCTGATGTGGCACACCTGTGAGGTGGGATGGATTATCTCAATATAGCAGGTGTGCCCACTACCACACATTTGGACTGATTTGTGACCACTGTTTGGGAGGGATGGTTATATTGTGTATCTGGAATGAATTTTAGGTCTCTACGTCCATCCCATGGGGAATGGGAGCAAAAACAAAAGTGTTGCGTTTATATTTTTGTTGAGTGTATAACAGAGTTTATTACGGATGAGTTCTTAGCTGAAACAATTCCTGTATGACAAAGTTTTAATTATTAGCAATATGAATGTGTTTTCCTGTATGACTCCTGCAGTATTTAGCCAGTTTTAATCTCTCTCTCTCCTTTTAGCTATTAGAAAGTTATTACTCAAATCAAATCTGGCTCTCCCTATTTTATCCTCCCCTCTAAGTTACCATAAGTTTATGACACTAAATAAACTAACACTAATACAGACAACAAAACCAAAAACTAGAAACTAGAAATAAAAACTAGGAAACAAGGAAACTGCACTGGAAACAGAGAACGAAGAAAGACCAGGAGCTCGGAGCAATCACACACAGCACAGAGTGGGTACATGAGGGTTAACAACATGACAACAGACAGAGGAAAACACAGGGATTAAATACACAAGGGAGTAACGAAGGACTCAGACACAGGAGGAGCACAGCTGGGAATAATCAAGCATAAAGAGACAACGAGAAGCAAAACTCAGCATACTGAACACAGGACACGGACTATCAGAATAAAATCTGAAGCATGGAACAGACACAGACTTGACACTGAGACGTGGAAACATGACAGACTCGGGAGCAGAGGAAACATGAAACACAGAGACAAAAGTAACTAGATGTGGAACACAGGGAAGACACTGACAGAGAACAAAGACTCAGAACTAAGCACATAATACACTGAGAAAAATAAGGAGAACAAGAATACAGAATTACACTTTCACTAGAGACATGACACCAGGAACACAGGGGAGGCACAGAAACAGAACAAAACACTAGAAACTAACTACACTGAAGAATATTAGTAATAAAACAACACAAACATGGAGTCGCCAGACCACGACAGCCTTACCTCAGCTAATAGGGACACGCAGACGTGTGCACATTACTTTTGTCAGATTTACTTAACCATTAAAATACAATGACCCTAACCCCCTTAGCCCTACGTCAGGATGTCCCAAGGACATCACAGCATGGCTGTCTCTGAATTTTTTAAATTTGAATTACATTTGAATTAAATTTTAATAAACAGAGATCATTATGTTTGGACAGAATGGCCCAGGTGTCCGACCGTCTGACTAGTCCTCTCATATCCTGTGTCAAACCAGTTGTTACCAACCTTGCAGTGAAAATGGACACAGCTCTTAAAATAGACAAAGAAATAAATACAGTAGTGAAAGCTGGGGCAGCTCTCTACAGTTAAGCTTTTTATTTCTTTTCTTGGCTGCCCCCGAATTCTGGAATGAGTTATATCTGTATTATGTCAGCCCCAGCATTTTAAGTGCAGCCAGTAATACACAACAGTGTTAATATGTCTTATGTTAAAAAATTCACTGATTGTACAGTTTGATTCAATTCAGTTCAACTTTTTTATATATACAGCACAAAATCACAACACCAGTCACCTCAAGGCACTTTATATCTTAAGGTAGACCCTACAATAATACATACAGGGAAACCCCAACAATCATATGACCCCCTATGAGCAAGCACTTTGGCAACAACTGCTGTGGGGGAGGGGAGGAAGGCAGTACAAAAGGCATGCTGTGGAACAGAGCCAGAGATTAATATTAAGTAATGATTAAATGCAGAGAGCTGTAGAAACACATAGTGAGTGGAAAAGGTGACTAAAGAAAAAAGAAAACCACTCAGTTCATCATCCCCCAGCAGCCTACACCTACTGCACTGTAAACCAAGGGAGGATTCAGTTACCTAATCCAGCCCTAACTATATGCTTTAGCAAAAAGGAAAGTTTGAAGCCTAATCTTAAAAGTAGAGATAGTGTCTGTCTCCGAAATCTGTCTGCAGGGGATGTTGAAGGGATCATAAATTTAAATTAATTATTCAAATCAAAGTCACCTACAAAATTATCTTGTCAAATTTAACAACAGATGAAAATTACTTAAGAAAATCATTGTAGGATTTTTAAAGAATTGTTAAGAATAAATAATTTATCAGATAAAACTTTCTACGATTACAAAGGGCAATGACTACAGGAGAAGCAGAGGCTTACACTGCACAGTAATTCGATTATTAAGTCTAGGTGAAGAAATATGGTCAGTATTTTTCTCCGGAAATGGTAGAGTGGAGGTGGCAGACCTTAAGACTGGGAAAGGAATGGTGGTGATGAAACAGTGGTTGTGCAGATTAACAGTAGTAAGAATAGCTAACAGGCATTAAGGCATTAAGCTGTAGAAATCCTAGAGGAGTGAAGGATGAGTTTACTATTTGTGGACAGAATATTTGAATCCCAGTGGTTTGGGCGAAGGTGATCTGTCTTTAAAAAGTTCAGGGTGGTTGAGGAATGATGTGAATTTGTCCACAAAAGGAATTTTATTCATAGTCCTATATCCAGATGGGCAGTTGACGCAGAATAAGCACTTTATCATCTCCAATCCGGTGTCATGCCTCTGTTTGGCGGTCAACAAGGTGCACAAAGTCTTGCTTGAGGCTGACTACCTTTTGATTCATTAGTGGTGCAGTTGCAGGAGCTTTGTGGTGTTTTATTTTCAACAGCTGCAGAACATTTGGAATAATGTATTTCTCAAAGGTACCTGGATAGCAGAAGGTACAGCTATCATGCACTTCCTTTGTCAGACCATAGAGGTGCCAACAACTAGCACCATTGGTAAACGCGGCCTTAAGATAGTGATAGATGATGAGCAGTTAGTGAGGATTGTAGCAAGTGAGCGCTGTGGTGCAACAGTTGGGGCAGTGACAGCAGGATCAGCAGTGGCGGCAGCAGTACCCAAACAAGAAAAGTGCCAACTGCTGCTTCTGCAGGAGCGAGCTGTGTAGCTGTCTCTGCTAAAGAAAGGCAGTCTGGAGGAGAATTGTTGAAGGACCCAAGTAGG
The DNA here is from genome assembly GCF_963969265.1 of Rhamphochromis sp. 'chilingali'. NCBI lineage: Eukaryota > Metazoa > Chordata > Actinopteri > Cichliformes > Cichlidae > Rhamphochromis > Rhamphochromis sp. 'chilingali'. The sequence goes on from NC_137948.1 coordinate 42,777,064, forward strand.
GGGACACAGCAGTGTCCGGTGGAGAGCGGGCCATTATGAGAAGTGTCTTGGTGAGATCAGTTTTGGTGTCCAGTAGCTGTTGCTTCTTTGGTGAAACAACAGTCCTCAGTGTCACTGAGCTGACCGAGTAGCATCTCTCTGGTAGCGACCGAGGCAGTGCCTTAAACATCGTCTTGCACAGGAGCACATGGTCAGGAGAACTGAACTGGTCACTCAAGTGGTCCCACACCAGAAATAATACGTTTCTGTATCCATGGTTTTTTTTACAGTAAATAAAATTTGTTGACCAGCCAAATCGCCTCTGCTTGTAGACAAAGAATGTGTCTAGCACTAACCTTGCTGCTCTTTACCAGGACCCAGGGCATGTGCCACACTTGGGACTTTGGCTTAGCCCCAAGAATGGGCTACCTCTCATTGGCCAGAGGCTCCTCCAGTGGCTAAATCGGAGCAGGGGAGTGTGGTGTCGCTGGACTGAGCACTGAGTGGAGGGGCAGTAACTGCTGTTACCACAGCAGGAGGCCCACAGAGAAGCCATGAGCTTAGTTGGTCCACTCTGATAAAACTCCATGATAAGCTTTTTCTTGCTCCTATGGTCCGGTTTCAGATGGCAGATATCATCCTGTAACAGTGAATATGCCAGCAGGCAGGCAACATACTCATCCTTAGCTTGAAGATGTTCTGTTGCTGGAATAAGTCATTGATTAGGTGCAAAACGGTACTGCTTTTATAATTTGACTTATTGCTCTGCTTAATCGACTTGAAGATGTGTGGCTGTAGTATACACTGACCGACAAAAACCTTAAAAATTCCTGACTGTTATTATATTTTTAAAAAACAAACTCTGTATTAGGGCCTTGGCACAGGAGCTCCTGGGTCTCCGGTGCTGTCAGGCAGTCGGAGATCGGCTGCAGATCCTTTTTTTTAAAGGGTGTGGATCCATGGGCACCAGTCACACCTGTCATTTGGAGGATTATGGAAGAACTCCATGACACATTGGCGTTTGCTTTTTCAGCACGAGTGTTTAGGTTGTGTAGATGTCTTAAAATAACATCTATAAAAATGCCAGGAGCACATTTTATTGTAATGAAGTTGACTGGTTAATATCCAAATATTTGCTGCACACAGATTGTGCAGGATGTTACAGTAAAGAAGTGCCAGACAGACTAACATAAACAGACAAGCTGAGCTGGGTGACCAAGCAGAGATAATGTGAATGTCTCCAAAGAAATCCTTTTGTCAGTGATCACTTATTACTGTTTCTCCCCTGAGAAATTAAGCAGAGTCATTAAACAGTGCTCAAACACAGAATGGTGGAGAAAGAGAGGAATCATGTTGATTATCAACAGCTACTCCATGACTGCATTATGTCTCTGTCATGTGACCTTGGCTAAGAGAGACAGCAGGTGGAAGGGTGATTGAGGAAAATCATTTGTGAATATTTATATATCTACATGTATATATATCCTGGATGTCTTATCTAGTGTGGGTTTACTTCAGTTTATTAAATCTAAACCTAAAGTGGTTTGAAAATGGCGACACAAATGAAACAGACGGAGTTTACGATTGGAGTTTTTAACCTGCCCTTTTAGGAATTATAATTTGTAACATAGTCAGTGTTGTGTCATCACACAGACGAACTGACAAAGTGCTAGGCCCAGTATTCTACAGTTCTGAACACTTCTAACCATTTTCTGAGGACCAGCATCATGACCATGTCGAGCGTTTCCTTCATTGTGTATCACTTAAGGAACGTATCCTCCCAGTGTGCCTCTAGGTGGCAGTATGCTCACAACCATAGAAGGCCAAACGTCCAACCTCAGGCTGTGCTCACACTGTGCGAGAGGAAGCCACGCCTGTGTGGCTGTCACTGACGTTTTTTTTGTATTTTCTTTCTAGAATAAGCAGGACAGTAAAAGAAAATAAAGCTGTGAATTTTTCATTAGTGTGTGTGTGTACTTGGTCTGTTCTTTTCAGTTCTGTTTTTATTTATATAATAGGTGGTAGTGATAATGTCATATGAATGATATTGCTTTGTAACTTCTCTGAACTGCTGATTGGCTAGGTTCTTTTCAAAATGTAAAACCTCTTTAAAAACATTTCTTTTTAAGGGAAGCTTACATTGTTGTTAAAGCAACCTCTGTTTGTGTTCATTTGCATAGGTACATTCATTCGCTCTTCTGTCTCTAATCTTTCATACCTGTATGTTTATTATTACCTTTCTTCTTGAACTGTACTGAAGACAAACTGGCAAACAGGACAACTGCCCAGAATTGCATCATCCTTACAGCTTGCTGTACTGCATCAGTTTGATGAAAATGGAAAATATTCTGCTGAGAAGATATGAAGCCTTCAAACTGTATTGTAATGAAATATTCTTGTAGAACTGCTGACTCTAACAGCTCAGCATTGTTTTATATATATGTAACATTTGGACTCTCTCAGTTCTGAAATGTTTACGTACTGTGTTCATGGTGTGTCCCTGCTAGCTTTAAAAACTCTCCCTGTGGGTGTATGAGTGACAGATGCTTCTTAATATCCATACGTGTCATAACTGTTCCACTGTCATCCATCAACCGACTACCACAGAACAGCAGTCTCTACATGTTTGCAGCATCACTTAACATTAGTATTGGTTGTGCAACGCTCTATCATTCAGTATGAATATAATTCCTGGGAAACTGGATTGGGGAAAAGAATTGATCGGCAGAAGGAGGCAGGTTTCACACCGGGATGTGGATTTAAATTCCATACAGCGGTGAAATGATTAGTTTTCTTGCCACAATATCTTATATAAAAATAATAAGAATGAAAGCACAAGCTATGGTCAGGCAGAAACCTCCATCATATCAGAGACGAACGACAGCAGCTGGACCCGACTGATTTTTTATCAAAGGCCAATATCAGCAGAGGGCTTACGCTGCTGCCTCTTAAAAACTTTCACAGCGGGGGAAAGCTGGTGCCAGAGGCTTTCTTCCTCCGTAGTATTTATTGGACAGAGGTTTTTATTTGACAGAAGTTCCAGTTGGGTAAAGACTTGAAAGAGTGGGTGTACTATGCTTCGACTCGCTTTCTTGTTTAAACTCAAACCCAGAAATCCAGAGGGATTAAACTTCTGTCATTGCAGCCATGTCCTGCTCTGAGGGACTCACACACACACACTTAGAACACACAACCCTTGCAAGTACAATGTGTTTTTCTCAAAGGAACTAAAACTCATACAGCTCTTCCATAGTTGTGCTTCACAAGAGGTGGCAGTCCCATGCATGTATAAACGTACATGTTGTCTTTCTTTGGGCTCAAACCGGCATTCCTGCACCTGTTTAGCAGAGTGAAACTGAGAATAGGACATGACTCCTGACTCTCTTCCTGTAGTTTTGATGCTTCGAGAGCAGCAGGAGTGAAGGGGCTGCTCCACACCATTAGGCCTGGGTTGGGGTGAGGGGAGCTCAGTGAAGCTCCCCCGACTCTGTCTCTTGCTTCTGTACAAGTCCAACCCCTCCCTCGTGATATCTAGGAGCTCACTAACAGGCCATACACTGAGCTGCCAGCTGCCAACAGCAAACTCTTAGTGGGCAGCGAAGAGTGTGGAAGACTGGTATTATAGGGGGAAGAGGAAATGTCAGGTTTTTGCTCTGACATTTTTTTCTTTAATGAGAAAAAATGCAGTAGATAGACATAGCACTGGTGCATGTGCTCGCTCCTACCACGATTAATATTAATCTGCTTGTTCTTTGGTTCATTTTGTTCTTTCTTTATGATACATTTCACAGATAAGATGGTGAAGAAAGGTTAATGAATGAGTTATTGGTAAATATGCTGAGACACCTATCTAAACGTATGTTTTTATTCATCTATCACCTTAGAAGCTGATACAATCTCCTTGAGATCAGAACAGATTACTCAGTGGGATTTTATAACAAGTTCTTTTTCTCCTGGGGCACCGTACTCCCTGATCCATAATCATTCTCAGGAATTAATTAATACAATTGCATTTTTTTTACTTAATATGTCATCAAGATTTGCCCCAAAAAAGGCAAAAATGTATTTATTGTTTTTAAATAAATAAATAAATAGGGTGAAAAATAGAATGAATTCAGGATGTTCTTTCTCTCTTGTCATGTTGATAAAGCCTTCTGTCAGTACTTCCAGTCATTTATCTGAACTTGGATAGCTGATCTGAAGCTTTCGGAATGTAGATAAGTCACGGGGACCTTGCTGCTTCAAATATTTGTAAAGACTGTCCTAATTCATAAGGAGATGTAACTTTGGTAGTGATTTTAATTTCATTGCCTACGAATCACAACTGTGCATTTATCTGGGTGGAACATGCATCCACCTGCTCAGCGTGGAATTTATTGATTTACCATGTAAATGGGTGATTATTTATTCCATGATCTCAAGCACTTCTGTAAAAATTGAGCTGAAATCTGAGAGCTGTAGTGTGCGTGAGCCTTGCTTTTCTAAGGTTAAGCTTCACTTTGAGAAGACATGCAGTAGATAGACAGCACTGGTGCATCTGCTCGGCCCTATTAATATTAATCTGCTTGTTCTTTGGTTCATTTTGTTCTTTCTTTTTTATACATTTCAGTATAAAAAAAGACTCCGCCATTAAGGGAAACGTTCTCAACCAAACAGATTGGAGTGTGATATGTCCGACATGTGGAACATTGTGATGTTTGGATGTGAAGATTTTGTGGAAATTCTGGACAGTAGGATGATGAGCATTTAGGACAAGCACAGGTGCAAAGTAAATGTTTTCTAAAAATGCTGCATAAATAATGAACAGTAGTTCTAATTTTCATCAAAGTGCTGTGCAGCATGACAAGACATATCGTAGAAAACACATGTAAGCCAGCAGTGTAAAAGCTGTGTGCAAACGACTAGAACAAAAATCAGTACCCGTGATCTCTGCGCCCTCGGGCAGCACTGCATAAAAAATAGGCATGATGCTGTCACTGGATGGAAATCAGTGCATAGGCTCCGAAACCTCACAAAATCACTGGCTGTGAGCACAGATACCATCGACAAATACGTGTTACAGCTCTATCATCCAAAGAAACAGCTGTATGTAAGTATAACTCAGTGTTGCCTCATTCTAGGAGCAAAAACTCATTTAAAATGGAAAACACTGGAATCCTCAGTTCCCAGATGTTTATTCCCTGTTGTTAAAAGAAAGTTTTTTAAAATGTTGCTGCCCCAACTTATATATATATATATATATATATATATATATATATATATATATATATATATATATATATATATATATATATATATATATATATGTTTTTATATTTTCTATGTTCCATAGAGAATATTTTGTGTTTATGAGAATCATTTTATGATTCCATTTTATTTTATTTCATAAGTTCATGAGATTTGCAAATCATTGCATTCGGTTTCCATGTAGAATGCTAAAAAATGTATAAAACCACTTGTTACAAAAACAAAAAGACACAAATACTTTAGAAATCTGTCAAAAACGTGTTTAGAATGAGACATGATATTCTTATTTACTAAACTAAAGTATACTCACAGTTGAGCATGAACACATAACATTCAAACACTAAAACACAGTTATATTCATGAATGTACATAAATGGCTATAATTTGGACTTTATTAAAAAACTTTGTTGTGTCTTTTTCCTTTACTATTTTTTTACATTTTTTTTGTAAAACTGTAAATTTGCAAAATAAAGAGAATAATAATATTTCAACCTTAAAAATGCGATTTCGATTTAAGGGTTTGTGCATGACGATTTAATCATTTCATAAAAATGATTTTGGTGATTATGGATACTATTAAATTATTTTATTTATTTATTAAATTATTTCTTAAGCACTTTACATTTTACACAGCATAACAACTTTATCACAGTTAGAGGTGTGTTTGTGTGTGTTTTTTCTTTGTCCTCTAAATTAAATCACGTGTGTGACAGTCACTAAACATTATAATTTCTATACTGCTGAATGCTATAGATGTTATTAAAGGCTCTGATATACGGCATCTTCTTCCTTTAAACTGTCATTTAATGATGAAGATGTGATATATTTTATGGGTCCAGTGGGTCATTTCTGAATCATTAACTTTATGAATGTTCAAAATGTTATAAAAATATTTTTATAAAATCCTTCATAATCAGTTCAATATATCCTCTATCTTTAAGCTGTCATTCCTAATAAGAAATATGTTTGATGAAAAAATTAAACTAAATAAAATATAAATATCAAAGAAAAGAATAGAGTGTAAAGAACAATATACTCATGTTGACTGTTGTTCAGCGGCTCAGTTTTGACCCTCGTACACTGAGCACAGGCAGCTCGTGGAGACCTGGAGATGTGAATGCGTGTGTGAGAGACAGATCCTTTTTTCCTCATTTCTTTTCTTTTGTGTCTCCATATTTTTCCATGAAACACACAGATTTTTCCACTGGTGCCCTCCTTCCTTACATGATCCATGGAAACAAAGAACTCTATTTACTTGTTTTCTGTATATTTAAATAACACGCTGGCAGTGTTTGATAGGATTGGATTATTATTTACTTATTATTACTTTTTACTGCCTCGTATTTTGTACAAAAACCCCATTTAACCATTTCATAATGCATACTTCTGATAACGCAGAAACCTCCTCACACAGACATGATTCCTCGTTACCTCTCTGTCTTTCCCTGCCCCGTGTCTGTTCCTCTATCTTAACTAAAGCACCACTGAATTATTTGCTGAAGATCATTAGTTAGTTATAATAACTATATTATGTTAGCTATAATGTTACTTCATGTTCACATTTTTTAAACTGCTCCATCTCAGTATGTCGTTATTGAGCGGGTGGAGGTCTGTTAAGGTCGTGTCCCAGCACATGTATCTTAGTGTCCCTGTCAACAGATGGTGCTAGAGAGCTTTTATTTTGGAGGTGGATCATTGGTTTAATGTAATCCAAACTCACGCTTACAGTGTCATTATATGTGGTCATATACAGTTGAGCAGCATATAGACACACTGCTGAAAACTGTGACAGCACAAGATTATAATGACAGACTGTGTGCGTGTGTGTGCATTCAGTACTTATGGGAACAAATATGTTAGTGTCTATGTTGGTTGTGACGTTTTCTTTTGTAGTTCTTGTTTTTTAGAGCTCCACTGCCCTTCAGCATTTGTTTATCCTTGAATTATTGAATTATCTATTGCTATTTCACAGGCATTGTTACACTACAAAATAAAAATGGAAAAGTAAATAAATGATGGATGTATGTTTGCATTAATTCTATATTATATTTCCTTTTACCTTGAGAAACTAGTGACCTCAGCTGACTCCCCCCTCTCTCTCCCGCTCTCTTCTTTCCTGCAGCCACTTCCAGCTTTCAGTCAGTCGCTTTTAAAGGAGTGGAAAAACAGCACCTGTAAGTCTATTTGATTTTAATCCTTCCTTTTCCCCCGCTCTCTGTTCTCTTCCTGCTCGGCCTCTTGTTCTCCTGTGCTTTGTTTCTCTGCTCTGCCTTTTTCCTCGCCTCTTACACGTGTTTCTGGAGCCCTGTTCTCATATTCTAACTTTTTTGTTCTCCACTTCCACCTCTTCCTTAGTTATTTGCTTCCTATTCAACTTCATTTTTTTTCTTGTAAAGTGAAAAGTGAAAGCATTATTTGTTTTCATTTTTTTCTCGTTCCATTTTTTTGTTATTTTATTATATTTTATTCTATATTTTCTTTCTTCTTATTTGTTTCCTTGAATCACTCCCACCAGCCTCTCTTTTTTTCTTATTGCTATCCCATAATCCAAAGCTCCACAGAGGGGTTTGGCTCCCTACCCTCTGTACTCACTCTCCTGTTGTGTGCATCAAAGGCTGTGTGTGCTTGTGTATGTGAAATTCTGTGTACTTGTGTGAAGCAGTGTGTGTGTATTCATGTCCGAGTTTCCAGCAGAGGATAGTAGTGTTATTTAGCAAAAGAATGTCATGACTGCTTCCCTCTGAGGCGTGCAGGAGTGTGTGCGAGTCATCCACAGAGGACTGACAGCACAGATGTGACTGAAAGATGGTTTAGAACTGCCTGTGCAGGAGAGCGTTGGTTAGCAAATTACTTTACTAAACACAATCCATCAGTGATTGAATGCACAATACATAAAAGTGACTGCAGGCACTCATCAGTCCAATTACAACTCCAAATGATTACTATGTAGTCTGTAAAAGAGACCATAACATCCCTTCATCAGCACTTTAAAGGGACAAAGAACATTTCTGCAGCACATGTAACTCTGGCAATAATCTGAATTACCACATACATGTGTGAGCGTTCATTAGCAGTGAGCTGGATCAGTTTTCCTCTGCTTTAAACCTGTGCATGGATAATATCTGAGAATAGTACTCAGTAATGTGCCCATACTGATCTTTAAAATATTGTGCAGTTGGTATTTTCTATGGTTTGATAAGAAAACAAAATACAGAAAGAATGAATGTTTGTGTGGTTTAAACTGTGACATACGTTCATGCAACTGATGCAGGATGGGTCTAGAACAAGTTTGGTGATGGCGTGTACATTTTATGTCTCCTGTGTGTGTGTGTGTGTGTGTGTGTGTGTGTGTGTGCGTGCGTGCGTGCGTGCGTGCGTGTGTGTGTGAAATAGTTGTAAGAAGCATGTAAAGGGAGGGAGCGTAGAATTTTTGTGCCAGTCACCCCAGGGTGAGGGGATTAAGTGTGAGCCAATTCAGTAAAGGTTAGCGCTTGGTCTCTCACTGAGGCCTCTATCACACACACAAATCACAGAAACGTGTGAGTGAGGGGGGAGCTCCGTGATACTATTACAGGCCCACAGTCGCGCAACCCGAGGGATGAGTTTCCACAAAGCTCATCAAGTCACCAAGGAAATCTGATCAAATCACCAGACAAATCCCAAAAAGACAGAAAGAAATGTATCAATGAAAATGTGCCAGGGAACATTTCTTAAACAAGGTGCTGGATTTGAACTGTTTTTTACTGTTGGCTCACGGACTGCGCTGGTGAACTGTCGAGTTCATTTTGTGTGGCCGACGTTTCAGGATATATTTTCTCCTGTTCTGACATATCACAAAATGGCGGATGGCATCGAGATGAAGCACCAAGGAGGTATGAGCATCTACAAGTGTGTGTGTTTGTGTGTAGTTGTCTGTTCTGAGCACAGCACCTGGCTGTGTGCGTGCATGTAAAGAGAAAAGTTTCCGATATATCTGCAGACTCTGAACTGTGATCAGACTTTGGCTCGTTGAACGCACACCGAGGACTCCAGCACATCTTTATCGTTTCCATTCATAGAGAAATCGTACACAGAGCAGGCCCTCACACTTCTTCAGCAGCTTCTTTCTAGTCCTCCATGTTGAAATGTTGCGAGTCATTCTGTCTTCTTATTTCATTGTGCAGTTTTTGAAATCTCCCGTTTTTAAAGTGTCCGACTTTCAGAGCCTTTTAAAAACTGGTACATAAAAAAGCTCACACAGGCTTTAACTGACGCCAGTGATTAACAGCCACCATGGTCCTTTAGACTGCATGATTTGTTGTATAGAGTGACATTACATTAAAGATCACAAATCAAATTGTAGATCACATTTTCCAGCAAAGGTCCACATTCAATCAAAGCAGCAACACTGTACTTGTGTTGCTTTGGACTGGAAATTAAAGCAAATTAGGTAAATTAACCCATTTAATCCCACCGGCAACAACTGTTGCCGTTTTAACCCCCTGTGACATTAACAACAGTAAACACATTGTGTGTACAGACGTCTAAGGTGTAAAATGCATGCATTCATTTTGCAGGGAAAAAATTGGGTTTATTAAATGAGTTTGATTTTAATGTTTTATTGTTTCCTTTAAGTTGAATGAAACACTGAATTAATTCTGATGATGTTTTACAGAGTATCTGTTGTGTATCTGGAGCACAGTGGTGTAGAGATTAGCAGGGTGGTCCTATAGTAGGACGGCTCTCTGTGTGCATGCTGGCTGCAGGGGCAGATGTGACACTTGAAAAGCCTTGAGAGGCGTTGCACCGATGTTTCCAAGACTGTGATTCTAAATGAATACAAATGGGTAACTAGTCTGGTATTCTTTTAAAGGTCCAGCTTGTTTTCCTGTATGAAGCTGCAAAATTGTCATCAGAGTTGCAGGACTGCTCTCTACAAACCACCATTGTAAGGATAACCTTTGTGCTTCTAAAGATACTAAAGTGTCCGGTGATGAGTGAACGCTTGATGCTCAGTGCTTTGCCTTTTCTTGTTGCAACCCTGATCATGTGACTACAAAACCTTAACACTTCAGATGCATCTTAAACAGCTGTTTGTGTCTAGTTTTTGAGCTGACACCAGATTTATGATAAATTCCCAATGGTAAGACAAAGTACAAAGGGTTTCCTGACGCCTAAAGAAAGTTGAAGAGTTGCTACAATTATCTAGTCCACAGGGTCACAAATGTACCTGCTTGCCAGAGTTGGCCCTGATTCGATGCTCTGGTGCCAGGTATGCCAACATCCAACTACAACTGGTCCCAGTGGCTTAGCCTGCTGCATTCCTTTTGGTAAGATTTACTTTAAACCAGGCCACAATCATCAGCTGTTCAGCAGGTCTGAGTGCCAAAACAGAACCAAAGTGTTTGATGATTCAAAGATAATTTGATGTTTCACAAAATCTTCCATGAACAGAAGTGTGGAGGAAAAATCTTGGTCTGAATTCTTCTGTGAATTACTGCAGAAATCAGTTTCACACAAAAACTGATGGACTCAGTCTGAACCTGCTCGTAGTGACCATCGTCTATGGCGTTATTTTTGTGCCACTCTTCTGAGCGCACGTAAAAAAAAATGTCAGCGCACGTAAAAGAAATTTGCAGGTGCAAGTGTTGTATTTTAAGGATAAATTTATTTTCAGCGAAGACAAACTAAATTTGACTGAACAAAATTCATTCCTGCATGCAAAAAATGTATTTCAGTGTTTGCTATCATCCACACACACACAGTGCACGCTCAGTTTTTGCATTTGCGCTTGCTCGCAATGTGCTTGTGCCCGTGCGTGTTCAACTTTCTGTACACCGTTATATTTGTGCCACAAAACCAGCCAATCACAGACTTGGATGCAAAAAAATCAGATTTTTGTCTCCAATCCGCTCAAAATGACGAAATGCAATATCCCAGAATGCATTTTGTCCAAAACTCAAACGAGGCAGTGGCGGAGGAACACAGAGTGGCAGAGTTTGAAATATTACTCTGTCTGGGTCACAAAATAAACTTTTAAGATATTTTCATGCGAGTATGGTGGCGTGTAAATTTCAAATATCTGCTCGATTTATCAAGATGTCACATATTTGCAGAAGTGCTCTAATGTTTTCGGAGTTGCCTGTTCCTTTTAGCAATACTAAAGGCTGACAGAGGAGCTCAAGAAGATGTGAAGTCAACAGGGCTCCCCATGGTAATCGGAGCACTTGGGGCAATGACCCCCAAACCTGAGATTGAAGGATTGAAGGATAAAAGTGGGGTAACATATATATATATATATATATATATATATATATATATATATATATATATATATATATATATATATATATATATATATACACATATACACATATATATATATACATATATATATATATATACACACATATATATATATATATATATACATATATATACATATACATATATATATACATATATATATATATATATATATATATATATATATATACACATATACATATATATACATATACATATATATATATATATATATATATATATACACATATACATATATATACATATACATATATATATATATATATATATATACACATATACATATATATACATATACATATATATATATATATATATATATATATTAGAGATGGCACAATACCACTTTTTAATGTCCGACACCAGTTTCATAAATTTGGATATCTGCCGATACCGACATGAATCCGATATAGTGTTTTTTAATCAATAAAACTGTTTTTTAAAATATTTTGCTGCATTTTTTATAAGTTCATAATCAATTTTTATCAAAACTGATCAGATCTAACAAACTTAAACCTGCTCCATCCTCCCTGTTCTGGTATTTTAAAGAGTACTTAGCAGAAATATTAAACAACCTAACTAATATGGTTGCCAACTCCCAGCAAAAAAATAAATAAAAAATAGGGAATCACAATCCGCCTCATGATGCTTAATCGATTAGATCAACTTTAATTTAATGCATGATAAAAAAAAATGCACAGAAATCAATAATTTGTCTACAATAATGAAATAATGAAAGATGAAAGATTCAACATCTGTCTTCAACAGAACTGAAGACTGCCCAGACGGTACAGTCCCAAAGGAAAAAGTACTATAGCTTACTAGGGTATTAGACTTAATAGTTCCGATATACAATAATGGACTTCCATACTTTTTACATCACATTAAAACTTTGGTTTAAGATTCAGATAGCAAAACTTTGCTAGATCCGCCCCTTCACAGTTAGAAGCCGTCAGCTACGTAGAAAAAGATCCTGGTGTAGAAGAACAGTTTATCAAGGTTAAACGTGCTGCTGTTTTTCAGCCGCTGGTTTCTTTCTGGTGCAAAGTGGGCCAAAAACAAACAAGAGAGACGGACTCGCGACAGAAAAGCCGATCAGCTGATCAGTGATCAGTTTCATGATTGAAGTAGCAGCAGGAGAGGGAGAGAGAGAGAGAGAGTCCACCTGCCCATGTATCTTTGACCACTATGTAAGTGAGCCAGTGGGTGAGAGACTCACAGCCAAAAGGCCATTTGGCTCCACACACTGAATTCCCTCTTCATTAGCAGCTACATTACTTTAGATTAGACTAAAGTGGACATTTTACAGGCAATACTGACGCCTGTAATTAAAATTAATTTAAAAAGAAAGACACAAAGAGAAGTAATTACTCCAAGTGTTAAAGGTTTTCTCCCCAGCAACTTCTGTTATCGTTTTATTGCTCCATTCTTACCGAAGGAAATAAAAATGCAAAAGAGAGAATGGACTTAGTGGGGGGAGGAATTAAGAGCTAGCGGTCGCTCATTAATGACTTCACCTGATTATTGGGAATGGGAAGTCGCCTGCAAAGGTTGATTGGTTTACAATGAAATTTTTTAATTAGAGTGGATTTGCTCTGATTGAAATGAAATATAAATGGCTTCCTCGGGGACTTGCCAAACTCCCTCGGCTGGCTGGAAAGTTTTTTACATTGGACGGGGAGGTTGAAATTCCCAAAAACACGATTTTCCAAAATTTGAAAATAGGAGCTGGTGCTGTGTTTCAGTGCTGATTCTTGATATTCCATCCAACGGTTTGGTACTCTGGGAGCTGTGTGTTGTTTTCCTTTGTCATGCTTTGAAAGAAAAGAAAGCAACTGAACCAATGTCCTCAAGGATCCAAGTTCAGTTTAAAATAAATATTCTACAGTTTATCAGCAACCAATTAATAATGCAGTACCTTCACACAAACAAACACAAGTGAGTCAAAGTGCATACTCTTTCATAGCAGGACAACAGCCTTGGAGCTCACTGTTAATGTCTAAGGACAATTAAGTATCGCACTTAGCCCTGGATTGGAATTCGACCATCTCTAGTTTTTCTATCATGCCAGCATTTCCACAGAGAAAACTGACTTGCAGCTCAGCTGGACAGTGTGGGCACATGCCAATATGGTTTAAGTGCTTTCCAACCATGGAAAACATTTGGAATCATGTGTAGTGGGGTTTGTTGCAGGATAGAGAATGTGTAAGCTGCACTGAAAATGAAAAACCAGAGTGAGTCTTTTAGTCTTTTTACTTACAGATACAACAAAAGAAAGATAAGAGACTCAAACCTTCGGCAGAGCCACTTATCAACCAGACGAGTGATATTAAATGGTTTAGTAAAAACTCAGCAATCACAGTTTTTGTTTGCTGAAGGAGACTTTTGTTTGTGGAATCAACATCATCATCAGACTCAAGCATTTGAAAAAGCTCAATTCAGTTGGTTGGCAGAGCAAGGAATGCACTTGGACCAGGACAATGCAGGGTGCGTTCATATTTGACATACATTTCAAAATAAAAAGTAAGGGGAAAAAGGCCTTTGTACGTGAAACTGAATTGACACTGTTTATTATTTTAAAAGAAAAAAATGTGGAACATTAAGGGAAATATTGGACAGTTATATCAGATAAATATTTCTTTCAGTATCTTTTATTAGTTTGAGTGGTCTTGGTGGTTTGTGGGAGTTGCTCACAATAAGATTGGCTGCAGTTACAGGACACATACGTGCTATTGTAAGCCTTCCTGTGAGGTGACAGCTTTTACATTGTTCTGTGCAGAATAAATACAATACAAAATCTAAATGTATATTTTTATAAATATACATTTATAGGTATAAATATGACATTTCATCAGCATAAGCTTTCATTATTTGAGTTGCTGACTGTCCATGCTTCAGTCTATCTGGAGCCCAGAGCGTCCCTCCAGGATCAAAACAAGTATCCGTAAACATGTTTACACAGAAAATATCTTTACTATAAAAATGGCAACCATAAGCAGTATTCAGCATATTGAATGTCGCCAACAAAGGTTTTCCTGTTCCTGTTATTCTAAAATAACGCCCAGTCACTGTGTTGGATCATAGCCTTTCTTATTTGCAGCAGGTGTATTACGGTAGAGAAGGCACTCCAACTTCATATTTGCATGCCGATTTTTACTTACATTTTCTTTTCTTATCAACAAAATAACTTTAAACACACACACACACACACACACACACACACACACACACACACACACACACACACACACACACACACACACACACGCACACAAAGCCCTTGTAAGCAGGTAGCTGGAGTTTGGGAGGCCTTCAGCTACAGACTATCTTGAGGAAATTGTGCTTTAACAGCCCTCTGGGGCTCTTATTTGATCATTTTTATATTATTTCTTGAGCTTTAAAGCTTTTAATTTCTCTTTGCTTCTAATTTCAAAAAACAAACAGAAGACACAAGATTCCCAAAATTTCCTATTTTAATTAAAAACATGCACTGTGTTGACTACAAATTTACAGAAAATGAATATATTCCAAAATGATGTAATGGAGAATTACGTTTAGTTTTATGGCCCAATCATTTTTAGGAGACTTAATAATACAGTAATACAATAATACAGATAATAATTATCTGTATTTGTAAGTAAATAATTGCAGGTATAGGAAAAATGATTTTTGTATTTACTTGTGTCGCATTTTCAATTTTACAGCAGCAAAAGATCCTGCAAATACTTGAAATATGACATGCAAATTTGAAATACAATTTGACTTTTTGTAACTACAGCATCTGCATTGCTCAGTCGATAACTATGTCCTTAACTTCCTGAGTGTTTGTAACTGCAGTACTTTGTAGTCATTTTTTTTAATCTTCTTGTATGTTTGTTCACAGTCAATGAAAATTCATTGACATACGTCAGACGTTAAGTCTGTGCTTTTGTGAATTTTAGTAGACATGCTCACCCACCATTTAATACATAAGAGAGAATGATCTTCAAACAAAAATACACACATTAGAACTGGAACTGTACATTCATCCCTACACATACTAACCCTTTAGCCAATGATATAGCTCCATCTTTCATGAGGGGAACTTTTTTAAGTGGAAAATTGTAGATAAAAATCTGTTTAGTGCTGGTGCCAAACCTTAACCAACCAGCAGCATCCTCTGCACCACTGTTATGTACCACTACTGTACATACACTTTGTCTGTTTCATTTGCATGCGAGGGGATAGACCAGTTTGTCCCAAAAAACAAAGTTATCAAACCTTGCTGCCCAAAAGCTGCTACTCTCGCTGTATCTGCTAACACATACACAAATGCACACAGAGAGTGACTGACTATGCAGCCTGTTCTGTGAAGATAAGCAGTTCACTTCTGTAGTCAGTGAAGTATAAATAAAAGCAGAAAGAGAGCACGAGGGAGAGATTGATATAAGCATGTATATTTACCCAGAGAGAATAAAGAGAGGGACTAGCAAGGGAGAAAGAGGCAAAAGAAAAAGAGGAAGGTGCTTATGATGTTATCTATGAGTGAATATTTACCTCTCAGTGTGAAATAGTCACCCGTTGCCTCCGACTTTGACAGCACACATACAACTCACTTTCTGCCAGTAATACTCGAACGTGGGTGCAGCTGATTTCACACCCTTTCTACTTGATCAAAGTCCGAAACGATCGTGGTGAAATGTTTTGCGATCATTAATAAATGATGATGATTTTCTTTATCAGGAAGTGACCATCAAATATGAATATGGGGTCTTTGTAGATGAAGCCAAAGGTGAAAAGCAGCAGCTTAAACAACCATTTTTATTTCACATTACAGAGATGTCTGCGTTCAAGTGATAATGATCTGAGATCATTATCAGAGGCGGAGCCAGACATTTGAAACACCCGGGGCTTAGCCCAAAAGGGTCGTATGCATGTGGGATTTTTTTTTCCCTTGGGGGGGGGGGGGGGGGGGGGGGGGTAGAAATGACTGAAAGATTAATTGGCTCTGTTTTGAGTTTTGTTCAAAAAAGAATGACTTCATATAGGGAAAAATATATATCACATGTGCAGGACATCTTAAACTAGTTTTTTAATTAAGCAGCAAGGCAGAACAAAGTCGGGGCTGTATCAAGACACAGGGACTAAACCCCAATTCAACCAGACCCAGAACTGATCCGGAATTAAAACAGGACTACAACAGTTCAAAATCAGGACTACTGAGGACTTAACCAAGACAGAACCAGAATCAGAACTAGATGATAGTAGCACTAAAAATCATCATAGACCTGCACTACATTTATTTTTTAATTTTACCAAAGTACAATATTTAGATTGAGAAAGGTTTATATAATTATTTAGCCTTGTTGTGCAAACAAGCCTTCATAACTTAATAAATATAGAATTTGAAAAATAACAAACCTAAAAAGAAACACTAGGTATGAGATACATGAGTACCTATGATACGGTGATACTTTTGGTAAACAACCATTTGACTAACATGTGTGTCTCACCTGCTCTTGTTCATCTCTGTTCTGTCCTCATTCTCCATCTCCCTCTCTGTTCCTCTCTCTCCCTCTTTGTCCCTCTCTCTCCCTCTCTGTTCCTCTCTCCCTCTTTGTGCTGACAATCATCAAATATACAGATATTTACAAACTCTTCAGATCAAAACACAAACACTTTTTAATTGTAACATCAAATCAGACTAAATGTTTATTTTTTTAGATTGATAAATATAAAAAACATATTTGTTAACTTTAAGAGTAAAGAGAGAAATCGTCTGTATTTCTTAATTGCAAATGGCACCAAATTGTATTCAAACTTGAGCCACACTTATGGAGCTCCACAGTTCTTTTCCTGGTGTTTTGGTTGACATCTCTTGATTTTCCCATTTCAAAAAAACAGGCTCTGTGTTTTGCCTTATATGCATCCACAGCTGTGCCACCTGTTTACTCACATGGACTCTACTAACCTATCAGAAGCTTCTTCAGCTCAGAATGGAATCGTCTGGAGTTTTCTTATTAATTAACAATAAACTTAGTGTACATGTACTCCTAAATTTGATGAAAGTGATAAAAAACAGAAAGCTCTGTCTCTCTTTATTCTGACATTTAACTAATTCAAAAGATATTTCAATATTTATCTAAAACAAAAGTTTACTCTAAATTGATGTTGTACAGTAAAAATGTTTTATGTTTTCTCCCTAAAGTGTATGTAAATATCTGGTTACAAATGTGAATATCCTGCTGTGTACTGAAATCCCTCTTGTTTTGCATAGAAATATACTGAACAACATACAAAGCATAATATATAAAATAACATTTACCTGAGTTTTTTCTTTGAAAGAACCCTCTAATGTCCATTCTTATATTTCAGTACATAACTGAAACCGATTTAGTCGGGGAGGGTAAGAACTGAAAATATGAAATAAACACACATGTAAGCTAAGACTCTCTAAAGAAACAGCATTGTTGTTGTTCGGCTTTTCATTTCGCCATTTGTTGATTCCCTTGAAGAGCGAGTAACGTAATATTGGTCAAGTGATCAGTTTGATATCAATCTTTCGTGATGCACCGTCATATTTACATTATTTGTACGGTACGAATGATTTGCTTTGGTACCTGGTCAAACTTAAGCTCTCCTTAGTATGGCTGGCTCCGTTTCTCCAACAGCGCACTCACGGGCAGCAGCTGCCCCGCCCCCTCGCTCAGTCGCTTAGTGCCTGAGCTCGGATCATACCAATATCAGGGGGGGATTCACGCACAGTCGTAAATTCCCACAGTGTGCACTATGTGCTTCGAATATTGTGTGTACTTTTTGTTTTATACAGTTGTCAGCCAGGCATCTAACTATGAAAAAATTGCACTCCAAAATACCCCGGGCTTCTGACAAAACAACCCGGGCTTAAGCCCAGTAAGCCACCCCCACGCTCCGCCCCTGATCATTATTTTAATATTTAACTGGCATTCACTGGGTTATGCAGAAGTTGGATTTCTAGAAGTAATTTCCCTTGTTAAGTAGGTCATATGATTGGCTTGGCTGTGTGTTATAATAACAGTTAACCCTAACACAGTTTAAATGGAACTTCAAAATGATTGTGTGTGTGTGTGTGTGTGTGTGTGTGTGTGTGTGTGTGTGTGTGTGTGTGTGTGTGTGTGTGTGTGTGTGTGTGTGTGTATGAAGGTTTAATTTAATGTGCCAGTTGTGACTTTGCACGTTAAACTCCCAAACTTCTTCTATTAACGTTTTTTTTATTTGTGAAGGTCAGATCGAAAACATCTCCTCTTGTGGGTGTGACATTGAAAAAAATGATTTTTTTAACTGGATGCCAGTTGGAAAGTTGCCCAAACAACTTACAGATTGTCTCTAACAAAGACAAGTATTTCTATTTTATGTTTCCTTTCTTAAGGAATGTCAGTAAAAATTGTAGATGCTTTTTTCTTTTACTATCACTGTCACAAATTGAAATGTTATTTTGGAAAAACTGTTTAGTTCAGGAAAATTTTCTCACCATAAACATTTGTTTTCCTAATAAAAGAAAACGTTAGATTTATCATATAGCGCAGACATACGTGTTTAGATGGTTTCCACTGGGTTTTTTGTAGATTATATCATTTGTGCATGTCATATCCTATCTGATAGTAACAGTAACACATTTCTCTAAGTTGGATGTTTTGTCAGTCGAACTTTGTGATAAGAGTAAAGTTTGCCTTATTTAAGGCAGGTCTGCTATTTTTGTACTTTATGTTAGTAAGTAAGTAAGAAAGACACATGTTTGGTGATATTTCCATTTTACCAGTGACAGCACGTTGTTGACATGGCAAAACCAGTGTGCTAACTACATGAATGGAACAATGTGAACACAGCAAAGTTGTCTTTGATGCTGGAATCAGCTTTAAAGAGTTGACATCTTTGTGGTTATATATCACCAAATCAACAGGTTCCAGAGCAGCCTATTTGTCTGTACTACAAAGGTGGTTCACTTGTCTTTGTGTTTCCCAGATTGAGCATTACTATTAAATATATAGGTCATTAGATCATTATGAGAAGACGTTATACTTCATTCTAATCTGCCGCTATGTTTCTTTCTGCTGAAACATAGCGGCAGACCTGGCTACTACACACATCAAGAACCTGTCAATTATTAAATAATTAATTACAGTTCACCCATCCATCTGCTTATTATTATCAGGGTCACTAGGGGCTGGAGACTATCCCAGCTACCACAGGGTGAGAGGCAGGGTACACCCTGTTGCCAATCTGTCATAGGGCTAACAGAGAGACACAAAAAAAACATTCACACCTATGGGCAATTTAGAATCACCAATTTACCTAACAGTCCATGTCCTAGGACTGTGGGGGAAAGCAGACTACCTGGAGAGAACCTACGCAAACACGGAGAGAACATGCAAACTCCACACCATGCCACCATGCTGTCTCATTAATTTAAAAACTCAGTTTGTTCATTTTAGTTTGATCTGCCACAAAGTGACTTCCACATCTGCTTCATTAGGGTGTGAGACAGAAAACTTTAATGTTTAAAATGATCCAGTGTAAATTTTAGAGCTCTAACCCATATCAGTCACCTTAGGAATAACAGCAGCACTGAGAGCACAGTCAGCATAAAATAATTAACTGGAATTAAAATGCTTATTTTACCTCTCTGTGCACTAAATCCCCAGATTAGAAAATTTGCTGCAGCGTTAAGTGTCCTTTTTACAACAGTCTTGCTTGTTATATTTTTATGTTCTTTACAGATTTTTATTCACCATTTGACAAAAAGTCTGGAGTAGGTGGCACTCATAGGGATCGCTTTCTAACCCCAAACCTAACCCCAAATCTATCTATTGATTTTCTGAAGGAGTAATTACGTGAGAAGAAACCTTGATGATGCTTTCATATGCTAGATTGTATGTTACCAATGAATGTTTGCCCATTACTAACAATAACCCTGGGTTCCATGCTACAAATCAACTTTAGTACAAAAGTTGTGCAAAAGTCTCAAATCTGTGAGTCACCCGATATTACTTCATATTTTTCATCCAGCCAAACTTGACTTTATGGAGAAGATATAGCTGACGAGGTAGTGCCGGCCACTTACTAATCAGGAAAAAAGTGTCTTTCTACAGCTATCTGTACAGTGAAGGATCTGCCATGGTTTGGGGCTGGATTTGACCCAGTGATTTTGGGGATCTTGTCAAAACTGATGAAATTATGAACACAGAAAAATACTGTCATATTTTGATCCATCACAGAATACCATCTGTAAATCATCTGATTGGCAATGTCTTCATTTTTAAGCATGACAATAATCCCAAACACACTGGCAATCACTCAAAGCATACCTGGATGTGTTAGTAGCATTTAATCTTGTATAATCTAGAAGCGAAGGTGTTCTTCAGTATATCTTTGTTACTAGACATATATGATTTAAGGATTTCCAACAATAGCAACATGGAAGTAAAATATGCAAATATACCAAATATACAAACATAAAAGAACCAACTTCCTCATACTTAGCGCAGTATGCTTTAAATCCAATTATGCAACATAGCCGTTCTATCACTTGTCAGATTTCCCAAATTGTGTCACGGTAGACCTCTCCTGAATCTATCAAAGATTCCTGTCATTTATTCCAGTACAGCTGTTCACTTCAAAGCTCTGATTGCACTGTATCTCACGTTCCTCCCTCAAGGGTTGATGAATTCATTACATATAGGCTCCATCAGGATCAAAATACTACATTTAAAAGTGGCTGCATTAATTTTAGTTCAGTGGAATAAAATGTAGAAAACAAAACATGTCTGCAGTAGAGTGATCTTAACTTTTTTTCTGTCTATTGGTATTCAGGACAGTTGATGCCTCAAAATAGGGATCTGAGAGAGTGAGGCATCACTTATATGGACCTGAATTGCACATAACTTGTCAAGGCTAGGAGTGCGGGCAGGCAGAGATGAGGATCCAAACGCAGGACTCAGGAGACTGAATACAACTCAAAACCTCAGCTTTGTTGCTGGTGACAAAACAAAAACCTAAACCAGAATAAGCTGAAACAGAATTATAATGATCAAAACAGGATAAGTAAAGAATCAGAATGCAAACCATAATACAATGGAATATAAGAAACTTAAATTGCTGGGTCAAAACCCAGAACCGTGACAGTACCCCCCATCTAAGGGCTGGCTCCCGACAGCCCTAAATAAAAACAGAAGGACAAAAACAAGATCACCAGACCAGGGCGGGTGGAGGGGGTCCAGGATGGGTGGACAGAAACAAAACAAAAGACAAGGAGCAGGATTCCAGACACACATGAAAACAGTTCAAAACAAAACAAAACTGGGTCTAATATGAGTCCATGAAAAGTTCAGGGGTTCAACCCGGAGGTCAACAGCACATGAGCCACATCCACAACAGTTCAGGGGGCCGGCCGTGCGGACAGCAGCGGCGGAGGTGATGCAGGCGAAGCAAATCAGGAGGCCGGCCACACGGAAGGCAGCGGCGGCGACAGAACAGTTCCGGAGGCCGACCACTAAGCCAGCGGCGGCAACGAAATCGTTCAGGAGGCCGCACTTGACGATAATGATGTCCAGCTAGGGGCCTCGAGAGCAGCCAGCGAAGGCGAGATGGTACAGGCCAAGATGGATCTGACAGCGGTGTAGCAACCGCGGGACCAGACGAGGCGGGAGTATACGAGGCGGGACCAGACGAGGAGGGGACCAGAGGGGACCAGATGGGACCAGACGGCAGTGTGGCAGCTGTGGAACCAGATGGTGCAGGCCACTTGTGGAAGCTGCAGGTGGTGATGCAGCAGGCGATGGTGTGGAAGCTGCAGGTGGTGATGCTGCAGGTGGTGATGCTGCAGGCGACGGTGTGGAAGCTGGAGGTGGTGATGCAGGTGGTGGTTGAATGGGCTCCCCAGAGATGTCAGCGGACACGAGGATGTGCCGGCTTGGTCCTCTGAGATCCCCAGCTGACGAGGTGTGATGCTGGACAGGCTCCTCGGACCCACCAGGTGACGAAGCTTGATGCTGGCCAGGCACTCCGGACCCCCAGCTGACATGGCTTGATACTGCCCGGGCTCTCCGGAACCCCTAGCTGAAGTGGCTTTATGCTGGCCGGGCTCTCCAGAACCCCACAGCTGACTTGACACAATGCTGGCTGGCTTCTCCTGAACCCCCAGCTAACTTGACACAAGGCTGGCTGGGTTCTCCTGAACCCCCAGCTAACTTGACACAAGGCTAGCTGGGCTCTCCTGAAGATGACTGGATGGGACCCCGGGACTCTCCAGCGGAGGCAGGCGGCTGAACGGGCCCCTCGAACCCTCAAGCAGAGGCAGACGGTTTTAACAGTTCTTCTGAACTGCCAGCGGAGACAGACAGTGGCATGGGAGCCGCGGAGTACTGGATTGGCTCTCTAGAGCTTCCAGCAGGAGTTGATGCAGGACCAGAAGGTGTTGAGACCGCTGGCTGAGGGTGTAGATGAGTGGCTGACTGGATGGGTGACAACACTTGAGCCTGAACTGGGGACGAAGCTAACGACTGAGCTACCAACAAAGCTACTGACTGCGCTATGGACTGCAATAAAGGTTGTAGTGAGGCTGGTTGTGATGGTGGCTGAATGGCTGACAGAACTGAAGCCTGAGCTACAGGTAGCGGGGCTGAAGACTGAGCTACAGGTTGTGGCAGATTGTGGTGGAGTAATAGGTGGTGGAGTGGTAGACTGAGCTAATGGCAACTGAACAGGGGACGGAGCTAGCGGCAACTGAACAGGGGACTGAGCTAGCGGCAACTGAACAGAGGGCAACTGAAGTTGAGGTGAAAACGGTAGTGGAGTTGGCGACTGAGCTACAGGCCGGGTGGCTAACTGGGATACAGGCCGGGTGGCTAACTGGGCTACAGGTAGCGGGGACACTGGAAACAGGGCTAGTGGCTGCTAGCCGAGCTGGTGGCTGCTGGGCAGCTAACTGAGCTGGTGGCTGCTAGGCAGCTAGCGGAACTGAGGATGGCTGGGCTGTTGACTGAACTGAGGACTGAAGCCCACCAGGTTCTACTTTCTCCAGGGGTCCAGAGGTGGCAACAGTCACAAACTCAGCCCTGGGGAGAATCTCCATCTCTGTGTAGCCTGACTGGGCTGACAGGTTCACTAACTGTGCTGCAGGTCCCATGACAGCCACTTCAACCGAAGCCACAAGAAAGAGTGGAGGTGTGGTGGGGTGAAGATAGCGAGGATGCAGTTTCTTCCTTAAGGGAGGATCAAGCGATTTGGCAATAAATAATGATCGGAAAGGCCGCTGATGCCGAGAATACCAAGCGGTGAGAGCTTCCAGGAGGGCAGCTAAATTGTCCTTCCCCGGACCACCCATGCCAAATAATTGAAAGCTGAGCCTCGCTCTCAGATCAATTATTATTTGTTTTAATCCTTTTATGTCCATAAAACTGACAGTGGAGGTAGTGGACAACAAATAGCGATCAAAAAACACTACCTCCAGTTGCCTCTTTAAGCGATCCACAGAGTGAAGTATGCGCCGGCAATAATCCTTCAGCTGCCCGAGATACTCCCCCTCTGAGGCAAAACCTTTGGCCATAGTGCCTGTGACGGGAGGAACAAACAGTTCATATACTTGTGTCTTTGTTTTGGGATCAAAAATAACACCTTTTTCCCCAACCCAATTTTCTAGCCAAGTGTTGTACAATCACGTCAGCAGGTGAAGTTTTCATCACTCACAAGAGGGTTGGATTAGGTAGTTAGTGCTTGAAATGTAGAAGTATCCTTTCTCCTTTCCATGTGTAGTATGACCAGGGCATGCCCCAACTGTCTCAGGTAGATCTAATGGCATCACCAACATTGTAATAACTTCCATTCTGGAAAATGCAGAGGATGAATGCAGAAACAAAGTCTTTCTCCTTTAAAGTAACTGAGAGAGTAACCCCAGCACCTTTGATACTGTATGATATCCACCTCTGATCTAAAACTTTATTAATGTCCCTTATACATCACTGTGTTAATCAGGTTGATGGTCATCAGAAACAAAGCCAGACAAAATAAAGCATACAAGATAGGATATTTAAATCTCACTCCCACATGTTCGAGTCTCTCTATCATCCCCTGCCATATCTCTGTCATCCCCTTCATGAAGTCACTGGCTGGTATGGCAGGGCTGAATGACTGATTACAGTAGAGGACAGAGGTGGCTATTCATCATATCACCATCTCTTATATCCAGTCAACTCAGCAGTGCCCAATTTTACTTGCTTCCTTTCCTCTAAGTCTCAATATTAAATATCTCCAGCAGTAATACAGACCCAACACTGCAGAATGAATACCTTTATTTTGATATTTTAAGATAACTTAAAATAATGGTTCTAAAATGAATTCCATCTTCTTCTTTCTTTATTCTGTTTTGTAGTTTAATAGTTTAAGTAGAAGAAGAGTACAAAGTTACAGGCTGTCAATTTAAATCAAGAAAGGGACAAATGAATAAATACAATTCTGTGTCAGATAATGTTGATAGGACAAATCATCCCATCAAAAGAAAAAAAACCTAATGGGTTAACTGAAAAAGTTATGATTTTCAGTTGCAAGGAACAGGGTCCAACTATTTTAAAAAAAATTGCATCATAAATAATATTATTAGGGAACTAGGCTTTATAGATCCATGGAGAGATTATACATATATATTGTAGGATAGAATTTAACCAAGTGACAATGGCACTGTTTAATGAACTGTGGATTTGAACAAAGATTGCCTTTTTAAAATACTGGTGACTAACAAATAATCCCCTAAATGATTAGGGATATAAGACAAAATGTAAAGGAATATTTTCAAAGAAATGACAGTGGAGAAGTATCACCATGAGTTGTATAGTAGGGTAGGAAAGCAGTTATAAGAAGGAAAATAATACAAGTATCAGACAGGATAGAATATTTGTTCTGAACAAAGAATGTTAGAAAAGAAAATTAAAGAATTGGAATTAAAGAAAAAAGAAAAAACTTTAGCTAATTCTGCATTACTTCAATTGAAAAAGGCAGATAGAAACTGGACTGCACTAAATTATTCACCAATGAAGCAGAAGCAGCCTTACATTTAACAAAATACAGATTTAGGATAGGAACTCGTCCCTGACTCAGAGCACTCCACCTTTTTCTTTTTGAGGACCATGGCCTCAGTTTTGGAGGTGCTGATTCTCATTCCTGCTTCTTCACACTCCGCTCTGAACCGCTCTAGTGCAAGCCTGAACCATCACCTGATGAACCCAGTGGAACCACATCATCTGTGAAAAGTGGAGATGAGATTCTGAGACCACCCAAGTGGAAACTTTCCCGCACCCTGGCTAAGCATAAAAATTCTGTCCAAAAAAAATTCTGTACAGAATTGGTGACAAAAGGCAGACCTGGTGGAGTCCAACACCCATCAGAAATTAGTCAGACTTATTGCTGGCTATGTAGACGAAGTTCTTCCTTCTGATTAGCATATAGTCTCAGGCTGCTGGACTTGGAGTGAGACCATCCATGCTATCAGGAGCTTCCTCGTCTTAATGTTAGTGGCTTCTATCTCCTCCTTTGGTCCGCTTATTATTCCAGCAGGGTACCTGATCACAGGTCAAGAGTGATCAGGTGTTGATAGCCTGGATCTTGTTCTTCCCATTCACCGTTGCCATTTCCATTCTTCAGGACTTGCCTGACCCTCTGCAGTACTTGGTGGTTGCAGCTTACCTAGTGGCTTCTTCGTGATTCCCATTTGCCTGTGGGATTCCCAGGTGTGAATCAGTGAATCAATGCCCTTGTTCACTCTTGGCATATAGCTTGATGTCATCCATGTAGAGGAGGTAGCTGATGATTCCGTAGTCGGTATCCGTACCTACGCTTGTCAGTGATCTCACTGACGGGGTTTAGGCCTATGCAGAACAGCAGTGATAACAGAGCATCTCTATGGTAGATGGCGACCTGTGCTATTGGCTTGAAGTTGGCCTCTAGTGTTTTGATGCATGCTCAATAATCCAGGTAAGTAAATCCCCAAAAGTTGATTCTGTTCATCTGGACATTTTCAGTGGGAGAAACGTTTCGTCATTCATCAAAGTGACTTCTTCAGTGTCAGCAGACTGCAGGTTTCCCCAATCTTATAAACAGTACATTTGCATAATGACTGAAACTAGCACCACTGATGGAACAATAGGCTGGGAGGTCAGTTCCTTCACAATTCTTCATAATTATGCAAATTCTCATGACCATTGATCAACAACCGCTGATCAATGGCCATGAATACCATTCACAGAGAATTAGGGAATGGCTGCAACCACAGCATGTCCAGGATGTGTATATCCTCATCCTTGAAAGAGTGTCCACTGGCCTGTAGGTGTGAATAGAATAGTCCTGGCCTGACGAGGTAGCTCTTCTGTGTGGTGCAATCCGCTTCGCCAGAGGTTGTTTGGTTTCCCCGATGTATAAATCCTGGAAATCCTCATGGCAAATTTGCGTAACTTTCCTAAACCCAACGCCCCCTAGAATTACTGGGTTTTTTATTTTCTGGTGCAAGTTCCGAGGTGTTAAGCACCCCTGCTGAGATTTTCACAGGTCGTCCGCTCGTTTATCCTCCAGCTTTTGTTGTGCAAACCACCCATTATCCTTGAGACCTGGCACATTTGCATTTGCTCACTCAGAGTTGCTCAGATCCAAGTCAGGCCAAACCTCTGTGTTACAACTTTCAGAAATGCCTGCCGTACCTATACAAAATATCCCACACGTTGACTGACCTGCAAATATAAAAGACACACATTCACAGCTTCCTTGACTCTCAGCACAGATCTTCCATTGTTCCACTGTTCCATTGTGACTGTGTATGTGAGGAAGTGGCATTGCTTGACTACAGCACAGTGCTGTGCATAAAAGCAGACCGACCCAGGCGGGAGAATGATTTCTTGTTTGCATTTCTGAGAACGCACATCAGGATGGCCTCCGTATCACTGCCACGCAGGAAGAACCTCTCCGCGCAACAGGCTTTGGCCTTGCTTCAGGAAATGGACGAAGCAGATTCTGATGGAGGAGAGGTTTCATTTGTCCAGCAGGCCACTGATACCGCCTCAGAAGAATCTGAAAAGGAGACGGAACAAGAGCCCAACATGCCTCCACGGAAGAGGCCCCGTGGTACTGGGAAGCCCAGCCAGAGCCACACGGCAAAAGACGGCACTGTGTGGGTTGAGGGGGACATTGGATTGCCCAGTGCTCGTGCTTCCCTGCGCA
Source organism: Rhamphochromis sp. 'chilingali' (assembly GCF_963969265.1). NCBI lineage: Eukaryota > Metazoa > Chordata > Actinopteri > Cichliformes > Cichlidae > Rhamphochromis > Rhamphochromis sp. 'chilingali'. Next base: position 42,804,811 of record NC_137948.1, read on the forward strand.
AGCTGGACCCACAGAGTCTGCTAAGGTTTGTCACTGCCATAGTAGATATGATATTTATATAAACCCATTTAGAGTGAGGTTTATGTAAATTTACCACAGAGACGCTGTGTTTAGAAAAAACACATCAGTTACTCATGTCATGGGTAGCATAGAGCACAAATACAAATGCTACAATGTATCACTAACTGCTGCACCTGTAAGACAAATCAAAGAAAGAGAATTTATAAAGAGTATAATACAACTATAAACAACTATTTAAAAACATCTAGGATAATATTGTTAATGATCCAGCCTTTATAGATCCATGGAGAGGTGATAAGGGAAAGAGTTGACTATAAATATACTCAGGGATGGGGACAGTAGGACTGTGCGAGTGAGTGCAGGATGACAGACTGGTACTGAGGGGCCAGGCCATTGAGTAATTTGTAAGAAGAAGGATCTTGTAAGTTTGTGTGACTTGACCAGGAGCATGTGGAGATTCATGAGGGTGGGGGTGATATGTTACCATCATCATCAACAACACACAAGCATACAAGTGTGCATATTTAAAAATAAAGCAGGAGTAAAACTGAGTTTGGTACTCACATTTTTATTACCAATAATCGTCATCATCAACAACACACAAGCATACAAGTGTGCGTATTTAAAAATAAAGCAGGAGCAAAACAAAGTTTGGTACTCACATTTTTATCATCAATCAAACCCATCGAAGTCCTCATCCTCTGTGTCTGAATTGAACAGCTGCGCTAAATCTCCATCAAACATGCCAGGTTCACTGTCTTCACTGTCAGAGTCACTTTCCGTGCCGTGCGGCTCCTCGGAAACGATGCCGGCTTTTGCGAAAGCTCGAACAATAGTGCCAGCAGACATGTTAGCCCAAGCATCTACAATCCATTGGCAAATTGTGGCGTAACTCGCCCGGCGCTGCCTTCCACTCTTAGTGAAACTGCGTGGAAAAAACCACCTGGTCTCCTTACATACACCTCCCTCAGCCAGTCTTTCATCATTTCCTCATCCATCCAGCCCTTTTCATTTGCCTTAATGATGATTTCTGCTGGAAACTTCTCTTTAGGCAAAGTCTTTCGCTTAAAAATCACCATAGGCGGCAGTTTCTGTCCATTAGCATGGCAGCCAAGCACAACAGTAAAAGAAGACTTTTCATACCCCGTTGTGCGTATCGCTACCGTGCTGGTCCCCTGCTTCTCCACAGTGTGACTCACCGGGATGTCAAAAGTGAGCGGGACCTCGTCCATGTTTGTGATGTGGCTGGGCTGGATGTTTTTGTCGCCGATGTGTTTGCTGCAGTAGGAGCGGAAGATGGCCAGCTTTTCCTTATAATCCGCTGGAAGTTGCTGCCCTACCGTAGTCCTGGTCCGGATGGAAAAATGGCACCGTTTCATAAAACGAAAGCACCAAGATGGACCTCCTTGGAAATGTTCAATGTTCATCTCTTCAGCTAGTGAAACTGCTTTTAGCCGAATGGTGACCGTCGAAACGCTTCTCCCGCTCGCTCTTTGCTCGATGATCCACCGCTCGAGTCTTTCCTCCAACTCGGGCCACCTCGCCTTATGTCCGCGGAAACTCAGCTGCGTTTTCTTGACTTGCCGGAGCTTGTTTTCCAGCTTCCTCCATTTGCGAACCATCGATTCGTTAATCTTAAATTCTCTCGCCGCTGCTCGATTTCCATGTTCCTCCGCGTAGCTGATGGCCTTCAGTTTAAACTGTGCTTCGTAAGCGTGTCTCTTTGCCATTTTCAGGGTTGTTAAAACAACGATGTCCTGCATAATGCACATACCTGTTCTTTTATACAGGTATGTGCGATTGTCCCGGTATATACGATCAACGCCCACACTTCACCCTTTAACGTTCTCATGGTGTTCTCTACTACGTCCTCCTTACAACACATAGGGCGCACCGCGCTATAGGGCGCGCCGCACTTTTTGAAGAAAATCTAAGACTTTTAAGTGCGCCTTATGGTCGTGAAAATACGGTAATCCATTTGGGTGGTGACAAAGGCAAAGCTCTCTGCAACTGAGTCAGTGAATGACTGCCAAAGTTGAGAGATGTTCATTAGGTAGAAAAAAGTTGTTTTGGTGACAGATTTAACATGCATATGTAATGAAAGTGTGGAGCCCAAAACATCACCCAGACTGCAAACTTTGGAAGAAGATGGGACACACCTTCTCATGTAATAATGTTTCTTTATTTTCACTACTTCCTACATTGTATATACATACTGAAGACATCAAAACACGAAGCAAGATATATGACCATTTGCTTTGTTAACAATGCTGCAAACCCTTGGCCTTCTCTTAATGAGTTTCATGATGTAGTCACCTGAAATGGTTTTCACTTCACAGGTGTGTTGTGTCAGGGAATTTCACTTGTGGAATTTCTTACCTTCTTAATGGGGTTGGGACCATCAGTTGTCTTGTGCAGAAGTCAGGTCGGTACACAGCTGATAGCCCTATTTGACAATTGTTAGAATTCATATTATTTATTATTACTTTAAGAACTGAAGGTTGTCATGGTCTGGATAACTGCTAAAACTTTGAATCCCAGAATTGACTGCTGAGAGTCTAACCAGTAGTGGACCTGTGCTTTTCACAGATAAGAGCAGGTTCACCCACATGTGTCAGATGGCAAAGTGTCCGGAAAAGACATTTATGCTGCCTGTAATATCTTTCACCATGACCAGTATTGTCGTGAGTCAACAATACCTGGCTGGGCGATGTCTGGGAGGAGATGCCTCAGGACACATGCCCCGATGTTGTCAGGCATGCAAAGAAGCACATGCGGCCATCCAAATTACAGAGTACCATTGTTGCAATGAAAACTGCAGCGAAATTCACTTTTTTTTTTCTCCTGTCCCGTTTGGTTCTTTTGCCATCAGAATTATTGTCTAAAGGCAAAGAAAGATGCCCAACGGATTTACTTTACCAAATGAACCATCCCGGCTTTGCCATATTGGTCTATTTGATTCACCTTTGCTTTTATTGTTCATTTTATTTTATTTTTGCTTGCTACACATGGGACAGACATGACTGGGGGAAAGAAAAAGGAGAAAGAAAGAGAGAAAGAAAAACAACGGTGAAGAAGAACGGTGATAAAGGGTTTTTCCCCTTTATCACCGTTCTTCTTCACCGTTGTTTTTCTTTCTCTCTTTCTTTCTCCTTCCTGACAACCCAAAAACCAACAAAACAGACAAAAAATACATATTTCAATCACCTGGATCACCTGTTGAGAAAGAAAAAAGAGAAAACAAGCAAAAAAAGAGAGCAATATAATAAACAACATCATCACGATGATCTATGTGAATATAACAGTGAATACTAAATATTAAACATTATTGTGCCGCAAGTTGGATCGACAGCGCACAGTGTGCTTTGAGGTAGGAGCCAAAAAGGGTGTAGTTTGTGAGCACCCGTGTGTACACCTGTGAGCATGAGCGCACTTGTATTCAAACGGTTCCTTCATGTAATGATCTGGTAGAGGGTGTGGGGGGCCATAGCCCCGTCCTCCAGGGCATGAAGGAGGTATGGAGGAGATCCAGGCTCCAGACATCCAGAGTCCCTCAGAACACAAGTGGCAACCATGCCACTCTCCCGGAAAGAGCTGAGGAGAGCCCCAGATGAGGGGTCACTGCAGAATGCAGCAAAATTCACTACCCTGCCAACCTAGAACCAAACTAAAACGCAAAGAGCAAATGAGTCCAGTACACCAGGACAAATAACTCAGGTGGTCTAACTGGCTGCGGGCCAAGGCTGTAGTGGAAACTATGCAGTTTAAGGGCAACACCGTGACGCCGGTGACAGAAACTAAGCTGTTCTGGGGCCTGATTGGGGGACCAATGAACGCAGATCTTGGCTGGAGGCCTAAAATAGAAAACTATAAACTTTCAAGAACTCAGAAAACACTGAGTTAGTGACAAGGGAACATGACACTAAATGTTGTTTGTAACAAAGAAATGGCAGAAGTTATCGAATTACTGTTGGTAGTAATGCAGCCAATTCTATAGGCAGGAAGGAGTGTGGAGAGGTAAAGACTTCCAAGAACAGTTCAGCAAATGAGAGAGGGGTATGATCTAACTTGGGGGCGGGGGGCTAAATAAACTGATAAAGGTAATCAGGTGACAAGTGGTTCGAGCATGTCTTTAATTATTGTAAGATGATGTTAGAGTACTTGCAGATGCTCACTGACCTATCTCTGTGATTTTGGGAACCTCTCCTGATGAGCTGGGATTGACATCAGGTGTGATGGTTGATGAGATTCAGCTGTAAGCAAATTGTCTTCCTTGTCTGATTCCTTTCTAGATTTTGGGTTTATGATCTAGTCTTAAGTATGTGTAATACTTTTAATTTACTGTTCAGTAAAAGACAAGACATTGTATCCACAAACTGATATTTGAATAAATACTTACTTTTAAATTAAGACTTAATACAAAAGGGTACAAAAAATGTTTAAGTGTGAAATTTTACAAAAATCAATTTTGAGATTTACAACGATTAAACCTTTATTTTAGTAGTCCATTTAAACTAAGCCAAACAATGGCCAGTTTTGCTACAGGCAACCACTTTTCAAGGTATCTCTTGTCATTGTGCATACATCTTGGAACAACACTTGATCATTATTTGGGTAGTTCCTCTAAAACTTTGTCCGGGTTACCTTTTTTATTTCAATAGTCTTTATATACAGTTTTATAATAGGAGATAAAAACTCCATATATAGGAGTCTAAGGAGCTTGAAAAGAAAAGTGTCTGGACTTCTTTAAGTTGCTTACAGATGTTTCACCTCTCACCCTCAACGGGACAAGACTCGGCTGTCCATCTACACTTAAAGGACAAAGGTGACTCTTTCGAGGATATTCACATTTTGGACAGAGAAGACAGATGGTTTGAAAGAGGAGTGAAAGAAGCCATCTATGTCCACTGTGAACGACTATCTTTGAACATAGGCGGTGGTTTACGACACCAACTGTCTGCCATTTATAATCCAGTGTTGAGATCCCTTCCCAGATGCCTTAACGCCCACTCACATCCTGGGCCATCTGACTTCAGGAAATCACTTGATAGAGTGGGGCCAGGTTTCACAATGACCTCATCCGAAACCTTGGCTGATTGTGACCTACACCCGTTTTCACACCTTGGCTTGTGTGATTAGGTAGAGGATCAACAGCGGGTCCATGTCTCTCTTGGAGGACACTCCCACAGAGCTTAAATCTGGGACTCCCCACCATTTCACTTTAGAACTGTAGAAGCTTCTCAAATGAGAGGTGAAACATCTTCAAGAAAGTTAAAGAAGTCCAGATGCTTTTCTTTCCAGGCTCCTTAAACTACAAAGAGCTGGATGACTGATCACCTTCACATCCATACATAGGACCAATAATGTGACAAAAGAATTAAAGAGATTTGCTTACACTGCCTCACAGTAGGGTTACGAAAGAAAAAAGTCTACCAAGGCAAAGTAGCTAGCCCCAAAGTCCTTTACATTAACTTTCATTCTCAAGCCTGTTAAAATGTATGACGGTTCACAAAAGGCACAAAGGTAAAAACGATGTGACCTTAAAACCAAGTTATATTTTGAACACAATTTAAAGTTAAGCAATTAGAGTTTATAACTGAAATCAAGCAACCCTAGTGTTAAGGCTGAGGCAAAATTAACAGATTTTAATAGGGGAATCTCACAATATTACAGCACAAAACAGCACAGAAGACAAACATGAAAACTTCAGAGAGGGCTTCTTAAAGAACACTCAAAACCACTGGGACATTACCTAAACCCCTTCAAATGAAATACATTCGATTTGTATTATTTTCACAATGTAAGATTTGAGTATCTTAATCAGTCACAGCAAAGAGGTTACAAAAGCAAAGTATTGCACAAGTGCCTATGTTGTGTAGAAATTAGGCTTATTAGACATATTTGATACAGAAATTTGCTACCAAGCTAGAGGTACGCACTATTTCAGGCATTCAAAAGGGCCCTGTCCACAAGTACATAGGTATTTTGGCAAATGTAGCTTGACTGTTTTGGCCTTTGCCTAAATGTAAATTTTAGATCACTGAAAATGAAGCCAGCAGGATGAAAATTTTCAAAAATGCAATTACTGCATGAATATGTGGACAGAGATTTTGTCTTGGAAGGCTTTTTTAACATCAGGCTCTGCAGAGTGTAATCTTTTTACCCTGTGACAATGTACCTGTGTTCATGTAGACATAAACTAGGATTAGCCACAGAGAAACAAGCTACAGCAACTTAAACACAGGTGCCTTAAAATGGACCTAAAAAAGGCTAATTTACCATTAAGACTGAACACATGAACACTGTCTATGAAGACAGATTTAAGACATAAATGTTTAACTTTAAAGTTTTTAGAACATGTTTAGCACCATCTTGTGGCAGTACAGAATGTGGCGTGACCAGGTTGGTTGGATGGTTGCAGCTAGTCTTACATTAGTTGATATTAGCAAACTTATGGGGTGTGGGGTGGCTGTAGCTCAGGAGGTAGAGCTGGTCACCTACTGATCGGAAGGTTGGTGGTTTGATCCCTGGCTCCTCCAGTCTGCATGTCAAGTATCCTTGGGCAAGATACTAACCCCAACTTGCTCTCCAATGCATCCATCGGTGATGTACTTAGAAAGCACTACGTATAGATAAAGCGCTTGTGAGAATGGGTGTGATTGAGGCATGTTGTATAGAGCGCTTTGAGTACTCCGGGAGAGTAGAAAAGCGCTATATAAGAATCAGTCCATTTACCAAACTAATAACAGAAGCAACAATACAGTGGAACATAAGGAGACTAAAGGTAAAAGTCAGTTTGAGCAGGTTACTGTTATACTACCCCTAAATGTAACAATGACTTGACGTTAAGAAACCAAGGACATAGAGTTTATTTTCACTCTGTCTATTAAACAGTTAGCCGTTCTTTGTTATTTGGATGTTTGTACTGAAGTCGTATATCCTCGGTTTCTTAACATAAAACTTATTGCAGTCGTTGCAGTCAGGGGGAACTAAAAAGCAGTCTGCTTTTTAGTTCTAGTCCCCTTGTTTTCTATTTAGTTACTTGTCCTGTCACTGGTTAGCTAACATAAAATGAATGTTAATCTATGAACAGCAACCAACCATCTAACTCGGTGTTTTCATGCTGTGTACTGGCACAAGATGGTGCTTTTGCATTAAGCACTTATTTCATAAATCCATCTTCACAGACAGCATTGAATCTATGTCAGTTTTGGTACTACTGGAGCACAATCAGGACTTGGATTGGATTGATGGATAAGTTCTGTGACCAACTAGCGACCTGCCCAGGGCATACCCTTCCTCTCACCCAAAGACAGCTGGGATAGGGTCCAGCCCCCCCAGCCCCCCATGACCCTGAATTGCATAAGTGGAAGAGAATGGATGGATGGACATTTTATGATTTATTACATCAAAACTGGTTGGGATGCTAAAGTTTCCCAATCACTTAGCTATTATCTATACAAGTAGGAGTTTTACCATTGAGTAAATCACTAAGATGAAATATTCTTTATAAACTTTGAAGCAGAAGCGCTGCTTCATCATCAGTCCATCACCTCATTTCCAACATTTCAACATGTTCAGTGCTCTTGGGAGATCATGGAAATGAAGCGCAAGAAGAGTGAACGTTTTGAGCTGAAAGGGAGGTCAGAGATGTTTCACTGTCAGTCAGTTACTGCTGCTTAGCTCTGCCATTTTACCAAAGCGCTTTAGAGCGAAATACTATGAAAAACTATAATTTAATAGAGTGGATACTGTCAGTTTCTTTAACACCAGTTCAGCAATCGTCATTTTTTTTGTTTTTTCAAGGCTACAGACAACTTACTGCTATCTGATGATAGATTTTGATTTGTGCCTTTTCGAATGTTTCTTTGAACTGTTTCATTTTTTTAATGGAAAGCTTTGCTGATGAGGACATCCTTAACTGTGGCAGCTGCTTATACTGCATTTATATTTGTTCACACACATTTTAATGACAGACATATATATATTCCTTCTATGTTAGATTCTATTGTAAGATGGAAGTTCAGCCTGCCACTCTTGGGACAAACAGAGGTGCTTTTATTAAATAACAGCCTATGCCTTTGTCATGGTACACAAGTAATTTCAATTATAGGAAGTTACAGTGGGGCAAAAAAGTATTTAGTCAGCCACCGATTGTGCAAGTTCCCCCACTTAAAATGATGACAGAGGTCAGTAATTTGCACCAGAGGTACACTTCAACTGTGAGAGACAGAATGTGAAAAAAAAATCCATGAATTCACATGGTAGGATTTGTAAAGAATTTATTCATAAATCAGGGTGGAAAATAAGTATTTGGTCACCTCAAACAAGGAAAATCTCCGGCTCTCACAGACCTGTAACGTCTTCTGTAAGACACTTTTCTGTCCCCCACTCGTTACCTGTATGAATGGCACCTATTTGAACTCATCATCTGTATAAAAGACACCTGTCCACAGCCTCAAACAGTCAGACTCCAAACTCCGCCATGGCCAAGACCAAAGAGCTTTCGAAGGACACCAGGAAAAGTATTGTAGACCTGCACCAGACTGGGAAGAGTGAATCTACAATAGGCAAGCAGCTTGGTGTGAAAAAATCAACTGTGGGAGCAATCATCAGAAAATGGAAGACATACAAGACCACTGATAATCTCCCTCGATCTGGGGCTCCACGCAAGATCTCATCCCGTGGGGTCAAAATGATCATGAGAACGGTGAGCAAAGATCCCAGAACCACACAGGGGGACCTGGTGAATGACCTGCAGAGAGCTGGGACCAAAGTAACAAAGGTCACCATCAGTAACACACTACAACGGCAGGGAATCAAATCCCGCAGTGCCAGACGTGTTCCGCTGCTGAAGCCAGTGCATGTCCAGGCCCGTCTGAAGTTTGCCAGAGAGCACATGGATGATACAGCAGAGGATTGGGAGAATGTCATGTGGTCAGATGAAACCAAAGTAGAACTTTTTGGTATAAACTCAACTCGTCGTGTTTGGAGGAAGAAGAATACTGAGTTGCATCCCAAGAACACCATACCTACTGTGAAGCATGGGGGTGGAAACATCATGCTATGGGGCTGTTTTTCTGCCAAGGGGACAGGACGACTGATCCGTGTTAAGGACAGAATGAATGGGGCCATGTATCGTGAGATTTTGAGCCAAAACCTCCTTCCATCAGTGAGAACTTTGAAGATGAAACGAGGCTGGGTCTTCCAACATGACAATGATCCAAAACACACCGCCCGGGCAACAAAGGAGTGGCTCCGTAAGAAGCATTTGAAAGTCCTGGAGTGGCCTAGCCAGTCTCCAGACCTCAACCCCATAGAAAATCTGTGGTGGGAGTTGAAAGTCCGTGTTGCTCGGCGACAGCCCCAAAACATCACTGCTCTCGAGAAGATCTGCATGGAGGAATGGGCCAAAATACCAGCTACTGTGTGTGCAAACCTGGTAAAGACCTATAGTAAACGTTTGACCTCTGTTATTGCCAACAAAGGTTATGTTACAAAGTATTGAGTTGTATTTTTGTTATTGACCAAATACTTATTTTCCACCCTGATTTACGAATAAATTCTTTACAAATCCTACCATGTGGATTCATGGATTTTTTTTTCACATTCTGTCTCTCACAGTTGAAGTGTACCTCTGGTGCAAATTACTGACCTCTGTCATCATTTTAGGTGGGGGAACTTGCACAATCGGTGGCTGACTAAATACTTTTTTGCCCCACTGTAGATCAAGTTATATAAATTCTTCACAAAAGCACATAAGAAAGAAGCCTGAGCGCAACAGTGTTTGTCATTGCCACTATTTTATATGAAGATTCTAGTCATTACATGGACTAGGCCTGATTTGGCATTAACCAATGTCCTAATAAATAGAAAAGTCAACACTATGAGTGGAAATATAGACCGCGGACACATGAACAACACATATATATAATTTGATGTTTTCCTTTTTTCTCCTATGAATAAACAAGTAATTGGTATTGAGTGAAACAGAGATGTAGCTTGGACTTGTGCTGCTTAACACCTGGGAAAACCTACACAAAAGAGGGATAATGTCCCACTTTACTTGTATATTTTAAATAGTAAAAATTCATTTTGAACCTAATGGGAGGTGCCGCCCATGCTGCTCTATTATTGAAGAATTATTAATATTATTTTAGAAAAAATAATGGCAATCAAAGAACTAGTCATATAAAAATCTTTATGGGTTAAATTGCATTTTGTAAGGTGTAGCTAGGAGTGCAAGGAGGTTAAGCATGTTTTAAAGCTGAACGTAGTGATTTATAATCTTGGAACTGTATCGTTCAAGTCATCATATTACCTTCGAGCCTGCTCTTATTAGTCTGTTTTTCCCGCAATTTGAAACAGTATATAATGTGTTTTTCAACCCTAATCCTACAGAAAACCTGAAGCATGTGTTCCATTGTGTATGCAGGCCTATGATATGTGTTCACCCATGTTTCCAGTGCAGTCCTGTCAGTGTTCCACTTGGTGCTGGCAGGACTGCTGCAGTGTGTTGGGTTTTTTTCCAACACTAACCTAAAGCACGTTGAGCCCAGAGGGATGTAGATTTGATGTTGCTATATATAAAATAAATAGATAAAACTGCCAGTTTGAGTGAAACAGTTGATGGTTTTATTTGAATCTACCCTGCATGATCCATGAAAACTTGAGCTGAAGATTTTAAGTCAATTTACACAAGTATTTCAAAACAGTTTGTTTATGTGACATTCTTTTTATTGCTATATTTTATACATATTAAAGTGTGCAATATCATTTAGATGATGGATCTTTTTGACGTCTTCAAAATTTAGAACTTGGTATCTTCAGTGTTTAATATGTGCCTGGTAGCCGATGCTGTGGATAGCGCCAAGCAATGCAATGATGCACCTGAAACTGGAATTTGGCACACAGATTTCCTAATTATTCACAGATGGAAATTGACATACACATGGCCTAATTTGCAACTGCTTTTAGCCATAGTGCTATCAGAGAATTAGCATAATGTCTCCCTAGTGGCCATTTTCAAAATGGCTGCCAAACTGCTGTAGGGTTGGACTCGTCTAGATTAAAATGACCATAATTAAACTGCACATGAAGTAATCGCCACAATAGATTTGAAAATGAGGAGATTTACTGAAAGTATTTTATTATCAACATAATTGCTAAGAAGAAATAAAAAGACTTACTAACTACTGCCATCTTACATAAAGCGCATGTCTCATACACACTGCATGTCCACCATGATATTGAGACAATCAAAGCCACAAATGAGTTAAAACTTTAATTCACAACAGGAAAAAAGCTGATTATATGTACCTTCATTAAGTAGGCAATCAGATTCTTGACCATTTCCAATTAAGTGGTACAAGAGGGTGATATTTTGGATAATTTCATACATATTTCATATAGAAAAAACAAAGGTAATTATAGAATAATAGGGAAATTTAGGTTTGATTAAAATTCTGTCCCCTGTCATTTATCATTCTGTGATTTCTTTCCGGCCTGTAAGGGATGAAAATATGACCATATGCTAATAATTCTGAACCTGTTTAAACATTTAAATACTCAATTATTTCCATGTAAATATTGTAACAAAATAAATATAAATTGAGTGGAATTTTTAGGCTACTGCTATTAAGTGAGTCAGATCAGATATCTGCAGTAGCCTTGTATCATTCATTAGGTGATGGGCAGTGATGAACAGATAGCAGCTAGCAAACACAATCTGTTCATTAAAGACACGAAACAGGATCTAAGGACAGTCTTATATTTTTCAGTACTTCAATACATCAGTACTAGTCAATACTTTTCAACAGTGGCAAGTGTATATTTGAAGATTATGACTGATTCCCTGATACGTTCACATTCCCTGATTTGTGAGCTGTGCAGAGGTGAGGATCTGCTATGTGTACAATACACTCTCTAAATATTTGCCATTAAATCAAGTTTAGATGGCCAGCTTTGGATTCAGGCTTCTGTCCTGACCGACTGCAAGCACATTAGAAATTTTAACAGCATGTTTCTGTGAGATCATAAACTAGTATTTCAAAGTATGATGTTTTTATTCCAATTGTGAAAAGTCGACACGACAGCCTCCACTGTATGTATCTGAGTGTGCTGTTGTATCTCTGGTGTCGTCAGTTTCACATGACGGACAGTGAGTCTGAAAGACCTGCTCAAGCTTCTGATGTTCAAACTGAGACTTTTTTCATGAACACTCAGGTGGGATCTTTACGGGCAGCTGCTCAGACATAACAGATGTCCTTTATACAGTGTGTCCTTAGCTCCTGAAATCTTTCAATAGCTTTAAAATTGTGGGGATTTCAGTAAACTGAAAGCCACTGTAAAATTCATAGTTTCATTTAGTGAGTACTGTGGAGAATTTAAAGGTTTTATTTATCACATTTCAGTAATGTCAAAATTCAAATTCAAATTTTATGTGAATTTTATGTAAAAGTGGTTTTAATTGTGGTATTGGTAAACATTATGACTGAACTGCACTAATTGTGAAGCACTTGTTTTCATTCCAGTCTGGGAACTCAGATATAAAGTTTTTGTCAAACTGTGGAGGTACACAGGTGAAGTGGGTGTGGGAAGTACAGACAGCATTAAAGACAAGCAGGGCTTTTCTCTTCCAGTATAATTCTCATTGACAACTTAAAAACCAGTAAATGTCTGGTATTAAGGCCTGCTGGTACATTTACATCCTAACATATTATTAAGGCTGATCAGCTTAATTCTATTTTTTAGTTTGGCCCTTTTGTGAAAGGATTTATTAAGTAATAACGCTTTAAGATTAAAAGTTCCATCAATCAGTGCGGCAAGTGAAAGAAATGTCATCACGCACATTAGTGTGTGGACTGTGTTTTAGGGTGGGTGTTGTGTGGTTTACATACACAGTGCTTTTCTTCTAATACCTTTTTTTTGTAAATTAGGAAGACTACACCATCAACTCTCTCCTATGTCAGCTTAAGTTCAGTAAAAAGCTGTGCACGCATTAACAGATTAGAAATGACAGAAAGAACAACGGGCAAAAAAATCCTTCCAAAATTAAACTGAGAGCCAAATAGAGCCAAACCACAACCGAACGATGACAGGACTAAAAAAAAAAAGACTTTAAATACAAAATATTAAAAGAAGGTTGTTCATCTCATGTGACCAGCAGATAATGATGGTGATGGAATAAAGAGCTAGCTGGAATGAGTTGCAGGAGATGTGTATCATCACACCTAAGAAAACATCTGCTCTCAGCTAAGTATTCAAAGCCAAAATAATTACCCTTAAACACCAAAGAAGAAAGTTTAACTTCCTCCCTCCAGGAGCTCCTAGAATGACTACATGATATGGTAATTAAAAGATGATTAAAGATTAGGAGTTTCAGTAATTACACCTTTAACTGAGCTAATGGAGCAATCAGAGAAAATTTGAGATTGGGTTTTTTTTTCCTTCAGCTCACTATTTTATCTTCTAGGCAGAATATTTCTTCTTTTTGCATATAATTTTTACATGTTCTGAAGAAAAATCAAAAATATATAAAGAATCGCTGTAATCAGAAGTAAAATTCCCTCGGCAGCTTCATAGAGAATTTCACTTCTCTGCACATGTAAAAGCTCAGGTGTAACAAAGTATTTTTTTCTTAATCTTTTAAAAACTTTTTTCTATTTCTGGACACATGCACACACACAAATGATTTCTAGAAGGCAAAGATGAACAAAGATGTCAAAATTAGACTGTAGATGGAAGTGAGCCACTCTTGCTCCAACACACACAAAGATATGTTGTGTCCTTTGGACGTGGATTAGTGTTTGTTCAGTTTAACCTCATAAAGCTCCATGACATCGTGGTAAAAGTGTCACATCAGGGTCGTGCCTGTAAAACTCTACTTGACAACACACAAACACACAGAGAGCCAGAAAAGGAGTTGTGCACACAAAGACACTAATTACCGTAGAAGACACAGTTTCTTCCACATACACATGCACTGACACACTTACAGACCGCTGCTGACATTATAGGATGTGACACTGTTGAGTGTGAGTTTCACAAAAGCAGGTTGAAATTTATGGAGCGCCGCCTATAATGGGCTCGGGACTGATGTCGTTGTTAAATGACAAAACCAAAAGCAAATGTTCTGATGTGTTCTCCATGGTTTCACCGGCAGTGGTTTTGACCATAATAATGGGATCAAGTTCAGCCATTAAAGTTTCAGATGGACTGTAGCTATGCGTCCTGTCATTTGAACAAAAGCTGTCCAGTCACAGCTGAAAAGAAAGCACAGGATTATCCAGTAAAAACCGGCCTTCCAACATAAGATGGTGTGGTGGTCAGTCAGATACGTTTGGATGCATGTTAAACTTAACAAAATACAGATAGCTGGATAAAGAAGTATGTTTTTGTTTATCATAGGATGTAGAAAATCCTTTGTCAGAAGTCAAAAGTCAAGTGTAATCTGAGACTGAGAAGACAAATACATATATGGCAAACATGTTAAATAGCGATTTATCATAAGATGATTAAATACACTCAGTATAAAAAAAGCTTAAACATAAACATGTTGTGCTATTTTAAAATGAGATAACTGTAAGACTGTTCTCTGTGTTATAACTACACAACTTTTATCAGTTATTTTTATGTTATTCATTCATGCAAAGGTTTACTTAACATGGCTTTATTCTGGAAAACCAATGTGCACATTGATTTACGTGGTTACGCGGTCTTTTTGTCAGTGGTTCATTCAATATATGTGCACTGTTAGTGCTGAGCTCACGCAGGTGTCTGAGGTGAAAAGTCATTTTTCTCAACAATCACTGGTCAGGTTTCTCCATTTTAAGCTGTCAGTCAGAGTTTTTGTAGCTGAGATGAGCATGAAATTACAATTCAGCATTTCACCATCTTCTACACACGTGCGCTGCTGAATACAGAATCTTGTATGGTCACAACATGTGTTTGCTGTCAAAGATTTAAAATTACACAATTGCATTTTATATGGATATTCTTGTGTCTTTGTTGATATTATTACCAACAGTAGTAGTTACAACTGTAAACTCACATATGTGATCACATTAGCGATGATCATTTCTCGTTTGTATCACATGTTAACTTGAATACATAAATACATTCAAACCAGACGAAAACAGAAGCTTTGTTGCACATTTCTGCACACACACTGTCTGACAGAATCGCTCTCTCTCTCTCTCTCTCTCTATATATATATATATATATATATATATATATATATATATATATAAAAAACACCCAGCACGCCCCTGCGGGCGGTTTATCCTTCAAGCTCGGGTCCTCTACCAGAGGCCTGGGAGCTTGAGGGTCCTGCGCAGTATCTTAGCTGTTCCCAGGACTGCGCTCTTCTGGACAGAGATCTCCGATGTTATTCCCGGGATCTGCTGGAGCCACTCGCCTAGCTTGGGAGTCACCGCACCTAGTGCTCCGATTACCACGGGGACCACCGTTACCTTCACCCTCCACATCCTCTCGAGCTCTTCTCTGAGCCCTTGGTATTTCTCCAGCTTCTCGTGTTCCTTCTTCCTGATATTGCTGTCATTCGGAACCGCTACATCGATCACTACGGCCGTCTTCTTCTGTTTGTCTACCACCACTATGTCCGGTTGGTTAGCCACCACCATTTTGTCCGTCTGTATCTGGAAGTCCCACAGGATCTTAGCTCGGTCATTCTCCACCACCCTTGGGGGCATCTCCCATTTTGACCTCGGGACTTCCAGGTTATACTCGGCACAGATGTTCCTGTACACTATGCCGGCCACTTGGTTATGGCGTTCCATGTATGCCTTGCCTGCTAGCATCTTGCACCCTGCTGTTATGTGCTGGATTGTCTCTGGGGCATCTTTACACAGCCTGCACCTGGGGTCTTGCCTGGTGTGATAGACCCCAGCCTCTATGGATCTTGTACTCAGAGCTTGTTCTTGTGCTGCCATGATTAGTGCCTCTGTGCTGTCTTTCAGTCCAGCTTTGTCCAGCCACTGGTAGGATTTCTGGATATCAGCCACCTCCTCTATCTGCCGGTGGTACATACTGTGCAGGGGCCTGTCCTTCCATGATGGTTCCTCGTCTCCCTCCTCTTTCTTGGGTTTCTGCTGCCTGAGGTATTCACTGAGCACTCGGTCAGTTGGGGCCATCTTCCCAATGTATTCTTGGATGTTCCTTGTCTCATCCTGGACTGTGGTGCTGACACTCACCAGTCCCCGGCCCCCTTCCTTCCGCTTAGCGTACAGCCTCAGGGTGCTGGACTTGGGGTGAAACCCTCCATGCATGGTAAGGAGCTTTCTTGTCTTTATGTCAGTGGCTTCTATCTCCTCCTTTGGCCAGCCTATTACCCCAGCAGGGTACCTGATCACGGGCAGGGCGTACGTGTTGATATATATATATATATATATATATATATATATATATATATATATATATATATATATATATATATATATATACATACACACACACACACACACACACACACACACACACACACACACACATATATATACACACACACACACACACACATATATATCTATATATCTAGATAGATATATAGATATATATGTGTGTGTGTGTGTGTGTATATATATATATATATACACACACACACACACACACACACACACACACACATATATATACACACACACACACACACACATATATATCTATATATCTAGATAGATATATAGATATATCTATCTAGATATATCTAAATATAATAGCTAATTGCTAGAAAATAAATAGCAACATATAAAATGTAAAACATCAGTTATTTGCTCCATGATCCACAGTCACGAACTATGAAGTCATTTCTTTTCAAGCCCTTATCACTGATGTTTTCAGTACATGCATTTCATGGCTGTCATTTTTTTTAATCATTACTGTCATGTTGTCAGGCAGCACATTTTATCTGATGAATATGTTCAAGTTCAAACCCAAGAGAAAAAAAATGGATTAAGAAGTGCAAACAAACAGGGTCAGCAACATTACAAGACCTGGACAAACAAAGATTCCTTTCCATAATTTGAAAAAGAAAATCTGCTTAGGTCATGAAATGTATTGCTCGAAAATGAAGAGCATATTTAAAACACACATTGGATATTTAAGAATGAAATGATAATATTTACCGTCTCGTGGGTGAAGAAATAATGATGCTACAAAGGTCAGTGACAACCAGCGTCATCCACACTCTGAGGGTCGGGTTAAAAAGTACATCAAAGTATAAAAATTATATAAATATAAAACAAATAATAATAATTGTAAATGTGTAACAATGAAAACTGTTTGTAGTTGTATTTTGATCATTTCTCAAATCTACTCTAATGCAACTGTGATTTTTTTAAATGTCTTTGATTATTTTTCACTGTTTAGACGATGCCATTTGGATGAAAATGAAGATAATGAAATAATTTGCTGTCATTGTCTGGGTTACGAGAATTTGCATTAAGTCTGAATTGTTCCTTAACAGAAATGTTAACTGTTTACAAAGGGGAAAAAAAAGATTTATTTTTAAACATAATTGCAGTTTAATTGTACGGGAAGGTCAGTTTGAGGGATAAAGACATCGTGTTTTTCTGTGGTAGCTGATAACACAGTGGTGTGTGTTTCTGAATCTGTGTTTGCATAGCTGCTATTGATAAAACACCTTTATATTCATGTCTGATTTATCACATCATAACTGATAGTTTAAAATGACATTTTATACTACTGGTAATTTTCTGCGATGCTGCTTTAAATCTGGGGTGGATTCACTGCCTTTTGTTTTTCTGTTTTGGCATCTTTTTTGGATCCACCTCCAGTTTATAACCGTGTTACAACATCCCGCTAAGGGAAGATTGCATTGAATCAGCAGAATGTTGTAGAATCAGTTAGACATTTAAAATATTTAAGGTTGGAGTAGTAATACAAAGTTAATATGCTTTGCCAACAGGCTCCAAATGGAATTTGCAGTCTTCTTCAGTGAAACCAATTGGAATTCAGTTGGTCTCCCTTACATTCAGGCTTGATTTTAACTTTCCAGAACCAGCTGGATACACTGTCTTTTTTCTTTCCTGACATGGATCTATGCAGTGGAGCGAGGAAACCACTCCAACCACATTACAAGATTGAATTTCATGCTTTAGCATGCTGTTGCAGATGTTCCTTGTGTAGTGTACAGGTAGGAGACGTGCAAATGAACTCTGAGTGTCAGCATTTTCTTTCTGTTCACTTTCTAGGATGGAACAACAGGCAGAACATACTCTATGAGTGAACTCTGTGAACTCTGTTAGCAACCATATTTCCATGCGTGTCATTGCTGAAAAATATTTCTTTATGTGGCATTAATCTGTTTGTGTGTGTGTGTGTGTGTGTGTGTGTGTGTGTGTGTGTGTGTGTGTGTGTGTGTGTGTTGGTTTTCCTCCCTTGGTGGGGACCAAAATCTGAAATTTACTATACTTGTGGGACCAACAGCCCTCATGGGGACCGAAATCAATTTTTCACACTTAAAATGTGGTTTTAATGTCAGGGTTACAGTTAGGTTATAGTTAGGGTTAGGGTTAGTTTAGGCACTCATTTCTGATACTTAGGGGGAAGGTAAGCAGCTAGGGACAGCATTATGTCACTGGGATGTCCCCACTAGGGTAGCAACACTTGACGTGTGTGTGTGTTTGTGTGTGATTGCTGAGAGATACAGATTTTTATTTTCTCTTCTTCCCTTCACCTCTTTTAGTTTTGTGTGTGTGTTCTGACCACCAGGGACATGTAAGTTAACAGGTTCTAAGGAGTGGCGAACCCCAGCTAAAGCATTAACGTGAGAACTTAATTAAGGCGACAGTAAGGAAAGCTATTATAGGTAAGCTGTTACAAATTAACCAGTCAATCTAAAAGCGTCTAAATTGAAATTTTCCTGAAGCGTCCGGCCTTCAACTCATCAAATCTCATTTTCTCTTGCTACCCCTGAACCCCTGGGTTCAATTTAGGTGTGAGTCCATGTGTGTGTGCATGTGTGCGCATGCACCTGTGTGTATTAGCAGAATGGGACATAAAGATGTTCACTTTTATATTACCAAGAATACAAAACTCAATTAAGAAAGCACTTTAGCAATCCAATTAAAAGTCTTTGGACAATTCTTGCTCTTTACCCAGCTCCCTCCTCTACTAATAACCAAATAACACACATATCTCTTCTCACTCTCTACACGTTGGCTTCATAATGAAGCAACTTAAAAACACACCAGGGTTTTAAATGAAAGGTTTAAAGGTTGCAGCCTGTTTTCTTTCTCTCACTTTTATTCTCTGTTGATTTAATATTAGTCTTCTTATTAAAAAAGCCAAATGATTGACTGTGTTGACTTGTTGATTGAAATGAAGTGGTATTTGAACAGCTGTCACAGGCAGAGCCTAGACTTGTGTTAATTCAGTTAAAGACTAAATTAGCCAAATTGTCCTTTCTATAGTCTGTGTTTTCCATGTTGACACTATTGCAAGCATGCATGTTGTTAATATGCTCATTTACCTTCTGTTTCCACGGCCACGAGACACTTTGCTTGGCCATCAGTCTCCCGTGGCAACCTCCCTGCAAACTCAGATTATTTTTGTATCCCATAATAACATGTGCATGCAGGCCAGAATGCGGGGTATAATTACTTGACATGTCTCCGTGGTAACATCAAAAAGGCTTTTATTAAATTAGCCCAGTGGGTCAGCATTTGTAGAGAAGTGTTTGGAGAGGCAGAGGGCTGGTTATGCGGCAGGGCATTGGGGCAACTTGGCCAACATTCATCATTCAACATGGAGAAAAGCCATGCTGAGTTAGCTGAGAGTCACTTCTTGTGGAGAAACGTTTTTTGTAATGCAAACATAAACTCACTGGTCACCTCTGCAAAATATATGCCTTGCATATATTGTCAAAACGTCACTCCTCCATGCCTTGGATATTATTACTAGGACTTCTTCTACCCACCACATCTCCCCAATCCTGAAGCAACTTCACTGGCTCCCGGTCAAATTTCGCATCCATTTTAAAATAATTCTGTATACATTCAAGGCTATTCATTCTCTCGCTCCACCGTACCTCTCTGACTTATTACAGATGAAGCTCCCATCCCGCTGCCTCAGATCTTCATCTTCTCTTTCTCTCTCTGTTCCCTCTGCTCGTCTGATCACAATGGGAGGGAGGGCCTTTAGCTGCTCTGCCCCTCGACTTTGGAATTCCCTACCCCCGGACCTCAGAAATATTAGTTCATTCTCTCTTTTTAAGTCCACCCTCAAAACTCATCTGTTTAAAATTGCCTATTCTTAAATTTCTGTATGTTTTAACTTTTATCTTCTATTTTTATCATTGTGTATATTTCCAGTTTTTATCTGTTGTACAGTGTCCTTGGGTGCTTTGAAAGGCGCTATTTAAATAAAATGTATTATTATTATTATTATTATTATTATTATTATTATTATATCGTTAGATATTGTTTTCTGGGCTGAGTCTGTTCAGTCAGTCAGTTTTTCAAATGATAATAATGAAAAGTCATCTTTGTATGCATTAGCTGTTAAATATAAAGCAAACTTTGGTTACATTTGGTCTAATAAGGCAAATGAAACTGCAGTTTCATTATTTGTGTAATATAATTAAAGAACGTATGGGTCTCAGGTCAGGAGGCAGGTTGATCCAAAAAAACAGAACCACACTAACTGAAAGTACATTCATCACACTTAGATCTAAGTTTAGCTGAAAGATCTGCACCTGATGACCTGAGAGATCTGACCAGGTTGAGCAAGTCAGAGACGTACTTATGAGCCAAACCTTGAGATGTTTATAAACTAGTAAAAGTATTCTAAATGTAATTCTGTACTGCACTTGGAGCCAATAAAGTTCCTTCAGTGCTGGGGTAATGTGGTCAAATTTCCACAAACCTGTAAGAATGCTCGAGCTGTATTTTGAATGAGTTGAAATCACCCTACTGATGATTTTGCTAAGCATATAGAGCTTAACATGAATGCATGCACCATTTTCTACCGATAGAGTTTTTCCAAACTTGTATTTTTAAGTGATAGAAAGCAGTTCTGGTAACCTTATTAATGTGATTAAACTGATTTTTACCGATGTCCAGAATGATACCAAGATTCCTGACTTGGTCACTGTGGATCAGGAATAATACATTTTCTGTCCCTGATTCTTTGGACACCAACATGTATTTCTCTCTTGTCTCTGTTTAGTTCTAAAAACATTTTGAGACATTCAACAGTATGTCCACAATGCAGCTTATTAGTTTATGAACAGACGTGAGCTCACATTATAAGGACATGTGGACATGCTTCCACATGTGTGTAATACTCAATTCATTTGAATTGAATTTATATAGCATCATATCACAGCAACATTTACCTCAAGGCAATGTATACTGTTAGAGAGAAAACCCCAACAATCCAAAGAGCTCTTAAACTCGAGTTTAACTATAAGGAACCTCCAGCAGAACCAGGCTCAGGGAGGGACAGCCATCTGCCACCACCAGTTTGTGGTGATGGAAGGAAGACAGGACAAAAGACGCACTGTGAAAGAAGGACAGGGAATAATAATGGGGCCTGATTATTCAAGACCTTGTATTTGAGTAGAAGGACTTAAGAGGGAGCCAATGAAGCGAAGCCAGTATGGGAGAAATATGTGCTGGAAATCTTATGAAGCACCTTTTCTAAAATCTTTTTTTCTATATCAGCTGACTTGGTCCCAGTATCTTAGCAGCCACACCTGTTAACAGCAACTCCCCTCTCAATCAGTGCTTTTGGTAACAAACTGAATTAAATTTAGTAGCCTGAACAGTAGGCCCCAACGGTCTGGTACTTTTACAGTACTGGACTAACCTGTGAGAGCTATTCACACTAAAATGAATTAAAACTCAAATTTTTACTTTTACTGTTACACAAAGGGTTCTAAAGGCAATGTACCTAATTTAGACTTTTTAGCACAGCACATATTTTTAGCAATGGATTCTGGGAACAGTCTTTTACTTGTGCTTTTAGATCTAACAGCTGCTTTTGATGCGTTGGACCATAACGTTCTCATCTCCAGGCTGGAGCAGTGAGTGGGCACTGGCTCAGCTCTGATAGGAGTTTCTGTGTCATGATTGATGATTTTACCTCTGCTTCTGCTGCCCATCCCCAAGGAGTACCTTAGGGTTCCTTTCTTAGTCCTGTATTTGCTGCTATTTTTAGAAAGCATTGTGTTCTGTTGTATATGCTGATGACTATCAAGTCTATTTCCCTTTAAAACTAGTGGTTCTGTTCAGCCTCTCCTTGATGGTCTCATTGAGGGGGTGCATGGCACTAAACTCTTTTAATTTTAATGAAAAAAAAAAAAGACTGAAGCTATGCTTTTTAAATCCTCCAGCTGTGTCCCTGCCTTTGACCCCTCTTATTTGGCCCAGCATTACTAATTTAGGTGTGTAAAATGACTCACTATCAATACTGTGGTTAAGTCCTCCTTTTTTCAGTAGAGGCGGCTGTCAGAAAATAAGCCCATCCTGTCTAGATGCCACCTAGAGACTCTGATCCATGCATTTATCAGCTCTCGTCTGGATTATTGTAATTCTCTGTTGATTGGAATTAGCCAGGCCTCCCTCTCACGTCTACAGATGGTACAAAATGCTGCAGCATGATTTTTAACTGGCACAAGCAAACAAGATCACATAACCACGGTTTTAGTTTTAGTGTCCCTTCATTGGCTTTCGTTAAGTTTCGAATCCTCTTTAAAATTCAATTAAAAAAAAAAAGTCTTTTAATGGTCCTGTCCCTTCTTACTCGTCTGAGCTGCATCACCCTTACATGCCGTCACATGCTCTTAGATCAGCTAACCAGGTGCTTTTGACTGTCCCAAAGACATGTTATAAATCCCGAGGAGACAGAGCCTTTGCAGCTTTGGCTCCCAAAATGTGGAATGAGCTGAAGATCAGGCAGACTCCACCCCTCGCTGTTAAAACCCGTTTAAAAACACATGTTCTCTGTTTGGCTTTTAACCCAGTGTGAGATGTTGTCTGTGTTAAACATTTTACCCCTTGTAAGCCATGTAGCATGGAGCAAAACAGAAGCAGACTCAAATAACAATAATGAGAGTATAATAATCAAATCACTTGAATTACACTTATCTAATGAATCTACTCTGAGTTATTGCTGATTTTGCTCTAATCTTTGGAAGGAGAGAGATTAGAGAAGAGAACGTGCACATCCAGGCCTGAAAATGCACTTATCTCTTCATAGAGGTACAAACTAATAGGAGAGGGGCCGAGTCCGGTAGGAAGCAATGAAAATCCAAATCCTGCAGTCAGCTGAGACTGAAGAAGTCACTTGGATGCAGTGTTGGGCAATTTACTTTGAAAAAGTAATTAATTATAGTTACTAGTTACTTCTTCCAAAAAGTAACTGAGCACTGTAGGGACTAACG
This sequence comes from Rhamphochromis sp. 'chilingali', assembly GCF_963969265.1. Lineage (NCBI taxonomy): Eukaryota > Metazoa > Chordata > Actinopteri > Cichliformes > Cichlidae > Rhamphochromis > Rhamphochromis sp. 'chilingali'. Next base: position 42,828,260 of record NC_137948.1, read on the forward strand.
CGTTATTAAGTAACGCGTTACAGTAACTACATTATTATTGTGGTAACGAGCACGTAACTAGTTATTATGCCAAAATCAGGAACACGTTAATCATTACTGGGATTTAGATAGGCTCGTTATTTATTACTTTGTGTGTTGCGTTCAACTTACCTAGGAAATCGGAACACAGACCTGGGAATGATGCCACACTAGAGTAAACGGCGTCTGGTTAGCCTCGTCAGAGAAGTCGGGATTCCAGTATGGCAACGCCCTCGAAAACGGTTGTTTTGCTCAAACAAATTACTACTAAGCACATATGCAGCCATAGCTGGACTCAGTGGGCCGATGGTAATTTTTCGTTTTGATGGGCCGATGTTTTTTTTTCTTTCTTTTTTTCCGTAAGGGTATAAACAATGAAAGGTGGTGGATTGGCCAGATGCTGGCAGGTGTGTAAAAATAACTCCACTGTTTGGTGGTGACTATGGCGGAGCATTCACAGAGGCCAGCAGGTGGATGACGGAAATGTGAGGCAGGAGGAGGAAGTTATGAACTGTTTCTGAGAGACAAATAACAACAGGATCCTTTGTAGCTGACAGCTGGTAACTGTGCAGGGGCGGGTCTAGCAAAGTTTTCCCAGGGGGGCCAAGTAAGGCATTAGCAGGAAAAGGGGGGCACAAAGGAATACTTTTGTTTCTTATTCTCATTTAAAATGTCTCGCTTTTAGTAAATGATTATCTGAATCTTACAACAAACGTTTTCATCTTATGTAAAATGTATAGAAATCCATTATTGTACATAGTCATTTTTTTCAGGGTCCCATCATAATTTCTCAAGAACTAAGTACTGTATATGATGCCAGTATTTTCCCACATTTTCTAGATACTGCACCAGTACTGTGTGTAAAATGCCATCAAGAAGTCAGTTAAGTTTTATTCTTTCTCACCTGTCTTTCTGTCTCATTTCACTTTTAAAAGGTTGCCATGTTAGAAAAAATATTTTGCCCTGCCATGCTGTTAATTTATGTGGTAAATAAATAGTTTATGAAAATATCACTAAATCTGTCATTTATTATTTTTAATATTCAGTAATGATCATGTCTCACCTCTAGTCTTCTCTGTCTTAATGTCAGGTTTCGACTATGTGTTGTAGATAGTTCAGGAGGTTAACTCGACCAAGCAGTCTTCGGGTTTCAGCTAAGTCTGGCAAACCAGATCTGGGCCACCAAAGGGCCATCATTCTTTGCAGTATGTGGGCCATGTGTAAGCACATTGTGTGGGCCAGATCCGGGCCATACCAATTTTCCTATGTGGGAAGAGGCAAGAGAGAGAATAGAATGGTATAGTATAAAAGAGAATAGAGAAAAATGGAGAGCGAGGCAGAGAGGACAAAAGAAAAAGAAGACAAGATTAAAAAAGAAGATTAAGCAATGGACAGGAAAGGGAAGAGAGAGGAAAGGGCAGAAGATGGCAAATAAAAGATGGAGGAAAGGAAAGGAAACAATGGTAATGTGAAAATGGAGAGTACACTGATGCAGACAAGTCAACACAGCTTAGTCTTGTGCCAGCTTAAAATTGACCAGTAAGGCCTCTCTTTTTCCTAAAACTGGTCCATCAGGTTTTGGGAAGCAACAGTAAAGTGCATCATAGAAGTCCTCTTAGAGATTTTCCCTCCATCCTGCTGAACTCGCAACAAACCTGAAACACACAACATAGCAAATCATTTATAAACCAGTCGTCTGTGTTAAACACTCCCAAATAATTATATATGTATATATAAATAATGTAGCTTCTTGTGTATATGTTTATGGTCAACGTGGATGCTAAACTCAAGACACAGTGTGTGTCTGCTTTACTATGGGATTTTGGACTATGCCTCTGTTCTCTTATCGCTTCACCGTGACACATGTTCATGTATCAAAGTGCAGCAAAGAACAGAGCGGAGTCATCTTTTAAAATTACATCCTCAAACAAAACTTTACATTTAGAACAAGACCATGAAATCATTTTTGTTTTCAGAACAGTCATAAAAATCTAGCTCAATCTGACATAGGTCAGGCTTGTCTTTCACAACTTATGTCCTCCAAAGAGCAAACATCACATCCATCTGTTTCTTAACAAGGGATCCATTTGGCATTGCCTTAATTATTCCTTTGAACAGTATCTGTTGAGCTGTTTCCAGGTCGCGGCACCAGGGAACACCCAATCAGCAGCACCTCGGTCGCCAGAGCACCCAAACCACACCCGCAGCCTGGAAATCCCAGGCCTCAACAAGATTTCCTTGTTTTTATTTCATTGTCTAAAAATAAAAGTAATATACATATACAGTATGTTTTAAATATCTATCAGTAGCTATGCATGTGCTTTGTTGCTCCATAGTGTAGTAGTAACACATTTGCCTGTGTGGACACGATTCCTCTTGGTTTGCATCAGCGAGGGCATCCAGCATAAAAAATGTGTAAAGTCAAACGTGGAGCTGTAGTAACAGCTTGTGAATAAGAAAGCAGAAACTTCATCTATAAATATGTCTGCTTGTTTTGTGGCATCATGACACGATACATCTTCCTTTCAACACCTTAAAGCAGTGTATCTTAAACTGATGCTTGCTGGAATATTTATATAAAAAGATCAAAATAAATCCAAATTGTGTTTTTGTCATCAGAAACACAATATTGGGGTGATTCCCTGAACAGAAATACAATTCTTAATAACTACTCACGCTCACTAAAACATTTTCAGTGCTGTGTTTTTTCACTTTTAATATAAAACCTTGATGATAAAATTAGTATTCACCTTGAAGTGTAGTACAATTGGATCTAGCGAGGGAGAGAGTGGGCGAGCTTACAACAACAGATCAGCAGCCTTGGCCAAGTCAATTTGCTGAGCTATCCCAACAATTTATCTACTCCATTCTGACATGCTCATAATTCCCTCTGACAACTTTGAGAGTCATCAGGGTGAGTCACTCTCCTAGCGTTTGTGCGCACACATGTAACCTAGTGCATTTCTGTCAGCGTGTGATGTGTGATGGGTTTAATGGCCCGTGCAAGTTATTTATATGCATCGCAGTCGCCGATTGAGATGTACAAATGGACTCTGTGTTGATTTTCAAACAGTGAGCACTCCTGCCACACATTATTGCCTTGATTAAGGCTGTCATGTCTACTGGTTGACTGATTACCGCTGGCACCACTCCTCAGTTTGGAACACACGTGCCTTTCCTCATGCTAAACAGGTACGATTTTGGAAAGATTCAGCTTGTTTTTTTAAATACAGTCGATTCTGCTGACTTTATTCTTTGCTGCCACGCAGAACAGGGATTTGTGAAGTTTGCAGTAAACAGTCAGTCGTACTTTCACACGTCCGTATCTAAAATATACGTTTGTCTTACAGTATGTTGGGATGTGGCACTCCCAAAAATAAAGATTTAATCTGTATAGTGTCTGTTTGTGAGGCTTTTCAAGAATATTTGTCACGAACATTTTGTTGCCTGTACTTTTTGTCATCTTGCTTTTTTAAACCGTTGCTCCCTGTTCATTTCTCCTAGACAAGGAATATGTTTTTCAGGATTATTGTAGAGGCTAATGTTAATGCTGTTAAAGGATCTGTTTAAAACAAAACCATGTTCTGTTCCTAAACCTGATCAGCTAGCTTCCGTGCCTTTGTCAGCCTGCTAGCGTAACCTAACTGAAAACAGAATGACAAGTTAAAAATGAAATATAAATAAATAACAAGATGAAGAATAACTGCTCTGTATGCTGCTCAAATACAGATTTTATTTGATTTTAGTTAACTACAAAACTTGGTCACAGTATATTTCCTTCTGTCAGTGTCAGTGTGATTATAACAACGTGTCAGTGTTTCCAATGTTGACATGTCAGTCTCAACATGGGCATATCCTGGCTATTCAAGCTTGAGTACTTCTGTCTGTGTGCAACAAATGATATTGGTCCTGTTCCCCAGGATAAGGAAAAATCAGGATTTTCAGTCCCAGAAAGAGCTTACTTAATCTCCGAGTCAGTTTCCATGGTAACAGGTTATGTGAACCTTACCTGCTTTTTGGAAGGTTTTTTCTCTCTGACTCCTCCCCTCCCACTACCCAAACCAGCTTTCAGACTCTCACACTCTCATGGTCAAGATCAATCTGCTTGACGAATCACATCCATTTTTTACAAAGTTTACAAAAAAAACATTCAAATCCCATTTGGATGTTAGTCCATTCTTGTTATATTTAACTGTGCTTTTGTAGTCCATCTATAAGGAGAAAATGGTAATTACTGGATATTGTGGATTTATTATCAGTTTTAAATATATAGATTACATCATCACCGTGACTCTGTGGGACACAAATAAGAATTCAAAAAAGTGTCCAAAAAAGTCTGTACCAGTCTGTCCCTACATAAGCTGTCCTTTCAGTTTCATCCATATCTGAAGTTGCTGCTTTTTAGCTTTATCTTATAAGGAAAATGCCACCCAGGTAAATGTGACAGAGTGGCTGTCTTTTCACTCTTTTCACCTCTCTTGTTTTTTAAGATAATTGTCAAACACATTCATGTTCCTTGATCCACTGCATTGAAATGGGGGGAGTGCTCCTTATTTACCCATTTCTATATGATCAAGGTGTCTGAGCTTTACTGACAGTCGCTCATCAGCCTTTTAGCAGCTTGAAAACCCAGAGTTTATGGTTATATTTAGAGTATTTTAACCTGCTTTCTGGGACACGGCTCTTACTGTCATGTTGAGGTGAGTAATTGAGTAAAGGTTCTCTTTCTTAGCTGACTCTATACATCACCTTGCTTGCTTAGCCTTTCTGTTATAATTGAGCATTCCAGAATATGTTGCCATTCCACTCAGCGCTTACTTAACATAACCTGCCCTAACTGTATCTATCATGCTATCACCATGACAACAACTGTTGTCAAGGAAAAACATTTTTTCTACCTTGAGTGCCAGTGTGTCCTAAAATTTCACAAGTAGAACTTAAAAACAAACAATCATTAATCTCCTGTACAGACTAATAGATATGAAGCCATAATAGATGGCAGATGGCAGTACTGGAAGAAGAGTTAAGTCTTCATCCATCATTTCTTAATGTGATTTAACACAAAGCCAAAGCAAGTTTGTTTATTTGTTTGTTTGTTATTTACTTGCAGCACTACTGCGGTTCAAGGGAAGCTATGCTCACCCCTCCTGACAACAAATTCCAAAACTCATCTGTACCTGTCTAAGGAGTGATTTATGTATCGCCTACAAGCCAAATTCAGGAAAAGCTTGAATGCTATGTAAAATAAACACAGAATGAAACTGTCTTATTAATTAATCCCATTATTCAGAATAGAACATAGAAAACATATCAAACATCTGAACTAAGAAAATGAATCTATGTAAGAGAAATCTTGGCTAAATTCGAATTTGTACCAAAGACGTCGGGATGGAAGCAACAAAACATGGAACTTAAAGAACCAGCTGAAGGAACATTAGGTTCATTTCTGACTGGTTGCACCAGCATTATGATGTAAAAAAAAAATGACAAAGAAGAGCCATGACTATTGATTAGCAAGAATCCTTTAGCACATAAAAATGTAACAACATTCCTTTTCCCAAAGTCCAGCAGGTAGTTTCCAGATGTTCACGGAGTTTTTTTGAAAGGAGAGGAGATGGTCTGGCACAACCTTTCTGAGATCTCTCACAGCCATCAACGTCAAAATGAGCATTTCCTCAGTTTTAAACTTTGATTTCACTGAACTGTTTTCACTCGCCTGTTGTCAACAAAATATGAGTATGTGAGATTTTCACATACTTGCATCCTGTTGTTATTTACACATCACAGTGTCCCAGCTATTTAAAATTGGCTTTGTTTGTTATTGCTGTTATTACCTCACACTAGTCAGGAACAATGAATAGCAAGGTTTTTAAAGCCCTTTATGTATTTTAAATTTCTTAATATGGTGTCAAAAATCTGTGTTGGTTTTAGTCGTAAGCCACAATTTTCAAGACACAACACACAAGTTTGCCACTGGTTTTACCCAGCAACAGTCAGACGCCTCCAGCAGCCTCTGCTTGGGGGCAGGAATGCACATTTTTTGGTAGCTGGAAGTTCGCAAGTCATCACCGATCAGTCTCTGGGCCTGTGTGACTGAAGTCTAAATAAAATATTTACAAATAGACAAATGAAAGATGAATTATGGAAACCACTTTATCACCCTGACAACATATGGGCTAGAAATACAACACAATGAAATGGAGAAGCATGCTGCAAGTAGTACAACAAGGAAAGTGTTTCCAAGCTTAACAAAAAGCTATGTTACTCCAGCGAGGTGATGTCGTGTGTCCAGCAGATATTTGCATTTTGCTTATTTGGTTACGCTTCAAGTATTTGTAGCTCATGTGTGTTTGGTTGTGTGTGTATTTGGAGCTTAGATGTTGTTTTTTGTTTAGTGCCCAGTTTATTTAATGGAAGAGATTAACTGGAGAATGAATTCTGCAGAATTTTAGCCTTCATCCAGTCAAGAATGTGAAATTAAAGGAAAGCAGATGAAAAGTCACCAAAATCAGGAAAATATGTAAATATTTGACATTATGGTCTTATGTGCCATAAGACCATATAATGTTACAATCATACAGTGGAAAAATGTCATACTCTTGGGAAATTGAAAAATTAGCGTTGACCTGCAGGCTTAAACGTGGCAAAAACAGCCGAGTTGGATAATTATCACAGAGACGTGAGTAGCTGCATTTCACTGCTCTGCACTTTTTTAAATTATGCATTATTTTGCATGCTTCTCCTCGTTCCCTGTTAGACAGAATCAAAAATAGTGCATCACAGGTTCAAAGAATCAGTGGATGCCCTGGGGTGATTTAATGGTAAACTGGTTACTATGCATCCATATTTGGGCAAAGATATTGAACTGGATGATTCACTGTCGAGATGGTCTATGAAATTTTCATACTGCTTTCACCAAGTGCAGTGATTTGGTTACCTTTCCTCCACCAATTACACAGAAATGGAAGCATTGGATGGAGCAGATGCATGCTGTTTTGTGTCTCTCTCCCTCCCTCTCTCCTAAATCCTAAAATTGTACATGCAGGATCTTTCTCGAACCACATGCGAGCATACACATGAATATGTAAATTTGAATGAATGCACATTAGTACCCTACAAACAGAATTCTGATAATAGAGCACAAATATCAGACTATAAATGTCTGAAAATTAATGAAATGAAAGGTAAATGAAACGCTTTTGTTAAACTTATGATGAATGGGTGACCTTTCCAAGTTATATCCCTCCTCTTTCCTAATGATAACCATGTCATTCATGGATGGAGAGAAGTTTAATTAACTTGTTTTTTCCCCACACGTGGATCATACTTTTATTGATAACACCAAGCGGCATGCAATGGGTGCAATGGAAGCAAGTTTGCTAACCATTTGGATCTCAGGTTGCTTTAAGCCGCTCCGTGTGAAGTTTGCATGTTTTCCCTGTGTCGGTGCTCGGGCTTCTCCCTAGAATCCAGAGATGCCCATTAGGTTTATTGGATGCATCAATGTAAGGTAAATAAAGCACTTAAGTGCACAGAAAAAAAAGATGAACATCCTTGTTGCATGATATTCTTTGAGTGCACAATAAGATTAGAAAACATCACTAACAAAGACAATCCAGTGCACAAGAAGGATAACTAATCATATGATATAAGGCATAGAGACTAAAGACACAGTCAGTGGTCAAAGTGGGTCTAAAATAAGTCTTGGATTACTCAGAGCTGGTAGCTGAAGGTATGGTAGCTATGTGATGGAGCCAAAGCAGCACTTGCACACAGTAACGTCTTTCATTCTCATGCAAGAAGACCACTGGTCATAATTATTTATAGAGCTAGGATTCAGTATATTTTTAAGTTCAGTTCTGCTGCAGATCAGATCTCAGTCCTCAAAATGTATTAACAAATTTAAAGACTAAAACAAGAAATATAAGCCATGCATACATACATGCTCTTGGTGATTTGTAAAGTAGTTGGTCTAAAATGTTTCCCTCTCCTATGTTAGTGAATTATATTCACAATACATTTTATATAACATAGAAGCAGCTGATATGGGTATATTCACTCTGCATTAACTCCACATTGGACAACATATCACATTCTGGTTGTCACTGTTAGCACTGGCTCAGCAGAATGAGAGAATACAAGAATAGTGTCATTTCTTGCTTTTTATTCTCTAAGGTAAATTTTCAAAATAGATTCTTGTCTTATGAAGATCCTTCTAATCTGGTTCCTGTCCTACACTGAAACACAGTCTATGTAATACTGTGTGTGGGAAACTGTTGGTGCTACCATTATATCATACAGAAAGCAGACATGGATTAGTGTGAGAGACAAATAAATCCTATCTTAAAATCAAACTCCTGCTCTGGAGAGACACTGGGGACTATTTCACCAGTGTCAGTGTCAGATGAGCTAGGATACTAAATGTTTGTGAGGACAGTTTTTTGTATGTGTTGTTCACTGGACTCATTTCCATGTATTGTATACCTGTGCTGCCAGTGAATCTAAAATTGACAGTGGACACCATGATGCCAAGAAGTGGCCCCTCCCTTTCGGGGCTAAAGCCTTACTTGGCTTTTCATTAAATATCTCTGAACCATCAAATAGAATTGAGCCATTTCCTTTTTTGTGTTCTTGTTGTCCTAAAACAAGGCAGAACAAACTAACTCACAGTGTTATCTCGCCCTGAATCACCTGTTGTACATTTGCTTGAAGGCATTGGTTTCCTCAGGGGATAAACTCGGTGATGGACAAGAACATTGCCACCAAATCATCAAAGCACCGTAGCAAAGAGTGCAGCACTTTTAACATGAAGGAAGACTTTATAAAGGCTCATCAAGTGAAAATATATTCTCCCTAATCCAGCTCCAACTGGGTTAAGGAAGGTGTGCAGTCAATAGAGGGCCCTTAGAAGTGTAGTTATCCACAAATGTGAGTACATATCCAACTGTGTTACCTCTGCTGGTCTGTAGAATATTGATGAACAATGCAATTCCATTAAAAAGGTGCTAATACGTTTGAAAAATATATATCCTTCTTTCAATAATTGTCACAGTACGTCTTTATGTATTTATTTTCAAATCATTTTTGTCTTTGGTGTGATCCTTTGATCCATTACTTACCAGAACACACACACACACACACACACACACACACACACACACACACACACACACACACACACACACACACACACACACACACTATTGTGGACCTGAAACCAGTGGACCATTTCATTTCATATGTAAATCCAACAATAAGTGTTATTTATAGCAATTATTTCCTATTATTACTATTATTATTATTATTATTAGTAGTAGTAGTAGTAGTAGTAGTATTATCATTATTTCTTATGTTATTATTGCGGTCTAACTTTATGACCACAATAACATAATTATTAATTAATAACTTAAAATTTTAAAAAGAGGAAAACAAAACAACAAAAATGGTGATATTAGTGGTTATTTATAAGAGTGAAGGGAAGTGAGAGAGTCAGAATCCATAATGCCACAAAAGCTGTAAAAAAAAAAGAACAATAACATGTGTTCAGGATATCTCCAAAGTGTCACAGTCACACACAATGATGGGCTGACCCTGTCTCACTAATCAAACACAAATGAACAAAACCTAAAAGTTCTTTATTATGATATCGAGTTTTCATTTTCCATCTGGTTTCTAAATACTGACAGATTTTGTTTTAGTTAGTCTGCTGGGGGTGAAAATAAAGAGATCACAAAGGACACAGAGAGAGGAAAATCCAAGAAAATTAAGAGAAATTCAGGGTGAGACTACTGCAGCACAGAGGCCCACCCTCCTGTGAATAAGATTATGACATTAGAAAGGTCTGTAGGTTTGCACTGTCCACGCAGGAAGCTAAGAATTGTACCTTTATCACCCTCAGTCAGAATTCTGCATCTAAAAATGTACTGTGAAAATACTGTGAATATCAGAATCTGTGTTACACAGTTTCTCCTTATAATGAAACCAGTGGTGTGTGACATTTACAGACAGGACTAGCAAACAGAATTTAATATCCAAATAAGGATGTGTGGTTCTTTCCATTTGTACTCTTCTTTCTTTTTTCCTCTGTGTTATTTTACCTCCAAGCAAACATTATCCTTGGTTGACCGTGAGCTCGTGTGTGTGCATGTGTGTGTAATGCAGTTCAAAAGCAGTAGCAGTCAAAGCCCTCCTGCTGAGTGTGTCAAACTAAAAAAATCTCTCTGAACTGCGAATTAACAGCATCTCCATATCGTTCCTCTTTCGTCTGCTCTGTATCGCCACTCCTCCCATTCTCCTTTCTCATAATTATCTTGTCTTTTCTTCTGACCCGTCTCCCTCGCTGGTTATCATCTCCTCAGTTCTGTACCTGCTTTTGTTGTCTCATCTCGTGTCATTGCTGCTCGCCTTTCTTCTTTGTCTGCCTTCTCCTTGTTGATTACTTTTCTTCATTTCAACCTTCACCCAGCTCTTTTTTCCTTAATCATCAACTCTGTCCTCTGTTTTCATCAATTTATCTTTTCTCTTTGGTTTTCAAAAGGACCAACCTTTGGTTCGCTCTTACAAGATCTTCCATTTTTTGCTGGCTCAGGCAAAAGTTGGTCCTTGTGAGAGGATTGCGGTGACTTCTCTGTTAGCCTTAAATGATACTGTGAGACACAAGTATTGTGTCATGTTTCACAGCTGTCACACAGGAACCACCACAGCAAACCAGAATTAAATACTGAGCATCAGTCCACAGAGTGTTGGACCTTCTGCACTATATGCGGAGTTGGCTAACTGGGTGCAGGCTGAGAAATGACTTCTTTTGCTTTCTATATCTGCTGTTTCAAAGTCCTAGGACCCATTTCCTCCACCAATCAGATGTTTTACCACTACCCTCCACTGCTCAGCTTTCGAATTTAAAAAGATATTTATTTAATTAGAGCCTTGCAACACTGACCTAGTGACCTAGAAAGGATGTACTCTCCCTGTAGCCCTATAACAATTAGGATGGGGTTCAGCTCCTCATGGCTCTGCACAGCGTTAGCAGAGATGGATGGCTGGAGTGATGTTTACTTAAACCACGACCAACAACGTGTGGATCCGACTCATGCATGAGTATGTGACCCTAAATGAAACCATTGTATTTGTGGTGTCAAGAAAACAACAAAATATCTCAGTGTTTTAACAGCTCAGTCGAACAGTGAAAAAGTCACCAACGAATGCAATCTAGTTTCTTTTTTTCCATTCATGGGCACAAATTGTTATGTTTGTTGTGCGTCAGTGAGCACATTTGTAAGTGATCTATTTCAATAGGAACTGTTTTTGGAGTTAGAAGCATGAATTTTGTCCAAAAAAGTTGTTTTTAATAAACCTAACCAAATGACACATTTGACATTAATAGCATATTTACAAGAGACACGAATGATGTGTGAAAATCTGATATGTGTCACTTAAACTAGTGTCTGTTGTGGCAACATGATGTGCTGCATCATGCTCTGAATCCTTATTTTTGACTTTTAAAAGTTGTGCTCAGACACCTGGAAAATGTGTTTTAAGGAACTGCTGAAGAAAAAATTTAAAATTTGTGTCCACAAGCACAACAGTAGAGTAGGTTTCCACGATTTGACTTGAAATGTTGTGTGACTGGGTCAAGTCAAGTGAACCATGTGCAGTGGTACAGTACAGAGTGAAAGGAGACAACGTCCCTCCAAGATCATGGTGCTACCTGTGACAGACATCAACACAGGACGACATAAAGTGCAAGTGTGCAAAACACCAAAACAAAGACAGACAGAACGATACAGACACACAACAGGGTAAAAGGCTGAGCATTGTGCAAAAAGTGACTTGGTGTATGAAGGTGTGTGTGTGTGTGTGTGTGTGTGTGTGTGTGTGTGTGTGTGTGTGTGTGTGTGTGTGTGTGTGTGTGTGTCCAGTAGAAGGAGTCTGACGGCTTGGGGGAAGAAACTGTCTCACAGTCTGGCAGTGAGACAATGAGTGTACAAAATGTGCACGATACCGTCAGAAGCAATGGCAACTAGGATGCGCTGTGGGAACGTGAATAGATGGAGGTAACACGGTGCACAATTTTAGACAGGAACAAACTGGAGTGAGACACAAGGAGAGACGTTAGTGTGACCGGTGCCAGCCAGCTAACAGTGACATCTTTCAGTTGTGACAATTTGGCCTCCTCACCCACATTCTTCCATTCAATTCAGTGTGAGGAGCGCTGCAAAAGATCCCGTGTGTTTGTCTGTATAAGAGAATATGTCGAACACATTTTACGGAATATTGCTGTTATTTTTAAATACAGAAAATCGTTCAATAAAATTATAGAATAAACATTTCTAATGTAGAATAACATGAAAAACATGCAAATGTAAATAATCACTTCAATCAGAGAACTTTTTTTTTTACGTAAAATGATTATATCTGTAACTATTCATTTCAAATATGTAAAATGTGAGGCAATTGTTTTTGTTAAGAAATGTAGAATGAATCTTTTTCTTTTGTCTTTTCTTTTGAAACTGTTTTTTCTGTCTACAAGAGGTGCTCTTCTTGATGTGTCTGCAGACTCAGGGAGGTTTAATGTACAGTACTGTGTGAAGTTTATTTTTTGGATGTTTTCCATTTTAGTTCAGCTTTATTTGTATAGTGCCTAAAATTCCATTTGGCACAACAAATTGTTTAAATGAAAATAATTCTCTTTGCTGGTTTACAGAATCAAATCTTGAGAACAGGAAGTAACAGAGTTATCATTATAAAGCTAAATCTCATTCATCCTCAAATGTATTCCATTGAACCACAGTGTGAGGGGATAAATGTTTATATATTGTAAAGACGAACATTTGTATAAAGGAGCAGACATTTTAAATTTGACAATATTTGTAAAGATGTAGGGGAGACCGGGGATAGTTGTAACATTTTTGACATTTCTGTCTGTAAATTGGAGCGCTTTTAAGGTAGTGGATTCAAAATGTAATGCAAAGTATTTACATGTCTCTGCTATTAAATAGTGCAGCTATTTTCTCTGCAGCACAATTACCCATTGCATGGTATGGTCTCAAACACAAAGAGTGAAATGTTACAATTAACCCCATAGTCTGGGTTAGTTGTAACATATCCTGGGGTGCAATGTAACACAATGAAATAAGGGTACTAACAAAACATTAACATGTAATCTTTGTTTATTCAACACATGAATGCACTTACATCCATTTATGTAGCTATTTGTGTGTGTGACAGAATGCAGAAATCTAGCTTTTGAACATATTCCAACCCCCCAAAAAAGACAAATTATGGAATTTTCTGCAACTGAATATTTCATTAATTTTGGTTGGTCTTCCTTGAGTTTGGCCTCATTGGCTCAGTGGGCATTATAACCTACAACTCTTGCACCAATTTTGAACATAACAATGAAGCTGAAAAAATGTAGTTGTTCACCAGCATCGCAATTCCATTACTTTTTATCATGGCTTACCTTGGTGTGGTTTGCAAAGTGCTTCAGAAAGATGAGGAAATCTGTTTCTTGCACCCATCCTGATTTATTTCCACTACCAGTACTTCCTACTGGTCCATCTCTGACACAGTGTGAGAATGTGTATGTGTGGGAACACAAACAGTGGAGGAATTGTGTTGCCAATGGCATTAACCGCATATACAAAAGCGACCAGTGAACCTCTCTCTGCTGATGTCATATCCCCAACTTGTTTAATATAAGTTAAAGTAATAGTGTGGTAAGTTGTAACATACATTATTGTTACAACTGACCCAGACTGTTGCTGTTACAACTGACCCAGACTCCTATAGCCATGAACTAGCTAACATTACAGCCAACGGCTAAAACATTAGCACTAAAGACCTACACAGATTATATCCCCATAGACATACAAATAACATAATTTAAGTTTGATGAGTTTAACTGCAAAGCAGATAATGCTATTACAACTATTTGAAATAAAGTAGAAAAACTTACTTTTTGGCATACAAATTACTTTTTTTTCGTGTTAAATTGTCTGTGTTTGACAAAATGTGCTGATTTTTCACATGTGATAGCAGAACTGAATTGGGCATGCACAGGATGAGTCACATCATTTGAAACTTAGCCCTGATTGGAGAAATTGGAAGTGTTACAACTGACCCACGTTACAACTATCCCCGGTCTCCCCTATATTGCCAATTTAGTAATGCTGTATTATAGCACTGTTATCATAATGTCAAGAAAGTCATGGTTATTTTTTCATATTAAGTGTAACTCATTTAAGGTTAGTATCCATGAAATACAAATGACTTTGCGTAAAGTCACATCTGCATAATATGTTTGTAATGGATGTGATTTATAATTAACAGATCATTGCAATTGCAAAAATAACAACATAAATCTTTTTACGTTATATGTAGTAAAACCTTTTTCAACAGGACAGATGTTTTTAATACACAAAATATGAATAGTTATTCTATTTAACTGTAAACTCATATATTAATTTTACAGCAATATTATGACTTTTTTGAATGGTATATCACTAATATTACATTTTCACATAAATTTCCAAAAATAAAATCCAAATAATAACAGTAATCTTCTGGGTACTAACAGAAAAGGGGCTAAAGTGTCCCCACTAGTCTTTGGAAGCTTTGACGAGCCTAAAAATAATGTCATGTCGTTAAATTGTGCTTCTTCAATTTGGCAGCTAAATTGTGGGAGACATTCATGCATTACAGCTTTAAATGAAGTCATCTTATATTAGATAACAACTGGAGAATTTTGTCAAAGGGATGAAATATTATCTTTTTACAGAAACTTCACCTTCTGCTTTTTTCACCTGACATTTTACTTCCTATTTCTGATAGTAAGGAAATTAAAGTCGAATCAAATGAAAGTCTTTGGTAAGTGATCAAGTTAAAAATGTAGTGCTGGCCTCTCAGATATTGGAACACAACTTCATGCATATAAACCAAAGATACTAGCCTTTTTGGACATGTTCCTTCAGCTTTTACAGGCTTACTATCATTCTAAAATATGTGAAAGACAGTAAAAGTACAACAAGAGCATAAGCTTTACACAGCTTACTGTCAGCATAACTGTCTGCTTTCCACAAGGATATGCTTCATGTCACTAGTCTACTTGTCAGGCTAAAAGAACATAAGGACATGTTTCAGGTTGGCTTGTGGCTCTGAAGTCTTACAAAATCATCAGAAGGAACACGTGTGATTATCTTGGTTTCATATGGAAACTCACAATAACAACTCCAACAAGGCTAAAACTGAAAAAAAACCATCGAAAAAGTTGTGTCTGATATTGTCCTAACTGTTAATTTCATTTTATATGTAAGTTAAAATTCCTTTGTGAACATGAGTCTCTTTGTGGTAATTTTGCTTCTTTCTTTTGTTACTTTGTTTTATTGTGCGTGCTTTCAGTAATCTGATATTGTACTGCTTATTGATACAGTATGCTAACGCTATATTTGAACAAGAAATATGTACAAATTTTTAACATTGCAATATGAAATATTTGACTTTGTATTGATCACTTTATGGATTAATGTTAGTGAACTGAGGGAGAGGGAAACAAAGTGCAGCATCTTAACATAAACACTCCTACTTTATTTATTTATGTTTCAGGGTTAATATAGCTAACTTAATCCAGTTCAATTCAGTTTTATATATACAGCACCAAATCACAACAACAGTCGACATATTGTAAAGTAGACCGTACAATAATACATACAGAGAAAAACCCAACAATCGTATGACCCCCTATGAGCAAGCACTTTGGAGACAGTGGGAAGGAAAAACTCCCTTTTAACAGGAAGAAACCTCCAGCAGAACCAGGCTCAGGGAGGGGCGGGGCCATCTGCTGTGATTGGTTGGGGTGAGAGAAGGAAGACAGGATAAAGACATGCTTGCATTCCCATGACATGCATCATGGGAATCCCCGGCAGCCTACGTCTATTGCAGCATAACTAAGGGAGGATTCAGGGTCACCTGGTCCAGCCCTAACTATATGCTTTAGCAAAAAGGAAAGTTTGAAGCCTAATCTTGAAAGTAGAGATAGTGTCTGTCTCCTGAATCCAAACTGGAAGCTGGTTCCACAGAAGAGGGGCCTGGAAACTGAAGGCTCTGCCTCCCATTCTACTTTTAAATAGTTAGTTACAGTGGGTAACTAACGCACTTAGTTAAAGTAACCAAAAAGATGATCAAAGTAAATGCAGAGGCTTGAAAACATTATGGTGCTGAGTAGAAATGATTCAAATCTCATTGGAGCCTCAGTATTTACACTTTATAATCTCCCTGGTAATTCACACGCTTTCATGAAAAGCAGGCTCTATGAATGATGAGCCGCATTCAGTGAGAGAAACAACCATAACAAAAACCATCACAGCCTCTGTTTCTGTCTGTAAATCTATCAGAGCAGTCAAACTGAACTCAGTTTGGAGTTTTATCTGCTCGAATTATTTAAAAGTAAAATTATTCCTCTGGTGCAGTCCTTAGTTTGATTATTACATATATCTTACATCATGTGTGTGTCTCCATGTGTCTAGTTGCCTTGAGAATATGACAAATAGAGCACCTCTATGCAATAGCTCTCTGCACAGAAGAAGCTGGTAAGTCAGAGATTCTCCATAAAATATGAATATTTCATGGTAAAAAATTCAAGTCAAACACTGCATCTTCAGTGTGTATGTATGTTTCCATGCACAGTAATGCCCAAACCACAGTCCTCTTATTGAAACCATTGAGTTTC
The DNA here is from genome assembly GCF_963969265.1 of Rhamphochromis sp. 'chilingali'. Taxonomy (NCBI): domain Eukaryota; kingdom Metazoa; phylum Chordata; class Actinopteri; order Cichliformes; family Cichlidae; genus Rhamphochromis; species Rhamphochromis sp. 'chilingali'. The sequence goes on from NC_137948.1 coordinate 42,845,004, forward strand.
ACTACTCTGCTTTGTCCTCCTATCTTTAAAATGTTTTCCAAGCTTAAATGTCAGAGGAGGAAATTCATTTCTACAGGCAGATACAGATATATCCATCCAGAAACAACTTTACACAGACCGACAAATCATGGCCGAAGAGTAAGGTCAGTTGTAGAGGCCGATGTAGACTCTTAGTTAGTAGAGTCAGTGTCCACATCTGAGACCTGACATGGTCTGCCCACATTCAGGTCCAGACCAAAAAGGCAGGTACTGTGGAGAGCATCCTCACACAGAACATCCTGGTCCGTAACAAGGCTAAACAGCTGTGTTACGGACCAAAAAGCTCTTCAGAGAGTGATCCGTTTCAAAAACCGTAGAGTCAAGGGTGGTGCTAGGGGACACATTTATGACACATTTGGCTGTAATAAGATTTTTATGAAGTAATCAAAGTGAACCTAAAAGTTATGATTAGTTTTAAATCTAATATGCTATAATTCACTACATTTTCTCACAATTACAGAAGGGTGATGGTTGGTGCTGTTGCCTCATGGCAAGAAAGTTCAGGTATTCGAAGACACCATTTGGCCAAACACCTCACTGGTGGGGAAGGAACATGAGAGCAGGAGGTGAAGCTGTACTTACTACATATAGTTGATGTTATTTGATTGAGCGGTTTTGGAATCAGTGTCCTGGCCTATAGAAAGAGGTGTTATCTATCTATCTATCTATCTATCTATCTATCTATCTATCTATCTATCTATCTATCTATCTATCTGTGTGTGTGTGTGTGTGTGTGTGTGTGTGTGTGTGTGTGTGTGTGTGTAATACAGAAGGTAACGTTTGATACATTTTAATATTTTTAGATGCCGAATAGCAACAAGATAATATTAATAATTATAATAATATATAAATATTGCGTAGTGTCTATACTGAGATATATCAGACTGGACTGTGTGCACATGTGTATGCACATGCAGTGTATACACTGCTGTTGGTAACTGTAGAGTCTTCTGTAGTCTTCTCATAGTGAGTATAACAGACTGTAACTGAAGGAGCTGCTCGGTGCTGTGCAGGGAGGTGTTATCTAAAAGGGGCGAAAGCTTAGCCACCATTCTCCAATCACTGCTGCCTCTACTGGGTCAAAGGGCTATCCCAGAAAAAGCTGCTTGTCTTGATGAATCTGTTCAGTTTTTTTCTGTCCCCAGTGGATGTCCTGCACCTCAACAATATAAAAGATGGTTGATGCCACCACAGAGTAATAAAAGGTCTTCAAGTGCTTCCCCTGCACTTTAAAAGGCCTACCCCTCCCCAGCACACATCCTGCTGTGTCCATTCTTGTAAATAATATTTGTGTTGTCAGTCCAGACCAGTTTATTCAGCAGATTAACACCCAGGTACTTGCACAAGTCCACCGTCTCAATGTCCATTTACTGAATGTTCACTTGTGCAAGTGTTTGTTCCTGCTAATGTCCATCTCCTAATCATTTTATTTCACGGGCGCAATTAAATTCCTCACACAGAAATTCAAGTACTTGCACTCGTAGAACTCAGCAGCCACATACACAAAGGAACCATCGCACACGTGAGAGTGTCTGCTGTGAAAGCGCTGCTGCAGTTTCACGCTCGTGCGGGGAGCTCTTTGTGCTTGCAGAGGAATCCTGGTCGTGCAAATCAGCTGACTTTTCACCGTTTGGCGCCGGAGCCCAAAGGAAGAGGGGCTGGTCATTTTGATGGACAGTTTAGGGTACTGCGTTAGCCCAAGTTACACTGTTGCAGCAAGCGCAGTTTTAAACCGTATGTGTTTACAGTGTGGAGGACCAAATTTGAGAAGTTATTGTTTTATGTGTGTTTGTGTGTGCGACAGCTGCTGAGTTCTATGCATGCACTATGCTGAATTTATCAGTCAGTATTTTAATTGTGGACGTGGCAATAGGTACCTGCAATAAAATAATTTGCTCAGATTATGTTTTTTTCTCACATGCAACTTATGACATAAAAATAATTCCATAAAGGACCAGCCTTTCCAGCTTCCCCATGATGTGTGAAGTCAGACTGTAGCTGCTGAGGTCTAAGGTTTGTTGGTCGCTGCAATAATTGAGAATCCTGAAGCTGAGGCCATCTAGACCCACTGCCTTCCTTATATAGCATATATATAATCGTGGAGCGAGGTTAGGGATAACTACAAATCATCGTTGGAATATATAACTGCTATTTAAGTGAACAGTGTTTTAAGTGTCTTTATCTAGTGTTTGTAGCTTAATTGATAACATATCATCCAGGCCTTGTATTTTGTATTTTTGGTTTTACCTAAGATAAATAACAGCTGATTTAACACTACAAAATATGGGAGTGCTGTATATAATTTACATCACAAATAAAATGCATAAATACATGCTTTCAAGGTAAGTATTTTCCTTAAATATTTGCACTGTTCAATGAACAAAATAAATGAGTCTGTTATCTCATGCTGTAAATCTCTTAGAGAAAGATTTTTCTATCACAATCACTATGAAAACAAAAACAGGAAACAATAAAAAGAGTTAAATCCCTCAGTATTTAACAACACACTTTGTCCTTGCTTAGTTTTCCAGTGCTGGATCACAGCAACTGTAACTTCTCTATGTAGAAACTTAAACAGATGCTAACCGACAGCAGATATTTGTTTCTTTGTCATGTGAGCTCTGATTCATTTTTCATGTCACAGCCATAAAAGTCAACTTCAGAAAAGTACAGTAGTTGTCTAAAACAATAAAGTGATCAAAAATATGAAGTAGACCCATCATTTGATAAAACATGTAATGTTAAAAAACACATTTATATTTTATTTTTAGTTTTCATTTTATGATCTAAAAACATTTGATAAAAAATTGTAATGAACCAACAGAATCTACCCTGAGGCTTTCTTTAAGGGCCACACAGCTTTACTCTTAGTATCGCAGTTTGAATCTAAATCTTGAGAGAGAATACGAGCTTGTCTTGTCATGTTGGTGAGGTTTTTATACTTGTCCCTCTGCTTATCTGTCTGGTTGTCCTTCTCTGTCCTGGGAGATGTGTAAGCTTGAGAGGCTGTCATTATCTCCCATATCTTGTGTCTCTCCTTCCCATCTTCCCCTTTGTCTAAATCCCAAGTATGGACAGAGCTAGACTTGTCAGCTACATAAAGTCACTTGTTAGGTTCCTGTTTAATCTCACCCCGCAGTCTGCGAGCCTGTGGTGTTTGTTTGTACTGACTGACAGCTTTTCATGGATCAATAACCCAGCTGTTGGCTTCAGGGTGGTACCAAGTTGAGTTTATCTCAGACCAGTTATAATAACTCTGAAAAATGACTACAGCAACTAACTTATTGTCTCTCTCCTGGCATCACATGACCCTTCACCCTATGGTAACTGGGAGGAGGCTCCAGCCCTTCGTGACCCTAGATTAGTCTTTTCTGTTTTTCTGAACAGAGACCTCTGATGTTATGCAATCCACCGGAACCACTCTTCCACTTCCAGGTTGGGTTACAGCTCCCGCTGCTTCCATTATCACTGGGACCACTTTGGACTTTTACTTCCAGTCACCTTGTTTGTGTGCTCCTTCTTTTCCAGTGCTCCTTCTTCTTGATGAGTCTGTCTACTGGGATGGCTACATCTAGCATAACTGGAGTCTTCTGCTCCTTGTCAACCATGACTCTGTCTGGTTGGTTGGCCAGCAGATGCTTCTCTGTGTGGAACTCGTAGTCCCACAAGATGTTAGCTTTGTTCTTTTCAACCACCTTTGGTCATGTCTTCCACTGGGACTTAGAGACTTAGGCTACGTTCACACTGCAAGCAAAAGCGCATCAAATCCGATTTTTCTGACCCTATGCGACCCATATCCGATCATGGTGTGAACGGCACAAATCCGATATTTTCAAATCCGATCTGGGTCCCTTTCGTGTGTGGTCCTGAATCCGATACATATCCGATGTTTTAGAAAGCGACTGCTGTTTGAACGGTCATGTTGCATTAAATCCGTCTTTTATGTCACTGACACAAGACAGACACCAATTATCAGCGCCGGAGAAGACATCGTGAACGCTTCCTGGCCATCCAGTGTAGATGTTAGTGAAACTGTTGGGAAGACAACGTGAACATTTTATTTGTACTGTATAACCTGCAGATTCTGACAGAAATCTGCAGCTATCCTTTGAAGCACCGCTCCTCTAAAACAGCAATAAGGATCATTATTAGGTTGTTTACATTATTATGTAAATAACAAAATAACTTAAAGCAAAAATTGGGAACCGTAAAATCCGAAGTCTTTATATTAAGGCCATCAGTCAAACAATACTGTTTGCTCTGGGTCTAAACAGAGCACATTGTGTGTGACGTCTTCTTTTGCACATGCGGGCCGCTTTGAGGGTTCACACTAGAGAGCGTTTGCTGTCGCATTTTATTTGTAGTGTGAACAAGCAGACAAAAAAATCGGATTTGATCAAAAAATCGGAATTGAGCATCAAGACCTGCAGTGTGAATGTAGCCTTAGAGTCCATGTGAGCACAAATGTACACTATACCTGTACTCTGGGGCAGCCAGTCCATGACTGATACCGCTTCATTGTGTGTTTTTCTATGGATTTTTTTATTTTTTATTTTTCTTTGGAGCGGCAGGGGAAGACTGATGAATTTCCTGAGCTGAGCAACAAGAGCTGGATGTGTGACTTCGCGTTTGCTACAGATGTATTTTCACACTTGAATGAGCTCAATGTGAAACTGCAGGGGAAGGAGCTGTTTGTGCATGACATGCACACAAACGTGAAAGCCTTCAAATCCAAGCTGGCTTTATTCTCCAGGCAGATTTTGAACAAGTCATTCACTCATTTTCCTACACTAGCCACGCTGAAAGAGGCCGGAGCAAAAGTAAAGAAATACAGTGAGTCACTGGATGCACTGCACGGAGAATTCTGCCGTCGGTTTTTGGATTTCGATAAAATTGACAAGTCACTTCAATTGGTGGCCTTTCCTCTGTCACAAGACCCCGAAAAGCTCCAGAGGAGCTTCAGCTCGAACTCATCGACCTTCAGTCCGACCCTGCCTTAAAAGAGAAGTTCAGCTCCCTGAAACTAAATGACTTCTATGCTTCACTCAATGATGCCGCGTTTCCAAATCTAAGGCGAAGAGCGCAGATGATGTTGGCTTTGTTCGGCTCTACCTTCGTGTGTGAACAGACATTCAGCGTCATGAACATCAACAAAGCCAGCCACAGATCCAAGTTAACAGACCTACACCTCAGATCAATCCTGAGAATCGCCACAACAAAACTAACTCCAGACTTTGATGCGCTGGCTAAAAAAGGAGACCAACAACACTGCTCCCATTAAAATGTGTGTCTCTCCGTGATACGCACGTTGTTAAAATGAACAGTGCGCGCAGATCAACTATAACGCTTCACAGACTGACTTGCTGCAACTGTTTCGTCCTTGCACTGGTCGTTGTTGACTTTTGGCACCGGGGAAACAAATTGAATAAAAGGAACAGGACAAGTACATCTGCATCTCCTACCGTTTTTTGGGGGGAAAAAAGAGTTAGGAGGAGAGTGATGTGATATCCTGAAGGATAACAGAACTTTCAGTGCTTTAAAATAAAATATTCATTTATTTGATTTTCAGTGTTTAAAGGCTCATTTCGAAGTCAGAGATTTTATTGTAATGCTTTTCTTCATTTTCATTGGAAATTAAAGCACATGTTTTCTCCATATCCCAAGATGTGTATTTTTCCCCCAATGAGGTGATGTTTTCAAAGCATGCCATCTATCTACTCCTGTTCCGGCCCCTTTGTCAAATGTTAGAACTCAATGTGGCCCACGAATCAAAAAGTTTGCCCACCCCTGTTCTAGAAGGAAAGAGCATCTGATGCTACTTCTTTTTAATTTCATGAACTTTGACAAAATCCCTAGCTCCACTGCCTGAAATTGATCCTTAAACAATGACAGCTTACAGTGTCTTTTACAGATAGCTGTAGAACTCAGTGTTGTACCTCTCTCCTGACCTTCTTCGTATATAATAATGATAATTTGAAGAGAAATTTCAAATTTGAATTGATTACTCCATAAAACCTGTAGAAATGTCCCTTTTTAAATGAACCATAGTTCATTGGTTTAACAAAAAAAAAAAAGAAGAAACATACTTGCTGCTGGGTGTCGTCCAGCTGCACGTGGCAAATGTTAGTGGCTGCATCAGTATCTCCTCCTTTGCCCAGCTTACTATTCCAGCTTGCTATATGATGCCTTTTAGAGTGTATGTATTGATGGCTTGGATCTTTCCAACCATTCAGCTGGCTTGTCAATACCTGTCTTACCAGTGGAGGTATTTGGCTGTGGCTAGCCTTCTTGAATCCTTATGACCTGTGGATACCCAGGTACTTGCAGCTGATCTGTATAACTGCTATTCTGCCTTCTGGCAACTCCAACCCTTCAGTCTGGGCACACTTATTCTATCCAAATGAGATCCGAATGTCCTCACTGTAGACCCAGGTGAGATGGATAGCAGCTGGGACATTGCTTCCCCTTGGTAATAGTCAACACTCAATGGGAACTTGTGCAATTAGCTTCAAGTTGGCCTCTAGTATTGTTTTCCACAGTCCCACTGATTTCCTGTGGATAGTACATGTGCTCTATCAGTCTTGTCCCAAGCACGTCGGTGTCGATGTATGGGCATTGAGTTGGAGGCTTTCTTGTAATCAGTTCAGGTGATGGTCAGGTTGGTCTGCCTCGTGTTAGAGTTCTGGTGTGCTGTTCTGTCAACAAGGTGCTGGTGCCTGTAGCCATTGGTGTTATTTCCATTGTCTTTCTGAGTAGTGCTCATCTATTGATTAGTGTACCTACTCAATGTCTAAGAGAAGCTTCCATGCTGTGTAATGTCCCCTTCTTTTCACCAACAATCTGATTACCTGTCTTTCTACCAGGTAATTGGCCTCTACCTGTGGGGAGGCATGTATTCATCTGGTACTTTGAAGTTTCAAGTTGTTGACTGTGTGTTGACTGTTGTTCTGGGAAGTTGTTGTGATCTGCTTTTAGGTCCACCAGATGCTTGGCATTGGTGTTGTGTGATGCCTCTTTCTCCCAGATCTTCTAGTATTGCTAGGTCTGCCCTTGTATTATTATTTCCTCATAGGTGAGAGTACACCCTTGATGATTCTAATAGCCTCAGCTTCTCTGGAATATCTCGTCAACCTGGTGGCCAGACCTGTAAGCCTATGTGTTGGGTCTGTGTTTCCACAAACCCCGCTAATTCTAGAGACTTATTCATCATGAAGAAAACAAGACAGTCGATCGATCCATTACTTGCACAAGGGAGGCCTCGTCTGTGTCCAGCACGACAAAGAACCCCAAAATGGTGGCCTCCTCTCGCTGCCTTTTATTGACAAACTTCAAACAATAGTTTACAAAGCACCTCCCCTTGCAACCCCCCTTTGGTTACAAAGACAAGGCACTGTATGTAAATGTATACACTGAGTGTGTGTGTGTGTGTGTGTGTGTGTGTGTGTGTGTGTGTGTGTGTGTGTGTGTGTGTGTGTTATGTGAGAATGTGAGAATGTGTGTGTGAGACCTCCTGCTGACCAAAGGGTCATAAACCCAGGAAGCTTATATCAAAAGAAACAGATCTTTCAGATAGGATGTATCTACAATAAAACCTCCCCCAGCACAGAGTGGCTGGAGAGGTGGTCAGAATCAAAGGAATGGCTTTGATCCTACTGCTTAAACTAAGACTGTACAAATTTAAGAAACACAATGGCAACATTCAACAATTAGACTTAACATTTCCCTCCTTTTTGTCATTGTTCTTAAATTTCAACTTATGCACCCTTTGTTCAGACAGTGTCAGTGTAGATTTCATTCATGCACAGTAAACTACATCCTGTACATAAGCAAATCAATGTCAACAGTTCAAAAACAGGAATTAATATTTTCAAAAGAAGATGCCACCAAGGACCAGACGGTAACCAAGCTATCCAGCCTTGTGGCGGATCTACTCCTGTCGTGCAATTCATTATGTATTTCTTCAAGTAAACAACTGAATGTCAAAGGTCAAACAAGAAGAATCATCATTCTCAAAAATCATGTGTCACTACAATCCAACTGTATATAGACATAGGTATTTAAATGCATCAGTTGACTTTATTGTTTGTCCATGTGGCTCTCAGCTAACTTCAAAGCTGCAGCAAGTCAACACCCTTCTTTATGACTCCTATCAACCCCCCAAATCTTCTCACTGTAGGCATCCTGTGGGGGTTAGAGTCAACTTGTGAATTATCTGCATTTACAACTCTTCTCCTGTCCTGTTGTCACCGCAGAAAAAGCTTTGTAAAGGAAATTGGATCAAGGTGTTTTGATCTTCTTGGCTCAAAACCTCAAGTGTTCATGATGTAAATGTAGACAAAAGGCTTCTCTGTTTACATCCTTCTTGCAGAAGACAAAAGAATAGGTGATGTTGCCATGTTCCATGGTTAATCTCCAACTTGGGCTAATCCATTGTCCTTCATACACATAGGCATTTGGCCTGTTTCCAGTTCGTTTAACTGTATAATGTCCTGCAACAAGTCATATTCTTTGAGTCAGACGAGCAGGTCTGTCCTACCAGAGCAGTTCACCTTCCCAGCTACTGGTGAATCAACCTTCCATTCAGGTTCAGAGCAGTTGAAAAGTTGGCAGTGTTCCTGGATGTGTTGCTAAAGCAACCAAACAAACTGTCTCGCTCTCAGTGATGCTACAGGGCCACAGTCCAGAAGAATGTGTAGCCAGTGGCATCACAAGCATAACCATTGGTCTCGTTGTTTATGTGAGCGGTTGTGTTCTTAAACTGCCACCAGTAGTTGTTGAAAACCCATGCGGGTACCTGGTGTGGTTCGCTCTGTCCCAGTGCGCTCCCTGTCATCCCACTCAGGGTCCACAGGCACAAGAAGATGCACAGCACATTCCCAGCCATTCTGATGAGTACCTGTGGCTCAGTTGGTTTCTTCACCGGATTGAGACGAGGGGCCCTGGAGGCTTTCCCCCCCCCTTTGTTCCCGGTCTTCCTGCCACTTACTCCGAGCTGGCCTGGATGTGTGTCACCTTCTTGCAGTGCGCTTGATATATCCAAGTGTTCCTTCCAGCAATCTTCACTGCTGTGGTCGTCGTCAGCAGCATCCGATATGGACCTTCCCACCATGGACTGGACCAGCACTTCCTCTCCATGGCCTTATCATCATCCAATCTCCAGACTTCAGGCTCTGCTCCTGCGAAGAAACAGAATCATCTGGCAGATCATTTGTTCTCATGACTACTTTACTTTTAAACATTTTCAAGCATCTAATCTGCTAATATGCTCTCTCTTCTGCTTTTCTATCATCACTACAGAAGACTGGAACTCTAACTCTAACTCTAAATCCTCTAACATGTGTAATCTCAAAGAGTCAGACCATTCTCTGTTGGAGTAATCCTCGTGTACTTATTCTATACAGTCTAACCATGTCCTGCCTGTCTTCCTAAATCTTAACTTTACTGTTCCATTAGTTCTCTCTGCAAAAAAGTTTTTTTTTTAAAGTATTTAATAATCCTAGAGTGAGTATAACGACTGCTCATCTCCCTCCTGTTTGAGACATGGTATAGCCAATGGCTCAAAATAGCAGCAGTCTTATACAAATTATTAGGCAGTACTGGTTTATCACACAGATAAAAAATCATCCTGCAAGCTTGCTCCCTCTGTAAGTCACAACTATTGTCCTGCAGTAGGTGAGTGGCCCTATATGTCTGCTGATGCTGTACTGATAAAAGGTTAACACCATGTTTAACTAAAGCTGCCTCTTTTGCGATCTTATCTGCAAAAACTTTCCCTAATGCAACCGGATCTTTCCCTCACATGTGTGCTGCACATTTACAAACGGCAATTCCACTGGTTAATAACGCTGCCTCCAGCAGAATTTGCAAGAGTTTGGTGTGTCCTGCAGGTTTCCCTGTAGAGGTTGTCACCCCTCGTCTCACTCACTGCACTACAAAGAAATGTACAGTAGCAAATGTATACTGCCTATCAGTGTATATTGTCTCTCTACAGCTTTACACGCTTCCGTTAAAGCTAGCATCTCTGCTGCTCAAGCAAACATGAAACATGCTAGTTGTCCTACATAGATAACTCTCTCTCACTGTCAGCTACAGTAAAACGTGTTCTAGTCTGTCCCTCTGCTGTTGTAAAACTCAAATCATCAACAAACCAAACCTTTCCCTCAACGAGTGGCACATCTATTAAGTCATCCCTCAGCTTACACTTCTTCTCCTCGCGCTCTCTACTCTCATGAGAAGTGCCCTCCTCCGTTGGCAAAAAGGGTTTGGCAGATTCAGAATTCTGCACCACTTTATGGTAATATGTGTGGTTGTGAGAGTAACAGTAACATTAAAGACAAGTGTCTTGTAGGTGACAGAAATGTAAGTTTAGTCTGCAATAGTAAACATCTACCTCGTGTGGAACTAACAGTGTCAAAGGGTGAAATAAACTATTGAAACATTGTACAGCTTAAGCTGCTGCACATACTGGTCTCACGCATGGAGGTAAAGCACGAGCAACTAGAGCTAATCTTTTAGGATAGTAAGTTACTGGCTTCACTTGTGGAAAAAGTGCTGTTAGTTATTTTACAGTCACCTGGCATTTGTGCTGTTCACAGAACCACAAGTCCATCGCTGGACCTCCTCTGCGCTGTCACTTTTTGGAGCTTGGCACGCTCCCTCAGGTTCCATTTTGTGGGCGATCCTCTCAGTCACTCCTTCTCATCATGGCACCTCATGACATCTACAAATTGAAAAAATGACACTCCTCTCGCCACATGGCTTTCGCCATGTGTCAACTCCCCAATGAGACATGTACAAGAGTGTTGCACAGTCTCCCTAAAACAATCTCCAAGGTTTGTCCCTTGGAGCAGCTTCACTCCAAGCTGTAACCCTGTGTAAGAACATTAATCAGCACTTAAATGTTCAGCTTGTTTAACTCCCAGCTCCTGTATCACAGAAGACAAAGTCTTAAATTTAAACAACTTCACATTTGCAACCAACTGTAGATCATAAGAGTAATAAAGTATTCAGCATCACAGAGACAAGTATCATTGCGGGTTTATTCTAAACTCATTAAACTTCTACTTTTTCCCATAATTTGTTCCAAATTATTTAACATCTCAACGTCATTCCACATTATAATCAGTGAACTTCACTTATAGGCCATCAAAGCCTCATCTGAACATGGATGCACCACTTGCATAGGTTTAATACTTGTAAATAAACAGCTAATCACACAAATCACTGCAACAATAATAGTAAACATTGTTTAATATTAATTCTGGACCCCACCTCTTGACGCATGGACACTTCTCATGCGTCAACTCACCAAACCTGGATCCCTGTCTTAAAAACTGGCTCCACCAGGAGCCTGCATACAAAAAATCTGGAATAAAATCAAACTTCACACGTATAAACAATTATATCAAAAAAGTAACACGCATTCAGCACGGGCGAGACAAGTGTCATGTGCAGGTTTTCTCAAATCATTAAATCACTATCATTACCATAATTCGCCTCAAACATGGATCATCCCATGTGCTCAGTTAACATTAATGTAATCGGTGACTTCTCTTAAGCAAAGTCACTCCACTCATATATTTATTATGGGTCCAAAAGTGGCCAGCAAATGAGCCCATAATAAACTATTCCATAAACACCGTAATCTCTTATTTGTTTTACTCATGTCACTTGTCCGTTTCAGCTGAATCTTCCACAGCATTCTCAGAGAAACAAACATTAGCAATACCCATTGACTGTGGTCAGACGGAGGTCAGACACAGGTCAACAGGTTCCAGAGGTGCCATAAAAACACCATAAAGTTAGCTAACCCTAGCCGTGGAAAGAATGTCATTCACATATAAACCCAGAAATCCTGTAGTGGGAAAGAACATCAACCAGTTGTCCTGGTATAAATCGCATCATCAATTCACATGAAGAACTGGCATGCTGTAAGAAAAGAAAATGCAAATATTAGCGCTGCGCAGGTGTGTGCATACTTTGTCACAGTTATCTCTGTGAGCAACACAAGCCTATGAATAACACACACATGGTAAATTCACAGACACAGAAAAATATAAACTAAAAGGTTAAATTTTCAGAGTTCACATAGTCATGTGACCCAAGTTTCCTCCTGTGGTCTCCTTCTGCTCCTGCAACAGAGACACACACAGAGATACATCCACACCTTTGTCAGGTGGGGGTTAACTTCACACAATGGTGTTAAGTCAGTCTTGTCAGCTTTTGTCAGTCAGTCAGTTCCCCATTTATTTTAAAATTCTTACTCATTCACTCAGTGATTCCTTCTTTTGCTAATTGTGGAAATTATCGTCGCATTCGTTTCCACGCTCAGCAAAACAACGTCATTTCAAAAAGAAAAATAATTTAGACTGGATTTCCTCGTTGAATCCTTTTGGACAGGAATTTGTTTCCTGATTGTCCCAAATAAGAGCCCATTTTAATTTTGGAGACGCTCACTTTGCAACAGTTTTCTTGACGACGCTTCGATTCTAATCGTGCAGATCTGCTCAAACAGAGATCATCAAACAAAACTTTCAGTGCACCATGAAAGTAACAAAATAAAAGAAAGAAAATAAAAGAAATCAAAGAAAATAAAGGAAAGATAGGCCTTGTTTAAATCATGACACGTGTTCTTCATGCCAGGGGGATAAATCGTAACAACCCAATTGGCAGGTTCAACTTTAGTAATAAAAGACAAATCAAACAGCCAGTTTAATCTCAAACATTCATCCAATCAGCCATACACACAACATACAGCATAACCCTGTTGTCTTAGCACATAATAAGTTTTAGTTCTCATGTAACTAAATGTGTGCCATGGTAAAACTTCTTCACACACCAGAAACTCACAATCAGCTCACTCAACTCACTCATTTAAGACCTCTCATCAGCATTCTGTTTCCTCCTCTATGATGCAACCATCTGTCCTCCTATAATATTCAGTCCACTAGTCTATGTATCACTTTCATCTTACTAGTGACTTGGACAAGATGACAAACAGAATCTCATGCTTAAGATGCTGTCTGGTCTCATGAGTATCATTGTATGTGTATATGCATGTGGGGTTAGTATAGTTAATGCATTTTCAGTATGTTTTTGTGTTAGTCTCTCATCACACTTTCATTATTCTCATCACTGCTTAAAACAACACACATCTCTCTCTGTTTTTTTTCTTTAACTGTACTTTTCTCCAAAACAGAAAATAGCATTACAGCTGTTTCAGACTGAGAAACACCAAACACTCTTCGTGCCATCATTCATCCACACAACTATTTTATTTCTTTTTGTCCACTGGGCAGGTGACCTGCAGAATCACGTCTGCCCCAGCTGGATACCTTTCACACACACCATGACGTCAGACACTCTCACACTCGCGGAATTGATCAGGAGAAAAACTTTCTTCATCTTCACACTCTGTTACAGAAACACCATATGTTTTTTTTTTTTTTTTTGTGTTGTGTCAGGGATGGATATGTAGTTGTAACGTTTGTGTTCACTTTCTTTCCTTTCTGTCTCCTCTCTTGCCTAGTCTGTCTTGGACTCAATGCTGCTCCTAATATGCCTCTAATCTCTCCTCCACTTCTACCTCTGCTCTCTCACGCTCTTCTCTGACTCTACTTTCTGCTAACATTCTTGCTTTTTCTAATGCTTTTCTACGGTGTTGTTCTAGAGTAGTTGCAGTGGATTGAGCTGTAGTTTCATCCTCAGGTTTCACAACTACTTCTTGCAATATTGCTCTTTTAACATTCTGTGCTTCTCTCCTCTTCTGAGCCTGCTCCAGCCACAACTTAGCAACTGCTAACTGCAATTCCTTCCTCTGCTTCGCTTTACCTGTTTTACCTGCTACACTTACAGATATTCTTTCTACCAGCATTTTACACTTAACTTCCACTAATGTCCCTTCAAATCCACATTTCTTATACCAACAACCTACATACTGCGTGCTGCCTGGTAAAACTTTCTGCATAAATTTTACATCTCCTTCTAAGGCAGACTTACACATTTTATTCTCCATTACAAGACAACAATCAGCCACACTCACGCAGACCACGTCTGGCCCGCACACACACACAACATAGGCCTATCGCTTGCGTCTGCACGCACAGCTAGCGCTCTCTGTTGAAAACTCTCAAACGCCCCATATGGCGGAGAATTCAACCTTCGGACACTCTCCAACGCCCCAAATGGCGGAGATTCCGGACTCTGAACCTAGGTTCTCTCCACGCCCCAAATGGCGGAGAACTCTCTACGCCCCAAACGGCGGAGAAGCCTGCGTCTCTCTCACGCGGCTAGCGCGCTCCCGGACTCACGTTTAACGCACAGCCCGTAGCCGCTCTCTATTGTTTTGGGTCCACGTGCGCTCTCGTGACCAGCGCTCCCCGGGACTCAAACGTTTCACGCAGAATCACGGTGACGCGTTTCTAGGATCCCACATTCATTCACACGGTTATAGAGACGCTCTCTAAGGCCTTCTGTACTCACTGTTTGTTTACGTTCATGGGAAGAGTCTCTGGATCCCGTCAATCGTCATCCATCCCGAGGGGAGGTCAGGCGCAAACTTCCCGGCCTGGTGGCAAGCCAAAAACACCAGGGCTTTACGTCAATCATCCCAGACGTTGCGGTGGCGTCCTCTCCCTCTCCTCGGTGGATGCAATGTGTTAGGCTCCGGCTCCGAAGGACCAAATAAATGTTGGGTCTGTGTTTCCACAAACCCCGCTAATTCTAGAGACTTATTCATCATGAAGAAAACAAGACAGTCGATCGATCCATTACTTGCACAAGGGAGGCCTCGTCTGTGTCCAGCACGACAAAGAACCCCAAAATGGTGGCCTCCTCTCGCTGCCTTTTATTGACAAACTTCAAACAATAGTTTACAAAGCACCTCCCCTTGCAACCCCCCTTTGGTTACAAAGACAAGGCACTGTATGTAAATGTATACACTGAGTGTGTGTGTGTGTGTGTGTGTGTGTGTGTGTGTGTGTGTGTGTGTGTGTGTGTGTGTGTGTGTTATGTGAGAATGTGAGAATGTGTGTGTGAGACCTCCTGCTGACCAAAGGGTCATAAACCCAGGAAGCTTACATCAAAAGAAACAGATCTTTCAGATAGGATGTATCTACAATAAAACCTCCCCCAGCACAGAGTGGCTGGAGAGGTGGTCAGAATCAAAGGAATGGCTTTGATCCTACTGCTTAAACTAAGACTGTACAAATTTAAGAAACACAATGGCAACATTCAACAATTAGACTTAACACTATGTATGTCTGTTTTTAGAAGCATCAGTTATGAATATTTGATATTTATAATCATCAAGGACCCGTCTCTCATAATGCCCTTCCACATTTCAGTTAACTGACTAAACGTCCCTCTGGACTACCCTGATTTTGGCTTCCAGCCTTCTTTACTAGTCTTTATCAATAGTATAATTTTATTAATACACTACAACTTAACTTTAAAATAATCACTGCATCAGATGGAATCAGGCAGAGATACACAGACGTTGTTGTTATGATCATCATGTTATCATCATCATCATCATCATCATTACCATCATCTCTATCATCATCTTCAATCTTTTCAGATCTGTTTTTGTAATGAGCTCATAACAGCATGAAGATGATTGCATGTACCCTCTCTCGCTCGCTCTCTCTCACACACACTCACACATGTACAGATATACCCAGTGAACAGCTGGCATCTGTTCGGGTATGACATCTTCATCGAAAGGGCCTCATCATCTGCTCTCCGTCTCTGCTGTCATCTCTCTCTTTGTCGCTCTGCCTTTTTCCCAGCATTTATCTCTTAGACTGTCCCTCTTGCCTCATTTCTTTATTTTATGTCTTTTATCCTCTTTTATCTTCCTCTTCATCATCATCTTTCACAGCTTTGCAGTGTCTAATATACACATCATGACACATCATCAAAAGTCTACTTGTATTAATTACATTACAAATAGCACACACACACACACACACACACACACACACACACACACACACACACACACACACACACACACACACACACACCAATCATTTGCTGTATTTCTTTCAGGAATATTACATGTTTCTTCTCATGTCTGGCTTCAAAAGGTGACTTGAGGAATAACTTTCCCACTGCATAACAATTCACTTTTTTGAAGACAAGTACAACAATGCATAAATATGTTTGTGGATGTGGACAATATATTTAGTGGAACAAGAATTTACACACAAGTTAGTCAGGTTATATTGTGAGAAAGCTGACATGTCAAACAAACACTGCTGAGGAAACAAACAAGCCTTAAGTGATCATGTGATACACATAGCGAGGAGCAGTACCCTCCATGGAGAAGGAGAGGCCAAGATCAAGCACGGAGGGAGGTTAGCCAACAGGCCTTGGAAACTGCCAAGCCCAGACTTACAACCTTGGCCAGCCACTTGAAGAGGTACACCAGAGAGATAGAAGGCAGGAAAATACAACCAACTGTTCTCCACAGAATTTCAATCCAACAGCACAAGTCACCATCAAGTGCAGGATTTATCGCTGCTGTTCTGCATAGCTCTAAACTCCCTCAGCCAGATCGTCACCAAACCTTGCTATGGGACTAAGGAGTCACTCAAAGCATAGAAGAAAGATTTTGTGTAAATGGGTGTGAATGGGTGAATTTGGCATGTTATATAGCAAAGTGCTATATAAGAAACAGTCCATTTACCAAGTGATAGCGACATCAGGAAGAAGTAACATGAGAAGCCTGAGGAATAGCAAGGGCTGAGACAGGAGCTCAAGAAGATGTGGAGGGTGAAGTCAACAGGGGTCCCCATGGTAATCAGAGCAAACTGGGCATTTGGTTCCCACAAATCCCAGGAATGCCAGCCAAGATCCCACTGGGATTTGCATAGAAAGTGCTTGTGTTATGAACAATTATTTATTAGGATAGAGAAGAAATTTCATTTCTTTGATGTCACTTCCTACTAATTAATTCCCAGTGTTGGGAAGGTTACTTTTAAAATGTACTCCACTACATATTACAGAATACATGCCCCAAAATGTATTTTGTAACGTATTCCATTATGTTACTCAATGAGAGTAACTGATTCTGAATACTTTGGATTACTTAATATATTATCTTGCTTTTTACAACCACATGAATGCACTATTGCTGTGTGATTTATTACTATTACTGAAGGTTACTCGCCATAACAATACCGACTAGATTTTTAAATCTTAATATAAAATGAGTAACAGTAACATTAGGTAAGGCTGCACTTTTTGAGTCGGGCTGGACTGGGCTACACCGCCATGAGGCTACATTCTTTAGGGATATACCTGTAACACTCTGCCTATTGCCTTCATATTAAGTAATTTTTTGAATAATAATTTAAAAAAATATTTATTCACATCATTCTGCGGGCCGCGAGATTGAGACACAGGCATTAGAGCCTCTTAATGTGTGTTTTGTTTGGGTTTCCACCAGCGTGGAATTACCTAAAACAGAGAGGGGACAGCCTAACATATGAAACAGGAAAAGACTGCTGTGTAATCCATTTATTTCAACAAAGTAACTGTATTCTGAATACCACCTTTTTAAACGGTAATTGTAACAGAATACAGTTACTCATATTTTGTATTTTAAATACATAACACCGGTCCATGTATTCCGTTACTCCCCAACACTGCTAATTCCTAACACATTTCTAATTTCTGGCCATACAATAAATTGTTCTCTCATGTCCATTATAGTCCTTCAACTCTTCATCATTCCACGCTACGCTTTATCAATCCCTGAAATCAGAGACATGCTATATGAAGCCCTTAATTTGTAATAATTTGAGCAAGGAGATATCTAAACGTAATTAACATCATTAATAGTTAAATGAAAATTGGCAAACCTGCATGCACATGTCACTAATGGATTTATTAGGCTGTGATGATATAGCATCTCAGCTGTACAAAAGGAAGTTTGATATTGGCCTCTTTTTATATAAACTTGGACATTTCTATTTGGCTTTTGAAGGTATATTGACTAACTTAAAAAGAATAATGAAGGCAGATATTTTTAATAGCTGAGAAAATAATGTGTTCAATAATAAATGCAGTAATTATATTACCAACTCTGCAAATAAATAACTCTCACACTCTGTTCTCCATCAAAAGGCAACATACTGATTAGCTCATGTGTTTCTGTGTGTGTCTTATTCATTGCTCTTTAATCTTTTCTTTACTGTAGTTATTGTCTTTACATTCAATTTTCTCCTTGCCTGTGGAAATTATTCTGACCCTAATCTTTCTAAGTGTCTCTAGTCTCTGGCTGACCCTTTTATATTGTCAGTAGCGTCTGACGCCAAGCTTTACAAAAGATGCTGTCACATACAAAGCAATGAGCCGATGGGGAGATGTCTCTGTCTATTTCACACAGTCAAGCAAACAACAGAGAAATCTGGTGATTTTAATCTTCACTGAACACAAAGTTTAATACATTTATCTGCAGCTGTCGGCCCTGGTACTTAAAATTGTGTGAGGTGAGGAGGTTCATGATAGTGTCGGTTTGTCCCCTTTTTGGTTTGGTTTAACTGTGGCTCAGGAACATTTGGGTTATTGGTTATTTGGTTTCTAATAAATTATTAACTAACTTTAGTTGCAGTCTACTTGCACAATCTGAATCAACATCAATATTTACAGAATTTCTCCCTTGATGAAAATTTAATTTTACTTCGTATCTTTATATTTGTAGTAAGAGTTCAATGACATTCATTCCATCTATAATTTTTAACTGATTACAGAATTTGGCCTAAAAATATGAAATTCTGTATGTATCAATAGCTCATGCTGCTGCCAGTGATGCAACGATGTCCTGGCACACTTTGGGTCCTTTAATATGAACTGAACATTATATGAACACTGCAGCCCTGCCCGAGTTGTGTTGCTGATTATGTCCAGCTCTTTATGACCACGGTGTTCCCATCTTCTGATGGCTGCTTTTAGCAGGATAATGTGCTGTGTCAGAGAGCTGAAATAATTTCAAACCGATTCTTGATCATGAAAACGAGGTCAGTATACTCACTGGTCTCGACAGTCACCTAATTTCAACCAATAATGCAACTGTGGTGGAATGACAGATTCACATCATATGTGCAGCCAACAAATCTGTAGCACATGTAAGATGTTATTTTGTCTGTATAGACCAAACACACCTTATTAAATCTATACCACGAAGAATTAAGGCACACCTGAACAACACAAAATTATCTGTATCTGGTGACTGTATATTAACAACTATAAGATCTAGTTATTCATCCTTTTTTAATATTTTTGTTAAAAAATGCTCTTGGCCAGAATTTGAATTTTTAAAAGATTTTTCATAATATCTTTGAACACTGTCCTTTTACTGTTCAGTCATAAAGCAGACGGATAAAGCTCTGTGGGAAGCCGGGGAGACTAAACCATTTTATTGAAATCAGAGTCCCTGTTTCTCTGTTTGACAGGCCATATGGCAATGCTTAAGAGGAAGACCTGAAACAAATCAGAATCAGAATCAGAATCAGAATACTTTATTGATCCCTGGGCTAATCTCCAGTTAATAAAAATGTTGACAAAATGTGGCAGAATTCAAATGAAGAAATCAAAGTTTAACTGAATGATAGAATTGTGAATTGTAGTGTTATTTAAAGAGTTTTACAAAAATACTACAGTACAGTCAGTCAGTCTGAACTTTTCAGATCTGCTGTCCTGTCTGTGTGGTTTCGGTCCAGCAGCCATTATTAGTCTAACTGTTCTCACTTACTGAGCTTCTGTTGAAGAACACACTATAAAAACAAGGTTTGAATGTAAAGTCAAGTGATGCAGCTTGAGTTCAGCTTTCAACAAAACAATCATATTTCACGGTCCTTCGGCTTGTTTAGTGAACAAAATCCAAATTCAGTGAATTCTAGCATAGGAAACAACAAGCTTAGTGGTAAAATTTCCTGGCTACTTAATATTCCACAATCAAATGTTACTGATATTATAAGAAAATATAAATATAAACTATACAACAACTCTCTGAAGTGTCAGTTGCTACAGACCTCCAAAGTCTTGCCTTCAGATTAGCTCAAGAGGTTCGTGCTTAATGCTTTAGCATACTGTGACATATTGGACAATTTCATGCTCTCAACTTTGTGGGGATTTGAAAGGGAGAGTTTGGGGATGACTCCCTCCTTTTACAACTTGACTGCGCACTAGTGCACTCCAGGTCCATAAAGACATGGATGAGTGAGCTTTGTGTGGAAGAACTTGACTGGCCTGCACAGTTCTGACCTCCACCCACGGGATGAATTAGAGTCTGCAAGCCAGGCGTTTTTGTCCAACATCAATGTTTGACTTCACACATGTACTTTCTTAAATGCTTTGTACTAGAAGAATGGTCAAAAATAAATATACTCCTTAACCTTGTGGGAAGCCGCCACAGAGGAACTGAAGCTGTTATAGCAATAACATCATATTAAACCTTATGGATTAAAAATGGGGTGTCATTCAAGGTCATGTGCATGTGAAGACAGATGAGTAAATACTTTAAATGAGCAGTGTGTAATCAGAGTATTGCACCCAGTCAGTTCAGGCCTACTGAAACACACTTCATGAGGATCATCCTCTACTAGGTCCTGTGCTGATTGCCTGCACTGTGGAACCAAATTGGCATTTACCAAAGAATACCAGAGTTGGCAGGTCTACCACTGGTGCAAGTTAATGCTGAGCCTGTAAAATCATTTATGACGTGTTTGGTGTTGCTACACTGATGGTCTGGGGAGGTATATCCAAGAAGGGATGCACAGATCTCTACAGGCTAGGCAACGGCACCCTGACTGCCATTAGGTGTTTGGTGGGCTGTGTAAACAGACTCTACACTGGTGCAGTGGGTCCTGGGCTCCTCTGAGCCACAGAAATTTCTGGTCTCATGGGATGAAAGTATCCAAGAATTTACAGAAGGATTGAGGAATTGAGACCATTCAATGGCCCCCGTGATGTAAATTCAGTAGAGCACCTCTGGGACGTCACGTTTTAGTCAATTTTTTCAGTCTATCCGATGCCCCAGATTACGCTTCAGACTGTTCAGGACCTCAGTGGTGCCCTGGTCCAGGTATGGGAGGAGATCCCAAAGACACTATCTGTCATCTCAATAGGAAGATGCTCTGGTGTTGTCAGGCATAAAAGTAACTGGGGGCCATACAAGCTACTGAGCACTAATGAAATTTCTGCAAATGGACTAGTCTTTAAATTCAAAACTCTGTAGGCTGATCATTTTCATTTCCATCAAACAGTTTGGCATCTTTTTGTTCCTAGCACATCACCCTGTCCATATCACCAGGCATGTGGCGTGATTTTTATTGTTTTTTTTCCCCATTGGGATCTGATGTGCTTCTTTAATTTTTTTTTTGAGTAGTGTACGTAATTTTGTGTTTTATTGTGTACTTTGCCAGATTCCATGGTGTTCAGTGGTGTGTTTAAAGGTAAAGGCATAATATCTGTTATCACGGTTGTGTGCTATCCTTATCTCCTCTTGCACACTTTATCCCCAGGCTACTTAGACTGGTATCCTGCTGCTGGAGTACACACACACTGCCACATAAGCAGGTGTATGCACACGCGCGCACACACACATGCACACACACACAAACACACACACACACACATACAATTCTGTCAGATTTAACAGTAGATGAAAATCCAACACTAGCCTATAGATGGAAATAAACTGGTTGAAGCAAATTTAAACACACATGGTCTGCACCATAACACATTTTTACAATAATATTACCTTTAAATGCCTTCAAAGGCAATTTCCCCAGCCACCAACTTCTAACCTTGTCCTTGTTAGGACAGTTTTAAACACTTGTTATGAGACTTTTCTTGCTTGTGGTCCATCGTGATGAGGAAATAGTTGATGTGATTTAGGAAATATGTTTGTTTATGGTTTTGTTTGGATAGAAAAAAATCTATAGACTGTCCTTCAAAGAAACACATTTAGCTTTTTCATCCTACGATCTACCCAAGCATTACTGAAATAAAATATGTAGATGTCTAAGTTTATATACATATTTGAATTTTTCTCATTTTTATTTTGTCATTTCATTTTTACAGTTTGCACCTTTGATCCAGGTGGACGATTTTTCATCCCACTGTATACTCAAGTCTATATTGCTGGGTTGACAATAAAACTCCACTTGACTTGATTAGTGACCAAATCCAAGGCCAAAGACAAAGAAATGTAATTTTGGGTGATTTTTAAACTTTTAGGTAGAACATGTTGGAAAGCTCTTTTTCTATAATTACAGCTTGTACAGCTTCATGGGGTGGTTTCATTTCTCAATCTCAAGAGTCTTGATGCATGCTCAGTCATCCAGGTAAGAAAATCCCATAAGGTTGATTCTGTTCATCTGGATGTAGCGTTTTCATCACTCATCCAAGTGACTTCTTCAGCCGTCACTAATGTCGTCCCAACGTCTACCCAACAAAACACCTTTGAGGTGAATTAAAGCAGAGACAGTCAGGCCTTCTCATCCAACATCAGTGTGTGATCACATAAATGCACTTTTGGAAGAATGTTCATAATTTGCCATAATCACACTCCTAAAGCTTGTGGAAAACCTTCCCAGAAGCCGTTATAGTTGCTAAGGGTGTGCTGACATCATATTAAACCCTGTGGGTTAAGAATGGGGTATCGTTTAAGGACATATATGTGTGAAGGTAGACAAGCTAATACTTCTGGCAATATGTGCTTTAATATGAATTGGAACTTTGGATAATTTGCTCCCAGCTATGAAGATTAGGCTGCTTTAATAATATTGGTGGTGTGAAACACATTTTGGGTATTTCAAGCCCAGCTTTTATGACAAGCCTATTATTAATGCATTTTACTTACAGGTTATTGTATTTTCAGCATGACAGAGAGCAAGAACGTCTCTGCAATTCATTAAGAAACATCAAACAATCTTTATGAATTATCATCACAATTTCACTACAATTGCAAAACATGCTACAGCTCTTGGTTTTGCTCAGGTCCTGTGTCCACACACACACACACACACACACACACACACACACACACACACACACACACACACACACACACACACACACAGTACTGTGATTCTAGAGTGTGTGTACTATGTCAGTTTGACAATGCAGTGGTAAAGCTAAGCCCAGCTGACTCTCGCTCTTCCACTCTGTCCTCTACAATTCAGGAATCCATAATTCAGCTGTCACTGTTGTACCCCACAGCAAGCCCTACTGCTGGATCTCTGTGTGTTCATTGTTTTCTAACAACATTTTCTCACTTGCTGTCTCTCCCCACCTTGTAAATCCCTGCCTACCTTCTCACCTATACTAAAAGTAAAAAAAAATCAATACTTGTGATCTCTCTTTCCCTTTACAGTTTCCATAGCCTTGTGCTGTGCTTTGCTCTTTGAACACGTGTGTCTGTGTGAAACCACAAACACATTCCCACACATCTGTCTTCATTGGGGTTTGAAGATCCATTCATGGTTCAAACAGCAAATTAGTGCAGTAAAATACTCCTTTGTTGTGCTTTTTAAACCTATAATGCCAAGGATCTTGTGTGATTAGTTTGAATTGCCTGTGTGCCTCATTTGTTTTTCAGCAGGATTACTTGAGAAGTAATGGATGGATTTTTACCACTGGTAAGATTTACCTTACCTTTGAGTTAACTGTTTGAGCCAATTCAGACATGGATCATGATTTTTCTGGAAGGTTTCTTTAAAATTTTTGAGATTTGATCACATCCGGACATTTAGCATTGTATCTTCAAACATAAGTTCAAAGACAGAAAATACCATGGACCAGCATAAAGAGTGTCAAGATGTTTCATTCCTTCTCCACTTGGATTGTGTAAAAAAGAAGGCTTTTGTTTTCACTTGGATCAACTCGCAAGTTGTCTGATTCTTTTTAATGCAAAGCAGCAAAAATCTAGCGAGTTAACTTTTGATTCACTTGGCTGAACCTGAACAGAGGACTAGTGAGAGTGGAATGGCATAAAGAGAAATTAGATTAGTCTTATTGAGGCAGTTAAAATTATGCCTTATATTTCCAGAAACATTATATGTTTTGGATTTGATATATGCAATAGCCTTTATGTCAGTATGAATGACCAGTGTAATCCCACGTTGTCCTGGGATGATAAATTTGGGGAGTGAAAGACGGGTAATTCCTCTATACCAGCCTGAGGTTTAAGGGTGGAGCTTCCTGCATACAGACAAAAAGAAAAAGGAAAAGATTTAAAGAAGAAGAAAAAGAATAGAAGGAGAAAATTAAACCATCCTGGGCTTGTTGGCTTAATCCACCTTGGCTGGATGTTGAAAGAGAAAAGAATAAAGAGATGTTCATTAAAACAATAAAGACAGAAATGGATGGTAAGAGGACAGAAATGAAGGATATTCAATTTTAGTAAACCAGAGAGAAGTGTGACCAAAAGGGAGGCTTTTAATCTCAGTTGTCCTTCACACCTGCACAACTTGGCTTTAATGGTCTAACTTGGGTTTTACATAAAACTTTATTAATTCATGCAGCACCTTAATTCAAAACTTTTGTAATCTAGTAAGGTATTTTATACATTTTTCACTGATGCAGCAATACATATCAACAAATAACACTGAACTGAATTGAAACGGAATTAAATATCAATGAATCAAATCAAAGAAAATCACAATGTTGCCACTGTATAATAGATTGAAAGCATCATCAAAGTCTAGATTTGATCAAAATCTGGCTGGAAGCAGCTCTCACGCCTTGGCGACTATTTTGAAATGTTATTTTGAAGTGATATTTACTTTCAGTTCAGTGGTCATAGGCACACAACACAAATTGTCAAATTTGAGGAGGCAGAAACGCTGCGTTTGATGTCCCAGGATGTTCCCACACATATTATTTATCTATTAATTTACTGATTTATTTAAACAACTATAGTTTAAAATAAATATGTTTTATAAACATATTAAGATGCTTACATAGTGTACCACAGATTGTATTTCTATTGTGTATGCAAAACCTTGACAGTAGTGTAACACACCGAATGAAACTGTTATTGGACTAATCACTGTTTTTCTTATTTTTCTTACGACATTTGATGATAAAGATGATGGGAGGATGGTAGGAGATAGTCAGTTTTGGAAAGTATGGCGTCCATGTAACTTACACCCATATATGCACATACATGTTACAGCCTGGCATTTAAGTTAATGACTTGGAAATAAATTAGAAATAGAGCAGCATAATGACAGTCCACTTGACATTTTGATACTGATGTGGGGGGTTTTGATGCTGTGAAGGGCTGGGGGTTCTTTTTGGAATTCATCTTTCGGTCAGGCTGGCACCGCAGCCATGTTACTTTGAAGCTGTCCATGTCTTCACCACAGTAGCTCTGATGCGCTGAGTTCAGTTCAGTTCTTTTTCGAAGATGTAGGTTGTTATATTCATAAATGCTGCTTTTGTGTTGTAACAGTCAAAAATAATAAATAATGATCTAATAATAATTCAGTTCAATTCAATTTTATTTAAATCGCACCAATTCCCACCAGCAGGTCCTTTATATTATACGATCGAGACCCTACAATAAACTGTTCTTAAAATCTATTCTTCCCAAAATATTGTATTATTATAAATTAGGATTTTTTATTTTACTTACTTACTCTTTAAAGCTGGACAGAATTATTACGAAAAATCTTGAATACATTTCTGCTGTGGAATCTATTGTAATACACAAGCACTGATCAATTGATCAACAGATCAATGATCATGAGAATTTGCATATTAATGATCAAGGAACTGACCTCCCAGCCCAGTGGTGCTAATTTCAGTCATTATGCAAATGTACTGTTTATAAGGATGGAGAAACCTGCAGTCAGCTGAGGCTGGAGAAGTCACTTGGATGAGTTATGAAACGTTTCTCCCATTGAAACGCTACAGCTAGATGAACAGAATCAACTTTTGGAGATTTACTTACCAGGATGATTGAACATGCATCAAGACAAAGAGCTATAGAGTTTTGTGCTGGGACCAGTACATGCTTTTCCTAGACACTATTAGAAAACATTGCATACATTTTCATTGCTATGTAGTTAATATCCATTGGGTCTTTTTTTTCATGACGGTAACAAAATCAATTATTTAAACTACAGGCATTCTTAAAGACAGAAAATCTTTATTGACGTCTAATTTTGTAATTTCAGACAAAACTGCGATTATTGTACTCGGTCCTAAAAATATCAGAGACATGTTGCCTAATCAGATACTTATTCTTAAAGGTGTTACTTGTGAGGAATACTGGAGCCAGTTTTGAGCAGTATATGTCCTTGTGAAATGTTTGGGACCCCAAGGAACATTCAGGTGACAGTTTTCAGGGTTTTTATTTATATAATAACATTGTTTCTTGGTTTGGCAGCGATGTCTTGGCAAGTCAGTCAACTTTCCAGCTGCTTCCCCACTCACCATTCCTCTCTCTCATCTCCGGTCCTCAGCGTCACTAAAAGGAAGGGGACCTTATCAGCACATCACCTTCACCTGCCCCATCAGTCTTCCTGGCACTGCCCCTTGAGCCCACTGTACTACCCCTCCACTGCAGCAGAGCCAGAGTCAACAACCCTGCCAAACACCCCCACCACCCAACTGAGGCCTGGGTGCTGTACTGTGTTTCTTGATCGGTCAGCTTCTGGCTGATGTACACGACCGGGTGGTCGACCCCCCTTACCTGCTCAACCAAAATGAGACAATGAAGGAAGAGAAAGGTGAAGGATGGGATGGGCTATGAGAGAGATCCCCTGTCCCCCACCAATCGTGGCATACAATAAAAATATGGGTGGGGTTGATCTGTCAGGCCAGCTCATTGAGTACTGTTCTACTCACAGAAAAACTGCTCATTGGTAAAGCACCATGTTGCTGCATGTCCTGGACATTGCAACAACAAATTCATTCATCTTGTATCGTGACATGTGCAGCCTGTGACACACAAGGAGTTCATGGTGAAACTGTGTCAGGTTTGTGGCAGGGATATCTTAGATGTTGTTCCTAACATCTGCTGGAGCTACTCACTCGGTTTGGGGGTAACTGCCCTGAGTGCTCAGATTAGTACGAGGAACACTGTTGCCTTCCACCTCCATATCTTTTCGAGCTCCTTCCTCAACCCTTGGTATTGCTCCAGCTTCTTGCATTCCTTCTTCCCGATGTTGCTACATCTCTCACTATGGCCTTCTCTCTACTTGATCACCACTGCTATGTCCACTTGTTTAGCCATCACCAGCATATCCATTAGCAGCGTATCTAGATGTCCCACCTGATCTTCGATTGGTCATTGTTAAAAAACCTAGGGGGTGAATCCCATTCTGATCTTGGGATTTCCAGTTTATTTTTGGCTCAGCTCAGCTGCCAAACACTTATGGCAGCCACTTGGTTATGGCATTCCATGTATGCCCTGATTGCTAGCATCTTGCCTCAGGGTCATCTTTACAGAGCCTAGACCTGGGGTCTTGCCTCGTGTGATAGACCCCAGCCATAATTGATCATATGTTAAGGGCTTGCTTAGGGCTAACTTTAATTTCAGCCAAACCGATTTACTCAGGAACAAATAAAATACTGAAAAAAGACAAACAATAAAATTTTTAAGTTATCTAAGTGACTTATATATCATGTTTAACCTGAGTAGTGAAAGACGGCGGTGGGTTTGAAAACGATTTGCCGGGAGTCCGGTGTTCTCACCGGCTCTAGTGTGCTTTGAACCCAAGCTGTCCTGATAAACTGAGCAGATATTTGAGGTTTACACAGCTACATTCTCGCCTGAAAATATGTTAAACATTTATTTTGTGACCCAGAAAGAATAATAAGAGTAATATTAAAACTAAATAGCTGCCGCCATTGTTGGAAACTGAGCAGGGCCGCAGTGGGCCGCGCTATGAATTCTGGGACACAGCTTCTTCTTCTTCGGGGTTTAACGGCAGCTGGCATTCTTGTATATGCAGTGCTGTCATCTTCTGTTTGAGTCCGTTATTACACTGTTAAATCCTACTACTTATTCCTGCGTCTTTTGGGATCTTACAAAACTTCAAACGACGCATCAACTGTTAAATTAGCCGTCAACGATTTTGATAGTCGACGTAATTGTGACTAGTCGACTAATCGTGGCAGCCCTACCCTCTATTCATATTTGGTTTCTGCAGCTTTGCTAGCAGCTTCTTCATGACTCCCATTTGCTTTGTACTTGTAATTATGTTCCGTGTCTGCAATGTTGCCTTATGGTAGTACAGTCCCCTCAGTTCTGACTGATAACATTGCAATGCCCTTTGATTGATTGATTGATTGATTGATTGATTGATTTGATTGGTAATTTATTTCAACATGTGAACAATATACAGTTACATTTAGAAAAGAAAATAAGAGAGAAAAGAAATACTACAAATACTACAAAATACATACAAAAAAACGTTCTGATTAATTTACATGTTGAAAGGGAGTAGGAAGAAGTAAACACTTATTTAACCCCACCCCTTTGCCATAAATTATCAGTTAATATTTTAGTCAGCTTCCTTACTGATATAATTTGTAATAAAAATAGTGAACAGATTTCTGATATACTATTTACTATAATATCACATCACTTTTTTTTTTTTTAAATAGAGACATTCACTTAATTTCATCATCATCATTACAATCCAAAGATTTCTGATTTTTACATATTTTGACAATTTCAAAAACTTCATTTTCATCAACGGCTGTGAGAAACATAGAATATGGATTTCTGTCAATCAGTGTATCGGGTTTTTCCTGTGCTTTCCCAGGATCCGTGATTGTTCTTGCTAAATTTGGTCCAGCAGTTACAAAGAATTCATTGAGACTATTTGCCACAACATCCATATTGTATTCTTCACGGTCATTACAAATGAAATACTTGGGATAGTTCTTTTGTCCAGTCCCACGTTTTATAACACTGTTCAGGATTTTCCATAATCTTTTATTATTTCTATTTATATCTAATTGCTTCATATAGTATTCCTTTTTACTAAATCTAAGTATATTAGTTAACCTATTTTTACATCTTTTGTATCTGATTTCAGCATCTTTAGTTCTCGTTCTTAAGAACTCTCTGTATAGAGCATTTTGCAGACCTTTTGTTATCCATGGACAGTCCATATATTTATGTTTCTACTATATTGCTTTATTGGACAGTTGGTATTGTACAGTAATGTAAATATTCTAAGGAATTCATTATACGCACTATTAACGTCCTGTTCCTGATATACTTCACCCCAGTTCTCTTTCAATAAATCTTTTTTAAATGCATTCATTCTTTCTTCTGTTCTTACTCGTCTTACTCTTTTTTACTGTCCATTTTATTGATCTTGTACTTCCTATCATAGATTGTAAAAATTGGAAGATGGTCACTTGTGTCGTTAATCAGGAGTCCACTTACAGTCTTATTTTCAATGTCATTTGTAAAAAGGTTGTCTATGAGAGTTGCACAATGTGATGTGATCCTGGTAGGTCTAGTAATTTTAGGGAATAGGTTCATATAGTGCATTATGTTTATAAATTCCTCAGTGGTTATATGTTTATTTGGGTTTAGCAAATCAATATTGAAGTCTCCACAAATGAAAACTTTTTTGTGAGCTATTTCAATAAATGTTTCTTCTATCCAGTCTTTAAATGTCTCAATACTACTACCTGGAGCTCTGTATATACAGCTAATGAGCACATTTTTACTTTTTTCTTTACAAATTTCAACTGTATTACATTCTAGTACATTATCAATCACCATCGTCATCTTTTCCACCACATTAAATTTCAAGGATTTGTCCACGTACAAGGCCACTCCTCCTCCTTTGTTTCGACTAGTTATACATGTGAATTCATAACCCTCCAGTTCAAAGTCTGTTCCTTTTTCCATATTGATCCAAGTTTCTGATAAGGCAATGACACTAAATGGATGTGAAAACTGGTTAAGATATTCTTTGATATGACTAAAATTAGCATAGAGACTTCTACAGTTAAAGTGGATAATTGATCATTTATTCTCAGTTTTAATCCTCTGATTGTAGTCTTTATTTGTATAGTAGCAGCAATTGGTATTGTTAGATGAAAAGAAGTTGTTGTCTGGATCTATTTCATATTCCAAGTCCTGTGTATTGTGATCCATATAGTTAAATGTTTTCAGTTCCAATTGATCCTATTCTGCAACTGTCTGACTGATGCAGCTGTTTCTTCCAGATATATCTGAGTTCTTCCTTCCAGTCAGTGATGCCAACTTAGCGACTTTGTCGCTATATTTAGCGAGTTTTCAGACCCCTTTAGCGACTTTTTTTTCTAAAAAGCGACTAGCGACAAATCTGGCGACTTTTTCTGGTGTTATTGGAGACTTATTTATGACGACTTTTTGACGTGAAAGGGCGTGTTGCTCTTACTCTCAACAAGCAGCGGTGCTGCCGTGGGCACCTCACCCGTGCTAAAGCACTCACGGGCGAAGGATAGTCCTCCCCCAGCTGCAGGAGATGTTCACACCTGTGCGTCCAAACTGCAAATGAATCGCGCATGAGCGAAGCCGCTGCTCCGCACTGACTGTAACGCAGTCAGTTCTTCTTTTACTGATATGCTGTTTTGTGGATCACAAGGTTTAAAACTACTTATAAACACACACTCTCACACACAAAGTAACTCCACCAGAGTGCCTATTTCGGGTCACTTTTGCCAGTCGAAGCCCGAAAAAAGGTGCATGGTTGGAATTGTGACATTAAAAAACAATAACTGCTAAAAGAAATTTAATTTGTAGTTCTAAATAAATTCTAAATGCATTTAGGACGTTTTTTGCTCACTTTATGTCTCTTCCACGATGTTATTTCTCTCTCCGACAGCGTAGGTTACAATTATATTAGCATGACCAATTGTGCAAATTAGGCGATGACGTCATTTAGCGACTTCTAGCGACTTTTAGGACAGCCAATAGCGATTTTCCTTACTGAGGAGCTGGCAACACTGCTTCCAGTGTGTGTCATAAGTGAGTGTGTGGTTGTCTGTTACCTTGTTTGCCGTCCTGATCGTGTTGCTCACTGATATTTTTCGAGATCTGCCATGTTTTTAATGATCAGAACTTTGGCTTCCTGTGCTGATCCGTTTAGTTTAATGAATATTTTACAGTTCGTTGTCCAAGTGCTTTGGATTTTTCCCAGCTTCTTAAGGTGTCGCGCTTTTTTGGCTATTTCAGCGTTGTGTTTGGTTAGATGTTCATTGATAAAGACATTAGATTCTTTTAATTTTCTTCCTTGTTTCAGCAGCGTAATCTTGTGCTTTCGATTTACAAACCTTAATATAATAGCCGGTATGTTGCCGTTCCTCCTGGGAAGAGGGTGGCATGCTTCGACAGAGTTACAGTCCAGGTCAATACTTTTGGACCGCAGCTGTCAGCGGTCACCGCCTGAGCGTATGACCGGGGTTTAATATGGAGCCCAGTGATGATGACGTTGTTTATCCTGGAGTATTGTTCCAGGTCAGGGACCTTACTTTCCAGGTATTGTTAGGATTCAAGAATTGAGGAAGGGTACAAGAGGTGATCGAAAAATAACCACACTGGTCCGGCCGGGTGAAGTCAAACGAAGATTTTAATTCACACGTGGGAAGATCACTGGAAAACAGCAATTGATCTTCGACTTACTAAAGCACAAACAATTATTTTATAACATCAGGGTTTGTTTACTGACGCCCCTTCATGCGTCACCGATACATTTTATACATAGATCAGATCAACACCAGAATGACTTTTCACCTAGAAGATCATCTTCTATTTTTACGGCTGGTACTTTCCGTTCTTATCTTAAAGTGAATTGTTCCTCTTTTTTGTCTAGACATAACTAATCTCTCCTCTAAATAAATCTAACTAAAAGTGTGTGTGTCACGACCTCACTCAGCCTCGATGTCACCTCTCGCACTTCTGACCTTTTACCAGACCAGAGGCTCACTGAGACTATGTGTATGTCTTCTACTAAATAAATGTTTTAACCAAGAACCTCTACTAAAACCTTAATATAAAATGACCTGATATAAGTGTTTTGTAAGCATGTATTGCAATTCCTTCTATGTTCTAGTTTTCCCTCAGCATGTATCACCTAGACACTCTCACTAGATGAAGCTCAAAACCATTAATGAACCTGAACATCAACTCAAATAAGCACAGATATGCAATATGTATAAAATAGTTATAACTGCACCTGAAATACAAAGTTAACATCATCATAAACATCTTAAGGCCATCTTAAAGCTATCTGTTACATTGTTAAAGCAATGATCATACTGCAGATTATATTATGCTGGTCAAATACTTTTCTGTTCATCCCCACAGTATGCAATCTTTTTATCTTTTTCGGCATTTTGGATGCGGAGGAGCTTTACCTCCTCCACAATTTCAATGATATTTTTCTGCTGCAACCCGATAGTGGAAATTTCCTCCATTATGAAGTCAAGAGACTTTTTAATATCCTCGACTTCCTCAGCTGTCGGTGTCCTCTTCGGCCCCATTTTATCTGGTTACCCTGGTAGCAGGTTCAGTCAGCTGTTAGCCTGGTAACGTGTTGGCTAGCCTGCAATTACCTGGTTAACTCCATTAGTCCAGTCCAATATCCTGCATCAAAGTCGTAATCCAGACAGGGTTGTACCTAAAGTTCCAACAATTTGAGTAGTCTTTGCTCCAGAAATTGATGGCCACGTTTCAAAAATTCACAGGACACGATCAAAACACAACTTTCAAACAAAATAACTACAGCCCTTGCTGTAGTTATTAGTGGTGTGGATTAGTGAACTGATATTTCTTTTACTCCTGGCATTCTTCTTGAAGTCATCCATCCAGATCTTCCATTTCTATATCAGTCCTTTCCATACTTGGGATATGTAGCCAGTTTTGTTAATGATATGACTGAGGGTGTTCAGGTCTATGCAGAACAGCAAAGAGGACTAAGCATGTCCTTGGTAAATCCCACACTTGATGGCAATTGTGCTATTCGCTTGAATCTTAAATCTGTTGTTTTCCACATTCAAATTCCTGATGAAGACTTGTAGGGTCTTGTTGATCTTGTACAGTTCTAGGCATTCCAGGATCCATGTGTTAGGCATTGTGCCCTATGCTTTTCCATAGTAAATCCAGGTGGTGAACAGGTTGGTCAGTCTGGTCTTGAGTGACTGCTCAATCTAGGCCTAAATGCTGGTGTTCTGCAGGTTTTAGATCTCACCCTGGGTCCACATACCTGAATTAAATGATCAGTTCATTATCAGGCCTCTGGAGAACTTCAAGACATGTTGAGGAGGTCATTTAGCCATTTAAATCAGCTGTGTTGGGTCAAGGACACATCAAAAACGTGCAGGACACCGGCCCTTGAGGCCTGGAGTTCCCCACCCCTGGTGTAGATCATCTGGTATGTTCCAGGTCACAGTAGGGATTGTACATAATGCTGCATTTACAGTACCTATTAGATTTTCAGGGGTTACTTCACGTGGTCTTAGTAATTGGGCACCGTGTAGCCAATTTGTATGTGGTTGTGACCTGTTCGTACAACTTTTTACATTAAAACTTGTGTGAACACTACCACAAAACCACATTTCTCATCCAAGGTGTACTAAATAAATAGTATTGGCAATTATAAAAAAACCCAAAAAACAATTATGTTTACGTTTTTAATTAGAAAATTTTAATGTTTAAATATGATTATTATTGTTATACGTGCATTTTATAATTTAATACTAATGTACATTAATATTTTTAGTAAGATACCCACTTCCTAAGCTATAACACAGCATGATGTCTAATCAGGTCATTTTCTCCTATATTACTTAACATGAAGTCAGTCCATTGATCTGCTTTATTTGCCTCACTTCATCAAAGACCTATAAAACTCCCCCACACCGCTCATATAAATGATCACTGAAAAACCAAAACAGGCTCTCACACACACTTAACTTCATGGTATCATGAATAGCCTTAGAAGTTATGACAATGCTAACGGAGAGTACATTGATTAATGTACTCTCATCCATACAGATGCAGAAAAACAGACTTGAACCTTGAGATGCACCAGTTTAAACATTCATTAATGCTTAATGAAGTCATGGAAAATGATTGATTAGGTTTTATTAGCTTCTCTGTGGGATGGTGAGAATGGCATTTTGTTAACTGATTAGACTGCAGTAAATAAGTAATTGGATCAGGGAGTATATACAACTTTCTCACCCTACGATATGAATCTGATTAAATACCTTCTCTTAAAAGCATCAAACTTCATTTCAGTGTTGTGTCGCATATATCATAAAAGGGTGGCTCATTTGCTTTTGTCAGTAGAGTTTATGACACCAAGCCATACTAGTTTGTTTCAGATAATTCATAACTGAATAAACAAATCAATAAATAAGTTACTACAATTAAGCAGTAAGCAATTATTCATTACAAATAATAATTAATCTCTAAAATAATATTCAAAAATATTCCATGCACATAAAAGGCTTCTCCCAGAAACAAAACAAACTGTATTACACTGAAGTAACATCTTCAATCACAGCCAAAATGTGCTCACATTTTTTTTTTATACAAGGTGGTTGATGCCAACGTGTTTGTATTTTTAAAATTTTAAACTAGATTTGATTGCATTTCGACAAGATCATGGAGTGCTAAGTTACCAGCTACAATAAGCAGTGTTGGGAAGGTTACTTTTAAAATACTTTCCACTACAGATTAGGGCTGGGCCATATCATACCGTTCACGGTAATATTGCTATAATGTTGGGCAACGATAAGAAAATGAAATATTGTGTTAGAATATGGGTAAAACGCGCATGCGCAGTGCCTTTGTTTTCATACGCACATGGAGGAAAAAGCATGGCGGCGACAGAGAATGAGAAGAGCGAAAGCGGATCGTTGAATGAAACGATGAACCAGAACTGGTTTGTAAAAATGCTGCAGCTTCAGTGGTGTGGAACTGGTTTAGCTTTTGTCCATCAGATACACAACAAAGCACTATTTTTGGTAGCGCATGCTAGCGGGCCGTCGTGTGTTGTTTGGAAAATACGGCACACTTAAAATCAATCCTTTGTTTTTTCTGAAAGTCGACAGTGCCCCTTATAATCCCGTGTGCCTTATGTATGAATTCTGGTTTTGTTTACTGACCTCGAAACGATTTTATGTACACGGCGCTCGAAAATCTGTCAAATGTTTTAGTACGACTTTGCTAAGCTACGAAGCCGCACCGCTTGATGGAGTGTTGGAGCGTTACGGCTGTCGTAGGCAGGAGCCTCGCGGAGTGATACGTACTGTGCTTCAACATAATGTTACCGTATTGTGTGTGTATAACCTCTTTTTAAGATTTGTGGATGTTATACATGGTTGTGCTGAGGATATGTCGGCCAATTTCCACTGGAAATGCCTTTTGGTTAAACTGTCAGTGAGAAATTTGCACTGTTAAATTTTT
The DNA here is from genome assembly GCF_963969265.1 of Rhamphochromis sp. 'chilingali'. NCBI lineage: Eukaryota > Metazoa > Chordata > Actinopteri > Cichliformes > Cichlidae > Rhamphochromis > Rhamphochromis sp. 'chilingali'. Next base: position 42,880,492 of record NC_137948.1, read on the forward strand.
ATATAGTTTTAATGCACATAAAAAACAGCTGCTTGGTTAAGTGAAAATATATTGATGGTTTTTTGCACTAATAAAGTTGTGGAGTTGTAAAGTATTTTGTCTCGTGTCAATTATATCGTCAGTTATATCGTTATTGCAAATATCATGATAAAATTTTTTGGTCATATTACCCTGCTCTAATACAGATTGCAGATTACATGCCCCAAAATGTATTTTGTAACGTATTCCGTTACGTTACTCAATGAGAGTAACGTACTCTGAATACTTTGGATTACTTAATATATTATCACGCTTTTTACAACTACATGAATGCACTATTGCTGTGTGATTTATTACTATTACTTGAAGCTACTCGCCATACCAATAGCAACTAGATGTTTAAATCTTAATATAAAATGAGTAACAGTTAGTGATGTGTCGGTCACGAATGAAACGGCTCTTAGAGCCGGATCTTTGAAGTGAACGATGCGAGCCGGCTTCTTATTGGGAGCCGTGGGGTTTTTTTTCTTTCTATCACCCTCTCTCTCGCACTTTTTTCCACTTCACTCCGCACGCCAGCCGTGTGCTTTGCATTGGGCAGAGGGGGGAGGGGCGGTAGTTACACTTGCAGTAGCACAGGAACAGAGCGGGAGGGAGGAGAGAGAGAAAGAGAGCCAGGGACAAGAACGTCACATTAGAAAGGTATAGTAATCATCCACAACTATTTTCAGTTGCAGATGATAAAGGATTCAGAAAGTTTATTCATGAAGGTCCATATGACAGAGAATGTGCATCTTCTTTTTGTTTTCATATTTTTTATTTAATTGTGTTGTGGTTTGCAGTGTTTTGTGTTGTTTCACTTTAAATTTAAATAGTTAAAAGTTGAAATGTGAATAGTTGGTTTTTGTATTATATGATTTATTTATTACATTTAATGTGGAGTGAATAAATAAAAGTATATTTACGGTGGCCCCTAGAGACAAAGCACGTACAGACTCCAAGACACGTAAAAACTCAGAAGCACGTACAAACTCCAAAGCACATACAAAACACAACAGAAGTGCTAGCTAGCAGCTTGTGTTACCTAGTGGCTACACAAGCCAGCAAGTACCAATGACAGGATTTGGTATGTGGTAGTAACAGGCAAATGAAGATTTTTTTTTATTTTATTTTATATATGTATGAGTCCTTGTGTATAAATACACGAACAATACACATATGCTTTCAATTGTGTAATTTAAGTGATCTAGGTAGCTCTGTTTTGGAAGTTCAGTTAACGCTAGAAATGTGTTTTGGAGTTTGTACGTGCTTTGTCTCTAGGGGCCACCACATATATTTATATATAAACATATATAAATAAAACCAATTTTTTACATTAGTAATTGCTTTTGTGCATAATTTTATATTATTGTTAATAATAAATTAATTAAAGCAACAAAACAACCTGAAGAGCCGGTTCGGAGTCGAAAGAGCCGGTATTCGACGTGTATATAAAACAGGTCTGCGGCTCCGAACTGTAGTAAAGGGACCTCTGGCTAATACGTCGGGTTCGTGTCGGGCTCGTAGCTGAAAACTAGCTTTACTTATTTGTCTGGGTCAACTTTGCTAGCGAGAGTCAGAGAGAGGCGTTGAAAGGCTGCTGCAACGGAACTTATTGTTTCAGAGGAAAACAGGAACACAGTGTACAGTCGAGTCTTAATAGCTTAATTACAACTGGGCTCGTCAGGCACTCTTTTTGGCTGCAGTGGTTATTATTATATTTACATGCTTCCAGCTCCCGTTTCTGCTCGGTGACAACTCGTAATTTTCCTTTTTCTCCCTCCTCGCTCACAGACACATAACGGGTATAGCAGTCCATTCTCTCTGCAGTATGGACTACACTGCTCATGAGGCTACATTCTTTAGGGCTATGCCTGTAACACTCTGCCTATTGCCTTCATATTAAATCATATTTGTGAATAATTTTTAAAAATATTTTTTATTTTCATTATGCAGCTGCAAGTATAGGTGACATGGGCCGGAGATTAGAGCCTCTTAAAACGTGTTATGTTTGGGTTTCCACCAGCATGGAATTACCAAAAATAGAGAGGCCATAGCCTAACATATGAAACAGGAAAAGACCGCTGTGTAATCCATTTATTTCAACAAAGTAACTGTATTCTGAATACCACCTTTTAAAGCGGTAACTGTAATAGAATACAGTTATTTATATTTTGTATTTTAAATACGTAACGGCGGTACATGTACTCTGTTACTCCCCAACACTGACAAGTATATTGGAGCAACATGTAAAGATATATTTCTGCTAATTAGTGCTAAGTAAAAAAGTAAAAAACAAAAACAAAAGAAATTTGGATTTGGCTCAATGACACCGAAGCACAAACCTAAACCTCATTAAATCATTAACTAAATTCATTTAAAAATGTTCCAAAGGCACCAGCAGCACAAACACAGTGGAGAGGATCAGCTGAGTTACTGAAATAAGCCTCAAGTGACCATTAAGGAACAGCGGTTTTCATTTTTGGCAATCTGTTAAAGAACACTGCTCTATTCCATGAGAAACAAGGACACATAATCCACTCTTGCATAAACGAGATATGGAGATATGGAAAATTGTTGTTTTTATACAACACCAGCATGCACACTTGTTGACTCTCTGACATTGACCGACTTCTAGTTTGGACTAACCATGCTCCACATGTCGAGGCAGGTGGCCAATTAGCAGTAGCCTGAGGAGGGACCTCCTGCTAGGGTTATAGCTTCTGACCAATTACAGGGCTAGATTTATCCCAGCAATAACTCTCTGTGCTCCCAGTGGTGCACACACATGATGTGAAAGTCAGCTGTACATGCTAAACAAGAGACACAAACAGCAAATAAATGAATACACACATGCTAATACACACACAGTGTATTCAGCCCTGTATGTGTTATGATAATCAGCAATTAAAGCATTTAGCAGAATTGTTTATATTTCAGTTTTGTTAAGTAAAAGTAAAGCAAAAGTTTTTTTTAACCTTGCATACTTTCATATGTCATTTCTTCACAGTATGGTTCGTTCAGTTTTGATCCAGGTGAAGAAATCCTAAGTGTCTATACCGAATTTTAAACAACAGACCTATCTCGAAAGTAAAAACAGCTTATCTCACATTAACAATGTATGATTAATCCTTAAGTACTGTTTCAAAGACCCAGGAGAGAATATTTTATGACACTGGTGTTTGTAACTACGAAGGAGTATTGCGGCTACAATATAATACAAAGAAAAAAGTTAAAATACTATGTTGAGAGTCAAGTCAGAATAAGTTTTCGAGAAATGAATTGAAGTATTACTTTGGGGGAAAAAAAAGTCGAATATAACACAGAACAGTGTCAGTTTGCTAAATTTAGTAGCACATGTACACCTGTGCTATCTAAAATATTTATTGCGTATTTTGGTTCAGTTTTTGGAAAAGTCATCAAATGTCTGAACAATGACATTTATGGTACTTTTACTGCTGTCAAATTCGATTTGAATAATATGTAAGGGTTAAATATGTACTTATATGTACACGCACAAACAAATTAAGGATTCACATTTCCTATTAACATATTAAGAGAAGAAAGTTGTAGATTTTAACAAATACTGAAAACCTTTCATTTGAAACTAGATTCTTATTAAATATATTATTGCATTGTAATTAAGGGCAGCTTTAAAAAATCTATTTCCCCATTCAAATCGATTTTACTTTGAATAATGTCATATTGATTCATTAAATCCTGAATCAATTCTTAAAGATGTATTTTGCCTGAAACGCCAGAATCTCAGGTTAAAGCTCATAAAACTATTTCAACAACTGCCAAACAGCTAAAACAGCAAACTATCAAAGAGCAGGTAAACATCACTCACTCATCTGACCACTGAAAACATTACGTCCAGATGAACAGAATCAACTTTTTAATACAAAAGAAATTTCAGCTTTTGCAATTTACGCCAAATTGCAAAACCCTTAGCTACGTCCCCGTAACTCTGCTCTGCTTCAACTTCAACATAATCAGGTAATGTTCATCTGTTGATTCATGGCCTTCTTTTGTTTTATATCCCATGCAGAATATTTTTCATGGGGTTATAAAAAGCCAGGCTGGGAAACTCTCCTGCGTATTTTTCTGTGTTCTGTTCTCAGTTACTTTGACACAAAGGCATCTGCTCTGATGCTTACACATCTGATTATGTCTCACAAGAGCCAATTGAAGAGAAATAGTCCAATAATTTGGAATTAAATATTTTTAATTTACAAGGTTTAGAGGGATCTTTCAACAGTGTATATCCAAAATAAATGGTCATAATTATAATATTTCTGAGTCAAATTCCAATTGAATTGACTCAGAATCAGTGATGACACCCAGGCCTAGTTCTTATGCTAATTTTGTATATTACATCAAAGCCACCACCAAAATAAATTTTTTCACTTGACGAATTAAGACTTAAAACTTACTGGCACTTGGGTTTCATTTATTTCTTTATTTTTGTAAGGATCACTAACAGGTGGAATATTCACAGCATTTAGTTCAAGGACATTACACATGTTGGACAATAAGAGAGTTTGACCTTATTTGTTATAAAAAGAAGCATCATCAAGCAGACAGAGGAAATCAGAGATGTAGATGCCATTGAAAATTTCACAACAGGCTGACCAGTGTTGCGCAATCAAAGCCAAAATTGAAAGTAAAAAAAAAAACAAGCAAACAAAGTAATTAAAAAATTAAACAACTAAAAAGCAACAATAATAATGTGTAAATGTGATTTTCTAATGCAATCAGCAAAAGCAGTCGGTGTCTAAGTCCATTGTTAGGAAAGTGGTTTATTTGAGCCCACAGCAGCCTTGTTATGTCTCAAAGCAGAGCTAAGACAAGTGTCTCATTAGGACTCAGAAGGCTGTTGTGCCATAATGTTTACCCTCGGTAATTATGCTCCATTTGTGTAGAACTGAACTTTTAAAAAAACAACAAAAGAAATTTGACTTGAAAGAATAAAATGAAAGAGCAATGAATTATTTCACATATACAGTAATTTCACAAGGCTTAACTGGTCGACAGCTCCTAAATTCAAACTGGATGTTTCTAGTGGCAGGAAAATGTAAAGTTCATTATTACAACAAAGAGGCAAGAAAATAAACTAATACCATTTAATCTAATACATGTAACATAAACTCAGTCACTAATAAGGTGCACATAAGAAATCATAAAACCAGCCCTCATGTGGTAAATGGCCTGTATTTGTGTAGCGCTTTACTAGTCCCTAAGGACCCCAAAGCGCTTTACACATCCAGTCATCTAAAGATCTCAGAGCAGTGAAAGCTGAGCCAGTGAAGTTTGTCATGACTTGTCTTAATGGGAACCAGACTGGCCCCTAACACAGAGAGCTACAGCTTTGTATGAGGACAAAATAAGTGCTGCTTTTAGCAACATTTGAACCACATCATACAGGAGTTATTCCAATTTCTGTGTTACACGTTTTTAATGGAAAAGAATTGTATTTCCAAGCATTTGCACCAGAGACCAGTGTTTATGAAAAATAACACATTTGACATGTTTAAAGAAGGTACTGTTTTACAGTAATTTTTATTGAGTCACCTTATTACTGAGATTTGTGAAATGAATTTCATTGGTTTATATGTGTGACACTTTGCTGGTGTTTTGTAAGTCACCCTTCAATTTGGATTCAAATATATAATATGCAGCTAACTTATTAGTTATTATGTAGGTGTTTTTTGAAACATGCAATTTTGTACAATTGTTCTGAAGACATCAAATGTCAAAATAAAAGATTTTTCATTCACCTTTTTTTTAATGGTTTGAGTTTGATCTTTCAATCTGAAAGCAAAAGCAACAATAAGGGAGAAAGGAAGGGCGAGTAGAACACTAAACGTGGTTGTTGCTTTTTCCTTTAGCCAGACTCTGGAAATGTGTAACGTATGTAATGTGTACTTGTGTGTTTCTGTGTGCATGTTTATGACAGTATTTGTGTCACCCACTGCTGTGATGCTGCATTTTAAATAGAATAACCATCAATAAGTAATGACAGTCTCAGCAAATGGTACCATGAACACATAACCAGCACACACAGAGAGAGGGAGAGAGAGAGATCAGATGTATATTGTTATTGTTATGCTTGTTAAAACTGGTCAACTTGTAGCCCTCCTTGTTAAGAGTTTGCTTGTTGTTGCTGATTGCTGTCATGGTCATTTCTGTACCTATAATGACAGATGATACTTTGTGAGCGCACACAGATACACACACTCTTGCATACACACATCAGCACATGCAGAAAATAAGAGAAAAGACAAAAAAAAGAGAAGACAGCTTTTTAAAATGACTTGAAATGCAATTTCAGTCAGACGGAGACTTGTTTTCTACAGGATTTTTAGACAGTTTTAGCCTGTTATTATTAGTGTGTTTGCTTTGTTACTACTATTACTGAAAGCAGCTTTGTACTAGAGAGATGCCAGGTTGAAGACCGACTCACTCATGTTCTCATATTCATCTTCATAAAGAAATTTTGGGAAATCTTTATTTTTTCTGCAGCGTAAACTTGTGGACGTAAGTTCTCACGGGGCTTGGACTGTCTTGGAATTCAGTTGTCCAAATTGCATTTCTAAGTACCCTGATGAAGTAGTAAAGTTTTCTCATGATCAGAGAGAGAATTTATAAACAACAAAAATTTTCACCCTGTCTTAACTTTGATGTTGGACTTGACCCATAGTGTTTAGTTGCTTTTCAGATCAACATCTGCCTCTCAGTATCTCTTGACAGTAATGTACCAAGTTGCATGCTATCCTATTGTCTATGATAGTAAAGAACACAATAGTTGATTTCTATTTTTGGCAAGTGACCTGGGATTAAATGTATCAATCCTGTCTGTTTGCACAAGTCCTTGAGCAGCTGTGGATAAAGAATAACACAGCCTCTTCTTATCACCAACACAACCAAGGTTCCTTGGAATGATTCTGTCTTTGTTGCATTTGCACAGAAATGAATAGGGACTTTAAGTTTACCATGGCTACTTTTGGTTGCTAGAGAAGTGTGTCAGGAGAGTACAGGTTTGAGCCCCAATGGCTTGGTCTTTGGTCAGAAGGTAAAAGGACCTTTAGCAGTACTTCTGGATAGATGGGTATCAGATGAATCACCTGTGAATTTTATAAATTATGTCAGTGGTTTTTCAGCACTCTTCACACTCTATACTGCAGGTCAGTTAGAAAAACTCAATCTGGAAAAATCTTATTAATATGGATCATTTGTATGACCAGAGTACTGAGAAACTTCAGTTCAGTGAGGGTGAACTTGCTTTCACGTTCTAGCTTTGTTGCCAACAGCAGCGTCTTTATTTCAAGCAAAGTTAGCTGGGCCATGTACTGTAATGTGATAACTGTGAGAACAGAACTGTCTGACTATCCACACTGCAGCAGAAACACACACAGACACAAACAAAAATCAACTTTGTAATGCTAACTTGTTGAGACCATATCATGTTCATGCTTTGTCCCAGAGTAAGCCCGAGCGCATAGATTGAAATGTGTTCAACTTTGACTTTATGTATAGTGGTGCATCCACCTACAAAGGGAGGGAGAATGTGGCACCCCCTGATGTGATGATTATTTACTGCATGGTTGTTTAAAGAATATAGAACCATTTAAAGGTTGAATGTGTAGTTTGATCATTTGCCTGTTCACAAGCATACTGAACTGTCTACACTAATTTGGAGATATCCATCTTTGTTTGTGGACACACCTTCTAAAACATCCATGAACATGATGTTCATGTCGGTGATGCAAAACCAATCCAGCAAAGATTTTCACACTGTTGCTGAAGAAAAAAGAAAAGTAATTGAAGTTCAGAACATGATTACTAATTTTTATCAAGATAGGCTTCTCCTTGCCTTCTGGTTAAAAAAAAAAAAAGCTTGATTAGTCGACATAATGTATATGGTTGATCTGATATCCTCGTGTTGGTGTTGTTCCCAGACCATCATACTAAATGTTGTTCCAGGATCAACATTGCAAGTGACCAATCAGAATGTTGTGACGTTATACTTTTGCGACTTCGGGAAAAACCGGCGTAAAACAAAAAACTGTACTTAAGCTGCGAGAAACCACCTCTGTCCGCCGATCAACGGACACTGACCCTAACCCTAACCGTAACCCTTTAATAAACAGTAAGCAGAATTGATATTGTCCTTGCAACATTGGAATTTCATAAATGCACGAATGGCTTGGCGCGCAAAGGAATAACGTCACAACAATGTGATTGGTCACTTGCAATGTTGAACCTGGAACAACATTTTCATGATGGTCTGGGAACAACACCAACACGAGGATATCAGATCAACCATTGACAACCAAGACATTGATTCACTGATCTAAATCACAAGGATCTACAGAGAGAAGTCACCAGAATGCCATTTGGACTGGACACGTATAGTCCAATGGTAACAATGAGTAGGTAGTCAGAAGTGAGGGGATTGTACAATCACAGCAACACTGTGCCACTGAGAGTAGCTACAAGTCAAGAAGGCAAGTTCTGAGTAGTCAGCTGAGGGGAAAAACAAGATCAGGGCGATCAACACTATGCCCCAGTGAGTCGTCAGATACCCTGCTGGGATAATAAGCTGGCCAATGGTCAAAATGGGATAGAAGTCCAGAAGGGCACAATCCTAGAAATGACAAAGACCTGCAGGATCTTCAAGCTCCCAGGTCTCTTGTAGAGGATCTGAGCTTGAAGGACAAAGACCACCCACAGGGCAAGTGGGGATACTACTGAGTGTAGACTTATGAGATACCAAACCACAAGTAGTAGTGTTTGCTTTGTTTTCACTGACCATATAAAATAGGGAGGCTCTATTCAAATGAATAAGAGGGGTATGGTTTTTGTATGTAAGTCCAAGTTGGTCAGGATTAACAGTAGTGTCTTCATTCAGTTAACATTCAATTATTTAATATAATGAAGTCAATGAGCCTCCTTGACTATGGCATTTTTTATTGTTACTGAAATGACATGTAATATTTCATAAGAATGTGTACTTTTGCTAAACTTTTAGATCCAGTTGGCCATAATCTACGATAAAAAAAAAAAAAGATTTATTTGATATAACATTGACCTAACATAACTTGACCACCTGCTACATCATTAACATCAGTACACTCTTAATGAGCTAATAACATGTTATACTACACTCACAACTGATTACTCCAAAAATGTTGGGAATGTTTGCTTTGACATTCAGACAAAGAGCGATTCATAAGACCCTTATGAAAAGGACACCGAGGGAACAGTTTACCCTGCCCGGGATAGGGTTACCGGGGCCCCGCCCTGGAGCCAGGCCCGGGGAGGGTGCCCGAGGGCGAGCGTCTGGTGGCCAGGCCTTAGTCCATGGGGCCCGGCCTGGCACAGCCCGAAGAGGAGACATGGGCCCATCCTCCCGCAGGCCCACCACCCGCAGGAGGCGCCATAGGGGTCGGGTGCATTGTGTGCCGGGTGGCGGCCAGGAGCGGAGGCCCTGGAGGACTGACCCCCGGCTGCCAAGACTGGCAATAGGGACATGGAATGTCACCTCTCTGGTGGGGAAGGAGCCTGAGTTAGTGCGTGAGGTTGAGAGGTACCGGCTAGATATAGTCGGGCTCACCTCTACACATGGCTTGGGCTCTGGAACCAGTCTCCTGGAGAGGGGCTGGACTCTGTCTCAGTCTGGAGTTGCCCCTGGTGAGAGGCGGCGGGCTGGGGTGGGTATCCTAATATCCCCTCGGCTTGCTGCCGGTACGTTGGGGTTTTTCCCGGTGGACGAGAGGGTTTGTTCCCTGCGCCTTAGGGTCGGGGAACGGGTCCTGACTGTCATCTGCACTTATGCGCCGAGTGGCAGTTCAGAGTACCCAGCCTTCTTAGAGTCCCTGGGGGGGGGTGCTGGAGGGTGCTCCACCTGGAGACTCTGTTGTCCTGCTGGGAGACTTCAATGCTCACGTGGGTAACGACAGCGAGACCTGGAGGGGCGTGATTGGGAGGAACGGCCTCCCTGATCTGAACCCGAGCGGTGCTCTGTTATTGGACTTCTGTGCTAATCACAGTTTGGCCATAACGAACACCCTGTTCAAACATAAGAGTGTCCATAAGTGCACGTGGCACCAGGACGCTCTAGGCCGTAGGTCGATGATCGATTTTGTAATCGTATCAGCAGATCTGCGACCATATGTTCTGGACACTCGGGTAAAGAGAGGGGCTGAGCTGTCAACTGATCACCACCTGGTGGTGAGTTGGATCAGGTGGCGGGGGAAGACGCTGGACAGACCTGGTGCACCTAAACGCGTAGTGAGGGTGTGCTGGGAACGTCTAGCAGAGGCCCCAGTCCGCGAGATCTTCAACGCACACCTCCGGCAGAGCTTCAACAGCATTCCGAGGGAGACTGGGGACATTGAGTCCGAATGGACCAAATTCAGCGTCTCCATTGCCGAAGCTGCTGCATTGAGCTGCGGCCGCAAGGTGGTTGGTGCCTGCCGTGGTGGTAATCCCCGAACCAAATGGTGGACACCAGAGGTGAAGGGAGCCACCAGACTGAAGAAGGAGTCCTATCGGGCTTGGTTAGCCTGTGGGACTCCGGAGGCAGCCGACAGGTATCGACAGGCCAAGCGGAATGCGGCTCGGGCAGTGGCTGAAGCAAAAACTCGGGTGTGGGAGGAGTTCGGAGAGGCCATGGAAAAAGACTTTCGGACTGCCTCGAAGAGATTCTGGCAAACCGTCAGACGTCTCAGGAGGGGAAAGCGGTGCTCTACCTGCACTGTGTATAGTGCTGGCGGAGAGCTGCTGACGTCGACTGAGAAAATTGTCAGGCGGTGGAAGGAATACTTCGAGGACCTCCTTAATCCCACTGACACGTCTTCCGAGGAGGAAGCAGAGTCTGGGGATGACGGGAATGACCTGCCAATTTCCGGGGACGAGGTCACTGAGGCAGTTAAACAACTCCTTGGTGGCAGAGCCCCTGGTGTTGATGAGGTCCGCCCCGAGTTCCTGAAGGCTCTGGACGTTGTAGGGCTGTCCTGGTTGACACGCCTCTGCAATGTTGCGTGGAGATCAGGGGCAGTACCTGTGGACTGGCAGACCGGGGTGGTGGTCCCCATCTTTAAGAAAGGGGACCAGAGGGTGTGTTCCAACTACAGGGGGATCACACTCCTCAGCCTCCCTGGGAAAGTCTATGCCAGGGTGCTGGAAAGGAGAGTTCGTCCGTTAGTCGAACCTCGGATACAGGAGGAACAATGCGGTTTTCGTCCTGGTCGCGGAACACTGGACCAGCTCTTTATCCTCTCCAGGATACTTGAGGGTTCATGGGAGTTTGCCCAACCAGTCTACATGTGTTTTGTGGACTTGGAGAAGGCATTCGACCGTGTCCCTCGGGGTGTCCTGTGGGAAGTGTTGCGGGAGTATGGGGTGTCTGGCCCATTGCTACGGGCCATTCGATCCCTATACAACCGTTGCAAGAGCTTGGTTCGCATTGCCGGCAATAAGTCGGACTCGTTCCTGGTGGGTGATGGGCTCCGCCAGGGCTGCCCTTTGTCTCCGGTTCTGTTCATAATTTTTATGGACAGGATTTCTAGGCGCAGCCAAGTGGCGGAGGGCTTTCGCTTTGGTGGCCTCAGAATCTCATCTCTGATCTTTGCAGATGATGTGCTTCTTTTGGCTTCATCGGGTGAGGGCCTCCAGCTCGCACTGGAACGGTTCGCAGCCGAGTGTGAAGCAGCGGGAATGAGGATCAGCACCTCCAAATCTGAGGCCATGGTTCCCAGCCGGAAAAGGGTGGAGTGCCCACTCCGGGTCGGGGATGAGTTCCTGCCCCAAGTGGAGGAGTTCAAGTATCTCGGGGTCTTGTTCGCGAGTGATGGGAGAAGGGAGCCGGAGATCGACAGACGGATTGGGGCTGCAGCTGCAGTAATGCGGACGCTACACCGGTCCGTCGTGGTGAAGAGGGAGCTGAGTGTAAAAGCGAAGCTCTCAATTTACCGGTCGATCTACGTCCCTACCCTCACCTATGGCCACGAGCTGTGGGTAGTGACCGAAAGAACGAGATCGCGGATACAAGCGGCAGAAATGAGCTTCCTCCGAAGGGTGGCTGGCCTCTCCCTTAGAGATAGGGTGAGAAGTTCGGCCATCCGGGAGGGGCTCAGAGTAGAGCAGCTGCTGCTCCACATCGAAAGGAGCCAGCTGAGGTGGTTCGGGCATCTGACAAGGATGCCCCCTGAGCGCCTCCTGGGTGAGGTGTTCCAGGCATGTCCCACCGGGAGGAGGCCCCGGGGCAGACCCAGGACACGCTGGAGAGATTATATCTCTCGGCTGGCCTGGGAACGCCTTGGTATTCCCCCGGATAAGCTGGAGGAGGTAGCTGGGGAGAGGGAGGTCTGGGCCTCTTTGCTTAGGCTGCTGCCCCCGCGACCCGGCCCCAGACAAAGCGGATGAAGATGGATGGATGGATGGATGGATGGATGTTTGTTTTGCTCATTTTTTGTTTGTTTGTTTGTTTGTTATGCCTGGAACTGCTGAACATGGCAACAGGATTCACTAAATTATGCTTACAGTTTTAGTGCAGAAATCGTAACTAAATACATTTAAAATGAAAACTGGAGTTGGAAATGAAAACAGTGAATAGTGTGAAACATATAGCTAATCATGCTGCTGATGTTACATATACAAAAGGTGGATGTCCTTCTTGACATTCAGATATGTTTGTTGTACTGTTGTCATGTCCAAAACAATGTAGCAGCATTACAGGACAGATGGAGGACTTAGCATTTAGCATAGTTGTTAATGAATTTATGCAAGATGGAGGACTGACAGCTCGTTTGGCAGACCACCAACACATCTCTATGGGTGTTTGTGTATCTTGGCATTCTTGGCTAAACGTCTGTCTGTTTTGGAGTTCTTGGCAATGAAGACATTTCAAAAGTCATGTTAGTACTGCAGTCAGTGATATAAAAGCCATTTTTTTTAATAAAGAAAAGTTGAGCTAGTTAGTAGTTAGCCAGTACACTGGCTTCATGTGTTCCCAGTTACTATGACTTGAAAGCTCAGCATGCCTCCTGCAACACCGATACTCTGTGTTACTGATTGTCGTCTCATGGTGAGGTGTGCTGGAGGCACACTATGAAATTTAAGGAATAGAAACATTCTTTTAGCATCCTCACCTCTACCATATTCTATGTGCTTATGTAAGTATGTGTTTTTACATCATTTATTATCTTTGTTGCATCCTTGAACCAGTTTCATGACAGTAGAAGGCATCAGACTGGGTAACCCAAAAACAAACCGTCCCATGTCCTTGGCAATGGTTTTTCAATATTACTATTCAATACTACTCTCTTACATTTTTACACTTTCAAACTGTTCTTCTTGTTCTTCATGTAGATTTAGATTTGCCATTAAATGTAGTCCAAAAGTCACTTTTTGCTATTCACCAGTAACTGATGCCATAGTTTGAGTTTGCAAATGTTTTTTGAAGTGTGAAAAAAAGAAAAAAATCGATGTTTCAATACCTGTCATACAGTACTGTGCAAAGGTCTTGAGCAACCCCTCATTTCTTTAGCTTTTGCTGCCAAGGAGCTATGTTTCCTTGTAAATTTTTAAAGTGGTCTTGAGCAATCGTTCTCGAGGCTTTCTGAAAGTTCACTCATTTTCAATCCCGCAGAGGTGGCAAAAGTACGGACATTCTTTACTTAGAAGTAAAAGTGCAGACACCTGTGTTCAAAAAGTACTCCAGTTAAAGTTGAAGTACTGAATGAACTTCTTAAATCAAGTAAAATCAATCAAGTAAAAAAGTACAGGGCCTTAAATGTACTCAAAGTAAGAAAGTAAAAAAGTAGCTCTTTGAAGGACAATTCTACCATTTATTTTTATGCAAAAGTAACTAAATTATGTATGATACAAAATAATAATAATAAATAATAGTAGTACATGAGAATACGAATGTTATTTGAATCTAAATTCTAATTTTGATATTTGCACTTAGCTTGAATCTATTATGTAGTGACACAGGCTGTTTTCTGTTGCCTACATTGTGGCTGGTTTTAGATGTCAAGCTTTCCTTCACATCTAAAAAGTCAAGGGGTTAAAGTGAGACTCAGCACAGTGAGGAACCCTAAGATCAGTTGGAATGGTTCAGCATGGGAAAATCTCAACTTGTTATTTGGATCGCTACGACTCCACACGAAATGCCTGGTTTTCTAATACAATTGAGTACCACCTAATGTGCAAGGTCATAGCAATGTGGCCGAACAGCCCATGACGTAATTATTATGCGCAAGGCGATGATAAACCTGCTGATATACCATCCATCTGTGCCTTTTTGTCAGACTCAGGGACCATGGCGTTGGTTTTTGTAACCATTTCCCTCATTGATGGATTTTAAAAAATGGTGATTTTCGTGATTGAGATACTCTTATGACTGCTCAAGTGAACACAACCTGCTAGGCTCGCTTTGGAAATCTGGCTGAGCAGGCACTATGACCTAATGGAAAAGCCTGAAAAACATGGCAAATGGTGTAGAAAAAGATGATGGCACATGCAGATGTATGCAACAGCACAGGGCTCCACACAAAAAATCATTAGCTGCCCTCTGCCACCCCTGGCAGAGGGGTGGCCATCACAGGTGACACCCCCCCCCCCCCCCCCCCCCCACCCCTCCATCACAGGTGAGACCCTCCCCCCCAAATAATGTGCCAAAAGACAAAAAAAATAGTACAGATTTGTGATTAAAAATGACAACATTATCTGCATTTTATATCAAATGTCACTAGCCGCTAACTTGAATATCACCTCCCTTCTTCCTCGCCTGTCTGTCTTACAACTTTCTCCAACTGAGTGAAGTTATCTAGCACTTTGGAGTTTTAGCTAGTAACAACTGTGCAACAGACTGGACGCAAGTTCGTTCGTGCTTATCCTCTTCAGCAGCTGTAGCTTGATGCAAAAATATCACAACTACGACTTAAAGACAAAAATCTAGGGAACAAAAAGTTGTCTGAAAAATAAGTACTCAAGTAAACTACAAATACCTGAAAACTCTACTTTAGTACAGTAACAAATTGTTTGTATATGTTTGTTTGCACATGTCCATGGTGGATAAATCTTTGGTTTCTGAAGAATGACTGATGGGAGCTATCATAAGAAGCTGCTGTTCATGCTCTGAGATCGGGAGCCAGGCTTTGTGTAGAAACAGACCAACCGCTAGCAAATGGATGAGCTTCTATGATTTATCATTAGAACAGATAACAGGAATATGATGTGTTATTGTAGGTTAAACGGTTTGAAATGTTTGAAATGAGCTCAGCCTTCAGCAATTATGTAATCCAAATACATTTGGGGAACATTTTTCTGCAGAATAATACTTTATATTTTTGATAATTTATGTATAATTTGCCAGTAATACAGCTTTATGTGTCCTGAAATGCTGTGATTGTCTTTTATTCCTTCTTTTGCTGAAGGTCTACAAAAAAACCTCCTCCAGTTCCCATCATCAGTTAATTTCTGGTAATGTAGTAGAGATTTCAATAACTATACAAGCAAGTGCAGAAAAGTGACTGTGTTTGCTTGCCTTTCTATAAAGTACAGTAACTTTCATCACAAATGACTTGACCTTGGCGAATCTTTCTGTGAATGTGTGTGTGAATGGGTGGGTGACTGGTTCTGTAAAGCGCTTTGGGGTCCTTAGGGACTAGTAAAGCGCTATACAAATACAGGCCATTTACCATTTTCTGATCAATAGAAATAAGTTAAAAGAAACAATGAAGTAATTTACTAAAACCCAACAGATGTATTTTCTACATTCACTTTCACCTTGAATATACAGTTTGCCAAAGAGGTCTGATTTTGCAAATATTCTTATTCCCATTTTTCAGTAAGAGTTACCGGATAATTGAACCTCTGTGTAGTCACATTATCTGGCTTTTAAAACTTCACATATCAAACTGTCAATTTGACTTCTTAGGCCTCTAATTTTCATTCAACCTCCTTAAACCTGTCAGTTATTAATTTTGTCTACTATTTGTTAAAAAAAAAAGTAATGTGGGGACAAAATCCTTTCAGAATTAGTCTCGAGATCCCCAGAATGATAACAATTATCCTTCTTTTCATTGCTGCTTAGGTTTGAATGGTGCTATTGTTCATCTTTATTTGCGCTTTGTTCACCAAACAAATTGTTGCTTTATTTCAACCAGAAAAAAAGGACCAGTAAGGGAGTTATTAAAGATCAGTGTAACTTTCCAAAGTGGTAGGATTGTGGATGAGAGTGTTTGATGGGTAAATTGGGAGCTGTGGGGGCCAGAGACTCCACAGCCTTGAGTCTCAGCACCACGCCAATGCTGAACAATCTGTAATTGGCACCAGATAGGGGCACCCGACTGTCACCCATAAGGATAGTCAGAGAAGAAGGAGAATAAAGGAGCCTGGATAACAAAATGGCAAAACCAGTGAGGGATCTACTGCTGTGAGAACTTTAAATCAACTGTGGGGGTTTCTCTGTTTTTCCTTCATTTCCATCTGTCTGCCTTGATTTCTTCAGAACTTTCCAATATTTTTTTTGGATTGTTATTATTTTACAGTGTAAGCATGTTTCTACATTCACTATCAATAACCGTGCCTTAGTTTTCTGCACTCCTTATGATTATACTATGCATTTGCTCCCAGTTTTTCATCAAGGTACCTTTTATTCCTTTTTTATTCTGACTAATTTTTCGACTATCTCCAGTCCTCTTGTGCTTTTGCTAAACACATTTTACTATTATTTCAACTTCTAATCTTTTGCTGGCCAGGGAAATCACAAGTATATTGATGAACATATAGCTAAACCTATACCTGAGCCTGCGTCAGACTTAGGAACTGTCCAGGGTGTAGACGTCTCTCACCTTATGGTAACTGGGTTCCAGCCCCCCACATGACCCTGATAAACATAGGCAGAGGAGAATGGATGTTTGGTTATACTAATTTTAACACTGATTGTTAAAATAAAATTAAAAAGCGGCTCCATTTAATTTGATTGAAACTGACTGTCACACAGAAATAACTTGATGTCACTGTACAAAGACCACTGTTGCCAACTTAGTGACTTTGTTGCTATATTTAGCGAGTTTCCAGACCCCCTTAGTGACTTTTTTTCTAAAAAGCAACTAGCAACAAATCTGGCGACTTGTTCTGGTGTTATTGGAGACTTATTTATGACACCTTTTTGACGTGAAAGCGCATATCGCTCTTACTCTCAACAAGTAGTGGGTGTTGCCGTGGGCATCTCGCACGTGCCAAAGCGCTCACAGGCGGAGGATAGTCCTCCCCAGCTCCTATCAGGGCAGGAGATGCTCACACCTACGCGTCCAAACTGCCTATAAACACACACACACACAAAGTAACTCCACCAGAGTGCCTATTTCAGGTCACTTTTGCCAGCACCAAGCCCGGATAAAGGAGCAGGGTTGGAATTGTGACATTAAAAAAAACAATAATTGCTAAAAGAATTTAATTTGTAGTTCTAAATAAATTCTAAATACATTTAGGATATTTTTTACTCACTTTATGTCTCTTCCATGATGTTATTTCTCTCCCCAACAACGTAGGTTACAATTACATTAGCATGACCAATTGTGCAAATTAAGCGATGACATCATTTAGTTACTTCTAGCGACTTTTAGGACAGCCAATAGCAATTTCCTTATTGAGGAGTTGGCAACACTGGCAAAGACTGTTTTTCTGTGATTTTTGTACTTCAGTTGCTTAGCACTCTTTTCACAAATTAAAATATTAGACTGATGGTATTATGGAGTTGTCTTATAATCAGCTGAAACGACCAAAACCAAGAATGATTTTGTCCATCTTTTATTATCTTTCTTTTATTAGATCATGCTAAGCCCCTCTATCATGACGGCAAGAATAAAATAAAATAAATAAACACCTTAATTTTGATTTAATTAAGATGTTTATTAAGTTAATTTCTTAAAGCCACTTGCTAAAACATCAAACTAGAGAAAGAGCTTTTGAAGCCCAAAAGGAACTATAATGAGAAATTAGGCGGGGCAATACATAAGGACACTGGAACAGAAGCTGGACTAGAAGAACAGCAGGGAGGTCCGGAGAGGGCTAACGAAACTTTCAGGTCATGGAAAGATTTGGGGAACGGTCCAGGATAGTGACAGTAAGGAGTGGGTAGATGAACTGAATCTGTTTATCAACAGGTTTGAAATAGCACAGAAGGTCGGGAGCAGAAAGGCACAGATAAGCTCTGTGAGGTCATCATGCACATATGTAACCTGAGCCTTTGTCTGGAGAAGGTCCCTGTGGTGTGGAAGACTTCCTATCCGGTCGTTAAGTGATGACGTGACGAATCCTACTTCCGGGCCTCAAAAAGCTCCTAAAACAGTCAGCGATCACTGTTGACCTCCCTCGGCTTTTATTACCGCTAATCATTTATTTAAGCTCAGTTTTTAAAACCTTAGGATGTAACTACAGCCCAGCCCATGCAGCAGTATATGAATGACTAACCTGGTATTGTGGATGGATTATCTCAGTTGTTCTCCTGGCTGAAGTTTGGTCCTTTTACAGCATCCTGCCATGCGATTACATTTGTTCCTGACCACCGAGAACACTCACGTTAACTTTTATCGAGTGGAAAAAAAGTTAGCTTGTTTATATATTATGCTAACATAGCTGTGTCGCTAGCGGTTACGTAGAACATCATTATATACCAGCTAACCAAACTTCAGTAACCCTACAAACGTCACTGCTGTTTAGTTTTCTGTCTTTATTTATGCTGGAAGTGATAGCAGAGCTGTACGTTTTCATTTGTTTCCAAAACCCCGCAGTCAGGACATGCTATATTGTATTTAGATGGAAGCTAGCGAGCTAACTTCCTGCTAACCTCTAACTCCGTTAAATGTCATAAATTCCGTTTTCATGAATGCCTGGATGTTAAGCTCAATTGTTACACCTGGCAGAGCAGAACGCTGATCATTTTATTAAAGATGAAAGACTTTAGACAGTTTTTCAACTCTCAGTAATGCCATAGTGATCGTTTGATATATGGACCTGCAGCGGAGTTTAGGCCCAGACACGGCTAGTGACGTCAGACTTAACGACCGGATGTGGTTCCGGTACCGAAGACTCTATGACCCAGGGAGCCTAACCACTGCAGACCTGTGGTCTTATTGTCCCACCTGATGAAGCCCCTGGAGAGGACCATTCTCCACCACCTCCATCTCTGGTGAGCATGCTGCTCAACCCCCTTACCATCCTCTTATTGGTATGAATGATGCACTCATTTACCTCCTTCACAGGTCACTCTCACACCTGGAGTACTAGAAACACTGTGAAGGTCAAGCTTTTTGGCTTGTCTAGTGCCTTCAGTAAATTCCAACTGGCACTGAAGAGGGAGAAGCTGGAAGGAGCACGAGTCAATAGTCACCTGACTGTAAGGACAATAAACGACCTCACCAATGGACTGCAGTACGTGAGGCTTCAGGACTGTGGTGAACCTCAGGTTACGAAACCTTGTCCTTTACTCTTTAGCCTCTACACTTCAGGTTTCAGATACACCATGAACTGCCACCTCCAGATGTTCTCAAATGATACAGCTATCACTGGATATGTATCTGAGGGGAACAATCTGGAGTAAAGGAAGGTCATCGTCAACTTTGTCATCTTGCCTGAACTCAATTTCTGGAGAAAACCACCACCCATCACAGCATCTATGGTTTGGACATCCAGGTGGACGACATGTACAAATTATTGCGTCCAGTTGACAATACACTGGACTGCTCACAAAACACTCGTGCTCCATACCAAAAGGGCCATCTGCTGGGCAGGCTGAGGTCTTTTGAGGTGTGCAGAATACTACTATGTTGGCTTCAGGTTGTCTTTTATGTGGTTGTCTGCTGGGGAGGTGGCGGCACAGGTAGTGACAGGAAATGGCAAGAGGGCTGGCTCTGTCCTGGGCATGCCCCAGACTCCAAAGAGGACATGGGTGAGAGGAGGATGTTAACTAGGGTAATGTGCACTATGGACAACACCTGTCACCCCTGCATGAGACTGTGCCAACCACGGTGTAGGACTGAACGCTATCATAGGTCCTTCATCATGACAGCAATCAGACTGTACAATACACACTCAGGATAAATACAGCTTATAAAACCATGTACATCATCATAATTCCCACTGCACTTTACGTACATAAAAAAAAAAATCCTGGTGTATTTTACTGTATAAACAAACCATCTGTACATACTGTAGTATTTTGGGTTTTTTAGTTTTTTTTTATTTAATTATTTTTATTAATTATTTTTCCATTTTTTATTGTTTTAGAATACATCTCTAATTCAACCTTTCATCCTATGTCATATGTGTTGCTGTAAACAAGTGAATTTCCCCAGTGTGGGATTAAATAAAGTCTGTGTCTACACTAATCCCACAGTTACTCTCCCATGCATCCATTTCAGTATGAATCTGTGTAAATGTTAGTCAGACAGAATTAGTCCATATGAATGGGTGAATGAGGCAAGTTGTACAAAGTACTTTGATTATTCAGGTAGAGTAGAAAAGTGCTATATAAGAACCAGTCTTGATTCATTTTCTTGATTTTAACAAATACAAACATCAAGCTGAAAAAAACAATTGAGCATTCTATACACATTTTACATGTAGCTTAGCAGCAGGAACACAAGATCAGTCATGCTCAGACAGTGAATGATGTTCTGTGCTCTTCCTCAAATCCTGAGCTAATCCTTGGAGAGGGCATGAGGAGCTCAGCCATTGGCTGGTGAAAAGGAGCCAGGTGAAAACAACAGTCACCCCAAGTGCTTTATATTGTGAGGCAAAACTGTATAATAATACAGAGAAAACTCAAAGCGCATGAACCCCTATGAGCAAGCATTTGGCAACAGTAACAAGGAAAAACTTCTTTTTAACAGGAAGAAACATCCAGCAGAACCAAGCTCAGGGAACACGTGTCTCTGGGTTAATATAGCTAACTTAATTCAATTGAGTTCAATTCAGTTTATTTATACAGCGCCACATCACAACAACAGTCACCTCAAGGTGCTTTATATTGTAAGGTAGACCTAAATTAATACATACAGAGAAACACTCAACAATCATATGGCCTTCTATGAGCGACTAGAACATAGGACACACACCAATCATCCAAAATAATTTCACTTTGATCTGCAACAAGTTGAAGCAGTTTTCTGTATTAGGCCATGGGACAGTGAGCTTTAATCTTCAAATATTTATTTTACTTAAACCATCATATTAATGATTTACTACAGCAATGATCACGTGGCCCAGGTGTAGTTCACCTCAAATAATTAAACAAACAAGAAAACAGATTTAGGTTTTAACCGAAAGTACCATCAATTTACATTCCTTGCATATATGTTCGATTCAATTCAGTTTTCCTTGTGTAACACCAAATCACAACAACAGTTGCCTTGAGGTGCTTTAAATTGTAAGGCAGAGGCGATAAGACAATAATACACACACCTCAGAAATGCAGCAATGTTTTTACTTTTTCTTTCTTTATTTAATCTTTCTTTCTTTTTTTACCATTTCATTTTAGTGGTGGTGGTGGTTAATTTAAACTTTAACAAATTATAATTGGTAAGTCTGTTTTCAAAGTCATCTCTGAGCACTGAATACCTTGCAACGTGTAAGAGGGAAGGCAGAACTGCTCAACATGCAGCCCCAGCCATGTGCATGTGTGTGAACATTTGGTATCTCAGGGCCCCCCACAGTCTTTCACCATAGGTGTGCAGATGAAAGCTCTGTTGGTGAATGTGCATACATGCATGCACACATACTCATACAGTTAGGTGCTATTTGAAGTGGCACCCAGCAGCTGAGCTGAGTTGTGGTCATAACTTCAGTTTGACATATCCTCCCATGACTGGAGCATATACGCCCACTCGCTTGCCTTTCTCTATAGCTTAACATGTAGAAATCCACTATGCTTATGAAATCAGTGCCATAATATGGTTGGCTATCTGCTAAAGTGGCGTCAACCCTCATGTCATTTTTTTCTAACCTACTCTTGTGGATATATAATACAAAACCATAGAAAATATCAATTTACAGATGGGTATCATATCATTAATATAAGGAAAAGAAGTTCACCTGAAAAAAAACTGTCAGCATGACTTTTTAGGCTTAAACTGTTAAAAAAGTAAATGTGTAGATCTATAGAAAATGTTCTGTAATTAGACTGTCCTGTAATCATAAAAAAGAAAGTACGGTGCAGATATGTCAGGCCCATTCAGGCTCTTGTGATCAATTATGAATTAGCATTCTGGGTAGTTGCCAAGATTGTGGTGGTGCTAATAATTTCACCAGGCGGAGTAGTAGTGCCATGGGCTGGAACAAAATTTTACATGAGCTGCAGATTATTCTTAGACTTACTCTCATCAGTTGTAGTCATGTCTCTGTCATTTTAGTGGTCAGGTCCAGCTATTCCTATGACTGGAAATGTTTGGATGACCAATTATTTATTGACCTCTACTGGATTTGCAAGAGGTTTTTAATTTTTACTCATATAATCGATTTGTTTTATGTACGCTAATATAAGCTTAATGTGTGTCTGAAAACACGTGTTTGCGTGCACAGACTTATCTGCGATACCTCCAACAGATTTGTTATGAGCCCCATTTATTTAAGACTGTTAATTAAGATCAGTTTTTAATTAATCATGTTCCCTGAATCTGCCGATCATAAATTATTCCTGACAGATAGATGCTAGTTTTCAACGGCAGATGTTTTCTAGCTGCGTGTCAAAGATAGACTTCTTTTAGTTTCTGTGGGCTCACCTGCACATTTTGTGAATGAGATCCTGAACATTTTTCAGTAAAATTTGTCCAGCAATCCTCCTCGGTTGTGTTCAACACAGCAGACGTCTCAATTCACCACATTAAAAAATTAAAGTGTGCACAATATAAAGAATGCACCTGTACGCAACTGCGCTAAAGATGTGATTCTTTTTGGAGAACACTCTAAATAGAAATAACTTAAGAAGAAAAAAGAAAATTTCACTTACACCTTCACTTTCACATAGTGTGATCTCAAAGAACTCCTTCAATTAAAAATGAACAAGAAAAAGAAGAAGAAGCTAAACACTATTTCTTCAAACAGGACAGCCGGTGACACAAAGCAGTTTCCAGCTGTTAGTGTCTGTGTTGTGAGCAGAATCCATTTCCAAAGTCAGATATGTGTGTGAGCTGAGACCATTTAAATAACATTATTTTGAATGCTGGAAAACAAAAGGACACTTTGAGTCAATCAAACTTGAGCTGCGCAAATATGGAGATATACTCTATGTAATTAGTTTATAATGTAAATTTGGGTCAACAGGTGGATATTCTGCAGGTTCTTAGAAAGATGCACAGCTTAATGGCTGTAAAAGACATCATACAGTTTCAGATAAATGTGAGATAAGTTAATAAGCAACTACCAGATGCATTGTGGTCATTTTGTATTGAAACTCACATGGAAAATATGTGAAGATTTAAAAACATATAAAAGATATAATTACCTTGTACGTTTTATAACCCCAGTTGTGTAAAATGTAAATCAATACAGAATGTTGTAAATTTTATAAACCTATAATTTATTCACAATAGAACACAGAAAACATATCACATGTTTAAGATGAGAAAATAAAATAAAAGATCTAATTAGATTTAAATTTCATGGTGGCAAAAAAAATTGAGACAGGGTCATGTTTGCCACTGTGCAAGAATTTCTTAACTTTAAACTGAGAAGACCATTTGCTAGACTTTTAGGAGAGTAGCTGTGACACGGATCTGTAGGGGTAGACCCTGTATTTATTTGAGGGGACCCAAATGCAGACGCCTAAGGCACGAAGCACATTTAACTAATAACAAGATGGCCAAAAAAAATGAGAAACAAAGGCAAAATAACACAGAGTTAAACTAAACTAAGACCATGACAAATTGTCCCGTTCTTGTCTGGTATAGCTATTCAACAATCCGAGATGTTCTTTGTCTTATTATATATTTTTAATTACATGGTGTTGGAATGCTGATGGAAAGTCTGGACTGCAGGCAGACCATTTCAGCAGCTCCTGGTGTAATTGATGTAGTATGTGGGCTAGCATTGTCTTACAAACTAATATTTTATTTTATCTCTTTAAATTCTTAAACGGGTTGGGTCCATTGTATCTTGCTTATCTCTTAACACCTTGTGTTTCTTCAAGGTCTCTGAGATATGTTGACCAGCTTCTCCTCTGTGTTCTGAAGACAAGACTTAAGAACAGGGAGGGATCAAGCTTTGTTAGCCGTAGCTCCTGAACTGTGCAATGAGTTAACTCCCATGTTAATTAGGTGTTTACCCCCACCTTACACATTTTTGAAATATGCCTTAAAACTAACTTTCTCAAATTTCAGAATTGGTTTTGTAAGAGAGCATTTCTGTGGTTTCTCTGGCAGCCACACACTTGGAAGGCATTTGTACAGCAAAGCAAATCATTTAACTATATGTAGCTAAATACATCTTATACTAAGATGCTTAAACCTTTAATGTTTTTCAGTTTTCTTTCTTTCTTTTTTACTTTTATTCCAAAAGGTTTAAAAATGCAGTGCCGGCACACATACTCACGGATGCTAGTTCTGGAACGCTGTATGTTAAAAGAAGTTCATCCAAATGTGTGTAAGACTTTGCCTTTTCCTGTGCTTCATGTGTCAGGGTGTACGCAAACTTTGTAAGTTCACTTTGTAAAAACAGCTTTGTGTGTATGTGTGTGTTTGTGTGTTCATGTGTGTGTGTGTGCGCGCGCTCTTAGGCAGCACCACTAACAGGATTAGCGTGGTCGCGGTGCATGTGTCAGACAGCACATTACGAGTAGACTTCATGCTAAGGCAAAGAACCACGCACTGAGAGAGTGAGAGCAATGAGAAGCTTCTGTGGCAGACTCTGGCTAGAGTGAATTTGCTATACTGGTTAATGAGGTTAATTCTGCTATGACCTCTATATCGCTCACAGTTGTCCTTCTTGTCACTGTTGTTAAGCATTTCTATTTAGATATGTCACACTTCATAACAGCATTAATGGCAGGCACATATTTTAGTGACCTACCTCAGCTCAAGTGAATGGAGAGGAAACACTGCTGACTCGTGGAAAGTAATTCATGTCATACTGGATACATTGTGACTGTGGGTTCATTCTGTTGCCACCCTTTGCAACTCTAAAGGCTTCAACTCTTCTGGGAAGGTTTTCAAAACAAACACGTCTTTATGGACCTTGCTTTGTGCTCTGGTGCACCGCCATATTGGAACAGAAAGGGGGCTAACCCCAAACCGTTTCCACAAAGCTGGGAGCATGGAATAGTCCAGTATGTCTTAGTATGCTGGTGCTTTAAGAGTTCCTTTCACTGGAACTGAAGGGCCAAGATCCAACTCCTGAAAAGAACGCCACACAGCTGACTGTAGAATGTTTAGGAGGAACTTTCCCAAATTGAAATTTCACAGGTGCTTCCTGTCACAGTACAATGCTGGAATTCACTGAGTATTGTATTTGTAAGACATGTCATGCCAGTTTTGAGCAGCAATAGCATAGCTGCATGTGTTCACATTTATAATCTTTGTCTCTGAAACACAGTGAGCATTTTGGAGAGTGAACTCAGTTTTGATAATCAAATCAATAAGGTTTACCAGAACTTCTGTCTATAACATAAAAAACACATCTAAGATTATAAAATCACTCATACTGATTCCATGCTTTCATATCGAGCAGGTTTGATTATTGTAATGTTCTGTTCACAAGATTCCCCGGATTAACAATAGGACAACATCAGCTCATTCAAACTCCAGCAGCCAGAGTTGTTACAGGTGCACGGAAATTTGACCACCGTACGCCAGCACTGGAATCACTTACTTATCCCAGTGCAATAGGAATCCTTTTGTTAGTTCCCAAAGCTCTCAATGGTTCTGCCCCCAGTACATAAGTGACCTGCTGCTTACAACCCAGTCAGACATGCCAGGTCTTCAGGAGCTTTTATTTGTTCCCAGTATCAGACCTTAGTGTGCTGAAGGTGCACAGAGAAATACTTATCACTTTTATGTTTTTGTCTTCTTTGTTAATCGCATTGAGTTTAAATATAATGAAATGTGCTACACAAATAAAACAGTCATAGATATTACTAAATAACATTTTTCTTCACTCCAATGCTGGTCACCTTGTTGAGGCTGAAAAAGAGGTACCTCTGTGGCAGAATGAGTCTGCAGTGATGGAATATAGGAAATATGTATTGCACAAATAACTCGTATGAATTCTATGAAATATTTCTATAACTAATATCCAAGTTAAATTACTATCTATTATTAATATGCATTGTCAAGGCGTGTAAGCTATGTGCTATTTAAAAGATGCGCAAGTGGGCAAATGCCCTGAAAATGTTATAGATATTTATTATATCTCTGACACAATAAATCATCACGGAAAATAAAGTACTTACTTTGTAAACAAGCATGTATATCTTGAATATTATCAGCATTAAAACAAGTTCCAATCTCCCCAATTTTTCATCCATAAATCTGAATGTATCCTATATCAAAGAAGGTTAGCCGTGCAATCTACGTTACCATGGTGATGTGTAATGCTGAATAAGTGACATAAAATAAGTGCTAAGCCCAGTTTTGGCTCACTAACCCACGTCTCCCTGAAGACGTGTGAAATGTTATTTATTTATTTGACGGCATCGATTTCTATATTTATCTGTCTTCTCTGCTGGGTTAGATGGAAAAGCCCTCAAACAAAATCAGCTCTGGGATATTATGATATTTCGCAAAGAATAATAAACTGCACAGCAGGGAGAAACATGACCTCTTATTATCGTACTGATCAGTTTAGTTGAGATCACTACATGGAAAAACAAGCAAAGAAATAAAGACTTGTGGGCTGGTTACTGCAGCTGTGTTGTGCGCCTTTCTGTCCTCCATTATAATTATTAAAGAAATTGTGGGAGGGTTTCATGCAGCATGGAGAGAATGTACGATCTACTGTGTGTGGACTGTTTGAATCCAGGCCTGAACAACACAAACAAACAATCATGTGAGATTTACAGAAATAAAACAAGCAAACAAAACTCATAACCTCATTTATGACTTATGATGATTACTATTTGGTTACAAGTCTTGCTATGCTTTAAGATTAACTTTGGGTATCATGTGAACTACTGTACAATGTGTTGTTTATGGCTCTTCACTGTAACTGTAAAAAGTAACTCACAGCCAGCATCTCACACTGGGTCGGAGGCCAGGGACTAAAAGTATGTTTTTAAATGAGATTTAACTGCAGCGGTGAAGTGGGCTGCCCGATGTACAGTGACACGATTTTGGAGTCACAAATGCAAAAGCTCGATTCCTTCAGAGTTTGCATTGCATCTCTGAAATGCACAAAAGTATCTGGTTTGCTAATCAGAGAGAACAATGAACCTCTGCAGATACAGTAGGATCAGGAGCAAATTATTGGCATGTTTCAATTAAACTGAAGGAAATCGTGTGGTATTCTGATTTGTGAACACCTCATTACTGTCCCCAAAAGTTACTAGGTATTAAACATGAGGACAGGAGTCCTCGTGTTCTGAAAACATTCTAAAGATGCAGAGACAATTCCCTACTATCAGTAGCGGTCCACCAGCCAGCCGGGCACTTGGCCTTAAGATTTTTTTTTTCACCATACAGAGCTGTGGAAAACGTTTGGCTCACTTCTCATTTCTGTATATTCCAACAAGCCTGTGTCATGCACCGAGGCGCACGTGCACAAAAGGATCCAGAAGCAGGCTCAAGTGCTAGCAGGAAAAGACACTTTATTGTAAATAACAAAAGGCGACCCGGGAAAACCAGAGGAGCAAATAAGGAACTAAAAATCCCGGGGAAACAAATGACGCGGGGAAGCCGGAATCGGGACCGTGGGAGGCTGCAACAAAAAGGGGAGAAAATTACTAGTGAGCTGGGAAGCAGGGGAACACAACAAGACAGGATTAGAGTAGTAGGCTTACAATCGGAGTGGGGCCGTGGGGCTCGGGAGGGAAGTGGGAAAGTCCGTGAGAAGGGAATCCGTGGAGTTAGTGACGAGGCCACATGATGCACCGGGTGATCCAGTCGAGCAGGAGGACAGGCAGGTGGCAGACACTGGACGCCGGATTGAAATCTTAAACACATGAAGGCAGATTTAACGCATTTCAAATAAAACATTAGCGCAACGCTTTCACGGGAGTTTAGTTACCACAGAGAGGTGATTAACGGACTGACGTGGAGCATCCGTCAGCGCAGGGTTAAGTAGTCCTCCAGGTAATCACCCCGATGGAAAGCAGGTGTGCCGGTGATGGCCCAGCCCGGGGGTGTGGCTACCCGAGCATCACACACAGACTCCATAGACACAGGACCATGACAGCCTGACTTTCTAGTCATTTTTAAAGTGGACTTCACCAATGTTTTCTAGTCTTTCTGACCAGTTTAATCTTTCACGTTTTCCTACTTTTTCATTCGTTAAATCCTGACCATTTTTAGAGGAGTATTTTAATGTTTGTTTGTTAACCCACTTCACACTGCCCTATACATTTTGATAAAAGACACCTAACTCAAAAGATGAACCAATGCAAAGAATCAATTTTAAATTGCATCTAAATTAAATTAAATTGCATTTAAATTGCAGTGTTTTGTTACTGGCAACCTTTCACAAAAACATCATTTTGTTGTTGCAGATAGTTCAATCTAAGAACAGTGCCAAAGATAACACAGTTTAAAGTAGAATTTTAACACCAACACAAGGCCTCCCTTGCGCAAATAATCGATCGATCGACTGTCTTGTTTTCTTCATGATGAATAAGTCTCTAGAATTAGCGGGGCTTGTGGAAACACAGACCCAACACTTGCCAAGGATCGAACAGTGGTGCACCAGCGACAGGCTCATTGATGGTCACGGGGAGTGAAGGCTGGCCTGTGTGTGCAGTCTAACAGATGAGCTATCATTGCTCAAATTGTTGAACATGTTAATGCGGGTTCTCATATAAAGGTGTCAGAATACACAGTGCATTGCAGTTTGCTGCTTATGGGGTTCATTGGCACAGACCAGTCAAGGTCACCGTGTTGAGCCCTGTACACAGCTCAAAGCGCCAACAGTAGTCACCTCTGCATCAGAACAATAGAAACGTGGCCTGATCTAATAAACCGTGATTTAAAACAAATATATATATATATATATAGCGTCACGTGTCCAGATTTGTGCATGTTGCTTTACTTGGGGAAAGCCTTGCACTAGGATGCACTATGGGAAGAAGGCAAGCTGGCAGTGTGAGCCTTTGGCTCATGTTCTTCTGCCTTCCATGTGGAAATTACTTACACATAACACTTACCTAAGTACTGCTGCAGATCATGTTCATCTTGAAAATGGTATTCCCTGATGGTTATGTCCTCTTTTAGCAGGATAATGTGCTCTGCCACAAAGCCAAAATGGTTCAGGAATGATTTGAGGAGCACAACAACAAATCTGAGATGCTGACTTACCCTCCCGATTCCTGCGATATCAATATCAGTATCTGTGGGTTGTGCTGGACAAAGTAATACTAACGATGTGTGACAGTGTTGCAGGAAGTCGTCCTTTCCCTGCAAATGTTCAGGACAGGAAATGAATAACATCTTCAAGACACTTGAAAATCCTGTTACTGATCCACAACGGATCAAAATAGTTGAGGAGTTTGATTTATAATGGTTTTCTCCAAAGAAAGCCAGAACAATATCAATGCCTTAGGTGGGACATTTTAAGCTGTAATTTTATTTAAGTTATTAAGACATATTATTCTATACGTGGAAGGTGAAGAATGTAACAGAATATCAGCACATCTACAATGTCAGGTTCACAGATATGTGTCTGTACAAGGTTTAGCAACTGGTGACAAAATGTAACCAATTGCTATGGCTGGTACCAAAGCTGTCAAAATAAAGTACTACGTTACACTGAATCTGTGTACTGAGGACAAGTGGTCACTGATACCTAATTCCAATGTCTAACTGCTGTAGAAAGCCATGTATGTGCTCTGGCCTACGGCAGCTGTGCAACAACTCTCCTTTTTACTACGCACTGTACCGTTGAGCTGTGGACTGCGTTTGGGGACAGGAGTGGACAAAGCTTCTGGGGAAGGATTTTGACAAAATATGAATGCTGAGCACTTTCCACTGAGGTCTGCTCAAGGAACAATGTGTGCTTCACTTCACACAGTTTCTTGTACACACAAAAATACCTCCTGCTGCTAGCACAGACAGGATTAGTACCCTCACCCCCATTTTCTCTCTTTCTTCAATCATTCTCCATCTCACTCTGTTTTTTCTCACCCAGTAACTTTGTGTCTCCCGTCTGCACAACTCGAGCTACATTCCTGCTTGCAGATTCCATTCGTCTATTCCACGCTCTCCCCTTTTTGCAATGCTCTCCCCGGGGTGCCATAGTATCTCAGTAGGGGGGGGAGCATCACCCCTGCCTTACTTCTCTCTGCAACCACACCCCCATCTTCTTCCTGCTTCCCCTCCAATCATGTCCTGCACATCCAACTTGTCCAATACCAACATTCTCCACACCTGCAGGTCATCATCAGCTTTTAGCCAATAGGAACACGGAATTTCTCTTTCACCACAGGGGGTATAAAGCTCCTCAGCAACAATGAGAAGAAAAAAGGACACTGTAGTAAAAATGGTGACCTAGTTTCCCCTTCTTTTTTCTTGCACACCCACCCTTAAATTCTGCCTTCTCTGAAAGGGAAAAAAGCTTCTTGAGAAAACACAAGTGTGATTTTCAGATCATCTCTGGGTTGAGTAGGCTGTAACACACAGGAAGGCATAATTCGAAGGGTTTAATAAGGTGAAGCAAACAACTCTATCAGCTAAACTGATTCTTCATTCTTAAAAAAAGAAAGTGACTTGTTAGGGGGCAGAAATACTACCACTACCTTAATTTATATTCTAATGAATATGTAACATGGCTGTTAAGAGTTTAAACTGTGGGCAGAGCTGAGGCCCATCTTTTTTATGTATGCCGTCACATAAAAACCTTAAAGAAGACACTTTTGAATAATGTGTAACTTTGTTGAGGTTTAGCATTGGATTACCAGTGAAGACTTCATTTAAAACATTTATATGAGGTAGAGACTGGACTTTAAGGTTGTGGAAAAAAATGCATGTTGACATTAAGTTACGGTTTTATACCACGCTCCTCATATCAAATACCTGAATGGGTTTCCTCAGCATAGTTTCTTGCAGATAAATTAATCACATGGAGAGTCCTCTTCACACAGTAAGGTTAGTTATGGAGTTCACGAGGTTCTGTTTGCATACATAAATGTATACATTTTTCCCTTACGCAGTATCATTAGAAGGTATAGCATACATTTTCCCTGCTAAGCAGATGATACTCAACCCTATCTATCCATGAAGCCAGATAACACAACAATTAGTAAATTGCAGGAATGTCGTAAAGACATAAAGACCTGGGTGAGGTCAGCTATGAAAGTCTTAGAAATATGATATCTGACCAGATGCTCACTGTGGATGGCATTACCATTGCCTCCAGTAACACTGTGAGGAACCTTGGAGCCATTTTTCACCATGATATGTTGTTTATATGAGCATATTAAAAAAAATATGTAGGACTGCTTTCTTCCATTTGTGCAATATCTCCTGTCTCAGATTGATGCTGGAAAACTAGTTCATGCATTTATCACTTCCAAGCTGGACTGCTGTAATCATCGTTATAGGGATTTCCCAAAGACGGCCTGAAAGGTTGATCCAACATGCTGGAGCACAAGACTGACAGCAGCTAGAAAGAAAAGAACACATTTTGCTCATACTGACTCTCTTCTTCTGTTAAATCCAGAATTTAATTTAAAATGGTTTCTGTTTGTTCAGCTTCTCTCTGTTTTCACTGTAGCATTGTAGGGACTATTAAAAGTAGTGAAAAACTGTATCAGTGTATGGGTAAACTGAGCTTTTAATCTAAAGACCTTTGATTAATCAGTACAACCAGAAAAGTAGAACCAGTATATTTAATTCTGATATCAATTAGTTAATTTAACAAGCAAAATATGAGTAAGATTATTTGATCATTTTAAATAAAACAGTCCTAGTAAAGACTCTCCGTGCTCATCGATTAAAATGAGATCAATAATATGTAACCTGATGTGTGTGTTTGTGAAAGCCTGTAATGGATCAATCCTTGAGAGGCAGTAACTCAAAGCGAAGCATAATAACAGGCAGTTAGTCCATGTCATAAAAACACTTGAACGCTGGATGGCTGATTGTTCCCGATTCAGGCATGTCTGCGCGCTGCTGCTGATCTCTGTTTGGCTTTTAAATATTCTATTAGGAAAGGCACACACAAGATAAGAAAAGAAATATTTTTATTTATGTCATTGAAGAATTTTATTTTAACAAATCTGACTACAACCAAAAGAAAATGTTTTTTTTTTAAAATTTGATTTATAAAATGTTGCGTTCAGTTAAAAAAATTTAAAAAAAAGACGCTTTTAAAGTACATTTGTGCAGAGTACTTTGAAATATACAACAACAGCAGTCCTGCCCATTGTTGACCCACAGCTTCTATAGTCTGTATTATCCAAACTCTAGCACTTACATTTATAGCTTCTGTACTTATAAGCTTTGGGTGCAAAAACCCATAAAAGAAACAACTTCAGGACTCTGTAGTTCAGGAAATAAAAATAAGAATAAAAGTGCGATTATGACTGTGGCTCCTGCTAAAGCACAGTTACAGTTTAGTAGTTAACCAAATTACAGTCACACAAGCTTGCATTTAAAAAATATTACAGTAAATGTGTGAACTGAAATACATGGATACTGTCACTGACTCAGTCCAGGTAATCATAGCTTATGACTTCTGTATTGTCTGAAACTAGAATCAGTCCTTTAATCTAAATGGTTTTCAGCAGTAAGTGCCCAATATAAAGTGAACGTGTTGCTTATTTGAATGGCATTCTGAACAGCAATTTTAATTAGACTAAATAATTTATAGCAAAAGCAAATGTAGTCACTCACAAGGACAAAAACATGCAAGAGCCTTCTTAGTTCACTGGGTGGACAGAAGACAGGTGGCTTTGATTTCCTTGGGGAGTGCGTAACCACATGAAACAGCTCACATAGCTTCTACGAAGGCATCAGTTCACTGTTGATAGGCAATGCCAAACACTGAGCTGTGTTTGATCTGGTTCAAATGTCTACTCAGTGGTGAAAATCTCTTAATAAATGGCTTCATTCAAGCCATAGCTAATTCAAACCTCAACACACGGAAATAGTTCTTTTTTCAAGGAGAAGCAGAGATGGGTGACTTTGATGTGAATCTGAAATGAGAAGCCTGTGTGATAAGGTGCACAGTGCCCAGAGAGGTGCCTGTGAGATTGGCAGAGAATCATGCCCTGGGACTCTATATCTGCTATTAGTAATTACAGAGTCTCAATGTGGCGCTGTGCCACACAACCAAGAAAGCATCATTAAAATTACTCATTTTTTAGAAGAAAAACTGAACTACTTTGATGTAGGTTACAAAGACTAAAGTTGTTTCACATATATAGATTTACACCACTGCTCTAGAATGCCAGCCTGGCAACGCCTACATGACAGAAAACACAGATATAGTTTTAATGCGGTTCAGAAGGTAAGCCACTGTTAACAAAGGCCCAGCTTTGTTTGACAGCATTTCTGCACAAATTCCCACATAGCTAGTAGAGAACTAGCGTGTGTGTGTGTGTGTGTGTGTGTGTGTGTGTGTGTGTGTGTGTGTGTGTGTGTGTGTGTGTGTTGAGGGGGGGGGAGAGACAGCTTCATTGTGCTCTTTGATGCCGATTCAAAATCTGTGTGAACCACAGAGACAATGGGCCACTGCGAGGACATAAAGCAAACTTAAAGGTTGATTTGGAAGCAGACAGATACAAAATCCAATTAAATCTTTAACAATAAACTATTTGGACAATAAAAATTACCTTTGATAGCAGTTAAAAACAGTAACACTACTCTAAGGAACACTGAACTCAAAATGACCCAAAGGCACACTTTGTTGTAGTCAGGTAGAAGTTAAAAAGTGAGTGGAAACCTTTTGAGAAAGATACAATGTTACTGTTTTACTAGAAAAATTCAAGCTTAGACTTTTTCAAATGCATACAGAGGCAGTGAATGTAAGATTTTTTTTTCACTGTATATTTCTGTCACAATGACAGTAGAGAATCTTGAACCTCATCATGTTTGGTTGATAGGTTGACCATTTTCCTTTCATCCTATTTTTCCTAACACATCCAGATCCAGATTAGTATAAATGTCAAGCATTACTTTTTCCCCCATTCAAACTGATCTATTTTCTGAGTGCTCCTTTATTAGTTTTATTTATTCATTCATTTATTTTAAGCAGTGTAATTAATTATAGTTTTCATGATGAAGTTAAAGTGAAATTGTGGTAAAATGGCTGAAACTGTCCATTGTTTAATGTGGGAAATAAAATCAGGAATATTCAGCTTTTATAACTCACCTTTTAATTAAAACTAAATAAAGCACACTTGTATGTCAGTCAATGCTATTTTTATAGTATGCTAATAGCACTTGTTCAAAAAAATCTTTCTAATTTCTTTCATATTTGACTGAATTAAAAACATTATTTAAAAAAACAAAACAATGATTTTTATGTCTACTGGCTCCTAAAAGTTAGACACTAAACATCTACCATCCCTCATAGTAAGAAAAAAAAAATGTAACAGCTATTAAGGGCACTAAGTGTAGGGTTTTGTTTTTTTGAATTTCTGTCTGACAGAGACGAAGAAAGAAGCTGAGTTCAGATTAGACATATGTGCATTTGGATAAAAGTAACTCTCCATTTAATTCAAGTTCTTTGAGAATTTGTTTGAGTTTTTCAAACCATATCCACACCTGATCCATTGTCATGGGATCTTAAGCACAACTGGGAATAAGACACTGAGAAGCTGGACTGATGCCCCAAGTCAAAGTATTTTAAGTAATTTTGTTTTCTCTTCTTGCTTTGTCATACGAGTTATGGGTGTACTGTAATCATCGTTGGCAATGAGTTGTTCATTTAGTGCATTCAGTATTATTTTTTGTGATGTTTGACTTTAATGTTGGTAGTAAAACACAACAAAACAAAAATCACAAACAAGCAAACAAAATCAAATTAACAGGCAAACAACAATTAACCGCAGAACATTTTCAGACATGTTCTTTTTTATATCTATACTGCTCCAAACTATAAATGGAACCCTTAAATAACACATCTGCACTTGATGAATCAAATATTAGAGGTAAAATTCTTCACTGATACATTGTGTAAAATGGCATAAATGGCATAGTCTGTGAAAACCAGAGTTACTAACCCTTTGGCTAGATTCCAAATCACACCAAGTAGAAAATTAACTCACAAACTGGTCCAGGCATACGTTACACCTGTATGCACTCCTAATGTCTGGGCATGCCGCTGATTAGATGGCGGACTGTATCCTCCTGGATGATCTCCTACTACAGCTGAGACAGGGCATCAGTGAGCTTCTGGACGTTCTGTGACACAATTTGGATACATCAATACATAACGTACCAGTCAATGGCATCAATGCCTTTATCGTCCAGGAGCTGCCTACAAACTCTGATTACATTAGGCCAGGTATTGTCCTTCACCTGGAGTAGCTCAGGTCACTGGGTCTAACAATTAAGGACTCAAAATACCATTGTCTAGCATGTGGAACTCTCTGTAACCTTGCAAAGACATTTCTTCTAAGACAATCATTGAACCATTGCTAATACTCATTATCATGCTGGGTGATGTTGTAGGCAAAATAATATTTGTTATAGCATCATCGTTTCACTGCTATAAAGAGAATGGCCAGACATTGGTAGACATACCAGCTCTTATGTTGTGGGTAAATGGTAACTGAGTGCTGATCCCATTAAAGAATGCTCCAAACCATGAAGTCTGCTGCTGAAAATTTAGCCAGACACATGCCTGTGAGTAGCCTGCTGGAAGTCATTTTGTAGCACTGTAATGGTGGTTCTTCTGTTCTGTCCTGCAGGTGGGCTGATGCCCTTGCATTGCTCTGTCTAGATCGATCTACCTTTCTAACAGTTTCCTTGTATCCTCTCGACACTCTTGAGATTTTGCTGGTAGACAGCAAACCTTCTTGCTACGGCATACATGGATATGGTCTGTCGCTGGGTCTCAGAATTAAGGACACAAGATACCATTGTCTAGCATGTGAAACTCTCTGTAAGCCTGCAAACATATTTCTGTCAAAAAAGCAAACCCAGAGGAAGATCAGTCAGGGGGTAGCTGCGTTTCCACTGACTGACCTTTTTTTACCATTACCATGGTAATAACCACGGGCATTACCATAGCAATGGCAACAGTGTCACAGTCGTGGCAAGTCTCATAGGAAAATCGACCCTCGGGTGTTAGTAGAGACTTGAGGCCAAAGCACTGAGTTTTTAGATGATCTTTCATGATGGTTGCTAATAGTTATCCAAAAATATTTCTGCCTGTTAATCTGAACTTAATAGATTTCATAAGACTTTTTTGTACTTCGGTTAAACTGACTCTTCTGATAATGCATTGCCTTTTATACCCTGTGAGACAGCATCACACTTCTCCTATGAATTCCATGGGATGGCAACATTAGACTACAGCGTAAATCTGATGCAGCAGCTCATGAACATTTTGAAATTAAAAATTCTTTTTCACAGCCATTTCGCCCTTTGTTGGTACAGTGGGATAGCGATTCCATTGCATGTTAATTAATGGAAGTGAAGTGGAAGTGGAAGTGGAGTGAATCTTCCATTTTCAGGTGCTGGCACAGAAATAACACTGCTTGCTGAAAGGTTTCATTTAAATGTTCCTATAAATACTAATTTACCATTTACCATAAATACTAATTGGCACAAACAAAATATGAAGGCATATCAATTAGTGATAGAGCGAGTAAGCTAATTCTCAATTATTTTAACTTGAAATGAGCTGTAGATACCTCACTATAAGGAGATGTTTACATTCAAATAGTCTACGTCTTATTGAGAGTTACACATAGTATCACTTACAGTGGCGAGACACGAAATATTAGTTATAAATATAAGCAATAAATGATGACCAGTATTAACCCCCAATTCCTCATCAGCTAATTTGCTATATTTGTGGTACTGAATTACGAGAATTAGAAATAATGTTTGATTTGGCTGACAATAAACCTGACCCGTTAATTACAGGACAATGGCAGTGGCAGCAGAATAATTACAAAAGTAGTATTGCGATGTTTGTGTGGGGGAATGAGGGCTGACACAAGTATTGGTGCCTGTTAATCCACTCTTTGTGTCAATATGCCTTTGTGTTGGCTTTCTAAAGCTGTCTTGGATGAACTTTGGATAGCCAAATAAACACAAGCTTTTTGCACATGTTAATGGCTTGGTACATCATGTATATCTACCCAACACAGCTGACCCACGCACAAGCCTGTCCATGCACACACATAGCAGAGCATTTCCTCAGAGGGGAAAAAGGCAGCAAGAAGACGTTTTGGGAAATAACACTGAAAAACACACAAATACATAAAGACATGTTTTGAAATTTCAAATGTTCATCTTTCACTTTTTTTTAAAAATAATTTTAATATTATATTTTGAAACCCTAACCATTTTTACATATTATTGGTTTTAATATTACACTGCTTTAACATTTGCTTTCACCACTTGTCCTGCATGGTATATTAACAGACTTTTACAGATGCAATTGTGTGACAATTTTATTAAAAACAGCATTTAAAGATTGCTCTAGTAAGTCCCTCCATTACTTAAACAAAGACAAAAACTGAACAGTGCATTATATATATCATCGAGTAGACCTGCATTAACATCATCTACTCGATGATGTTAATGCAGGTCTACGGATGATACCTACAGCCACGCTTACCGAGACTAACAAGCTGATCTACAATACGGCAGCAGTGATCAGTTGATATAAGTTGAACAGCCAGAAGAAGCAATACAGGCAAACAGTCTCTAGCCTGTTTGCCTCTAGCCTCCTTCTAGGCTAGAGGGCAAGATCAAAGTAGCACGGAGGGAGGTTAGCCAGAAAGGTGCAACAACGAAGGTGCATAAAAAATACAGCAAGCTGTCCATACCTGAGGCCTTGGAAACTGCCAAGCAAAGACTCACAGCCTTGGCCA
Organism: Rhamphochromis sp. 'chilingali'; assembly: GCF_963969265.1. Lineage (NCBI taxonomy): Eukaryota > Metazoa > Chordata > Actinopteri > Cichliformes > Cichlidae > Rhamphochromis > Rhamphochromis sp. 'chilingali'. The sequence continues at coordinate 42,918,719 of NC_137948.1, forward strand.
GCCACTTGAGGTAGAGATAGAAGGCAGGAGAATAAACCAGCTGTTCTCCACAGAACCAGCAAAGGTGTACTCTCAGTGGCAAGGGAACAATAAGAGAACAGCACCACCAAGGCTGGAGACGGAGCAATACTGGAAGAGCATATGGGAGAAGGACGCAACCCATAACGGCAATGCTCAGTGGCTAGTGGATCTGAGGGCAGACAATAGCAACCTCCCTGAACAGGGTCCAGTAACCATCACGGTGGCAGATCCGAAGGTCGGACGGTCACACTAACTGGGTGTTAGTTTTTTTTATATTATGGGTGGAGCTGAACCCAAATACGGTATTCGGAAACGCACAAATAACGTGTTTTTTACGAGTACTTATTTCAAACAAATACTTAAAAAAATATTTGTATTCGGGAACAAGGTAAAACTTTATATCAAAAAGCTGAGTTTCCTTATGAGACCGCAGTACATGGCCGGATGAGTGAGTGACGTGTGAAAGAGGTGACTGACACAGGCTGCTCCACACAGCAACAGAGAAGGCTCGGCTGAGCGAAAAAAGGCTGTCCTGCATCACTATTTTTGTTGAATAGAATTTTTTGTACCTTAACTGGGTTCCGGAGGCAGTTTATAACTTTAGAGAGGATCGGGAGATTATTCCATTTCGCTGCATTACTGACGACTGCATTCGGGTGCTCTCATGTTCGCTCTGTTTACGTAGCTCTGTTAGCTTGGTAATTTACAGATAGGCTGTTTACAGAGTAACATTAACATTCAGTTTAAACAGTTAAAACAATGCTTGTGTAGTTGTGTCGAATTGTATGCACTTGTGGGAGTTATATGGTACGTTTAAGTTACTCTGTCTTTTGCAGACAGCAAGATGTAGGCTATAGGCTAGTTAACCTTAACATAGCTTCCCATCATTCATTAACTTAGCTGAAACTCCCCACATGAATTTGGGCAACCAAATAGAAAGGAATGTTGTTGCTGCTGAGCCATCTCTTGGTCATCCATCAGCCAAAAAACTTGCTCAAGTTCTGTGTGGAAGAATTTTACAGTCAGTGCTGTAGATGAAACCGAAGTGATATCTAATGTGTGCAAAAGTCTAATCAGCAGAGGCAGACATATCAAACATCTGTCAACATCTGCTATGCACAATCACATGCACTTAAAGCATCCTTTTCTGGTACTGTCTGCCAACTCCCCCCACCAGCACCAATTCATCATCATAACCATGTTCTACCCCTGCAAGTCATTTTCGCTGTCTGTTCAGCGTCCTCTGTATTTTATTAGTGTGTCTTTAACCATGGATGAGGCAATGGCTGTTATGTTATTTTCTTTTCAGTGACGTTCCTTGTTACATGTTCATTGCTGGATTTATGGAAAAACATCAACTAATATTGCATATCCATAATTACTATAATGGATATAATTAAAGAATACTCACACTATAACGTTAATTAAAAGTGTAACGCAAAACAACTGGATTTTTAAACCTATTTTGAATTTTACTCAAATACAAATACAAATACTCCCCCCCTCAACAAATACAGTGGCTTGCAAAAGTATTGGGCCCCCTTGAACGTTCCCACATTTTGTCACATTACAGCCACAAACATGAATTAATGTTATTGGAATTCCATGTGAAAGACCAACACAAAGTGGTGCACACGTGAGAAGTGGAACGAAAATCATACATGATTCCAAACATGTTTTACAAATCAATAACTGCAAAGTGCGGTGTGTGTAATTATTCAGCTCCCTTCGGTCTGAGGGCAGTCAGTTCCACATAGACGTTGCCTGATGAGTGCCAGTGACTAAATAGAGTGCACCTGTGTGTAATCTAATGTCAGTACAAATACAGCTGCTCTGTGACGGCCTCAGAGGTTGTCTAAGAGAATATTGGGAGCAACAACACCATGAAGTCCAAAGAACACACCAGACAGGTCAGGGATAAAGTTATTGAGAAATTCAAAGCAGGCTTAGGCTACAAAAAGATTTCCCAAGCCTTGAACACCCCACGGAGCACTGTTCAAGCCATCATTCAAAAATGGAAGGAGCATGGCACAACTGTAAACCTACCAAGACAAGGCCGTCCACCTAAACTCACAGGCTGAACAAGGAGAGCACTGATCAGAAATGCAGCCAAGAGGCCCATGGTGACTCTGGACGAGCTGCAGAGATCTACAGCTCAGGTGGGGGAATCTGTCCATAGGACAACTATTAGTCGTGCACTGCACAACGCTGGCCTTTATGGAAGAGTGGCAAGAAGAAAGCCATTGGTAACAGAAAACCATAAGAAGTCCCGTTTGCAGTTTGCCATAAACCATGTGGGGGACAAAGCAAACATGTGGAAGGTGCTCTGGTCAGATGAGGCCAAAATGGAACTTTTAGGCCAAAATACAAACATGGAATTCCGTTAAAACTGATTCATGTTTGTGGCTGTAATGTGACAAAATGTGGAAAAGTTCAAGGTGGCCGAATACTTTTGAAAGCCACGGTACAAATACAGATACAAATACTTTCTGCTTTGCACATCTCTAATGTATATATAAATTCCCTGCGGGGGGTCTATCCTTCAAGTTCGGGTCCTCTACCAGAGGCATGGGAGCTCCACATTTTCTCCAGCTCTTCTCTGAGCCCTTGGTATTTCTCGAGCTTCTTGTGTTCCTTCTTTCTGATGTTGCTGTCATCGGGAACCACTACATCTATCACTACGGCCATCTTTTTCTGTTTGTCCACCAGCACTATGTCCGGGTTGGTTAGGTACCACCATTTTGTCCGTCTGTATATGCTGTATATCCTGGTGGTATGGATCCGTGAATCGATGTTTCGTTCACTCTCGGCATACAGCTTGATGTCATCCATGTACAGGAGGTTGCTTACAACTGCTTGATTCCGTAGTCGGTATCCATAGCCAGTCTTGTCAATGATCTCACTGAGGCGATTCAGGCCTATGCAGAACAGCAGTGGGGACAGAGCATCTCCTTGGTAGATCCCACACTTGATAGTGACTTGTGCTATGGGCTTGACGTTGGCGTCTACTGTTGTCCGCCCCAACCCCATTGAGTTCCTGATGAGGGCTCTTAGGGTCCTGTTGATCTTGTATAGTTCTAGGCATTCCAAGATCCAGGAGTGGGGCATTGAGTCATAGGCCTTCTTGTAATCAATCCAGGCAGTGCACAGGTTGGTCAGACTAGTCTTGCAGTCTCGGCTGACTGCTCTGTCTACCAGTAGCTGGTGTTTTGCGCCTCTGGTATTCTTGCCCATCCCTTTCTGTGCCCCACTCATGTACTGAGCCATGTGCCTGTTCATCTTAGCCACTATGATGCCTGACAGGAGCTTCCACGTGGTGCTGAGGTAGGTTATTGGTCGGTAGTTGGAGGGTACCAGTCCCTTCTGGTGGTCCTTGAGGATCAGGTCTGTCCAGCCTTCGGTTAGCTGTTCTGGGTGTCTCTTCAACTAGCAGCTGGTTCATTTGTGCTGCCAGGTGCTCGTGGAGTGTGGTCATCTTCTTTAGCCAGTAGGCGTGAACCATGTCAAGGCCTGGTGCTGTGCTGTCTGGTACTCTTCATACTGGAGACCCTTTCTTGGATGTCTGCCACCGTAATGGTTACTGGACCCTGTTCAGGGAGGTTGCCGTGGTCTGCCTTCAGATCCACTAGCCACTGAGCATTGCCGTTATGGGTTGCGTCCTTCACCCATATGCTCTTCTGGTATTGTTCCATCTCCAGCCTTGGTGGTGCTGTTCTTATATTGCTCCCCTGCCCCGTGAGTACATCTTGGCTGGTTCTGTGGAGAACATCTGGTTTATTCCCCTTTCTTCGGTCTCTCTAGTGTACCTCTTCAAGCAGCTGGCCAAGGCTGTGAGTCGTTGCTTTGCAGTTTCCAAGGCCTCAGGTATGGACAGCTTGCTGTACTTCTTAGGCACCTTCTTCATCACACCTTTCTGCAGTTCTGATAGTTGGCTAACCTCCCTCCGTGCTGCCTTGATCTTAGCCTCTATCCTCCTTCTCCATGGAGAGTACTGCTCCTTGAGGCTGTTCGACTTGTAGCCAAGCATCTCACTGATCACTGCTGCTGTGGTATAGATCAGCTTGTTAGTCTTGGTAATGGTGGCTGTAGGTATCGTCCGTAGTGCTGCATTAACATCATCTAGCAGACCTTCTGAGGGTACTTCAGGTAGTCTTGGTAACCGGCTACGGGTAATGCAGGGTTCAATCTTGGCCATGATCCTATCTTTCAGGTCAGTTCCTCTTGCACTCAACGATCCTTCTTCTATCTTGGGGCTTGGTACCCAATCTTAGGTCTCTAGCTTTGAGAGCAGTCCCTTCTTTTGAATGTTGGAACACTGAGAGACTAGTTGTTTCGTCGTCATTGTGGATCCTAAGCTAAGATCCTGTGGGACTTCCAGATAGAGACGGACAAAAGGTGGTGGCTAACCAACCCGGACATAGTGGTGGTGGACAAACAGAAGAAGACGGCCGTAATGATAGACGTAGTGGTTCCCAATGACAGCAACATCAGAAAGAAGGAACACGAGAAGCTCGAGAAATACCAAGGGCTCAGAGAAGAGCTGGAGAAAATGTGGAGGGTGAAGGTAACGGTGGTCCCAATGGTAATTGGAGCACTAGGTGCGGTCACTCCCAAACTAGGTGAGTTGCTCCAGCAGATCCCAGGAATGACATCGGAGATCTCTGTCCAGAAGAGCGCAGTCCTAGGAACAGCTAAGATGCTGTGCAGGATGCTCAAGCTCCCAGGCGTCTGGTAGAGGATCTGACCTTGAAGGATAGACTGCCCGCAGGGGCGAGCGGGGAATTTTAATTTGTATCATATTTGCTACAGGCATGGGTGTGTGTTTGTGTATAGTGATAGAATTTTCACTTTGTCATTTTGTGTAGAATTTTGCTGTGAGAAAGAATCCAGTTTGTATCATGTCATGTGCAACAAATTAAGCGCTATAAATACTATACTATGAATACTTTCTGGATTTTTTTTAGATGAATTACAGTTTTCATTGATCATATGCAAACATTTCTGGAAATATTACCATAAACATCAAAAAAAAATTTTACAAACCCAATATTAATCATTTAGTACACATTTAATAATCATTTCAATATCTTTAAAACTCAAATGAAAAAAAATATTTAGTATTTAACAATTAATCAAGAAAAATTAAACTATAGCAAAATTATCAGTACATCTTGGCTCATGGCGCTCATAAATGTTACACAGTACATCAGCTTTGTTCCTGACCTTGAAAATTCCTCAGAGATGTTGTAGTGTATTGATGGTTGTCACTGTCACTGCTGTTACATATGCAAGAGAACGGATCTGAATATGTAAAATACACACACAGGATGCATCGAATCTACAGTGACTTTCTGACATCACCTCTCAAATGGCAAGCTAGGATCTCTTTGAATCCACATTCACATGCATACTCATACAGAAAAGTGGGAGCAGCAGCCATTCGCAACAGATGAGTTTGCTCTCCTGATGTTGTTTGCATAATGGTAAATTCACTACCTCATATGATTGTTACTGTAGCCAGTGGTGACACAGTGCTCTGCTGAATCCTATTACTATGAGGAAGGCAAACACAGAGAAAAAACTAAGAATCGAGATGAGAGAAACAAAATACAGGAAGAATGAGAAAGAGAGAGAAGAAGAATGACCACTGGAAAACTCTACAGGGAACAAATGAAAGATGGGACAAAACGGATGTGAAGGAGATGAAAGGAGCTGTGGGAGAGAAAAGAACCACAGCAGCCTTTATCTGCATTTCTGTGAGTGTGTGTGTGTAAGGGATTTTTTTCCTCTGTTTATCAAGAGCAAAGCAACTGAGATCGGTGCACACTGATGGAGCTGCCCCACTTCACATTCTTCTTACTTCCATGCTCTCACACTGGGTGTACAACCAAAGTTTTCTGCTGGTACTATGGGCCACTGAGCAGACCTCTGGGCTCACAGACAGTGTTGGCACAGTTGCTGAGAAAAGGGGGAAGTGGTTTTTGATTATATCACAGCCCAGTGACCACTCTTATAATGCATGGCTGAAGATTGCATTTGTTTCCACACTTTGTCACTGAGCTCTAAAAGGTTGATGATAATACAACTTTCCTTCTCTATAAATCTTACTGTCGAGTGGTCAAGAGGTGACACTGTCATCAATTAAATTTTTATTTTCATAAATGATTTAGGAAGCCAATATTTCCAACACTTTCAAGTCCATGAAAAGCCACAGAATAAATGGTGTAAAAACAGTGATAAATAGTAAAAATGGTCAACTACACTGGAAAATATATAGTAGTAGTGAGTTCATAAAATTATTTGAGAAAACTTCTAAAGTGTTACTGGACACTACAGTTTTCTTTTGAACTCACGTGTGATTATTGTAATTACTGATTACATACTCACTAATCCAGTGTTCTGAACATATCGTACCAGCACAGTGCTCCAAGGTAGAGGTAGGACACACTGGAGAGATTATGTGTCATGTCCGGTTTCTCGCCCTTATTTCTAATGACACATAAAATTTGAAAAAAGATATGACTCCTTAGCTGGTTTTGAGGGGTGTTTTTGCTTCTTTGTTCCATTGGATCCAGTTCAGGTTACAAAAGCCACTTTTTCATCAGTAACTACTTAGATCAACTCGCCACCAGTGTTGGTCAAGTTACTTGAAAAAAGTAATCAGTAACTAATTACTGATTACTTCCCCCAAAAAGTAATCCCATTACTTTACTGATTACTTATTTTCAAAAGTAATTAATTACTTAGTTACTTAGTTACTTAGTTACTTTTTAAAAACACGATTTACAACCTGAATAGGTGATAAAGCGATAGGTCTTTCAGCCCAAATTCTACTTTTTCTGCATAATCCATCATACAAAATGTAATCAAATGGAAAAGTCTCTTTTAAAAACTTGTTTTATTAGTTTTAATCTTTTAACTTTATGCATCAAGCAAAGATTTAATTATATGCAACATTCTCTGACTGGAAGAAATTTGTTTAACATTTAAACCTATTTTCTGCACATTCCAGCACATAAAATAATTTTTTTTTTCTGTTTACACTCAGTCTTTCAAATAGATGCAAGTAAAACAGCAGAAAATAAACAAAGTCAAAGACTCAGCGGTCCTGTTGCTCTATTTTCACCTGTAAAGCAGGAGTGGCGTAGGCGGAGGTGTGCTCTGGTGCAGGTTTGCCCTGGTGCAGGTGTGCCGCAGCGGTCAGTGGAAGAATCCGCGAGTTTCTCTGTGAGTTTCCCATTACGTGGTAGCACACTCCCGCTGCTTACTTGGAAGTTTAGGGGGTTTTTTTCGCTGTAAAGAGAAGTTTTCTTCCCACGCACAACGGACGCTAATGTTTTTGTCACTTTTTATGGAATCAAACTCAAAGTAAGGTCAGTGCTTCCACGCTTTAAACGCTGCACGCTCATACTCTCTCCTGCACTCGATATATGATCCATTGTTGATCTGCACACAGCTGTTGCCACGAATGGCACACTTGCTTATGTCACTGTCATGAGACATTCTCGCAAAAAAATCACGGTTTTAGTAACGCAGTAACGCAGCGTGCTTACAGGAAAGTAACGGTAATCTAATTACCGTTTTTGGAATAGTAATCCCTTACTTTACTCGTTACTTGAAAAAAGTAATCGGATTACAGTAACGCGTTACTGCCCATCTCTGCTCGCTACGACTAGACTCTGAATGACTGGTTTTCCTCCACAATTTAGTACCTCCATATCCGTTTGGTCATTGCCAAAGCAATGCGTCTAAGTGTCCGATGATGTAAATAATATGCGACACAAACGCTACAACAAAGGTGGACGTTGATGTGATGACGGCTCCCGATGGGTAGGGACAAATGCAATCGCATGGCAGGATGCTGTAAACGGCCCAAACTTCAGTTAGAACAACTTAGATAATCCATCCACAATACGAGGTTAGTCATTACAGTTTTTTCTGAATGCTTAAACCCTAACTGTGATTCCTGTAGCACAATCTCTAAAACTATTCAGACTTATAGCAAAACCACTCACTGAGTTTGCAAAACTAAAAGCACAAAAACTGCTTTGCACTCAGTTTGCAATTTTGTAACACACACTTTGCAAAACTGTAGGCACAATTCACTGCACAACACTCAATTACCAAATTTCCAACACACTCCTAGCAAAAGTATACACATGTATGGCTATCATTAACACTAATTTGCCAACTGTCTGGCACACTTTCACATGTGAAAACTTTTTTAGATAATTAGTTCACTTTGCAATCAGCCTAAGCACTATAATACAGGTAAGCTGTGTGTGCGGAGTACAATGGAGGGAGCAGAAAGAGTGAGAAGTAGAGGAGGCCGAGGAAGAGGACGTGGAGGTGAAGAAGTAGGATGAAGAGGACGACAAGGACAAGGAGGAGCAAGAGGAAGACGAGGAGGGGGGAGAGGAAGATGAGGAGGGGGGAGAGGAAGGGTAGGAAGAGTAAGAAATAGAATTGCTGATGACATCAGAGCTACAATAGTGGACCATGTAATCAACCGTGGAATGACCCTGAGGGTAGCTGGCCAACGGGTCCAGCCTAACTCGAGCCGCTACACTGTAGCAAGTACCATAAGGACATCTTGAAATGAGAATCGGTTAGTACAGTCACTTCGCACAAAGATTTGTAGCACTGCCATATGCCAATGAGAAACACACCAATACCATTGATGTAAAAATACTGAAATTGTTACTTTACAGAATTGCTAGATGACCAGATGCTGGGGCAGAGGAAGCATGTTCACTGCAGACCAAGTAACCCATAGAGTCATTATGGCGATTGCAAATAATCCTATACTTGGAAATAAACACTTGTGTTTGTTTTGATGTGTTTGAATAAACACCAGTACTTGAAGTTTGGATCCCTCTATGCTTATGGATCTATGACAGAAGTATGAGCTCACACTGACATAGCCTACCTTGTGCACAGAGAAAGCAAAAGCCAGATGTGTTTTGTATTCATACCATCAGTGTGCAGTTGGCGCATTGTGTGCTTAGTAGATGATGGCTTGTGTGTACTGTTTGATACGGAAACACCATTTTTACGAAGGTGTGAAGAGTTAATCTAGCTGTGTTTGCTTTTGCAAGAGAACTACAATGTTTTGATTATTGGGTGACAGGTTTTCTTATTTGTGTGAAGAGTTTTGCAAAATTAGCCAATAGTTACAAAAAATGTGCTTAAGCAATCAGAAAAAACTGTAATATACTGCTACATGAGCTGGGCTGTAGTTACATTGTATGGTTTTAAAAACTGAGCTTTAAAATGAACAGCGGTAATAAAAAACGAGAGAGGCCGACAGTGATCACTGACTGTTTTTAGGGCTTGTTCAGATTAAATAGAACAAGATACAAAGCATTAAAACATGTTAAAAACACAACAGCCTTAATAAACTCAGAGTAGTTTGGCCCGGAAGCAGGGCTCATATGTCATCACTTAAAGACCGGATATCCCACCTGCTGTGAATGTTTAAATGCAGTACGTTTGTTATTATTATGACTTGCCAATTAACCAACTACAAGCTTAAAGCCCAGCTTTTACAGCTTTTACTGTTGCTTTGACAATCAATGGAACAGTCCTGTTAACTACCCACCTTGTACCTTCAGCACCTGCGTTTCCCCAATCCCAACACCTCCACCATTTACAAAGACCCCTAACTGCTCACCCCTTAAGAAGTTTATCCACAGAGCCAATTATTGGCTCTCAATTATTGGATTATTAACTTTTTGTCTGACATAAGGCAACATGTCATACTGGGCAGACATGTCTTGAACTTTCAGTGCATCAGCACCGGTTCCTCTTAGAGCTGTGTATGTTCTTCTCTGCTATCCTCCCTGTACACCAACAGCTGCACCTCCACAAACCAGTCCATCAAACCTCTGAAGTTTGCAGATGACACCAACCTTATTGGGAACAGGTGGAGATGAGGCACCAAGCGGAATGAGATTGACAGTCTGATGACCTGGTGCAGTAACAACAACCTGGACCCTCAATGCTACCAAATCATTAGAGATGATAGTGGACTTCTGGGGATCCAACCGAGAAGTGACTAAGAGAAAATTTATGTACAAGAGTAGGAAGCACGGAGGTTTGGGAGCCCCAGACTTAGAGATTGTCCTGCGAATTCCTTTTATAAAAATTACTCAAAGCGCAATTTCTCGGGGTGCCCCGTGGGTTCGAGGGAAAGAGAAATTGTGGCAAAAGAAAAGAGGCAAGGCCAGAGCGGGCGTTCCATACCACAGACTTATGTTTGGTGACTTATCAAGTCAATGGGAACATTATAGTTTAAATATTCTCCAAGATAATATGAAAAATATCTACAAAAAAGTTAATGAAACCAACAATGAAGGTGTAACTCAATATAAGTATGCAAATGAAGATGAAAACCTTTTAATAGTTAAAAATATACAAGACAAATTATTATCTGAAAGCATGAGAGACGTGGTATGGCTCATCTCGCTCGGGTGCCTCCCTGTGAGAGCAGTGGTACAATGGAGTTGTTTTGTTACCACCATGAAATGTCCTATGACCGACTGTGATGGCCTTGCCATATTGGTCCATTTGATTGACCTTTATTATAATTATGAATTTATTTTATTTTTAGTTGCTACAAACGGGACAGACATGACTGGGGGATAGGACAGGGAGAAAGAATGAAAGAAAGAGAGGGAGAGAAAGAAAACCAAAGGGGAGAAGAGACGGTGAGAAGGGGGGGAAGAAAGAAAAAAAAATGCCTGGATCACCTGTGTGGAGAAAAAAAAAAGAAGAGAAAGCAAACAACAAAGAGCAACATAATAAAAAAAACAGCACCATCACAATAAACTAGCTAGCAGTAGATAACAGTAGATACTAAATAATAAATGATATTGTGCAGCACGCAAGGTAGACAGCGCACAATGTGCTTTGAGGCAGCAGCCAAGAAAGGTGTAGTCCGCGTCTGTGAACACCTGTGTGTACACCTGTGTGGATCAGCATGCTTGTATTCCAAAGGTTTCTCCATGTAACGATCTGCTAGGGAGTGTGGGGAGTCATAGCCCCGTCCTCCAGGGTATGAAGCAGGTATGGAGGAGATCCAGGCCCCAGATATCCAGAGGCCCCAGAGTACAAGGACCCGAGGAGGACCACCAAAGGGGGGGAACCGTGCCACCCTCCTGGGAAGAGCTGAGTAGAGCCCCAAAGGATAGGTCACCCCGTAGCTACGGAGCAGAGGCCAGAGGGGGTTGCAGTGGCGTGCCCGCGGGCTCTGCCGGCAGCCAGCTGTGCCAGAGAGGACCGAGCTTCAGGCCCAGAGGCCTGAGGGCATCCCACCCCCCGGAAGGAGCCCAGCCGGGCCACAGGCGCCCGGCCCTGCCAATCGGCCACCAGGAGTGAGCCGGTACATACATGAGCGCCCAGCCCCAGACGACAAGAACCACCAGCACACCAACGTCTGAGGGCATCAGCCACCGGCAGGGAGTGTGGTGAGGGGAGATAGGCCTCCATACTTTAGAGGGCCTGAGATGTACCCAGAGAGGTTGAGTCTAAGACCCAACTTGACATATAGACACAGACGAACAGGCACACGCGGACACAGACGTGCATTCCCACCCCATATGCACAACCAAATACTCGGCACTCACCCAACATGTAGACTGACACAAATAGACACTGCACAGACAGCCGCACTCCCCAAACATATACTCTATATCCCAGGTCCAGGTACCCCCGCCCTCAGAGGGGCAAGCCGCACCTAGACCCAGGAGATGTAACCCTTCTCTCTGGGGTGGAGGCAAGCGGACCACCTCTTTATCTGCAGTAGCAGGGAAGCCCCGCATCCCAGACCCCAGTCTGACGGCCAGCACCTCCTCCCAGCCCCCCAGCCCTGACGGCTAACAGAACCGGGGTGAGTGAAGACCTCAAACCTCCCTACGCCCGCTCATATGTAGTGTTACTGTGTGCTGTTCTAAAGTGCATTTAAAACACAGGAGAGCATGGTACTAGCTTCCTCTCAGAGAGCAGCACGGCTCCTCCCGAAAACCCTCAGTGTCTACATGCATTTAAAATTGAGGGTAGGGCACCAGCGCCAGAGGTGGGTTGGAGTACACCGACCATCCTCTGGATGCTGTAAAACGTGCCCACCCCCAAGGCCCTATACGTATGTGTTATGTGAGAGTGTGAGTAATGTGGATGTCTAGGTTGCAGAATAAAATTGAGGCACAGGCGGCCAGAAGGGGACAGAGGGGGAGTGCCTCCCCTGCACCCTGGTGACATACCTGCACCCCAAGCCCTGCGTGTGTGGGTGGGTGTGGTAGAGCGGGAATAGGGAGGCAGCTGAGGATGGGGAGGGAAGAGAGGGGCAAGTGGCCCCTCCCTGGGACCAGCTCCCCCGCTGACCCCAGTAGGCACCCCCACACTCTGGAACCCACCAGGGCAGTTTGTTTCTGAGTGCCTTTTGATGGTGAAGGAAACTGTACTTACTGACACCTTGACTTTCTTTGTAGTTTCTCTGGAGGAAAAACACTTTAAAATGTTATGATGGTCTGTCTCTCTTCCATTGTTAATTGCCTTTTTCTTGCCATTATTATAGCAACACACTACTCTCTGCAGAACAATACTGTTCAACTGTGTTCCAACACTGGTTTTATACAGACAGAGGGGGTTGTAAGTAATCCAGAAAAGTTCAAACACTTGTAGGAATTAGTAGCACCAGCTTTTAAGACTTTATCAACCTTTATCGCTGAAGAACAGCTTTAAATTGTTAACCTATTTTGTGTTCCCTGAAAAAGGCCTTCTTGGATTTTTCTGAAATGTACATTATTTTTCAGTTTCGCGTAACCATACCTTTTTTTCAACGTCTGGCAGTTCACCACCTAGCTTTGTATAATTTCAAGCTATTCACTGGACTTAAATGACTTAAATTGCAATAAACCACTGGAAAAATTGTTGTTTTGACCTGTGGTCTAGGTCAGCGGTCCCCAACCCCCGGGCCTCGGACCGGTACCGGTCCGTGAGTCGTTTGGTACCGGGCAGGGAGAATTGAGCTCAGGTGTGAAATGTATGGTTTTCAGAGTTTTTATTGGTTTTCAGCGTTATTTTGTTATCGTTTTTATCGTTAACTCTGTTTTCCTGGGTCTTTTCACGTGTGTTATGAATAAATCTTCTTTTTTCGGTACCGGTACTGGTTTTATTTTGTTGTATTTATCCGCGACACCTTAAAGGCCGGTCCGTGAAAATATTGTCGGGCATGAACCGGTCCGTGGCGCAAAAAAGGTTGGAGACCGCTGGTGTAGGTGATTGAGTGCAAGCTGCCTTTCCTACAAGACCTGTACACCTCCAGGACACTGAGATGGATGGGAACATTGCTGCCTACCCGGTCATAAACTATTTGTAACACTCCCCTCTGGCACGTAGCTACTAGAACCAACCAACACTAGAACCAACACCTTAAGGCAGGGGTGTCAAACTCAAATACACAGTGGGCCAAAATTCAAAACTGGAACAAAGTCGCGGGCTAACATTAATATTTATTGAAAAAAAAATCTTCCTCCAGATATAAGAATGAATCTTTTCTTATGGACTCAAACAAGTTTTGCTGAAAAACTGAATATGGAACAGCAAAGCTTAATACTAAACAATATATATATTAGCTGTATAATACCAGTAGGCCAGCGCTAATAGTAATTTGGTATGGCTTCGCCAAATGTAATTAGGCTGCGGGCCAAATTTGGCCCGCGGGCCAGAGTTTGACACCTATGCCTTAAGGCAAAAGAATAGTTACTTTTCCCAGACTATCTGACTACTTTATAATGTCCCCTCACCCCAATCACTGCTCAGTTAATATGCAACAATAACACTAATTACTCAGGTGATAAAAAATTTGCACACTGGATTCGTTAAAAATACCCCCCCCCCCCCCCCCCCCCCATTGTATACCTATTTTCTAATTGTATTCTATGTTTATAGGTAGACAGTATAAATTACTTCTTTTGTGAGCATTTATTTCTTTTTAATATTTTACATATTTCTATAGATATTTATAAATTATATATACTTTACATACCATGTATTCTGTTTCTGTGCCACTGTTTTTTTCAGCATCACACCCCAACAAATTTTGTGTTTGCGTACAAATTTGAAACAAACTGCGATTCTGATTCTGACAAGTGACATCTGCAGTGTTTCTGCACCACTGCTGTTGTTGTTGATCTACTGGCTGGACTAAGCTTTCTTTTGTTCTCCTTCCCTCCTTCTCTCACTCACTCTTGCCCTGTTCCTTTCCTTTTGTTGTTCTGTTTTCTTTAAAAAAAAAAATTATAATTAAAAAAAAATAATCAAACCCTTGTGTATTTGTTATTACTGTCAGTACTAATGTACTACAATGCCCTAGACAAGTGATCTTCTTAATTTATGTATGTGTCTACCATTAGCCGGTACCGATTAAGGACCTGTAAAAAGTTGTTGATGTGCCAGCAGCCCATATTTGTGTCACCTTCAATTATGTCTTCAGACCAATGAGCCGTATAGTTGTGTGTCTATGTTTTTGCACATATTCAAGGAAACACAACTTTCTTCACACTTTGTTAACCTGATCTGATGCTAATCACATTAAATGAGAAAGTAAAAACAAAGCTGTATTATTTCAGAAGTTCTCACGTTTGTGTACGAGTTACTTTAGTACTTTGGCTAAGGGTTTGGCTTTTCATGGTTGGCTGGCGGTTAAGAGGTACAGCATGTATTTTACTAATCATTCTCTGTGCTGTGAAGCAACTGTAAAAGCACAAGTTTCAGAATCAGAAAACTTTCATAATCTTTATGGAAATGATAGGTTATAGTTTCTCGCCCAAAAAAATAAAAGTCACAGACTAAATGAACAATATACAATACAATATATTCTATTCTATTACATTATTAGTTTACGAAATATAACTACATGTGTGTATATATATATATATATATATATATATATATATATATATATATATATATATATATATATACATACAGTGGGGCAAAAAAGTATTTAGTCAGCCACCGATTGTGCAAGTTCCCCCACTTACCTGTAACGTCTTCTGTAAGAAGCTTTTCTGTCCCCCACTCGTTACCTGTATGAATGGCACCTGTTTGAACTCATCATCTGTATAAAAGACACCTGTCCACAGCCTCAAACAGTCAGACTCCAAACTCCGCCATGGCCAAGACCAAAGAGCTTTCAAAGGACACCAGGAAAAGTATTGTAGACCTGCACCAGACTGGGAAGAGTGACTCTACAATAGGCAAGCAGCTTGGTGTGAAAAAATCAACTGTGGGAGCAATCATCAGAAAATGGAAGACATACAAGACCACTGATAATCTCCCTCGATCTGGGGCTCCACGCAGGTCTACAATACTTTTATAATACCTCTAGTGTTGTACGCCACATCCCCATTGAGTTCCTGATGAAGGCTCTTAGGGTCCCATTGATCTTGTACAATTCTAGGCATTCCAGTATCCAGCTGTGGGGCATTGAGTCATAGGCCTTCTTGTAATCAATCCAGGCAGTGCACAGGTTGGTAAGTCTGGTCTTGCAGTCTCGGCTGATTGTTCTGTCTACCAGTAGCTGGTGTTTTACGCCTCTGGTATTCTTACCAATTCCTTTCTGTGTCCCGCTCATGTATTGACCCATGTGCCTGTTCATCTTAGCCGATATGATGCCTGACAGGAGCTTCCATGTAGTACTGAGGCAGGTTATTGGTCGGTAGTTGGAGGGGACCGGTCCCTTCTTGGGGTCCTTGGGGATCAGGACCGTCCGGCCTTCAGTTAGCCATTCCGGGTGTCTCTCGTTAACTAGCAGCTGGTTCATTTGTGCTGCCAGACGCTCGTGGAGTGCAGTCAGCTTCTTCAGCCAGTAGGCGTGAACCATGTCGGGCCCTGGTGCTGTCCAACTCTTCATACTGGAGACCCTTTCTTGGATATCTGCCACTGTGATGGTTACTGGACCCTGTTCAGGGAGGTCGCTGTGGTCAGCCCTCAGATCCTCTAGCCACTGAGCATTGCCGTTATGGGTTGCATCCTACTCCCATATGCTCTTCCAGTATTGCTCCGTCTCCAGCCTTGGTGGTGCTGTTCTTTTATTGTTCCCTTGCCACTGAGAGTACACCTTTTCTAGGTCTGTGGAGAACAGCTGGTATATTCTCCTGCCTTCTATCTCTCTGGTGTACCTCCTCAAGCGGCTGGCCAAGGCTGTGAGTCTTTGCTTGGCAGTTTCCAAGGCCTCAGGTATGGACAGCTTGCTGTATTTCTTAGGCACCTTCTTTGTCGCACCTTTCTGCAACTCCATTACATATATATATATATATATATATATATATATATATATATATATATATATATATATATATATATATGTGTGTGTGTGTGTGTGTGTGTGTGTGTGTGTGTGTGTGTGTGTGTGTCTCAAGAACATTACAGAGGTGAAATAAATGATTGACATTTAACTGTAACCTGTAAAACTTTATATTTTCTTATTTTACTGTAGATAATGTGCAAAAGGGTGTAACTATTGCACTCTGTACTTGTGCTTTAGATGGAGTTGTACAGGGAGATGGCCACAGGCAGGAAAGATTTGTAGTGTTGTTCAGTGGTGCTTTTTGGTAATCTCAGTCTCTCATTTAACGTGCTCCTGTGAATAGCCAGCACGTCATGGAGTGGGTGGGAGGTATTATCCAGCATTTTCTTGGACAACATCTGCCTCTCAGACACCACCCTAAGGGAGTCCAGCTCCGTCCCCACAACATTACTGGCCTTACAGATCAATTTATTTAGTCTGTTGCGACCCCCAACCTGCTGCCCCAGCATGCAACAGCATAGAGGATAGCACAGGCCACAACAGAATCGTAATAAATTCTGAGCATTGTCCGACAGATGTCGAAAGACCTCAGTCGCATCAGAAAATAGAGACGACTCTGGTCCTTCCTGTAGAGTGCAGTGATGTAATTAACCCAGTCCAGTTTATTGTCTATGTGTACTCCAAGGTATTTATAGTTCTCCACAATGTACACATTGACTCCCTTTATTGAAACACGAGTCAAGGGTTTCCTGGTCCACAATCAGTTCTTTGGTCCTTGTCATGTTGAGCTACAGATGATTCTGGTTTACAAAGGAGTCAACCACAGCCCAGTACTCCATCCCATCACCCTCACTGATGCATCTAACTTCCACGGAGTCATCAGAAAACTTCTGACGATAAAAGGTCTCTGTGTAAATGATAAATGGCCTGTATATGTATAGCGCTTTACTAGTCCCTAAGGACCCCAAAGCGCTTTACACATCCAGTCATCCACCCATGTGGTCATCCTCCCTGTGTAGTGGCTGAAGACCGTGGTGTAGAGGGTGAAGAGGAAAGGGCAGAGAACAGTCCCTTGTCGTGCCCTTGTGTTGCTGATAACATTGTCAGACACACAATGTGGAAGATGCACATATTGTGGTATTCCTGTCAGGTAATCAACATTCCACCAGAGAAGCATCCACGTGCATCGCTGTCAGTTCATCACCCAGAAGGTTGGCCTGAATGGTATTGAAAGCACTGGAAAAGTCAAAAACATGACCCTCACAGTGCTCGCCAGCTGGTCCAGATTGGCGTAGCTAGATGATGCCGTCCTCAGCTCCGAGGAGGGGCTGATAAGCAAGCTGAGAGGGGATCCTGATGTGGCCTGACTACAGGCTCGTAGCTAGTCAAGAATTAGTCTTTTAAGGGTCTTCTTCACTTGGGAAGTCAGCACCACAGGCTTGTAATCCTGGAGGCCACTGGGAGGTGGCGTTTTTGGTACAGGAATGAGAGATGATGTCTTCCATAGCACTGGGACCCTCTGCAGACTCAGATTCGACATGAACAGTTTATGAAAGACTCCACAAAGCTGGAGGGCACAGCCGTTGAGGACATGGAGACTCACCCCATCTGGTCCAGCAGACTTACCTGAGTGGAATCTTCTCATTTGTCTGCGAACCTGATTGTGAGTGGAAGTGATGGGTGGGGGAAGGGCGTCAGGACTAGAGAAGGCAATGGTGGAGTGTGGAAAGAGAGGGAGAGAGAATGGTGTTGCTGTGGATTGCAGGCTGGCTATGAGTAAATCAGCAGGAGGTTGAGCATCTACTGCTGTGTTGAATCTGTTGAAAAACACAGGTTATGTAGTCAGTGAGGTTCTCAAAGTTTCTCCCACTCTGTTACGTCAAAACTGCACTGTAGTTCTGCTAAGGCCTTCTGATCTGACCTACCCAATGGTGGGAGGTAGGAGGAACTGTATGCATCCATAACATACAGCAAATTCTCTCCCCCTTGGTGAGATACACCACATACTGTGTGAAAGTTGGAAGTGTAGTGTCCAAGAGGACATGGTTGAAGTCACCCAAGATAGAAATGAAGCCGCTTGGGTGCTGAGTCTGTAACTGAGCTATAGAGGAGTGCATAGCGTCACATGCAGCTGTGAGGTTTCCTGAGGGAGGACTTTAAACAGTCACCAAGATTACATGGGTAAATTCCCGGTGCAAATAATACGGCCTGAGTCCAACAGCACACAGTTCAATGTTCGGGTAACAAATCCGCTCTTTGATTTTTATCTGAGCAGGTTTACACCACCGGTTATTAACAAAAATGGCAAGCCTCCCCTTCATTCTGCTTACTGCTTGCAGCACTGTCCCTGTGGAAGCCTTCCACTGATGCATCGTCATCTGGAATATCCTGGTGAATCTGTGATTTGGTGAAACATATCAAGCTATAATCCTGATATTCCTTCTGACTCCGTGCTAGTGCTGTTAGCTCATCCATCTTTTTTGCTAGCAACCGAACGTTCCCCATTATAATAAACAAAAGACATGGTTTGACCCTCCTTCTCTCTTTAAGCCTGCTCTGTCTCGCTGTCTCCTTTCTTCTCCTCTTCTGTCCTCCATCTCTGCATCCTTGGTGCTTTTGTCTCCAGATTTCAGCTGGTACTTCCGTGGGTCTGATTGATAAGACGGCTGGCTTCAGGACAATCAGCTGATCTCTGGAGTAACCAACCCATCCAGTGTCAGCTGCTACACCACGGTTCCATTGCAAAATGAAAGTAACAGTTCCACTGCAACAAGCAGAACAAAAATTCTCTTGATTCAAATGTTTATTAAGAAAAAAACTATTAAAACAGACAAACACTCTAAGTACTAATTAAAGGACAAAGAAATAAGTCAGAAAATTTTTGAAGTACAGAGAAAAAGCAGGAGCAATTGAAACAGCCTGCATGCTGGTTGACATATGTACACTCGATGTGCAATTTCACTACAGATGATCTTTCAAACCATCTGTCCTCTCTGTCCAAAATGTGAACATTGGCATCCTCGAAAGAGTGACCTTTGTCCTTAAGATGCAGATGGACTGCTGAGTCTTGTCCTGTGGAGGTGGCTCTTCTATGTTGTGCCATGTGCTTGTGAAGTGGCTGTTTGGTTCACATTTTGGACAGAGGACAGATGGTTTGAAAGAGGAGTGAAAGAAGCCATCTATGTCCACTGTGAGCGACCATCTTTGAACAGAGGCGGTGGTTTACGACACCAACTCTCTGCCATCTATAATCCAGTTTTGAGATCCCTTCCCAGACGCCTTAACGCCCACTCACATCCTGAGCCATCTGACCTCAGGAATTCGCATGATAAGGTCGGGCCAGGTTTCACAATGAGCTCACCCGAAACCCTGGCTGATTGGGACCCACACCCAGTTTCACACCTTGGCTCAGGGGATTAGAGGATCATCAGGGGGTCCTTTTGTCCCTCTTTGGGGGGTTACTCCCACTAGGTTTATATCTGGGACTCTCCACCATTTGATCTTAGAACTGAAGACGCTTCTCGGATGAGAGGTGAAACGTCTTCAAGTAACTTAAAGAAGTCCAGACGCTTTTCTTTGCAAGCTCCTTTGACTACGATACAGAATGCCTTGCCAGGCACAGAGAAGTGAGTGATGCCTCTCCAGTTTGTGCACTCGGAGGTGTTGCCCTTCTCTGGTAGCTTGACTATGGCGCCCTTTCGCCAGGGCAGTACTGTGCCACTTTGCCAGCACTTGTTGAACAGGGTCATCAGTTCTTCCACCATGGCTTGGCCGCCAAGTTTTTCTAAGCCGTCCGCTTTGTTGTTTTTGAGGCTCTTGATCGCGATCTTCACTTCCTCGATGGTGATTCTGCCAGTGTTGACCCCAAGCTCATCTTGGGAATTCTCCGCCTCGAAATTGTACGTCGTGGCAGGCTCTGGCTGGTTAAGGGTCTCTTGGAAATGTTCAGCCCATCATTTGTTTTGCTCTTCTTGGGCGATCAGGAGCCTTGACAAAATGGTCCTCGATCCAGTAAGCTCGTTTACTATGTGGTATAGGGTCTTGGAATCATTCCGATCCGCTGCATCCTGAGTTTCAGCACCTTTTCGTTCGAGCCATACTTTCTTGTCTTTCCGACAGCTTTTCTTCACTAGCCGATCTAATTCTGCGTAGCGTCAGGTTCCTGCCTCTCTGGCTTGTTCGGTTTTGGCCTGCTCTCTTTTCAGCAACTACGCTTCGCATAGCAACGACAGTGTTTGGTGTATGATTCTTTATCCAAAACTCACTCCCACAGTCAATATCTTTTCTGTCTAATCTTTCCTAAACAGCTACTGCCAACAACTACAGCTTACTAAAGTTTCATTTAAATGTAAAAATCTGAAGTGATACCACTACACAGTGGTGTATAAGACAGAACTCAGAGGTGGAGGTCACGGAAGTCACTGGTCAATGAATCTGGCTCTCAGGTCCTTGTTCACAAGTGAAGGGAGAGCGGAGTAGGAGACTGTGGAATCGATTGGCATGTCCAGTCTGTTGTGGTAAAAAGAGCTGAATGTAAAAGTAAAACTGTACTGTTCTTACCCTCACTTATGACCAATGTTCCCTCTAAGCTGCGCACGTGCGCAATTGCGCACTGCTGGCACGGTCTCTGCGCACAGAAAATCTGCGTTGCGCACAAAAAAAATCTAACCTGAACTGAAATTAAAATAAATACTTTAACAATTCTGTTTTGCAGTGTTAGTCAGTGACTGGCTGCTCCCGTATGGGATTAGAACGATGCCACCTTATCCCATAGTCCAGCCAATAATGTGATTTACATTCGTATATACGCAGCTAATCAACGTCGCTGACAGGCTTTTGACAGCGTCTTTATGTGCCGGTGTCTTAGCACACCGGTGTTTTAACTAGCAAAGCGGCGTGGCTGATGTGGAGTGAAGCCACGTTAATGACAACGTGTAAAACCATTGGAGATGTGAGGAGGACAGACGGAACAATTGACGGAAAAAGTGTGGACTTTATACCAGTTTTTAAATTGTGTCAATCGGCCACGTAAAACCAGAGTTATGATAAAAATATCTGCAATGTTTGATTTTCTTGCTGAATGCTATCGTTGTTTATATTTACTGTGGGAAGAAACTGTAAAAACTGCGTTTTATAAGAAAAAAGGCTCGAAAGCCTGTGAGCAAAAACAAACTCCACCCCCTCTCCCTTTCCTATTCGTCCAAAAAAGTACCACGTCGACCAATCAAAAAATGATATGGCAACGTGGCATCTAGTTGTTAAGAAACGGGAAGAAGTTTTAGGAGTGACGGCGGTCCTTTGAGATATGAGAGATTTGAGACGTTTAGCGCAAATCTTGTGTAGTTAGTGTGTAGTGTAGTCAATAGTTTTGTTGTGTGTGACTGTTGTTCTCCTTGATCTCATAGTGGACAGAAATTATTTTTTGGAGTGGCACAAATAATTTGTGTGGCATCAAATTTGATGCAGAACAGCTGATTGTTCTGTAAATAGATTGAAGTGTTTATTTAAAAACACCTTGGCTGCATTTAAAAAAAAAAGCTGCAAAAAACTTTGTTGTTTGCCAAACTGAGTTACTTTTTTGAAGAAGTAACTATATAATTAATTGCCCAGCATTGGTCATTATATACTATATTTTGCAGACAGAGTTACAGACTCTCTCCCAGACCACAGACTCATACTCATAATACTAGTCAGAGCTGTATAAAAAAAAGAAGAAAAAAGTAAGTTATGTTTTCGAAATTGGAGTTCAAGTTATTTTTACTTCCAATAGTGTTAACATATTACACAGGTCAATAACTAGATTTTTTTTAACTTTTCATTATAAGTGGGCTAAAGCAGTTAATTAAAAGTACCGTAGTCTAACATAAATGTAAATGCTGTAATTTTATTATTTTAATAAACCATGTAACTTGGATGGATACGATGCTGGCGTGACCACAGTGCACACGTCTGCTGTCGCTCACAGTGGCCCAAGGGATCACTCGGGGAGTTTGTGTGTTCACTCAGACACGTGAAAAATTAGAGGGAACATTGCTTATGACCTGCTCTGGCTCTGGTTAGTGACTGAAAGAATGACTCAAGTGGTGTCTGGAATCTACCCACAGCTTTCTCCTAGAGATAGGGTGAGGAGTTAGGTCATTCAGGAGGGGCTCAGATTAAAGCCAATACTCATTCACTTTGAAAGGAAACATTGGTAGTAGGTAATAACTTTGAAATGACCACATTATTGTGTTCTTGTTTCTATTACCACTTTATTACCGAGCTGTATTTGCATGGTGTTTGGGCCCTTATTATCTATTTACATAAATTTCAGTGTAATATTACTCAGCTGTAATGACTGTTGCTACCATGACATTACTTGGATTTTTTTGTTGTTATTTCTTTGGTAATTGCATGGTAATAAACTAAACTGCCACATTATTACTAGGGCTGGGTATCGTTAGTGATTTCTATAATCGATCTGATTCCAGTTCACAAGGTCCCGAATCAATTTGATCCCCGTTTCGATTCCATTTGGTTCCATTTGAAGCAGGGAAATTTTCCTCAGGCAGTCAGAAATATTATAATTCTGATGATTTATCAGTACTGACACTTGTGAGACTTCATCAGAAGTGTGACCATTATAGGAGATGCCTTTGTGCCAAAGTAACTGATTACAAAACAGAAAAACATTCTCCTGGCCTCGCTTTTTATAGCAGATAACCTTAAAAATATTCGGCAGTAGAACAAAAACAAAAGAAAACCATGAATCAACATTTGAACATTACCCAATGCTGCTGAAGTGAAGCAGAGTGAAGTTACAGAGTTTTATCAGAGACACAGCTAAGCATTTTGCAATTTGGTATAAAACATTTAAACTTCTTCGGTATTGAAAATCAGAAATTATTCTTGTCAGAGGTCATTTTTGAAAAAACAAAACAAAGAAACAACAAAGCAGTGGCCGACAGCGCTGTAAACAAAGGTAGACTGGTGCATAATAAGCAAGCTAATAATGCAGAAAACAGATTTGAGATGGGAAACTGTTCTTGAAGTACACTGAGAGAGAGAGCTGTGTAGGAAGTGTGATTTTATTGTGGTGGAAGCAAATCAGCAGAAGTAGGAGAGAGTTAATGACAATATTTATCAATTGTTAAGCGTAGTTTAGATCTTCTTTTGCTGCTGGTTCAGTGAATTTTGGTCAGAGAGTGACGGAACCTGCAGCTTCAGAATCTGTGAGATGTCGGCTTTGATTCTGATGTGTCGGGTCTGTGCTTTGTTTTTACGTCTTTGTGTGGAATCTGCTCTCATTTGCTGTTTTGTTTGGTGGTTGTTGAAATAAAAGCTTTAACCTGAGATTCTAGTGTTTCTGGCAAAATACATTTATATTTAAGAATCGATTCAGGATTTAATGAATTGATATTACGTTATTCGGAAAATCATTGGATGGATGGATGCTGATAATAGTTTAGTTTGTACTTTGGAAAAATCAAAATGTAATAATGATAACTTCTTATTTGAGGACTTTCTTTCTCAACTAAATATAAACCTACTCTATCTTGAACTGTCCTGTAGTGACTCGTTTCAGTTCTATTTCTTTCAGGGTCACATTAACTCTTTTGCATAAGATATGTTCTATTTTCTAATAATGTTTCTTTTTGATCCCACCCTTCCACTATGTAGGCCTCGTTGTTAAATCACCATTAGTATCTCAGTTGGGAGCCAGTTTGATGTTGCTCGGTGAAGTTTGGTAGAAATAGATTAAACTGAGATCTGTTTTGGTTTTGTTTTGCAGATTCCTCTGATCAAAGTTCCAGGGCAGCTCCCCACTGTAACCAAACAGAACCAGATGACTGCTGTGATTAGGCGACTCCATTGGAATTCACAGAAAAAGACAAGAACAGAGGTATGTGCATATATGTGTATTCATACTGGTGGTGGTTCCTAACAGCTGCCTCTTGGAAGCAAGATATGAATGCTGACCACTCAACAGAGGAGGTCCTATGCTTTGCTAATGAAAAACAGTACCTATATGAGTATTTAACTGAACAGTTATACCCAATAATTTATATGTCATTCTACATCAAGCACGACAGTTTGGTGCAGGTCATCCATGCAACATGTAAACACATTACCCCAGTTGGTTATTAACTTGAAATGATATTTGGAAAAACACCAACAGCAAAAGCAAAGATTGCACTGTAGCGCTTTAATGCTGTTCTTGTTGTTTGCCGTCTGTGTTCCTCTCTGCATTTAAAAATTTCCTGAAAATCATCTTTACAACAGCTAGCCAAATGAAGAGTCTCAATGAGTTAGGTGTGTCACTGTCGAAGTCTTACATCCCATTATGTACACTGTAATTCACTCACAATACTGATGAAACCACATTTACAGCTGATTTTACTACACATTTATAGGCTGTATAAAAGGTAAAGACTAAAAATGAAGCACAACTATTTCTTATATGGACACAAAGAAAAGTAGTTCGAGGAGACACGGCCAGTCACCAGATCATCTAACTTTATGCTCACCACTTCAACTGTTCATTTGTGGAAACGGACCATGGTTGAAACCAAGCCATCGAAGTCCAGCAGTGACTCCAGGCTGCTTGGAAGGGTGGTGAGAGTAACCCTCTGAAAAATTGTATAGACTGTAACATTATACAGTTGCTCACATGCAATGTTTGAGGCCACTACACCTGCAAAAGATAGGCTGTTTAAGTATTTTTTCGTTCTCTCTTTCTTGCTGAAGCAGAACAGAATATTGTCATATTTTATGTGTGACCGAGAAAACTCTTTCACAACTATGGACCTCCTCTGTGTCCTGCCTCTTTTCATCCTACTTGGCAGCTCCATCTTCAACAGTCTCTGTCCAGTATATCCACTATCCCTATCCTGCACACGTTCAAACCATCTCAACCTTGCCGCTGCACACATTTCTAAACCAGTTTGTCTTGGCCTCTCCCATTAAAAATCTTTAACTACATTTTCAACTCTGGCACTTCACTCATCTCCACCCACTTTCACACCCACATTGCTTTGGATGATTGACTCCAGGTATTTAAACTCATCTACCTTTAATATCTCTACTATTTGCATGCTCACTTTTACAGCCGTCTCCTACTCATTCACACACGTGTTCTGCCTTGCTTCTACTTGATTCCATTCCTTTTTTTTCAAGTGCATGCTTCCACCTCTCCACTCTCCCTTCCACCCGCTTCCTACTCTCAGTACAAATCACAATACTGTCTGCAAATATTATAGTTCTCGGAGACTCCTGCCTAACCTCATCTGTCAGCCTGTCCATCACTTCTGGAAACAAGAAGATGCTCAGAGCCGATACCTGATGTACCTACCACACATTTTACCACTGTCTTGCTGTCATCATAAATGTTAGTCTTACGTACTTCTCTGACATTCCTGACTTCCTTATGCAGAACCAGCATTTCTCTAGACATACAACGACACAGTGCAGCTAATTAATACCATTTCTGTACTTCGCTATTAGCATTTTCAAAGCAAACACCTCATCTGTAGTGCTCTTTCTCAGCAAGGAGCCATACTGCTCACATGCTGCTCACTGATAGTCACTTTCCTTTGTAACTTAGCTTCGAAAACGGTTTTCTTTACCTTTATGGTATGACTCATCATCGTTATCCCTCTGCAGTTTCTACAGCTCTGTACATCACCCTTGTTTTTGAAAAGATTACACTTGTCCTCCATTCTGTAGGTTCCTGTCTCGCTATACCTCTTCATCCTTCCCCAGGTATTTCATCATTCTTCCCTTTCAATCATTGACTCAGCCTTCACCTACTTTCTTTTCTGTACCACCAAAGCCATTCTATAGACTATCTGATGCTGCCTGCCTTATCTCCTACAGATTACACCTTCAGAATAAGATTCCATATTATTTACATCATTTTAAAGCTTGAATACTTATTTATTTTTCAACATAATCACCTTTTCGGTCAATGCATTTTTGTAGATGCTGTGGCAGTTTTACAATGTCCATGTCATACCTGCTCGCCGCCTCTGCAGAATCACCTGCCGGACAAATGTTCTTTCAACTTTGGCAACAGGTGGTAGTCACTGGGTGCGAAGTCCAGAATGCAAGGTGGGTGATGAAGTTCAAACCAAAGTTTTGCTGGAGAGCGACAGTTTGACAGGCAACGTGTGGACAAGCGGTGTCATCCACACTTAGGAAAATAAATAAGTCTTCAAGCTTTAAAATGATGTAAATATTATGGAAAATAAACGGTTGTTTGTATTTCTAAAACAATAGGAGACCTTACTTTTGGGATTGCCCTCGTATATAAATGTGAGTCATTAGTATGGAAATTCATTCCATCCACTATTTTTTTAAATTTTTTTTAAAAAGGGTATTTGAGGGAAAAACAAAACAAAAACTTTACGGTGATAAGGTTACCTCTCAGTAGCACCTTACTATGTACTCCTACTGGCACCTTCATCTGTTATCTCCTTGTAAGTATCAAGACTTATACGTATCTTTTGAAGCCACCCCAAAATTTCATTCTGTTCATCTGGACGTAGCGTTTTCAGTCGGAGAAACATTTCATCACTTATCCAAGTGACTTCTTCAGTCTCAGCTGACTACAGGTTTCACCAATCTTATAAACAGTACATTGCATTAGGACTGGAACTGGCACCACTGGGAGGTAAATGGACTGGTTCTTATATAGCACTTTTCTACTCTCCCGGAGTACTCAAAGCATATATATCCTGGCAATCCTCCCGGCACTTATCAGCGTACACTATGTTACTCTGTCTGTGTCGGGGGACCCGATCCTTGGGGTGGACCAATTTTTGGCACAGCGTGTTTTGGGGTTTAAAAGTCACAGAGACCTGGTGTTGAGATAAAATGCGTCTCAGCTGTTTCAATACTCCTGACACGTACGGGATCACTACAGGTTTTCGTTTAGGCACCGGTTGTCCTTTTCTTCTGGATCACCTGGAGCTTTCTTTAGAAGCCTTCCCAGCTTTGACAAAAGTCCAGCTGGGATAACCACATTTACTCAGAGCCTTCTTGATGTGATGTTGTTCTGCTTCCCTGGCCGCTGTGTCAGTGGGGATGGAGTTCGCTCTGTGTTGCAGCGTCCTGATTACACCCAGTTTATGCTCTAGTGGATGATTAGAGTCAAACCTTAGAAGCCTAACCTGCCACTTTTCATATCCTTCCTGGTGAATTTGATGTGTCAGTCCATCGAGTTAATGTGATCCGTGAAATGTGGTACATCCTGAGATTGGATTTTTACCCAGGTGTCATCCACATACCTGAACCAATGGCTTGGTGGTGTTCCAGGGTAGGATAGCAAAGCTTTTCCACTTCTTCCATGTACAAGTGGGCCACGATGGGTGAAACTGGGAACCCATGGCACACCCATGTTTCCGCCTGTAGTACTGACCCTTGTATGTGAAGTAGGTGGAATGAAGACACAGTTAAGAGCAAACACACTTGGTTGATGCTGAGAGTAGTCCTGTTGCTGAGTTTGGGGTCATCCTGTAATCTCTTACGAACTACCTCCAGTGACTACCTTCAGTGACTGGAACGCAAGTGAAGAGAGATGTAACATCGTACGAGACCATGGTTTCATCTGCCTCCATAATGACATCTCTCACCTTCTCAACAAAATCCTGGATGTGGATGTGGTGTTCAGAGCTGCCTACCAATGGGTTGAGGATCAACTTTGGGGATTTACTTACCTGGATGATTGAGCATGCGTAAAGACCTTTTGAAGCCACATTTGTGTAGCTCTCTGTAGGTCTACTTTCGTTGGTTAATCTGGCCTTCTGATTCTCTGCCTAGTGAATCTTAACAAGTCTATACAAGTTTTTGTTTTATTTTGTGGAACCACATGTCAAGTTTTGGGCATTTTAGGAATCCTAACTAATTAAATGCTGCACATCTTTCTTTGCACATTGTACATTAAACATCAGCTTTCTCCCCTGGTTATCTGTCTGAATCTCATACATGGCCACAAAACATTTCCCTTTATTATTCAATCATGACTTTCCAATCCCACTTCTGCTATTCAGTTACATTATTTAAGATGGTCTCCAGAAAGTATTTTTCATATTTGCTCAATAATTTGAACCATGTGTCCATTCATATGTCTTCATATACAACACCATCTTTAGGTTTTGTGGGGTATTATCAGGTAGTAGTTAGCAGGTAGTCAAAGGAGCTTGCAAAGAAAAGCGTCTGGACTTCTTTAAGTTGCTTGAAGACGTTTCACCTCTCATCCGAGAAGCTTCTTCAGTTCTAAGGTCAAATGGTGGAGAGTCCCAGATATAAACCTAGTGGGAGTCTCCCAGCACAGAGGGACAAAGGACCCCCTGATGATCCTCTAATCCCCTGAGCCAAGGTGTGAAACTGGGTGTGGGTCCCAATCAGCCAGAGTTTCGGGTGTGTTCATTGTGAAACCTGGCCCCACCT